>NW_027472590.1:23749140-24949140 GCF_030347505.1 Rhynchophorus ferrugineus | reverse complement strand
ATTTATTGTTCTTATCTAATATTTTCCGTCTCTGTCGAGTATCCAATGAAGCCGAATTTGTTATGATTCATTATCTTTCTGAATGAAAATTTATCAGTTAATGGAATCAAACTTCGGCGAATAACAAATCTAAGGTTGTAAAATTATCATTGTCTTAATCCTATGTCATTATTATAACATATGACAACGAATGAGTGTATTTATGACTAAAAAATGGTCTAACTAATATTATTATTAATTAAATTATACAGAACTATTTTGTAACTATTATAAAAGTGAGTTTTGTCTGTTTATATCTTCTCGATATTTCTTTTGCCTAAAACACAGAGAAAGACAGTGTCCATTCAAGGAAATCATAAACCGTTCCGAATGTTTATGATCTTCTAATTTTGAGTCCCTAATTTTGTTTAGGTTTGAACGAGTACGTTAAGGAACTAGGCTGGATTGCCGCTTCTTTCCAATTGTAGAGTTTGTCGCCTTTGCGAATATTTAGCATTTACCATAAATGGCAACATTGTTGATTTTTTTATCGGGGGTTGTATTTGTCAGATGTGATGACGTTCTAGGGATGATATGATTTCATAAGAGTTCATTTCTAAAGACGCGACTGTCAGAGTCACTACGTTCTTCGTATTCAGTTTATTTTGCTGTGATTTATAATCCAGTTTTCTCTTTTTAATTGCCATTTATGATTTATTAAATCTCCATTAATTGTTTTCTAATTATTATCCTTCACATATTATCCTGTATTTATTATTTTCTATTTGTTATCCTCTATTCATTGTCCTCTACTTATTTATTTGTTGATTTATCGTTACTGATGTATAGTTACGATCGATGGATAACTTGAAGCATCAAAAGAAGCCGAAAGTAGTTTCTGCTAGCTCTTGGTGGCAGCGTTTCTAGATTGTGGCCTTTAGCTTTCTCCCTAGTACGCATTGCACGTTCATCATAGTTGGATCTGGATATGGAGAAGTGAGTGCACAAAATAGCAACAGTATTGTTAATTTTTTTATTTAATTGAGAATATAGCTTTATCTTAGCATTATTTTTAGTCGTCAGTAAGACATACAAGCTGGTACGTCGTGCGTTATTTTTCCTTCGTACCGTGCGCACACGTCATACTTCATCCAAGTACAGTTTATCATTACCACCAATTATCGCTATTATTCAAGATGTTAATGACCAATTCAATCAAGAGTTATTGTATTTTAAGAAATGACATTGTAAAAATGGCTTTATTTTTTATATTTTCCTCCTTTACTCCTAAAAGACTCAACATTGAGCACCAATACCATAATAGATCATAAAATCGATGTTTACTTATATGTTTCTATGCATTTATAGAAACATAAAAGTAAATATATATATGCAATCTCGCAACATTACTATGACATTGAACATAGTTCATAAAATATATAAAATAAAAAGGTTGTAATTAAGAAATGGCTTTCAAAATATTAAGTTAAATTTTGAATAAGAGCATGTAAAAAAAAGTGAACTATTTAAAATTGTTACTCGGTAAATGTAAATGAATTATTTCATTGATTTTATATAATTTACTTTTTTAGAAATAGGCCTGAAAAAAAAACCGAGATGACATGAACAATAGGGCTACAGGATATTATCACTGTATATTCCATCTAATTGAATTGATATGCGGTTTGCCACACCCACGAATTACTACAATGGATAGGAAGACATGGTCGGGAAGGATATATAAGCAAAAACTGTTTAATTATGTGTAAAGAAACATTATATACAATAACACTTTTAGTTTGAACGAAGAAGACACACGGAAGAAGAAATTGACAAATGGCGAAATCATGTACAAGTGTTAGATTGAAAAATTATCAGCTCAGCTATTAGCTTGAATAGGGAGTCATAATAGGGATTATGATCCAATGCTGACAATTACCAAAACAGTGTAATAAGACTAGAAACAATTAAAGGTGAGTATATAATTAAGATAGTATATAAAACTTTAGAGATACATATTATAGAATAAGAAAGGGTCGTGTGCATAGATATGTGTGTACTTGTTCGGAATATATATGAATATTTGGTTATAATGTATGAGGAGAGAATGAATACTAACTTGTTTGCGAATATGGTAAAAGCATTAGGGAGAATACAGAGATTAAATCTAATTTTATCAAAAAACAAGTACACATATAGTAACGTAAGAAACTAAGGAAAAATATAGTTATATCAAAAGGACTTGGCAAAGAAACACTGCAACGAAGGAAACAATATATACGATTGTTAATTAGGTAGATTAAGCCTCCAGGGGATACCACAGGTGACATGGAAAATAATTTAATGTAAATATAGTAAAACAACTCTAATCTACAAACTATTATGGATATATAATTAACTGTAGTTTAAATCCTTCAATAATATATTCATTAGATGTACTATAATGTTAAATTATATTTGATAAACTTATATTTGTTTCATTATTTTATTTACATTAGACTTTTGATACATACCAAATCCAAAATAAAGTTGAAGTTGATGTGCCAAAATTGTAACTTTGTTTTATAAGACATATTGATTTATTCATATATTTATCAATTCACGATACTATATAATATTCTATAGCAGTGAAGTTACGTTTTTGTTATTATAAACGGTAACATAAACCATGCCTTAGTAACAATATAAAATTGTTCCCTACCAAGATTATCACTGATTACATCGATCGAATAAAAATCGAATCAAAATATGTCAATCAGATGTCAACCGACATGTCTCGATCGATTTCGAGAGCGCCAACATTTTTTTTGTCTAACTGATTAAAGCCATAAATGGTTGCATAAACATTCAAGGTTATCAATAATATCACTCATTAATCGTTTAAGCTAATCAACAACCTTACACTATTAATTCAACTATTAATAACTTAACTACTTAAACTATTAATTGTTTTCGTCTTACCGATTTTCCGAAAAATTCACCTAGCGTGAATATGACAATACCATTAATGGGTATACCAATAAGGCCGTAGAATATCATGAAAATCCTGGTGAACATTGTGGTGGGAGCCAGATTACCATAGCCTGAAAATATAAACAAATATTGATGAATGTAGAAAAAATTGGCACATATATTTATCGCGAATAGGCACTTTGAGAAACTTTAGTTCTTCATGTTACTCAACATTATATTGATCAATACAGTATAATCGTGTCCAAAAATTTGGACAAAATGAGAAAATGTTAGGACAACTGTTACTTTTGCTGATGATAGGACAGTACTAAAGTAGCAGAGACAGTAGAGAGTTTAACCCAGAAGATCCAATCTTTTCTTGATAAAGTTGCCATTTAGACTACAAAATTACGAATAAAATTAAGCAGTATCAGAAACTTTGCCAATTCCCATCAAGGAAGACTAGGACATCGTGTTAACAGGGAAGCATTCAGATTTCTGAATGCGGAAAACGTAATAAGACGTTTCAAAGAAAAAAATAACCTTCTGGTCTACTAAATTTTTGAACACTACAAGATTCAGGGAGATATATTACTTGTAGTTGTTTGTTAGTAGGTTAAAGTCAGTTTAAAGTTAATTGTAAGGTGGATTAGTAGCTTTAATAAATGACTAAAGAAAATAAAAATATTTTTAACAAAAAAATTGAACCGACTTCAAAAAATAAATAAGGAACTCAATAAAATTTTAAAAATAACCAAACTTTGATTTTTAACACAAAAAAACATTTTAAAATAATATATGTACATAATAATCATTGCAATAACTAAATAAAAATAAACAAAACCTTATTTAATCTATCTACTACACGTATTTTATATTCTACTATATACACACAATTTAGCTTAATACCTTCCTAAACCTATCTATCTATTGAACAGATCAATTGAAAACTCCCCGGCCAACCATAGTAAAACACATTTTTTTGGCAACTTTAGTTTTTTTTACTCAGCATAATTCCCTTCAAGGGTGATACACTGATTATAGCGACCCTCCAACTTTTCGATATCATTTTTGTGGTACGATTTGTCCTTTGCTTCAAAACAGGCCTTAGTTTCGTCCAAAATTTCTTCCCAGCAAGCATTCTGAGAACATGAGATCTCAGAATAGGAAATAGTCGCTGGGAGCCAGATCTGGAGAATACGGTGGATGAGGAAGCAATTCGAAGAAGCAGCATTTTCTTTTTCTTCAAATGCGCAGTTTTTCGGCAGTTTCGCCCTGCAAACGGACTAATAATGCTATCTAATTGTCGCTGATGATGGTCCTTCCTTTTTCAAGGCAGTCAATGGAAATTATTCCATGCGCATCGCAAGATACAGACGCCATAACCTTGCCAGGCGACTGTTGCATTTCCCCATGCTTTGCAGCGGGTTCATCGTGTGCAGTCCACTCGGATGACTGTCGATTGGACTTCGGAGTGAAATTATGGAGCCATGTTTCATACATTGTCACATATCGATGCAAAAACTGGGGTTTATTACGCTTGATCATCTTCAAACACTGCTCCGAATTATCAACTCGTCGTTGTTTTTTGGTCAAAAGTGAGCTCGCGCGGCACCCACTTTGCACAAAGCTTTCTAATACCCAAATATTCATGAATGATATGATATACAAATTCAGTTGATATCTTTAGTGTATCTGCTATTTCATTCAATTTCAATTTACGGTCATTCAAAATAATTTTGTGGATTTTTAAATGTTTTCGCCGGTAACAACTTCTTTTGGGCGTCCACTGCGTTCACCGTCTTCGTTGCTCATTTCACTATGTCTAAACTTAGCATACCAATCCTTGATTGTTGATTTCCCTGAGGCAGTATCCGGAAACTCGGCATCAAACCAAGTTTTTCTTTCAACTGAATGTTTTCCCTTCAAAAAGCAATATTTTATCAACACGCGAAATTCATTCACAATAGCAAAAGTTGCTTCACTCAAAATGCTATAATTGACAAACTAATAATCCGACAGTTGTCAACTATATACACCCATCTTTTGAGTTGACAGTTGACCTTGTTACAATACAACCCAAAACCAAACATTTATATTAATTTAGATTTCTTTTGTTCGTAATTTAATTTTTTGTATATGTAACAAAATTATATTATTTTCGTTGTATTGTGTGGGCTCGGCACCGATTTCATCAGTTGGTAATAGTTAAAATAATATTGTAAATAGATAAATATATTAGGTTAGGTTTAGGGATTTAAGTATAGATTAGGGTAGGTATTAAGCTAAATTGTGTGTATATAGTAGAATATAAAATGCGTGTAGTAGATAGGTTAAATAACGTTTTTGTTTATGTTTATTTAGTTATTACAACTATTATTATGTATACATTTTATTTTTAAACGTTTTTTTTTGTTATAAATTTAAGTTAGATGATATTTTACCTTTTAGTGAGTTCCTTACTTATTTGTTGAAGTCGGTTCAATTTTTTCTAATTACAAATAATTAATTCTTCTCTCTAGTTAGTTAGTTAGTTACATATTTACTAAATAAATTATGCAGTTATTTTCTTTAATATTACTACTTTCCGCACCGGGAATCGCACCTTCGACCTCCGTTTGGGATTTAAACGCTTTAATAATTGCACCTCAGAAACAACTGGCTACAATATTTCTACGAAGTCTTATATGCTATAATTAGTGCTTAAAAAGCAAACTGAATGACTTTCGCACTGAACGACTTCTGATTTTCCATCACATCTGCTCAGCAATAACATTATACCCAAATATATTATAATTTTAGATAACAAAATATGTAAAAACTTTGTACGTGCTTTTAAAATTTGAGTGTTTCCCTCGATTTACCTCCTTCCCCCAACAGATCCTGACTTAGTTCCAGTGGGACTAACTCGGAATTGCACTCTCTTTTGAACAAAAAAAAAATTTTGAATATCGGCCCATAAGTGATGGAGAAATCGGCGAACATACTTAAATATATATATATATATATATATATATATATATATATATATATATATATATATATATATATACAGCCGCACATAGAACCTCCTCCTTTTTCGAGTTTTGATTTATCACACTAAAATATTATTCAAACCTATGACTAATATGTTGTTACAGTTAGTTAAATATATTTAGCGCAAATTTAAAAAAAATAGTATATATTTTATTCTATTTATTAACTTATTTAAGTATTCCGAGTCATTCTTCACTTTGTATTTGGAGATTGTGATGACCATTTTATTTTCTCAAAATGTATTCGTTCCCTTTCGCCCTAGGAATTCCTAACATAATTTTGACAAATGCTTAAGATCATTATCTTTTTGAAAGACTTTGATTAGATTAGAAAGACCAATTATGTTCACTACAGAAGGAATTGCATTTTCCTGAAGTAAAAAAAGTAACCATCACGCCACCAGCACCATGCTTGACGGTCTGCACTGGGCTGTGTGTAAGCTTCTGCGGCCCGTCCACATTTATTTTTTTTCATTTAATTTTTATTTCCATTATTCAGTGTTTTAACCCACTCCAATCTATTTTTCTTATGAGTATGAGTTTGTTTTACTTTTTTGGTTTTAACCCACTCCAATCTATTTATAGGCATCCTCAGCAGTGAATAGTGTTGAAACCTTTTTTTATCTCGTGTTTAATTTAAAGTAGCAGAAATTTGACAAACAGTTAAATACAGATTTCATTTCGACAACATAATTTTACTGGTTTGTTTGTACAGACACTTTCGATTTTAATTTCCTTCAGTTCGTTTTCATGTAAAAGTAAAATTACCTTTATTATCTTTATATGAGTATTTATTATTCCATTTTATTCTATATTATTGCCATTTAAGCTAATCTAAAATAACATAGTATATCATTATTGCTTCAAAGTACAGATAGCATTCTGCTGTTCAACAGACATCTATTTCCTTTTTGCCATTTTAGGCGTCTATGAACTGTTGTAACTATGATATAAATGTCACAAATTACAGTGATTCTAAACTAATAGTTTTTGAAAGTGTAATCCTATATCTAAATGATTAGACCAATAATGTTGAATATAAAAGTAAAGAAGGCCGTCATTTTTAAAAAACCAACAACTGGCGGTGCAGTCCTTGTGATTATAAAACACGTGTATTCGTTTTTTTCCGATTAAGCAGCAATAGAAGCAATGATTGACAAATAGAAACTTTGTTCAATAAATCTCACTGGAAGCCAAGTATGGAGCTTCTTTTGATATCCGGTGCTAGGTAAATAGCCCAAAACAATATCTTATATTGTGTTCAATATATGTTGGTCAGCCAGGGAGATGTCGATCGAAATATTTTAAAAAATGAGCAAACCAATAATCCATATGAATAACTACTTTATGACAATTTTACATATTTGCCTTACGTGGAATAAAAGTTTTTTTCTGCAAAAAAGGATTTAAAAATGAAATTGGAGAATAATAATAAGAAAATAATCAAAATACAATAAAAATTACTTGAAATCTGTCTCTCTTCTATTGCATTAGAACTATGTCTGCTAATTAAAATCAAGATTGTAAAATATGATTTCGTCCAAATATATTCACACAAAATAAAGAAGAGGTCATTCCGCAATTTGAATTCTATTGATGTACGATATATGTATATGGCGTTCCGTGTGTCCTAGTCAATGTCTTTTTATCAAATAAATCTTGAGGTCCTCATACATTATCCACAATATTTTCAAGCAATAAATAAATGTATTTATGTTACATTCAAGAAATTTTTTTTTTTTTTTATTACTCTTCGTGAGTCCACAATCTGCCCTATTGGCAATAAGTATTTCTTCTGTTTATATTATATATACATGGCATGTAGAAAATCACTTCATTAAGCAATCTTCTGTATAAAATATTAACTTAATTAATTAGACTTATTCTAATGCTTATTCTAACTCTACATATGTCCAGTAATCAGATCAGGTGGTGTTAAACGTTTTAGTCTACGCACTTCACTATCACGTCGCATATTTAGCTGATTAGCGAGTACATTGGGATGCACTGACACTCTTTCAAAGTACTTCACACAAACACGTTGGATTACACTCGTTATAGGTTCTAGAGGAATATCGCGTTGTATCACTTTATTTGAAATATAGTACGGAGCATCAACAATGGCACGCAACACCTTATTTTGGAACCGTTGAATGATGGATATATTAGATTTGCTAGCGGTACCCCATAGTTGAATTCCATATGTCCAAATGGGCTTGAGTATAGACTCATACAGCAATACCTTGTTATCTAATGATAACTTGGATTTGCGCCCAATGAGCCAATACATTTGATATAATTTTAGTCCTAGTTGTTTCCGTTTAGAGAGTATGTGCTTTTTCCAGGTTAGGCGTCGATCTAAATGCATACCAAGATATTTAACATGCTCTGCTTGGGGGAGTTGACGATGATTGATATTTACTGGTGGACATGTTCTTCTACGCAGGGTAAACGTTATATGCGTGGATTTTGATTCATTGGCTTTAATGCGCCATGTCTTCAACCATAATTGTATTTGCTCCAGGTGGGTTTGTAGGTTTATTGATGCTGTGACTGGATCTTCATGGGATGCTAAGATTGCTGTATCATCTGCATATGTTGCCACAGTAGTTATTTTTGTGGTGGGCAGATCAGCCGTATACAGAAGATACAATACTGGACCCAGTACACTACCTTGCGGAACTCCTGAATATATGGGATTTAATTCGGTATGTTCATCGCCTTGATTTACAATAAAATGTCTGTCAGTGAGATACGATTTCAGTAGCTGATAGTCCGGATGAGGGAGAAGTTTCTTTAGTTTAACCTGCAAGCCCGTATGCCATACTTTGTCAAAAGCCTGAGATATGTCTAGGAAAGCAGCCGAACAATATCTTTCGGCATTTAGGTCAGCGTTTATTTGGTTTACAAGTCTATGCACTTGTTCTATAGTCCCATGCTTATTGCGAAAGCCAAACTGATGTTCTGGAATAATTTTTCTTTTTTCTATTATATAGTTTAGTTTTTTTATGTATAATTTCTCGAAAACTTTCGAGATTATTGGTAATAGACTTATAGGTCGGTAGGAGGTCACGTCTTCTGGTATTTTTCCTGGTTTAAGTATCATTAATATTTTAGCTACTTTCCAGATGCTAGGGAAGTAATTAATTCGTAGCATAGCATTAAATATATATGTTAATAGTTTTATAGCCTTTTCTGATAATTCTTTTAAAATTTTGCCAGTAAACATTCAAGAAATGTAAATATACTTTATTTGCAATAATTCAATAGATTTCAGTTTCTGTTATATAAACAGTTTTATCAATTATTAGCGTTTTATTGTTTATTGAAACAATTTAAATTAAAAGTAGTTGATGCCTTATCTATTGAAAATATTTTACATATCTTTTATAGTTATTTATTATAAACCAATTAATATATTATCTAACAAGAGGAACCTCAACAACAATTGCGTGATTAGACAATTATAATATTAATATTTTATTAACTTTATTAAACATTAGATCGAAAATAATTACTGCTTTTATAGATAAATCAATGACGTGACAAAACTATAGCACTATCAGTCAAAAAAAGAACAGATCAGTACTTTTAATTTTTATTTCTGTAGCGGGTACGTCCTTCCCTATTATTTTAACTTCAATCAATCTCTTTTGCATGGTTTTATAGTTAATGGTTTCACATAATCTTGATCTAACTGTTATCACTAATTCCATTATTGTTAAACTATTTACCATCTAAGTACGCAACACGTGATAGGTCAGCTCAACAATATTCAAAAATATTTACCTCGGAGAATCGCACAGGCCTCTTTAAAATTTGATTATTGTATTCTAAAATATAGTCTTTAATGAGTTTCGCAACCGATTGGTACTGACCGGCAATCTGTGTGACAAATTTGGCTGTTCTGTTATGAGCAACTGTTCTGCTTTCGTTATCCGAGCTAAGCCAGGTGTACCGAAAAGTCATTAACAGTTTTTCTAACAGACGTCTATAGACTCAACTATGCATTGTTTGAAATGAAATTGAATTGAAAAAGTTGCGAAACTGCTAGTGTTATTGGATGAAGACCAAACCCAAACTCAAAAACAATTTCAGAAGCGTTAAATGTGGCCCAAGAAATGATTAGCGACCGATTACGAACAATGGGGACAATTCGAAAGGTGGGAAGATGAAAGCCACATCAGTTGAATGATAAATACTTCTTCAAAGGTATAGTCGGAAGTCATTTCTGCCTCGAATAGTGACGGGTCATGAAAAGTATATTTATTTTGAAAACTGTAAGCGCAAAAAAACATGATTATGATCGACTCCAAGTCTAAATAATTTTTGTCACAAGACAACGCTCTATGTTTGATGGGACCAGAGTGGCGTGGTATACTACGAACTGTTGAAACCTGGTGAAAGAGTTAATAGTGATCGCTATCGACAACAAATGATCAATTTCAACCACATATTGATCGAAAAACCTCCATAATTGGTCTGAAGATAAAGTAAAGTGATTTTACAGCACGAAAACGCACCGTCTCATAAGGCAAAACCGGTCAAGGAAGCATTGAAGGTATTTGGATGGGACATATTATCACACCTGCCATTATCCAGACCTAGTCCCGTCCGACTATCAACGTTTCACATTAATGGGACACGTGTTTTCATAGCAGCAGTCCACCAAAAAGAAGTTAGAAAATGTCTCGATGATTGAAAGGATTTTATGCTCAAAGGACAAACTTTTTTTTTGGGATAGCATCCGTAAACTGCTTTAAAGATGAACAAAATGTACATAATTAAATGGCTAATACTTTGAACAAATAAATGTTTCCTTTTTCTTGAAAATTATGTAGTTATTTTTCCGAAAAAACCGGTAGTGATTTTCCGGTACACCTGGTTCACTCTGGCTAAGATTGCTAAGAGTATAATAAAAAGTGTTTTTTTTATATTCTAGTTTGAATATGAATATTCAAAAGTCTGATGAATCGGCATTTATTCAACACCATTCTAACTATTTTACTTTTTTTTTAAAATATATTATTTCGACAGAAATTGAGGGTTTACAGTAAAGAGCACCTTTTTATATTCTACAACAAGATTAACGATTCTTAGCATCGTAGAATTAGTTTGGCGTGAAATTATCAAAATTATTTATTTTGTGTATTTATTATATAGAAAAAAAAATCAAATATAGAAAATATGGAAAAGGTATCAAAAAATGTATTATTTCAACAAATCGATATGTTAGGTGCTTTCATGTATTGTGATTAGGTTCTCATTAAGGCCTTTCTTGAGAAAACCTGATATAATACATATTTATAAAAAACATTATTCCAACCAAATTTTCCATTAATTTCCAACCATTCCAACTTTTTTCTATCTTTGTTTATACAGCCATGGATTTAATTTCCAACTACTTTAGCTCTTCCGAACCCTGTGCCGGCAAAGTTATTCTAAATCATTTTGAACAAGTGTTAATCAGTTGGTGCATAACATACTAGGTGTTGCAGAAATTTTAGTTCGAGCTACAATGGAGCTGAAATGTTTATATGGAAAAGTTTTATTGAGTTGTTTAACAGTTTTTACATCACTACTTCGCATTTCCACCAATAGATCAAGACTGATCAAAATACATGCGAGTACCCAATGTTCTCCGCGCCAAGGCCCGTTTATGACCGTTGCAATAGTATGTTTATAATATATTTTTCCATTATATCATTTAAGATCATTTTGTATACATTTTATTACATCAATATCCAAATCATTCGAATAATCTTTATTACATATGCCTAAATTGCGACTTTTTGTAAAATCTAGGCCAAGACGATCTAAATTATTCTGCATTTACCACATTCCCCTTCCTAAAATTAAATTTTATATTGGATATAATAAAAATGTGATTTACTATATTGTCTTTATGACCTTATTTTAATAATTCAAAAGTATTATCCAGTTTAAACTGTCTAGAATAAATTACGGTTTAAAACATTTCATATAACGTGACATCTGAGTGCCGCATGTAATTTATTTTCGATTAAATCAAACAAATTTAGTGGGAATTAAATTCTTAATAATTTATCTCCCTTCAATATTTAAAATTGAAATGTTGATCTATATTTTTTTCACTTCGTGAGACCAGACACTCAAAAAGAAGGGTAGATTGCTTTTAAGGAGTCATAGGAGGTCATTGAAAAAAATGCTTATGGCATTTCAAGCTTTATATTACTTTGTGAACGTAAAGTACTTACTCTAGAGACGAGGAGATGTGATTGAAGAGCAAAGAGAACGATTTCACTAGGACATTAAAGAAATGAAGACAAGATAATATGTATAATGGAGCATTTCAATAATGTCATACTAAGGTTAGACATTTCAAGGAGACCTTGGGACGAAAATACAGAAGAGTTTTAAAGAAGATTTCGAGTCCATTAACTTTTATTTTAATGTCAAAACCTGTAATCCTGATACAAGAAGGAAACCCTTTTCCGAATCGGCACATCCAAAAACATATAAATTAAGTCATATTTTTTGCAAACTTGTGTAATAATATAATATTGTGCATTAATGTCCTAAAATATATGAGAATGAAGAAATACTACAGAAAAAATTGTACTAGTTAGAACAATAATTAGTATGAGCCGCAATAAGAAGAAAAACTTTTTATTTTTTTCATAATATCATTTGCAAAATAATGCTGATAATATAGCAATTAATTATACTTAAGTATTCCAAAACTAAAGTTAATTTACTGGCGATAATGAACACACTTATAAAATAGCACACTTGTATTTATAAAAAATCATCTTACCTATAGTACTGACTACCGTTATAACAAAAAACAAGGAATGGTAGAAATCCCACTTATAGTCGATCGGATCTTCGCTCATATTCATTCCTAGAGGTTTCCCACAGTAATCAGTCAACTTGGTGAAGAGCTCCTTCCGAACTGTATAATTTCCTTGAAAGTGAATCCTCAGCAAGGCTGCAACAAAAGAATAGGATTAATATCAATTCAGAAATAAAATCAATGAACGTAACAACAAATATTTGAATGGTTTTATGGTAATACGATATATTTTTATTATTAAGAATTAAGTATTTAACGTCATTGAGTAGTATTGAGAATGTATGTCTAAAAGACGTAGTGGTTTTGACCAAAATATCACAAATGGAAGATATTTGTCATTCATACAGGAGATAGACAAGAAGTATATAGTACACCATGCAATATAATAACAGTTCAATTGAGGAGTCCCCGGCCTGACACATAGATGGCGCTACTAGAATTAAATTCATATGTTTTTTAGTTAGTCTTAATCCTCAAAAGATGCGTGTATAAATTTAACAGCTGTCGGATCATTAGTTTGTGAATTGTAGCATTTTGAGCGAAACACCTTTTGTTGGAATCAAACTCAAAAGAATGCTCGCTGTGAAAATGTTTTCGTCGAATGAAGAGGTAATCGCCGAACCTGAAGCTTATTTTGAAGTAAAGGACAAATCGTACTACAAAAAGTTGGAGGGCCTCTATAATCAGTGTATCACTGTTGAGGGGAATTATGTTGAATAAAAAAAAAACTAATTTTGTCAAAAAAATGTGTTTTACTCTGGTAGGCCGGGGAGGATGTAACAGGTTACTTTTCAATTACGCTGTTACATCCTCTTTTATGTTGACAACGCTGCGTACTGCACATTTCAGGCTTGGTTCACAAAATAACTAACAAAGGCTTGGTTAACGAGAGAGTCTGTGATGAAAATAGCTCCATTTTTAACGTTTCTGGAGCGATAGAATATGACGGAAAACATGGTAAAGCATCATCGGTGAAAAAAATAGTTGGAGAATCACGAATTTAATTAACAGGAATCGCAACATTAAAAAGGACTGTGGCTTAACAACATAAAAATACTATGTTAAAAATACTATTAATATAAATTTTAATTATAATTTAAGAATTATACAGCCTTTTGATCGACTAATTTCTACACTGTGTAGATCTTTTGAGATTTCTAGGTGAAAAATTCATTTTAACAAGGTTTCCTGGAAGAAGACAAGGCCTTCTCTATTGTTCAATCCTTGTCTATTAATCTATACTTTTAAGCAGTTCCTGGTAAACAATTTCTTCTTATCCCCCTCTAAGCATCACTTTTCTTGACATCAATGAAACTTATTATATGAAACTTAATTTCTGTGGGCTACGATCATGATTTTTTGTACATATTATTGTCGTAAGTGCTCTTAATAATTAATTTCAAGACTGACAACTCGTTACCGTGACTGAGTAGTTTTGACACTTTTCACTATGGATTCACCTGAAATCCAAGTACGGAGCTTGTTTTGGTTTATTTATGGTTAGTCTCAAAAGGCGTGACTATTTTTCGAGATAGAATTTACAGATATAGAAAAGGTAAAAAGTGAATAATATACACAAAAGCTTCAAAAAATTATGTTTATCGAATGTGCTGACTAAAAGATCTGCATATGTTGTTAATAAAATTCTAATTATAATATGTAAAATATATGTTAATAACCAGGATTGGGTTAAATAATCTTAATTACTAAATGAATAATAAACTTTCCTACGTTTAAACAACCACTTCCCTTTGTTTGAATCATTGTGGTGGACAAAAATAATGTTCCATTTCTTGTATATCGATTAAACATTTTTGTACCAAAATAACAACAGTAAATAGGAATGAACAATAGACCCAACATTTGAAATATTGTCCATTATATTCGGTGATCTTGTACCATCACTTTGATGACAGACTCTTGAAAAATGTCATTTATATTAGAGGCATCAAATAGGAGAAATCATAATCATATTCCCAGTGTGCTTAAGAACTGCCAGAGGACTGGAGGTATAAAAGCCAGAACAAGTGACATGAAACAACTGAAAAAGTTTTGTTTGACAGCATGAGGGTTTATTAATTTTTAAAGAATAGGTGAAAAATGGTTTCAAAAGTAAACAATAATAAATTTAAGGGAATATCTTATGAATTTATAGGTACAGTGAGCTTTATAATTTGCCTTTCAGACTGGATGATTATAGATCTAAATTTGAAAAAACACCTTACTTAACCAAGATACAGTTCCTAATTGTAGTTTAGAAAGTCTTTCCTTTTGCTTAATATTATAATGATCACAAAACCTGGGAAGTCACCAAACGAAATAAAATCCTATAGAACTATATCACTGCTGCCAGTAATATCTAAGGTATTTGAAAAACTCCTGTAGAAAAGAGAAAACCGATTATGAGAGGAAAACCTAATACCAACACACCAGTTTGGGTTTATTAACAAGCACTCAACAATTGACCAGGTTCACAGAATAACAGATGTTATTGAAAAAGCCTACAAAAGTAAAAAAAAGTATGCTCATCTATATTCTTAGATGTAGCACAAGCCTTCGATAAGGTTTGGCATGAAGGCCTTGTTCATGAACTACAGAAAATGCTACCAAAACAACACACCGAACTATTAAAATCATACATTACAACTAAAATGTTTAGAGTCAAACAAGAAGTAGCTTACTCTACAATTAAAGAATCAAAAACAGGTGTACCACAAGTAAGTGTACTGGGACCAATGCTTTATCTACATTACAGTTGCGATATACCACAAATGGAAAATATCACGATAGCTACATTTGCTGATGATACTACGATTATAACTGTCAGAGACAATAGTGAAGAAGCCTCACGAAAATTACAACAGGCAAGTGAAAACATAAATAAATAACATGATATTAAATATAATTTTCAATATAATAAAAAAGTTTGTTATAGTGAAAGTATACGCGTAGCAATATCCTGGAGTAGTTTCTCATAATCAGACCTCATTTTGTTAATAATAGAGACAATTCGTCATACATTTCTAAAATCATATCAATAAAAATATTGTTTATTGTATTTACTCATACGTACACTATCTGATTGCGTATACTATAACTAATTTTCACGTGTTTTATATTAGGAATTTTTTTAATATTCTCAGAATTATTTAAAAATATATATGCAAATACGTGTTAGTAGTCTACCTTCTTCTTATACAGAGACGTTAACGCAAATTAATTATTGTTATACATTATTACTGTATTATATATGTATTTGTAATTAATTGTATATAATTAATAATAATTGTATTATGATAATTTTTTTTTGTTAAAAAGGCAAATTTTTCCTACAGTAATTTAAAAATAGATACTTGTCTAGGACGACTCATTTTTCCTAAGTCTGACTAAGTCTCTAATAAAATAAAAGAAAGGTTAGTAGCATATTTCAATGTTTTGTTATTTAGTGCACGTTATTACACAACTACAAGATTGCACATCTCTTGAGTCTGAGTCCTAGATCAGTGTTGTCCAAAAGTTGCAGCACTTCGGTATTTACATTGTGGTCTTTCCCCATGTCTTGATGAGAATCTCTTAAGGGTCCCTCCAACAGTTGGAATCCGAAGGTCTAGTGTGGTCTAGGTGCCTTGCGGTACATCTGGTTTCATTTCTTTCATTGTTCAGTAAGCTTCTTCTTGAATCTATGATTGGTTTTAATCTTTATAATGGGAGTTTTTCGAATAGTCTCTATATTACTAGTAGCAATAAAATTGGTTGATAAGAATTTAGATCATTTGGTCGGTTTCGGAATCATACTTTTTCAGCACGTCTCCGGTCATGGCCTTGTGCTTTCTTTGGATTGATGCCACTTTTGTTAATTCCGGAGGCTTCTTTTGGTGTAGCCAGTTGAATTAGAATATTATAATATATATTAATCAAGATATTTTCAACATTTTTTTTTCGATCTATTTTTACCAAGCCAAGTAGTGGTCTTAAAAATTAATGAGTGAATGAACAAATGGTAGTAAAAAGGTCTAGTTAGAATGCTGGATGCGACAGAACTTCCCATTATTGCTGCAACAGCGTATCCTTCACAACTCTTGCAAAGTGTGGCCAATTGCTGTCATGCAAAGAAATTACTTTTCGTCTGTCATTGGCTATTGCTGGTCTTTTTGGCAACAATTCGTGGATCGACTAATTCGATTGATGACAGTAAATGTTTGCAGTAATAGTTTTTCTCAGTGTTAAATAGCTCCTAACACATTAAAACTTGCTGATCACATAATATGCATACTAAGTCTTAATAACCACGAGTATTCTGCTTTAGTTTCGATGTGGATGGCTCTGCTGGGCTAACCCAAGATTTATTACGCTTACGGTTGCTGAGGTGGATACAATTTGAATCCTTTTCATCGTATTTAAACATCCTGCAATAGTTAGTTCATCAACTGGTAAATTTTATGAAAATTCCTTAAGAATTTGAGCTGGTTTTTCGTCCAAAAAGTTGTTGTCGAACATTTTTGGTTATACATGCCCCTCCTTACCATCATTTGGCATCAAAATTACCATTTTTAAGTCTTTAAAATCAAAAATGACCATTGGTATTTAACAAATCAAACAACATAAGTAAAGGATATATGATATATAGTACAGAAATATCAAAGTCATCGTATTTAATAGTTGCTTACTTCACATTTTCGCTAATTATTTAACGCAATATCTGACCACTGATCATATATATGTTCCTGGATCTTAATTAATATTTTATTATAACTATTAGATGTATTGCTTAAATAATGATTATATGAATAAAATGAATAAGAGCTGATTCGAAAATGTGGTTAATTGTTTTCTATAACTACATCATCTCTAAGTAACATATGAATTTCATTGCGAAGGTAAATGACACCAAACATTACAAAACATTCAAAAACAGTGAAAGGATTGAAGATGATGATTAAAAACGACCAAATAATCATACTAAACTAAAATTTGGAGAAAAAATCAAATAAACATAATGACAGCCAAACCATACTAGCCTAATGTGTCACTAATAAATTAGTTATCACTCATTAAGTATGGTTAAACATTAAAAAAAATCTAGTCCACCATTTAAGGCTACCCCAAGACATTGAGGGTCAAAGATTTCAAGATTCTTACTTAAACTAGTTCACCAACTGTTATAGAAAATCGGGCCTTGTGGGTCACTGGTTTTAGACATCAAGCATCCCAAACGAGTCTATCAACGTTCAACCTTACACCATTTTATGAAAAATTGCCATGACGCGGGACAACGCGCGTAAAAATAATTGTTAAATCCACTAATAAGATGTGTTATAAAAAACCCAACCGAGTTTTTCAAGCCAGATTGATAAGATGAGTATCTACGCTATGACGGATAATCATTTATGATTTTAAAAAAGGATTTATTGTTAAATTGTTATTAAAAACGCGTATGCAATAATAATAATATATTTTCGTCTGAGTTTTTATCTAATTTTCACTAACATGGCAAGTTTCAACATGGAGTTCCGAAAGAAATTATTTGTTTTTTGAGAAAGTATACATTTTATGTTGAAAATATATAATTCCTGCAAGCTCATATTGTAGTAGTATCAGTCGTAAATCTACAAGAAACGCCAAAACCGAGCAATCGTATCCACTAGAATGCCAGAGCTATAAAAGCAAAAGCAGCTATCAGATTTATTTTCATTGCTTCTATGTATTGGTCTGAAATTTTAGAGGCATCTTAGAAAAAATTTTGTTTTATAATGCTACTGTTATAGTATATACAGGTATAGAAAAGGCAAAAAAAGTTGTCATTAATTATGGATATTATATACAACAATTTCAAAAAATTATGTTTATATAGATATGGAACTAATTATTTTAACATTCATTCTAACCAGCCTCTATTGCACCGAGAGTTTTACAGAAACTAAAAGAAATGGTAGTTGGACATGTTTTCCTGGAGTATTATATGAAACTTAACTTTTCTGGGCTACGATCATGATTTTTTGTACATATTTTTGTCGTAAGTGATCGACTTTTCATTGCTCTTAATAATTAATTTCAAAACTGACTAGTTTCAACGGCAATTATCAAAAGAACTTGTCTTGGTCCATTATATTTTTCACTATTGACTCATCTGAGACCAAGTACGGAGCTTGTTTTGGTTTATTTATGGTTAGTCTCAAAAGGCGTGACTATTTCTCGAGATAGAATTTACAGATATAGAAAAGGTACAAGTGGACAATATATACAAAAGCTTCAAAAAATTATGTTTATTTAAATATGGAACTAATTATGAATGTGTTGACTAAAAGATCTACACATGTTGATAATGAAATTCTAATTATAATATGTATCAGAATTACTACATTATGTAACAATAGTAGTATTATAATAATATCCCATTCATTGTATTTAAAATACATGTTACTAAGCAGGATTAGGTTAAGCAATCTTAGTTACTAAATGAGTAATAACTTTCCTACGTGTAAACAACCACTTCCCTTTATTTGAATCATTGAGATGGATAAAAATAATGTTCTATTTCTTGTACATCCATTAAACAGATTTGAAATTATTAAACTTCTATGTTTTGGTCTTAAATTTTAAGGATATCTTAGAAACACATTTTGTTTTATAATGCTATTGTTATAGCATTTACGGCGAAATGTAGTTGTTTCAATATAAAAATGCAACAATAGTATTATGGTCCTCGATGTGAAGTCTCCGAATGACCTTGTTATAGCCTATATAGAATGACCTAGTTATAAAAATGGGTTTTAAGTTTAAGAACAATGAATAAAAGAATAATTAAATCAACGATATATATTTTAAGGTTTATTCTTTGCACACATACTGGATTATTATAGATGTTAAAGAGCATTGCTTAATCAAGATGCTATTCCTTGTTGTAATTTAAATTCACAGAGACTTACTGTCAAAATTACTATATAAGTTTAATATTGGAATCAACAGAAGTAGTTCAGTAGACATTAGAATTTGGTAAAAAAAACTTTTTTTAAATGTATTAAAATGAGAGTTCTTAACATTGACAATGATAAAGTGTCTTCTCCCACAGATTATTTTGAAATAGACGAATATGTGCCTTCATTTTATTCTACCGGCATCAAGCTTCAAAGCTATACATGTTGTATTGCGAAAGTTTCGTAAATGAAAAACGTACATTTTCGGTAGGCATTAAAGAATGTCTTGATGGATGGTTTTGCTCAATAGACAAATAGTTTTTTTAAGATGGCTCCTATAAATTGCTTGAAAGATGGGCAAGATGCATAGAATTAAATCAATGATTGATACTATGAATAAATAAAATTTATCATAAATTATCAAAAAGAATATGTGACCACCAAGAAAAATAGTGCTACGAACTATTACGAAAATAATAATAATTGTTAATGTAGAAATATACAATATACCATTGAACAAAACCTTTATAAACTATTGGAGAAATTTGCATAATAGCTGAGGGGAATAGGAATGTTATCTTCAAATATTTTGATAAAATGTTATTAATGTTTACCCGAACATTTTTTAAATATTCACTTCCTTGAACATTAGTTATCTTTACAACGCATGAGACACGATTAGGCATAGCACAGAAATAATGCAGGGCCTTTACAATCGCATGTTAATCAACCAATATGATTAAAACTTTCTGATTATCTATCCTACAAATTGTTAATCTACTTTATATAAGTCCTTAGATCAGATTGCTTAAAATTAATGCTACAGATAACGAAATATGCGTAAATATATTGATAAAATGCGATCGTGGCTATATTTTTTTCACTGAATATTATATTATGTCATAGTTATTTTGTTTCGTTTTAATACTGAGTACCTAAAACGTTCAAAAATCAAGAGTTTCTAAAAATGTAGATAAAAATCGATATCTGAGTTATTTAACCCATGAATGTTATATACTGTTTCTTACTTTTCTTACTGGATTTTTTTGATTACTAAAAAATAAGAAATTCGGTTTCAATATTTCATCTTTCGTAATATAAACAATCTCTGAATGTCTACAGGACATTTATATTTAATGGGTAACAACAATAACATAAAAAATTATAATTCTGCAACGATGAAACTTATTGCAAAGAAAGTTTAGAAGATTTGAAATTACATACTAAAATGTTAGATGTTTGTATGTATTTTTACATAAAAAAGACATTTATTGAGAAAAATTATTCCATCCTTTTCTACAACTATCTTCCCTCTTTCTGGCAATATGCTGATACCTTTTTTCAGTTTACCTTTTAGGCGGTTGTCATCAACGACTATGAAACTATGTGCCTCGTAGCCATGCTACATCTAACTGAACAAATGGTAATCAGAAGCCCTATGTCTGGTGAGTAGGGTGGGTGAAGCATAAATTCCTATTAGAGTACATCCTTCACTCTTACAACCTCTGGTCGAGTACTAACGTGCAAGAAGGACACTTTGGTATGTCTATTACTCGTTATTGGTATTATTTTGCAAAAATGTATTCAAATGGCGATAGACATCCACAGCAATACTTTATTTTCAGTTCAGTTTCTTTATTCCTTGTTGATGCCACCGTATACACAGCAAGATTTCGCTTTGGAATCGATGTGGATGGTTCTAGTAGACCAACCCATGACTTCTTGCGTTTGGAATTGTTGTTACTTCTTCATTCCCAGTCACAATAGGCCACAGAAAACTCTTCTGTTTATTGTCAAGCAATGAAACCGATCAAAATAGGCGTTGTTATCCAATACGTCCAGCATTTTCCGCCATTTTGTATCTTTCTCATTGGTGTAAACATCCGGAAACACTTGATTGATCAAGTGATATATTTTTTGAAAGTTCTTGGTTAGTTTCAGCTAGGTTTTTGTACGCTAAGTCTTGTAATTCGTGGTCTTAGAATTTTTTTGAGTTTCCAAGCTGTTCTCTGTTATTAATATTATAATAACCTCTTTTCAATGGTTGAAACTAAAATCAACAGCATCACCATAATATTCTAAGAGAGTTTGATAGGCTTCTGCATCAGATTTGTTCAAAACAAATAACAGTAACAACTAATGAGGGTCGAAAATGTTGAGCTTTCCTTATTAGGGTCTGTATATTTTTAATAATTCGGTAGTAAATAGTTAGGTTAGATATATCGATGATCAGAATACATGCAAGTACCTAATAATATATTTTATTGACTATTTGATAAAAGTTAAGTTTGTATCAGTCTGCGGCTTAGAGTATTTCTGAGTAATCACTTACACAAATATGTCAAATGTTGACAATTCTACAAATTATGAATAACATATTTACCCGATAACTTATTGAAATGTATAATATATAATATCATTAATTTTGTAGTATTTTTATTTAATACATATACAGTTGCTTCAAAAATACATTTAACCGTTTAGTTAAAAAATAATGAAGTATTATTTAAATTACTTGTCACCATTATTCACTTGAACATATACATGTCATCCAGAATATAATATACAAGATCCCTTTTAAGATTTTGATCATTATACAACAGGATAAATAAAATAATGGCATAATCTTTGTGTTTTTATTCAATCAGTTGACAATAAATCATCTATTAGGAAGTTCTAACATGAGAAAAAATCAACAAGGTTACGATTTAGCGAAAAGTTTAATGAAATTTATTCGTACTATAAATGATTTAAACTTATGACGGGTTTTATGGAGGATAGTATGTAAAATGTCGCATAATTTACGATAAAGGGATTTTAATAAAAATAGCCTCTTCTCGAGAGTCTGATATGAACAATTTTTATAGCCGAAATATTAATAATGTAATTTATATGTTTGATCTTTATTTTCCTTTAAATAGTAAGTTTTATTAGTTTAATTAGTTTTGTTGTCTTTAGATAAGTTATTTTGATATCAGATAATATATATATTTAAATTGTTTATGATAATCGTATAGATAAATATCCACATGTTGCATTTTTAGATATGTATTATACAATACGAAAAGTAACTAGAAAGTTTTTTTTTTGTTAATCCTGGAGTAAAAAGTGTTGTAAACAATGTAACAGGAATAAAATACAAAATAATAATTGGTTTTTCGTAAATAAAATATTGCTGTATTCTGAGTTATATTCTTCTTCCGTTTTCAATATGAGTATGTTAGTTGCAACAAAATTTTATGAACCACTGGTTTATTTTCTTTAAAATTGAAATTAAATTAGAAGGAAACTGTTTGTTTCAATTTAAATTATCGATAAAATGTTTTGGATTTTAAGGACCTGTTATATATTTGACGACGTTTCATCATAATCACATTTTACACCTTCAGGTTTAACTTTCTATTAACTAATTTTCTGTTATAAATATATGAATAAAATTCTCATTTTATCATCTCTCATCTTCAGGTATAACTTTCTTTTACTTAATTAGAGTAAAACTGTTCAAATTTAAATTAACCATGATAATTTATCATGGTCTTTGGAAATCGTTATAGTTTTCATGATATTTGAGACGAATCATCCCATGTTCAAGATTTTAACTAACTTTCTCTAACTATCTTTTATTTAATTAGTATAAAACTGTTGATATTCAAGATTTTAACTATAAAATATTTCTGTTAAGTACCAAGAAAGAAAAAACAAGTTTCTATCAAAACGTCATCAATGATTTATTTTAATTTTAGGGTATTATTAGCATTATTGTTTTGTGTGTAAAATGCTTTACTTATAGGGTAAAACTATATTCATGAATTGACGAAATGGTGACATTCTAACTAATTAGAAGAAAGTTTTAATTATTAATTAAAATTTGCTATGACCTTTAAATACCGTATGGCTTTGAATACGTTTTAGAATAATCACATCTCGCATTTTCAGGTTTAACTTATTTCTAATTTATTAGTTAATTAACTTTGAATAGATATCTGTTATAAACGTTATACTTTTGGTTACGTTTCATCACAATCACGTCTCTCATCTTTAGGTCTAGGTTTTTACTATTTTATTATAAGAAGAATGTTCGAAATTAAACTAACAATTATAATTTGTCATGGTTTTCGAAAATCGTTATAGTTTTGGCGATGTTTTAGAAGAATCATCCGTTCTTCAGGTTTTTTAAAACATTTCTAAAGTAGAAAGGAAGGATACTCTGTTTTGGTATCAAGGATTTTTTGATGACAAGTGTGACTCTATCAAAACGTTCTCATTGCTTTATTTTCATTTTAGGATATTATTAATGTTACTTTTTGTGGAAAACGATTTACTTACAGAGTAAAACTCTATTGATGACTTGACGGTATGATAACATACATGACATCTCCCATCTCCAGGTCTAACTATCTTCTACTTAATTAGAAAAAAATTGTTCGACTTTACATTATTAATGATAATTTGTCATGTTTTTTGAGAATCATTATAGTTTTAATGATATTTTAGTCATATCATGTAATCTTCAAGGTTTTAAGTTTCTTCAAATATTTCTAAACAAAAAAAAATAGAAAAAATAAGAAATAGAAGGAACAATACCCTGTTTTTGTATCAAGGATGTGTTAGGTTAGATGATAGGTGTAATTCCAACAAAACTTTGGCAATGCCTTATTTTAACTTTAAGGTATTATGAAGTTATTAATGTTACTTTAGGTTAGGTTAAAATCATAAACTGATTTAACTTGATAAAAAATGTGATTAGGCATCATTGAAAATATAATTATATAATTTTTCTAAATTACATTTTAAATATCTGTCATCAGTTGAGACTATGAGATTCATATAAAATAAGTCTTGTTTATGTTTATATGAGCATGAGCTGCAGAAAGTATCAGGCCTTCACCAACCTGATTATTGGCGTGGCTGTTGATCAGATTTTACAGTTTTTAGTCTTGCCTGTTAAACACAAACATCCATAACCCATTGGGATTCGAACTTGTGACCTTTTGAATGAACCATTTTTGTTTTAATATCATTTCAAATTTTTACTTTTCATATAATCAGTAATATTAATATTTATGGTAAGAAGAATGAATAATGAACAACTTTTTAATTAAGAAGAGAGCATGATGATGACCGGCGAAAATGACATTCTCGAAATCGTAATAAAAGCAAAAACGATATGTTCTGTAAACTTACTTTCCAGTTCCTTTTTCTCGCTTGTTTGAATCTCGGCTCTTTTGTGTTCCTCCTGGGATTCCACGTAAAAGAAGATCGCCGCGCCAGCTAACAGATACAACACGAAAAGACACAACACGACGAACCATTGCTTCTTCGACATATCGGCCCGCTTATCGATCTAGAATAGAAAAAAAAAACGAACGATATATGAGATATGTTCGAATCGGTCTCGATGATGGAATCGATATCGTACGTGTGCCGTCTTCGACGAAATCAGAGGGATTTCTTCCCGATAGAATTCTGACATGTTTCACGGAACCATTCAGAAGACGTTTTATATATTTTCGAAAATAATCGATGATATCTTATCGTTGAACCTGACAACAAACTCTTACCTTATGATAATCGTCTGGTACACTTCAAGAGATACACACGAAACAACACAATTACACTAATGATATAGATATAGGGACCATCCCGATAGAAATCGAATCGGAAAACTCTCGCGATGGGACTAGATTTTTTCCGTTTTTGTTTACGCAATTAGCACGATTGTCTTTTTCGAGATGAGTATCGGGGAGCGGCTTCGATTGTCGAGGATAGTCGTTTTGTTATCCATGATTTCACCGTTCATTTTTGTACCGACGAAGATACGTGTGTCCGTGTACAAGGAAAAAATCACATGAACTGATAATATTATTAAATAGACACTTGAGTAGCCGAGGCACTCAAGTGATAAACTAATTGCTAGCGGAGCACAATGTACTGATTTTTTTTGTTGTTGTTATAGGTGCGTTGTCGCTAATATACCGGGTGTTGACGAGGCGAACAGTGACGGACAGTATCGCTAACGGCGACAATATAAACCCATCGTTGACGAACCGGGTGGTAGGAGGAGTGCGATATGCAAATATAGTGATAACGATGGCAAATTAACTGACCACTTAGACGATATAGAGCGATAGATTCACGGAGATCTCTGCTATGCGTATATGTATAGCGTCAGTTCGTAGCACGTTACAGTTCGGGAAAATACACAATGACAAATCTGGTTAGTATTCCGGTCGTTTTGCGATGAATACGCGCTTGTAAAATAGGAAAAGAAAAGTACTATTTGAATCACTCGTTTTAACGGTCGTACCTCGAATTTGTTGTATCATAATGGGAAAAAGTAAATTCGTTTTTATAAAAACAAATTGATTCATATACATTTCAAAGACTAATCATTGATAAACTAAGGTTTTATAGAACATATGGGGCAAGGTTTCAAAACTTTCCTGTCAATCTTTCACATTCTTTTCGAATTATTGGCCATTTGTGTCATCTAACTTCGCAATGGAAGACAATGCTATAATATGTTTCCTTTTTAGTTATTGACTAAAAAATTAGTAGAGAGTAGGATTAACGATTTCGTCAGGTTCAAGAATCTCATTTCATCTCATTCTTTACAATTACAAATTGTCTCTATATGTATTTCAAACTAGGTACTTATCAAGCAAGACCTACAGGCCCTTACTTAGTAAAATAAACAAAAATAAATTTCAGAATTTTGTTTTGCCATATTATAGCTTTTTGCCATTGACCATTGTTATTTAGTACACATCACTATAAAACTACACAATGTCACACGTTATAGTTGTTTTGAGTTCAGTAGAATCTAAGTTCAGCGTTATCCAAGAATTGCAACTCTTCGGTGTTAACATGGATGTAGAATCTTTCCTCATATCTTGTGGAGAATCTCTTAATACATTCATACAGGTATTAGATTTTTTCTATCTACGATAGGTTAACAAGTGTGTGGTTAACAAGTGGTTAAGATTTAGTGGTTTCCAGGTTTCGGAATCATAATAACTTCAGCCATTTTCCAAACATCCAGGACACGTTTAAATCAGAATGCTGTATTAATCAAGTCGGGTTTTATAATTACCTTACTTGGTAGATATCATATACTTAACATAACCTCTCTTGGCATCAATGTAGGTTTTCTAACCATTTCTGAATCTTCTCCAGGCTTCGAACTGCCATATTTTTCATACATTATTCTCTTACATGATCCATTTTCCATCACCCAATTCATTTTAAAAATAGCTCCATTTTATTTCTTTTTAACATCTAGAACTAGGTTTAAAATTGCATTATGAACAATTAGTAGCGATGTCATGAGATAAATTGAGTCGATTTGTCGCGATATTTAAAAAAAATCATTGACCTTTCCAACAATTTTCCGAGCAGGACCAGGTTCTTTGAAGCAAGTTTAAATGAGAATAGCATTATAGTATAAGTTCCCTCGGCTTCAACACATTTATCCCAATAATTCTCCAACTTATGAAGCCATGCAAGAAAACTTTAGTCAGAGGGTATTAAATCTGATGAATAATCTGGACTGAATTTTATTAGTTGTATGAGCTCGAACAAAATTCACATAGGTTTGTTACAAATAGTCAATATATATTTTAATATTTTAATTAGAGTTCTTTTTCTTTTTTTTTAATATGCTTCTTGTCACTAAGTTTTCATGTACTTAGCGTTAT
Source organism: Rhynchophorus ferrugineus (assembly GCF_030347505.1). Lineage (NCBI taxonomy): Eukaryota > Metazoa > Arthropoda > Insecta > Coleoptera > Curculionidae > Rhynchophorus > Rhynchophorus ferrugineus. Next base: position 24,921,728 of record NW_027472590.1, on the reverse strand, counting down.
TACTTTATGGGATAATAGTATTATAAATATTTATTGGTATAAGAACAGTTTGGTTGTAGATGAATTCAATATGCACTGGTTTACTACGGTTAACTTTTATTCCCATATTTATCCTCCTATTTGTATTATTGCTATTGTCTCCAATAGAAACTGTCACAATGACATCAGCCATAGTAACATTTTCTATATGTGGTATGTTACATGGTAAAGGAACACTGACATTTTGCACTTTAAAAAACTAATGCCTTATTCCAACCTTATTCAATAATTCCCAAGCACGTTCTTCTATATTGTCCAACATTTAATAAAACTCATCGGGTACCAGAACTTTTGAGCACATGATTAATCAAACTCAATTTATGCCTAACGGTACCCCCCAATTTGTTACAAAAAATCTCTTTACTAAGGCATCAGTCTTCAAAAGAAGTGCTTCTTTGTAGTACCTTTCCGCTAAGAACTTTTTCTCTGGTGAGATGTCTGCTCTGTCTTATATATTATTGCATTATATTATATATTAGGTAACGCGATCCTTTATAATATTTTCCTTCTTCTTTTTCTTGTTGCTCTCAACAAGGTTTCTTTAATATTCCAGTTTATTTTTTGAAGGAACTGTTACATGTTATAAACATCATGCTTTCAAGTTTATTCGACTCGCTTTTGCTTTTATTTATGATATGTTATAAGATACCAACGAACATTAATTTGGTTCACCTTAACAGCTTTATATTGAGAAAAATCTCTATATAATATTTTTGTTTGTTTCTTACATTGTTATATTTTTTCAGCATTTCGAAACCGTGTGCCAGAGGTATCAATAATGTTCTGCAGAAGGCGCAATATCTGATGAATAGGCTGGACGCAACAGAACCTAGAACTGTAATAGTGTATCACTCACCACTCTTGCCACGTGTGTAAGTAATAAGGTTCTTTATAATAGATTTTCTCCTTCTTTTATAACATTTCGATTTATTTTTTGTCGGAATATTTCAAAACTAATATTTTCTCCAGTTTACTGAAATTGCCTTTCTAATCTTGTTATCAAAGTTATTATCAAGAGGATGTTTTGCGAAAACTAACATAAATACAAAAAGTTTTCAAAAACAAAGTCCTAAGAACTATTGCAGATGGACCCAGATACTATAGGATTGGTTACTTACACCGAGACCTTTAGGTATCTACTCTCGCTCAAGAAATCAATAGAATCGCAAGAAAACATGATGAAAAACTCCAGGTGAATGTGACTCATGTGAATATCGAAGTTTTAGAACTCTTGGAAAACGCCAGAACAGCACTCAAAAAATCAAACCTTTTGATCTTCTTCCTAACTAGTATTTCCTCTAGTTTATTGAATTTGCTTTTCTAATGTTGTTATCAATGCCTTCACAACTATGTATATGACAGTGTAAATTCAAATTATTATTAATTATTTTTCGGCAGGCTTAGTGGCGCAGTGGTCAAGGCGATAGGGCGGTCCTCCTGCTGGTATATGGTCGTAAATTTATGTTTGTGATTGTTTAAAATTTGTGATTGTTCTAGGCAAGAGTGTAAAATCCGACAAGGAAAATGATCTCAGTCACGCCAGTAACCAGGCTGGGTAAGACCGGAAGTCTTCTGGAATGATTTCTAAAGTTGGTCACTCGCCGGTCGGTAGGCTTAATGCTGAGGACAGTAGTTCGGAGCCCACGTTAAACTTTAGGTCCAGTCCAGATCAACCCATAGTTGGTAAAAGGAGACTTTAAAATATATATATAAAAAATACTTTTCGATAACATCTATTTATATATACGCAATTTCAACATAATACATAAATAAAATAAATATAATTACACAAAAATTATTAAATTTATTCAGATCATTGCATATCAATGTAATATACTTGTTTATTTTAATTTCGTTCAAAATTGATCAATATTGTACTAATTACCGTAAAAAATAGAAAATGTAAATAAACGGATAAATAAAAACTGGTTACAGAAAATTTTAAATTAATCGGTTCGTTATTATTTTGATCAGCAGTAACTAATTATAGAAAAAAATCTTTTTATGATAAAATAACTTTGTAACAGAACTGCAACCAAACAGTAATGGGTTTTGAGACAATCTATTTGTTATTGTGACCAAATAGGTGAACAAAAAACAATTTTTATGTTTAATAATCGTAAAGATTTCTATAAATATTTATGTTAAATTTTATGGCATGTTTAATTATTTTATCTAATATCAATATCTGTAGTTTTATGCACTGTAATAATGTTTATCCCTTATTATTAGTATAAAAGTCTTTATTTATCAGTTTTTCACAAATTTTCTGAATTACCTACCAATAATTAGTATTTCCAAAGTATTTCTTATGTTGTTTAAATGAAATATTTCGAAACACAGCTTTTGACGACAAGGTCTTTATTTAAACTATCCAATTATATTCAACGTTCAAATATAGGAAAATGTATTGGTTAGTTAAAAGAAAACACAATTAGTACATAATAAATTGCTTTTACATATGCAAGTATTGAAACATATATGGATATATGGAAATTAATTATAAATACAATATAAGTTTTATTATAAGTTTTCCAAAACAAAGTGTAAAAAAATATTATAGATGGACCCAGGCACTATAGGATTGATTACTTATTTAAAAATTGAATCAAAATTTGTTTGCAGTGTTATAGGTTTACGATAAAGGGTTTCCTGATTAACTGAATAATGAGGAATCAATTTTGTTCTATGAACAAGTCGAACAATACTCTATAGCTACGAATACTTGATATTTTTCCTACGCAATGACAGACAATAAGATTGAAAAGAACGATAATTGAATAGAGATATTTAAAGACAATCTAATATATAAAATTCCTATTTCAAATAAATAAGAAACATAAAACTAGGTATCAAAATAATATAACGTTTTTTCGTTGTTTTATGTACAGGAACTATATTTAATTTGTACTTGAAAATTCTACAGTTACTACTACTTCCTACCTTATCTAGTATGCTTCATTTGTTTTTGATATTTCTAACAACAAAAAAATTTAATTACATGGTTTCCTAGATGATCCGAAACATGGAAATTATAACGTAATGAAAATTAAATAGAAATAATTACGAAGAAGTAAATAATTTTTTGTTACCGATAATAATTGTCTTTTTTTGAACCGCTCAATTTAATTTTAAAATATTTTGAATCGTTCAATTATGAATCTGAATGATTAAACAAATTCCGCGTAGTGGTAAATGCGATAGCATGGTCCACTTGCTGTTGCGATAATGATCCGAGTCACACCAGTAACCAGACTGGGTAAGACCGGGTCTTCTGGGATGATTTCTAAGTTGGTCGCTCGCCAGTCATCTACTCTACACTGCTCATATTCCAACAACAAAAGAAAAACTGCTTGGAAACTTTGCTGACCATACAATTATTATGGCAAACTACATATCTCTGCCTAGGGCAATAGAAAAAGTGGCAGTCAACAAAATCTACAAATAGACGACAAATTGAAAAATTCAACTTAATAGCTCCAAATCTGTCCACGTTAATTTTGCATTGCGGCGAAATAATAAAAATTTAATTATATAACTCAATGGACGCCAGATTCTTCAAGCAGAATCAGCTAAATACCTTGGAATCCATCCTGACGGTAGATTAAATTGAAACATCATGTTGGAACAAAATGCAAAACATATTAGAACCAAAATAAAACAACTATACTGGTTAGTCGTAAGATACTATCAACTTGGTCTAAAATCAAAGAAGTTGATCTATAAGACAATCATAAAGGCAATTTGGACCTATGGGGGGTGCAGATATGGGGTTGCCCTAAAAATTCAAATCAACTAGTCATACAACGCTGTCAAAACAAGTTTCTTCGATTGATTATCAATGCCACCGTAACCAACGAAGAATTGCAGGATGACCTAGAAATCAAGTGGATTTGCGAAGTCATCCAAGATTTCGCCTTGAAACAGGAAACAATATTACTAAATCATAGTAACGTGGAAGCAATACAACTGCTGGACAGCGCGCAGAATGTCAGGAGATTGAAGCGAATCAAACCATACGAACTTATATAAAGTGTGTACCTTTAGTGTAAACTAATAATAATAGCTTATTATAAAGTTATTATAATTTTATAATTGAGGAATACGTATTGGTGTATTTTCTTGCACTTTTCTTGCTGGTGAATTAATCTACAAATAAAAAGTAGTAATAAATTAATATATAATTAAGACCGTACTAAGTGTATCTAATAAAGATGTTATAAAAAAACTCGCCAGTCGGTAGGCTTAATGGTGAGGACCATGATTCGGAGCCCATGTTAAACTGTAGTTCCAGTCCAGATAAACCATCGTTGGTAGAAGAATACTTTAAAATATACAAAAAAAAAGTGTTTTGCTGTGTTATATATTAGATAATTTTCGTAGAAGTAATCGAAGAAAACTGATGCCAAAGCGAGTGTAATTTATTTTAAACCGTTGTTCTTGATGGTGTATGAATATTTATGTTGGTGTGTAACCATATATTCAACCTGCATTCCAATGATGTTCGTGTTTAGTTTTATACAGGTATAGAATATATGATACAAAACTATTTATAGTTGTTAATTAAGTTATTGTAATTATTATATGATAATGATGTGTAAAAATACGATATAATAATGTTAGAAATGGTATAATAATTATTTTTATGTGTTGGGTATTAAATTATCTAAATTCGGACGAGTTTCATTTTACACAGAATGGTGCAATATAGAATATATTTTAAGGGAGAATGATAAGAATCGATGTTACTCAATGATTTTAAAATATGATTTTATACTATTTTTAATTTGACTATATCTTTAAAAGAACAGTGATGTATTTATTAAGAACTTCCACATATTCTGAGAGAACTATGCAATCATTGATATATTTTCATAATATTTTAGAATTTCGAAACCCTATATCAGACAAACCATGGTAAGTGATATTGAGAAGACTCTAAGAAATGCCCATTCAAATTACAAAAGTATATCCTTCACAACCCTTGCATTTTAATCGTTTCATTCAATTTTGGAGACTGGTAATTGCCTACTTTATGGGAGTGACATCGCTGAGACCAAAACAGAAAGAAACAAAAGCAAATAATATCGAAAATATAACTTTAAGCGTTCAAATTTGAAGTTCAATATAAGTAAATCTATAATACTAAATAAAAATTGTTATTTTTTGTAGAGAAATGTCAAAGCCATCGAATTTAATGGTGTTAGGTTAGGTTCTTTAACGATTGCTTACATTCATACATCACATTTTTATGAATAGATCAGATCAAGGATTGATCAAATTACATGCAAGAACATAACATAATTAGATTATTATTATATCTTACGTTGAATATGATTAATATAATCTGAATTTACGAATTAATGTATTTCTTTTATTCTGTTGCATCAAATCATAAGAAAGGTGAATATTTTCACACCTACGTCAGTCATATATTCTGTGTTTCATGTTTTCCACAACATACTTACATAAGCAAGTACTGAAACCTATATGGGCATACGGAGTTCAATTATGGGGATGTCTGCAAGTAGTAATATAAATAAAATAACAAAAATTCAGAACAAAGTCCTGAGAGGTATTGTTGGCGCACCCAAATACTATAGGACTGATTACCTATATCGAGACCTTCAGATACCCACAGTCAGTCAAGAAATCAAGAGAATTGCAAGGGGGCATGAGGAAAGACTCTCATGAGAATGAAGTACTGCAGGTTTTGGATACAACCAGAACAGGACGCAGACTCAAAATAATCAAACCATCTGATCTTGTGTAGTGAGGTGCATATAATATAAAATACAGCAAGACATGTATAAACATTATTTCACCAGAGACTGAGATAAGGCCGATGGGTCTCCCTAGTAATATACCTAGATTTAAGTTATCATAAAGACAAATTGTTGATTAGACGGAAACGACTAGTAACAATTTAATAACTAAATAATATTTTGAGACACCTTGTACTAAACTGTGTAGTACATTTTCTCTACATATTTAATAATTACTCGAAAAATCTACTGCGTATTAGGTTATTATCAGCAACATTTAAAACCAACAATGGAGAACATTCCATTATACACCGATACATAATAATAAAGAAAAGCTCAGAAAATAACTATATGATATCATAATTCAATTTTCTACAGCACTCGGTATATTTTAAAGGATCCTATCGATCCTTGACCTTAGTGTTTCAAGTGGTATTAGCTAAAGTGGAAATGTTACTACACTTACTAATCGATCACAAAAGATCAATTTATTTTCTATTAGAAGTGCCGATTTTAAATAACAACATATATAGGTGTATATATATATGGAATAAGATCTTTTTTACTTACCGACTGATGTACTATCGCATGTAGCATCCTTCCAAAAGCTTGAATGGTTTGGTTTTCAGTCATATTTGTCTAGTTGTATGAAGACTTTCAACTTGGAGTGGATCACTTGTATCTTTTGTTTATCTACAACAAAAATAACACTGGTTTATAATTTCGGATCAACTTTTGGACCCGAGCAAAGCCCTGAACTAAGATCTTCGATCAATGTGTCAAGATGTGTGCTTCGGAACATGTAAAAATCCAGAGAGAAAGTTGTAAATTGCGATTCGAAGTATTTTAATTCAACTTAAGTCATCGCAAATACAAACAAATATATACAAGTGGTCACTTGGTGAACTGAATACTTTTTATTTTCTGTGCTAACGTTATGGAGAGGACAAAAAAATCATGTAGTTAATTTTCTTGAAGTATTGTCAGTGTCGAAGCCCGTTCCACATACGGACAGTAATCCATTGCCAATTTGTGGAGTTACAAGTGCAAAATATACCTCAAGAACTTCTTTATCACCGGCGGACAATGAAAGCAATTTCGCTATGTAAGAAAAGTATTTTATTTCTCAACGGGATCTGAGTGGTTGGAATTTACCGAAATAAAAAGCAGAGTTGCTTGAAACACAATTGCAGGAGTGCAAACATTTTGGCTCTAAAGCACTAGATACTATATATAGAAATATAAATCACGCTATTTTACCCTTCTTTAAAAAAAATAAAATGACATGTTCTTCTGCAATGGTATCAACGGTTTATATGATGTAATGAAAGCACTATCTGATCGAAATAAATGGTGTTTGTGCGGCGATGGTTCTAAGTACAGTTTGAAGATGGCCCTACTCTATATTGGAACTAAAAAGCCATCCATTACAATTGCTAACGTGGCACAAACTAAGGAATTTTGGCCAAGATCAAATATAATGACCATCAATGTTCATCAACGCCATCAATAGTTTCGAAATAATAATTAGTTTACATGATCATTATATGTTATTGGTCTATTGGTTGGGATACAACCCATTCGTCAAATTGCAAAGTGCTGTGTATTTTGTATCATTATGTGAGAAAGGTATGTATTTGGCCTTGGCGTATAAAACTTATTCTACCTAAGGCCATTTAAATAATTAAAGTGGCTATAGCTAACTTCTAAACTAAACCGTTGAATCGCTAAAAGCCAGTTCAGCACTTAACCAAGTTGTTTACAGAATTGTCAAACGCAAAAAACAAAGAAGGAATATTTGTCGGACCTTATATAGTAAGAACTAATAGCTGACGCAAAGTTTACAAAATATTTAAGGCCTGGCAAAGCAACAGCATGGGCATCGTTTCGAACTGTTGTTCACAACTTTCTCGGTAACCACACATCACCAAATTCTAAGCACGGATTCGACAATTTGTTGCCAGATTACCACAATATTAGAACTCGAGTGTCTCTTAAAATACATTTTCTGTATCCATATCTTCTTTTTTTCTACAAAACTTGAGCGTCACGAGCAAAGAGAGCGGTTATGCCAAGATCAAGAGGGCGAAAACCGAAAAGCGATACCAAGGATTTTGGGTGAAGGCATGATGAACGATTACTGTTGGACGCTAATATGTAAAACAGATCCCAAGCAGTATAAAATTTTCATGGTTGAAACCTTTGTTTATTTCTGATTTACACATGTTTAATCCAATAAATGCCCGTTAATGGTCAAAAATTGTAAAATAATGAATGTATCGAATATTTCGAACATTAGAACCAATTTTAAAAAACGGGTTACTGATTTTGCCTCAGCTCCCAATTTATTTTACAAACGACTTTTGGTTGTTCAGGTCCAAAAACCGTGTATAATTGTGTACCTAAAAACATTATGTTTCAAAAAAAAATTTGGCCTGAAAATGTCAAAATCGATTTTTTTATTCTTATTAAATATTAAGTAGTTCTGTTGTCTAGTTGTTTATCTTTTTCGCTTGCTCTGCATTTCTAAGTGCAACTAGTTTTAAGAATCTTAGCGGTCGTCACTTCTTGAATAATGAGATTAAATTAGTAGTTTATTATAATTATAAGAAGAAATTGTGATTCAGTTCAACATACGAAAATATCATGTGGATAACTTGCTTTTGTTATAATTTAACAGACAAAAATTCAACTTCGAAATAAATGTCTAGATTACTCTGACTCATGGTGTATTTATCAGGGTGTTTTAGCTATGAATACCCTTTGAACGTCATTCAAACACAATTACGATCAATCACCAAGTGACATTTAATCAGTAAACATGCCCATTTATGAAAAACTCATCAATGTATTCATCAATCACTATGATTTTTGAAGAGGTGTGTTGATAGTTTTACGTAAAATAATCATGAAAGTTTGAATCAATTAATTTGCTACAAAAATAAAATTACTCCAAAAATACTTCTGAAAAAAATACTCCTACTGGTTCAACAAAAAATCGAGAATGCTGCATTTCTTCCTGTTGGCAACTTCAAGGAAAGAATCTCAGCTTAGTTGCTTCTAACTCACGTTATGGATAAGAAATGTGGGTGAAAGAGCCACGAGTATGACCAAGAAGAGGATGATAACCTCATACTTATATGCGAAAAAACTACGGTCGCCTTTTTATCGGACACGGTTTCTCAAAATGTTATGTACCAATCTTTATTATCTACCGCTTGAAAGAACGAATAATTTATCCTAGTTTGTTTTAAAAGGCAATACGTGATGCAAATGTGATCAAGACAAATTAGACATTTTTTTCATAGCTCCATCAGAATTCATAATTTAATTTTTTTCCTATGTTTAAGTATGACTTTTGTATATTTACTAATAGAAAATATTTGTTTTTTAGTTTCAAATAAACTGCGAGTTTTATTGACCAAGCCCAAGGGAGATGGAACGAAGAGTCAAGAGAAAGGTCCTAATGGTTGAATGTACAAGTAAGCGCAATATTTCACAAGGTATTTCTATCTTCGATTAACTAAATTGTTTAAAATACATATTCCATGTTATATATTTAAAACAAGATGAACGAATACGTCTTCTATGTTGATAGGCGCACGGTTTTTCAGGTCCAAAACCGTGAATACTTGTGTAACTAAAAACATTATGTTTTAAAAAAAAATTGAGGTTAAGTGAGTTTAAAAATGTTAGAATCGATTTATTTTATCCTATCAAAAATCAAATAGTAAAATATGACTAGTTTGTCTCTCTTTTTCGTTTGCCCTGCCTTAGAAAGGCAACTAGTTTCAAGTATCTTAGCGGTCCTTATTTCTTGAGTAATAAGCTTAATTTAGTAGTTTATTATAACTATAAGAAGAAACTGTGATTCGGTTCAACATACGAAGACGTTACATAGTTAACATACTTTTCTACTGACGTTATAACTTAGCAGACAAAAATCCACAGCAAGATGAATGTCTAAATTACTTTTGCTATGAAAACCCTTTGAAAGTTATTTAAAGACAATTACGATCAATCACCAAGTGACATTTCATCAGTTGTTATGTCCATTTATGAGAAACTCATCAATAAATAATTTTTGAAGAGGTGTATTGCTGGCTTTACGCAGAATAATCATGAAAGATTGAACGAAATAATTTATAAAATTACTCCAGAAAAACTTCCGAACTCGTCTTTTTGTTTAATGTTGGCAACTGGAATATTAGGTTTGTTACTCTATGTGTAGGTATGAAACTTGGCTGAAAGAGTTTTTGACACGAGTTTGACTAAATAGAAAATAATAACCGCATACTTACAGGCGAAAAATAGTCGGTAGGAAGTCGGTAGACACGATCTCTCAAAATGTTATAAACCAATCTTACTCATATTTCGCACACTTCTTCAGAATAACAATTCTAGCGCTTGAAAGAAAGAATTATTTATTTACAAATTATGTGACCAAAAAAAATGACATTGTGTTCACAACTCCACCAAAAATCCTAATTTCATTTTTTTTGCTGTGTTTGTGTACTGTGTAAGTGCAATATTTCTCAAAGTATTTGTCTATTCGATGAATTAAATTGTTTGAAGCAAATATTTCATCTTATATATTTAAAAAATATTAAATATACGTTGTTTGTTTTAGTAAAAGCGTTGAGGAATAAGTCTTCTCTGTTATTAGGCAAACAATTAGTAGGCAAAGTATTAATGAAAATTATGCAAATCAGACTTCAGAAAGCTTAAATAGAAACAAACCGAAAAAAAGAAGCCGAACTTACATCTAATCTTAGTTGTGTTGATACAATTTTCGAAATTTTATACTATTTTATGGAGGATAAGTCATATAGGATATAGAAACCATCACTTTGGCCAGCTAGATAATGTCGTCTCTTCATTGCTTTTCAACATAACAATGGTCGCAACAATGGAAAGTATTTAAAAAAAGGCACGATGTTCAACATAATGATATAAACTTTTCAACCTACTTGATGTACGCTGATACAGATAATGAGGCCTTATACAAATTTAAGTCTCAACGACATCCCACTAGAACAAGTAGAACAACTAAAGTACTTGGGATCTATCTGAAATAATAAGCCAAATTTGCCAAACTACAAGAACCAAAGAAGACGAAAATCCGGATCTTTCGAACACCTGTTTTGCCATTCCTTCGGCAGGTATATAAATGTGATGCTTAGAGAAATATCTACGTCTCTCTACAAGATCGTGTTATAATACGCAGAGAGGCAGATAGAGTATGGAGGTTGTATACAGTATACCATAACAATATTATTGGCTTTCAATATATTTATATGATAACAAATTAATATATTTAGTGTATGTAAGTAGTGTTAAACTGAAAATATCTTTGAAGGTTTCACAATATGCATGAGGCACGCATTGTATTTTGAAATATCTATATTTTTACAATAAAATGTTTTAATATTTTAGAAAATTAATTTAATATCCTCAATATGCTCGATAGAGGTAATTAAAAAAAGAAAAAAATAGAAATATTTGAAATATTTCTGATAAATGCGAAGTGTTTATATACGGGATAGTTAAGTTTATGACCAATTATATAGGTCTTCTTGATCTAATAAACTGTGATAATGTAGCTTCTAATCTTCTTCTTCATGTAATTCTTTTAGGAATATAAGTGATGCGACAAGATCAGTTCAAGTGTCATATTATGCGTACTATAGGATACGTGGTTTGAAGTATGTTGAATGTTAATAGATAATTTTTTAAATGGATTTATCTGTTGACTCACACATACACAAATCACGCCATTTTTTAAATGTTTATAAAAATACTTATTGTTTCTGCTTAATTTATGATAATATTCATATTCCCTGAATAAAGCTAACGAAACTACAAATTGTGACGAATATTTTTTAGATTATTTCTTTGCCACATTAGAAATGTATTGTCAAGGAAGCAAAACGAACAATAGTTAAGAAAATTAAAGCTAAAAAAGCACCTAGTTTTGACTTAATCACTGGAAGAATCTCAAAAGAGGCATCCTATCTCAGAAAAGTGCATGAAATTAATAACGTTTATATTTAATGCTACGTTAATGCTTAATGACTTTCCTAGCACTTGGAAAGTGGCTCAAATCATTATGATTCTTAAACCAAAGAAAAAATCAGAAGACGTCTCCTCTTATCGTCCTATAAGCCTGTTATCTGTGATCTCTAAACTATTCGATAAAATATACATTAAGAGGCTCAAAGTAATCGCAGAGGAGAGAAATATTACTCCAGACCATCAATTTGGCCCGTAATAAATACGGAACAACAGAACAAATGAATAGATTAGTCAATAAAATTAATAAAAACCAAAATAAAAATATTGCTCCCCTGCATTTCTCGATATATCTCAAGCCTTCGACAAGGCGTGGCTCACTGAACTGCACGTTGAACTGAAAAACCTATACGCACTTTCGACTACATAAATCATACCTCACAGACAGACTGTCTGCAGACACTATTGTGAAACAGGGTGACGAATACACTAACCTCCATCCAATATATTTAGGTGTTTCGCAGTTCTTTGTCCACTGTTATATCAATTGTATACAGCTGACCTACCGATCTCAAAAAACACTCCTTTTGCAATATAGGTTGACGATATAGCGATATTATTATCAAATCAGGATCCAATATCAGCCACAAGACCTCCAATTTCATTCCTCCAACAAAGTCGAATCGTGGTTGAAAACATGGTGTCTCAGAACAAATAAAACAAAATATACCCATGTGACATTCACCCTTTATAGAAGAACTTGTCCATCAGTAATAATAAATAATTATAAACTCCCGCAAGCAGATAATGTTAATTATCTGGGAATGCTTTTTGATCGACGTTTAACATGGAAAAAACAGATAGTGGCAAAACATCTCTTCACTGCTTTTCAACATAACAATGGTCGCAACAATGGAAAGTATTTAAAAAAAGGCACGATGTTCAACATAATGATACAAACTTTTCAACCTACTTGATGTACGCTGATACAGATAATAAGCCCTTATACAAATTTAAGTCTCAACGACATCCTACTAGAACAAGTAGAACAACTAAAGTACTTGGGATCCATCTGAAATAATAAGCCAAATTTACCAAACTACAAGAACCAAAGAAGACGAAAATCCGGATCTTTCGAACACCTATTTTGCCATTCCTTCGGCATGTATATAAATGTGATGCTTAGAGAAATATCTATGTCTCTCTACAAGATCGTGTTATAATACGCACATCTAACATAGATATCCTCCACCGGTTCCAAAATAAAGTATTGCGAGTCATCGTCGATGCCCTATATTACGTCTCCAACGAACTAATTCAGCGCGATATCCGCTTAGAACCACTATGAACGGCTATGATTCGAAGTCTTAGTGCAAGGTACTGTGAGAGACTGTTAGTGAATCCCAATGCACTTGTCAAAGAGTTAAATGTGCCCGATGACAGTTAAGTGCATAAGTTCAAACGAAAAATACCATACGAATTGACTAACAGACACATATAATGAGATATAATAATCTCTAGAATAAGTTAGGATAGAGTTTCGAATAATTTAGAATAGAGTCTAGAATAATATTTAGATTATAAATTTGTGCAGCAGATTACTTACTGAAGCGATCTTCTACATGTCACTACAGTTATATTGTATAACGGATATCATATTATAATACTTATTGTCCACAGGCAGATTGTTGATGTTCTAAAAGATTAATAAAAAGAAATTGTTGTTTCAAGAGACATAATACAACATGTGTTATGTACAACATAATAATTTACGTCAAGAGTTTTTAGTTAGGATCCATGTTGTTAATTATTTCCTTAATCAGTCTTCAAACCTTCTAAATGAAAAGTCTTGAGTTAAGAAGATAAGAAGATAAAATAATGTTATAAATAAAATACAATTTGCGTAAATTACGGCACAATACGAGTTTGTTTATTTGGAATAAAATAGAAATAATATTATATCGATAAGTAATGGTGAATAGAATTATAAAGTGAACTAAAATGACTTACTAAATCGTCTGTCTTGTTTTGGCTGATACCAATTCCGTCACTAAACACACTTGAAGTCACTTTATCCCTTGATCTGTTTTTGATTCCTCCACGTTATGTCTCTCTCTTTTGACTGTTTTGGTTAAATCTTCTTCTCGCCCTCTTTTCTTACTAACACTGCTTCTCACTTTATGTCCCGACTATAACTTGTTGTCCACTGTGGATACATCGTGTTGAAGCTCCTCCCTCGGGTTGTTGGCGATAACTGAGAGGGTTGGTTCAATAAACCCTTTTCTGCATCCCCATTTGGCCAATTTATTTGGGGCGGGGAAAACTCTTCCAACTAGATATTCTCACGCCAATGAAAAAGTGCCTATTCCTTAATCTCGGGCCTTTTGGAGTTTTATGTTTATGACCACCAGGTCTACTTCTTTACACCCGTTTTTTATCCCTGGTACCTGCACACCCATTATCCGAAGCAATCAACAATAAGCCTGCGGTACCTGTATACACTGACCTGGCGTCATCGAACATTCAATGAAACACTGTCTCAACTTATAATTCCATTTCCAATCACAAATATTATAAAACAGTAAATCGTCTAACAACCCCTAATATATACAAATATTTGTATAGTCTATCTAAAGTTATTTTGTACAGACGTCATCAAGATGTTTAATGTATTCCTGTCGTAATTTGTAAATTCGTTTTAGAAATAGACAATATTTCCTTTTTCGTTTTATTTTAGTAAAAATGAGACACAATTCTATCTGATAAGTACGAACGTGTAACCGAACTAGCCTTCCAAAGTCGTCCGGTTGTCAAACGTATGCAAAATTCTTTAAAACAATAGAGATACAAGATTTTAAACTGGCGAACGTTAATTTAATGCTTTGCTTGTTTTAATAAATTTCAAATCGCTGCTTGTTACTCTGATAGAAAAATCCGAAGAAAGACAAAACACATTTCGTCTCTAATCAGTTGCTTTGGACAGGAACGAGATAATGGAGGCCCCCTATTTCCAGTAAAATTCGTTAGAGACGTAAGCATTTGTAGTGTTATATATTAATTAACTGCAATTTGTATTGAATTTTGGCGTGTTGCAGCTATACTGAATATTAGTATTGACACGATCATTCAAATATCTCAAAAAATGAAAAATATAATGAAGATCAGCTCGATCTTAGCTCTAACAGAGATTAAATATATGAAATGTATAAAACTGGGAGCAATTTTTCAATAGAAACATAATTTAATACAATTATTTTACTGAAACTGTTAGTCTGAAAAGTATCGAAGAGGTCTAATGGAATTTCCGGATGTTTCTTTTAAAATAATACAATTCTTAAAAGCATATAATAAAATGAAAGGAGACTTATTATTTCAATTTATATATTTAGATGAGACATGGATATTTCAGAATGGCACCAATGTACCCAATGGCCACTCATGACAAGATGATAATAAAAATAGTGTTATGACAACAAAATTTGATGAACCAGAAATGCTGGAAACAAACAATATTTAATAGAATTAGTAATCAAACTAATCAAAAGGTTAAATAATATAAACAGAGTTACTTCACACTGAAATATAGTAAGTGACTTAGGTCCAAAAGATTATTCGTTATGGAAAGCAACTCGGGGATTTAAAAGATAAATTATTAGAGTACCGCCTATTAAAAATAAATCAAAATGAACGGGTTCGACGCAAAGATGAATTATTCGCAGAACATTTAGCTAACGTATTTCAATCAAATGATGTAGAATATACAATAGAAATAAATACTGGAAGTTTAATATGGAATATATTTCAACTGAGTTATTAAAAGAGCTGCAACAAAAAGCAATAATCTTGTTGACTTATACATTCAGTGCTTGTTTTTGAGTGAACCATGTTCCGGAATGTTTTAAGATTGCTGGAATAATTATACTTAAATAACCTGACAAACCGATAGAGCAAGTTGGATCTTACTATTTCCCTGCTACCTACGATATCAAAATTATTTGGGAAACTGCTATTAAAACGAATTAAAAATTTATAAAAATACCAGATTTCCAGTTTCGACAATCAAGGGCACAGAGTAAAAGCCATTGTTGAAAAAGCATTTAAAGAAAACAAATGCCTTGCAATATTCCTGGATGTCTCACAAGCTTTTGACTTGGTATAATATTTGGGATTAATCTACAAAATAAGCAAATTGCTACCGTGGAATTAATATCTTCTGGAATCATATCTTTTCGAAAACAAAATTAATGTCTCGAATAAAGGGGCATTCCCAACACTTAAACCTATTTCGGCTGGAGTTTCACAAGGTAGTATCTTGAGACCATTTCTATATCTGCTCTATATTGCTGATATCTCAACAATAAAAGTAACAGTTTTTGCAACATTTGCTGACGACACAGTTATAATGGCAAAAGATGTATCTCCGTCTAAGGCTGTAGAACAAGTACAAGTAGCGGCCACCAAGATTTACAAAGGGACTAGAGACTGGAAAATACAGCCTAATAGCTCCAAATCTGTCCATGTTAATTTCGCGTTGCAGCGGATTGACAAAAACTTAATTATATCACTTGACGGATGTCCGACTCCTCAAGTATAATCAACTAAATACTTCGGAATATATCTCGATGGTTAAACTGGAAACATCATGTGAGACAAAAGGCAGAGCAAATTCACTTCAAAGCCAAGCAACTGGACTGGTTTGTCGAAAGATACTCTCAACTTGATCAAAACTAAAAGAGATTAGATTATTAGTTATTATATCATTATTTATTATCATTTTAATTGGACTATATATTTGGACCCATGGGGTTGCACTAAAACACCAAACCAACTAGTAATCCAATACACTCAAAATAAAGTTCCACGATTAATTACCAATGCTTATTGCTACATAACCAACGAAGAGCTGTACCATGATCTCAGAATCAAATGGATACACGAAATGATCCAAGATTTCATCCTAAAACATGAAACAAGGGTGCTATATTACGACAACGTGGAAGAAATACTTACAAGACCACTGGACAACACGCAAGAAATCAAAAGGTTGAACCGAACCAAACCACAGGAACTGGTTTATTATCTAAGTGTATTTTTAACTTTAGCTTAAGTAGATTAGTTTTGTTCTAATTTGGGAAATATATACTGATGTATTAATCCCGTACTGGCCTTGCTTGTATATTAATGGAAGTATAACAGAACAGTAGTAATAATTTAATTAGTAAATTAATATTGTACTAAGCATATCTAATGTAAGGTGTAATTAATTAAAAAAAATATCTCTCCGACACCTTTAACAACAGATGAGAGATAATTAACTGAAAATCTGGTAATTCATAACTTAGAGACAGGTTATAATAAAGCATGAAAGTAACAAGAGTAATAGCACTAGGAAAGACAAATGCATGATCAACGATGGAGGACATCAACAATGGAGTTAAAGTTAGTCAGTATCCTAAACGATAAAATCAATAAGCTTACCATCCTTGAACCCATTTTGTATGTAATAATATGTTTACAGAATATAACACAAGTTTCTGTCCATAGGACCTGGAAAAAGATTTATTAAAATGATTTATTCATTCCCCATCAGGTTTGTTTGATAGTTCATTTAAAAATCTAATATTCACGAAAGATAATTCTTGTATTTTGTATATTTGGATGGATAATCAATCAATTAGCAATTAGAAACTCCAAGAATGACATGGACCAAAATGATAATGAATCAATTATCAAAAACATTAAAAAACCTTTCAGACTGTTCGAAATCAAAATTCGAAGTTAACAATGAGATACTCCCCGTGTTTTTCGGAAAGGGTTGATGTTGATGACATGATTGAATCATGTAACAATCATAATAACATAATTAATATATTGTATAACAAACCATTTTAATTTTAGATTTCTGGAAAGTCTACACGAGTTACACAAGTTCACCGCAAGAGGAAATAAGCTATATTTATATCAGTATATGCGGCAGATAATAATGATTCAGGAACATGATCAATGAGAAAAGTCCATATACGCGATTAGAATAACATTATAGTACGTATTAACGTCACACACATTATATAGTTCCGTGATATATATACAAATTAAATGACTGTGTCGAGTTCTTGTCGCTTTATGTGTTTTCAGAACGTATACAATTTAAAGAACTATTGCACGTATGCTAATGTAACTTCCTCAAACTATATGTCATCGTTGTTAGTAAGTTCGGGAAATGATGTGTCGGAAGCACATTATCTTATTGCGCCAATATATTTAATGATTCTACGACATTATTGTGTTGGAAACGAGAGTGATATTGCGAATACATCTTTATTAATGTTTTGTGGTCTACACAAAGTTTCTGAAGTAATAATGTTGTATGTAAAGGAAAAAAGACAATGTTGCGATGCAATTTTAATTATTTAGATATAAGGCAGTCATCTAATATTAACTTTACGTAAATTGTAATATTTTTTCTGTTGCAAAGTCTAAGGGTCTAACTTTTTAGACCATTTAACTGATATTTGTAATATTTATGATATGGGAAAAGAATTATGATTTGAGTCAAAATCTAATATCGCATGGTATCTAGTGATAACCTGCCAACCAAGAAAAGATTATCCCATCGGCTCGTTGTCGATTGTTTCGGATAATGGGGGTTCAAGTACCAAGGTTTGTAGCCAAAGCGTGTCGGAAATTATACCTTATAACTTCTATAACCATAAATATTAAGAAGTTTCGAGATGGTGAAATGCTCGAGAATTCCTTAAGAGTCCGAAACGCACGTTTTCTATCTATCATCTAGTTTCTAGCTAGAAGAGTCGCTCCCACCCCGATATTGTGAATGAATCGGGGTACAGAAAAGGGTTCCTTGGAACAGCCTTGTCCACCACCACCAAGAGCCCGAGAGAGGAACTTCAGCGATAAAACACGGCTACAGGCCCATCGACCTGCTCAGTTCAATGTGCAAGACTGCTGAAAGAGCGATCCTGTTTGCACTCAACCGGTTCACTGAGCAGAACCATCTCATACCAGACGAATAACACGGGTTCAGAGCCAAACATTCATGTACACGTCAGATCGCTAGATTGGCCGCAAAAATTCACTTCGCCACTAACAAAAGCGTTCCACAAGATGTGACGGCCACAAAGCCATCGAAGCAGGTTTATCCTAAAACCTGATAATTTTACTTCGTTCCTTTTTGTCGGATAGTCTCCAGTCCTAAATCAGTCAAAGCAGGAGTCCATTAGGTCCAGGGATCCCCATTAGTCCCAGCATGATTCAACCTCTTTATGTCAGACATTCCAATGAAGAAATATGCTGAAACAGCCCAATACGCGGAAGACTTCTTCACCAGTTCTTATTTTGTAAATGCCGCTCAGAGAAAACTTCAAATTCAATTAAATGACACAAACCATTGATTAAAGTTCTGGAGGTTGCAAATCAACCCAAAAAACCCAGGCTATAATCTTTCGCAATCAGAGAGACATCCGCGCCTACCAGCTGAAAGTGGAAAAAGTCTCAATCCTGTGGAGATGAAAAGCCACATATCTTGGCCTCATCTTTGACCGTAGATTCCTATGGTCAACATAGATAAATAAAGCAATCTGCAAAGGCTACGGTGTCGTCACAGTGCTTAACCCTCTCATCTGCAGAAAAAATAAATTGTCGCCGAAGTTTTGCTTTACAAGTTGCTGGTCAGATCCGTCATTTTATATTAATCTAACACTTGGTATTGGCTTGTCAAGCCGGAACTAGTGTAAAAACGTTAGGTAATAAATACATTTCTCAGGCAAACTCTGAATGCGCCATGGTTTGTCAGAAATACCTAAATTCATCGGGAAACTGTCACACCAGATATAAGCCGGTTCGTTTTCCCCTTATACAAAAATTCCCTCATCAGATCCCTCTCAGAGGCGTTCACATTCCGGTAACCCCGAAAATTATCCCCCCAAAAGCGGTTCTCCAAGCTGCCTAAGGTTCTCATCCCCAAATAAAGATAGCATTTTGAGTTAAGCAACTTTTGTTATTGTGAAAAAAATTGATAGAAAGGAATAGATAAAAGGCGTGTTGGTAAAATATTGCTTTTTGAAGGGAAAAATACAGTTGAAGCAAAAACTTGGCTTGATGCCGAGTTTCCGGACACTGCCCAGGAAAATCAAACATCAAGGATTGGTATACTAAATTTAGACGTGGTGAAATGAACACCGAAGACGGTGAACGCAGTGGACGCCCAAAAGAGCTTGTTACCGACGAAAACATTTAAAAATTCCAAAAAATTATTTTGAGTTACCGTAAATTGAAATTGAATGAAATAACAGACACTCTAAAGATATTATCTGATCGTGTACATAATATCATTCAGGAACATTTAGGTATGAGAACTCTGTGCAAAATGAATGCCGCGCGAGTTCACTTTTGACCAAAAACAACGACAAGTTGATGATTTGGAACAGTGTTTGAAGATGATCAGGCGTAATAAACCCGAGTTTTTGATGAAACATGGCTTCATCATTTCACTCCGAAGTCCAATCGACAGTCATCCGAGTGGACTGCATTCGATGAATACACTCCAAAGCGTGGGAAAAGGCAACAGTCGGATAATAAGGTTATGGCGTCTGTATTTTGCTATGCGCATGGAATAATTTTCATTGACTACCTTGAAAAAGGAAGGAACATCAATAGCGACTATTGTATAGCGTTATTGGACCGTTTGAAGGACGAAATCGCCAAGAAACGGCCGCATTTGAAGAAAAAGAAAATGCTGCTTCACCAAGACAATGCACCGTGTCACAAGTCAGTAAAGACGATGGGAAATTGGGCTTCAAATTGCTTCCTCATCCACCGTATTCTCCAGATCTGCCCCCTAGCGGCTCTTTCCTGTTCTCAGATATCAAAAGTATGATCGTTGGGAGGAAATTTTCGTCGAATGAAGAGTTGATTGACGAAACTGAGGCCTATTTTGAAGCAAAGGTCAAATCGTACTACAAAAGTGGTATCGAAAAGTTGGAGGGACGGTATAATCAGTGTATCACCCTTGAAGGGAATTATGTTGAATAAAAAAATCTAATTTTGCCAAAAAAATGTATTTTACTATGGTAGGCCGGGGACTTTTCAATTAACCTGTTAAGTTAACACTCTATATACTATTCTATTAATGATGTGTTAATAAAATAAATATTAACGCTATTCAAACATTAATAAATAATTTGAAATAAAATAAATGCTGCCAACAATTACGACATTTCTAAATCAGATATAAATTTTAGCTCTGTGGGTCCCTTCACCATATAAACCTTATGTAAATCCAATTATTTTAGCTTCAGGCATTAACATACAGGTTTCCATATTTTGAATAATAACATTTTAGTTTTTAGACTCTATTGATCTAATCAGATTCCATAATATGTAAGTATAAACATGCGTTATGATAATAAAATCAATTATACTTATCTATACATTTGTATTACATCGTATGTGATATCTCAATTGTTTTAAGTCAATAATCTAAAAAAAAATATTAAAAAACACTTTGAATATATTATAATCTAGGTATATTATTTGCCGTTTTTTTTTTACCGACACTTAAAAATAATCATTAACAACTGTGGTTTAATACCTAAAAATTATTGAACAAGCCCCTTATACTCTTACCTATTTATATTAAATCATGTTCGCGATATGATATACTTCGTATCTTTGGGCCATCTGGCATAAGAATAAATAGAAAATAAATGCAAAATAAGGTTCCTAACCCGAAATATTACAGTCAGGAAAACTGTCTAAAGAGACAAAGATATATTTTCGAATAAAAAAGGAACAACTTCCTCGGGTAGTAATGGAGATATTGATATTATAACATTATTATATATGCATGTCTATATACTGACAATCTCCCAATAATAAAAAAAACAATAGTTGGAGCGTTTCATAACGATTTTTTTATTAATCTTATTAATCTCTTTATAATCTAAATTTTATTCTAGATATTATTCTAACTTATTCTAAATTATATCATAACTTATTCTAAAGATTATTCTAACTTATTCAAGAGATTATTAAATCTCACTCTATGTGTCTATTAATCAGTTCGAATGGTAGTTTGCATTTTAAACTGTCATCGCGCACATTTATCTCTTTGGCAGTGCATTGAGAAGCACTAATAGTATTTCAGAGTACTTTATACTAACAGTTCCAATTACACTCGTTATGGGTTCTAAGGGGATAACATATTGAATCAGTTTGTTGGAAACGTTAGACGAAGATGACTCGCAACAGTTTATTTTGCAACCTCTCGAGGATATCTATGTTAGATTTGCTAGTAGTACCCCACAGTTCAATGTCATAGGTCTAAGTAGCCCTAAATATAAGTCAATAGAATTGGTCAAAGCAATAAAAGTACATAATTTACATCATATCTCAACTGGTGAGCCAACATATTGGCCGTCAGATAGAAATAAAATTCCCGATACCAAAAACTTTTGTTATACAAAAAATATTGACACCAAAAAGTACAAAGCTTAATCATGCTTTGATCTATTATCTGATCACTCACCAGTTATTATAACAGTCAAATAAAATATTCTCAACAAAACAAAACCACCTTCTTTGCATAACACCAGAACTAACTGGCCATTATTTAGAGAGAAACTGGACACTCTAATATCCCTAAATTTACCTGTCAAAATAGAAACAGATACAAAAATAGCAGCAAAAAAATATAACAAAAACTATACTAGAGGCCGCATGGTACGCAACCCCTAATAGCGCGATATATCAAAAGTTTAATTATATATCAGCTACAATTAAACAAAAAATTGCTGAAAAGAGAAAACTGCAAAAAGCCTGACAACAAGCCAGAACAGTAGAAAATAAAAATTCCATAACACACCACCTAGTTATGTCAAGTCTGTTATACGTCTTAGTGTATTAGAGCTATAAAAAATCACATATTAACTAGAAACAAAGAAATATAAATTAACAGTCCCAAATATGTCCATGTTAATTTGAGTTGTGACGATATAACAGAAAACTAATTAAATCACTAACGTCTCAAACAAGTGAAAATCCATCATGGTGGTAGAACTGAAAATATCATGATAGGCAAGTTGTTGAGCATATCAAACTCAAAATTAAAAATCCGTACTGGCAAGTTGGAAGATACTTCAAACTAAAGCAACTTGGGCAAAAAAACATGTTTTTGATTTAAATAAATACAAATTGTCGTGTATTTAAGATATAAAATACAATATAAAATGTTTTAACTATTCTTTTCTAAAATACTAATTACCAATTACAAAATGCAGTCAGATGTTAATGCAGCTATTAATCAGAATCATAAAAGAAGAACTTCCTTTCAATTTTTTAATTAATTGCATCTTAACAGATAATTGAAAAGTCGCCGGCCTGACACATAAATAAATCCATATGTTTTTAGTTAGCCCTAACCCTCAAAAGATGAGTGTGTAAATTTGTCAGCTGTCGGATCATTAGTTTGTGAATTATAGCGTTTTGTGTGAAGCAACTTTTGTTATTGTGAAAAAAATAGATAAAAAGGAATTTCGCCTGTTGATAAAATATTCTTTAAATGACTCTCTAAAGATATCAACTCAACGTGTACATCATATCATTCGCGAATATTTGGATATGAGAAAGCTCTGAGCAAAGTGGGTGCCGCGCGAGCTTACTTTTGACCAAAAACAGCGACGGGTTGATGATTCGGAGCAGTGTTTGAAGATGATCAAGTGTAATAAACCCGAGTTTTTGCATCCATATGTGACAATGGATGAAACATGGCTCCATAATTTCACTCCGAAGTCCAATTGAGAGTCATCCGGGTGGACTACACGCCATGAACGCATTCCAATGTATGAGAAATTACAACAATCGGCTGGCAAGTTTATGTCGTATGCATTTTGGGATGCGCATGGAATAATTTTCATTGCCTTCCTTGAAAAAGGAAAACCCAACAACAGCGACTATTATATAGCGTTATTGGACCGTTTGAAGGACGAAATCGCCGAAAAACGGCTGCATTTGAAAAAAAAGAAAGTACTGCTTCACCAAGACAATACACCGTGTCACAAGTCAGTGAAAACAATGGAAAAATCCATGAACTGGTCTTCGAATTGCTTCCTCATCCACCGTTTTCCCAGATCTGCTCCCCAGCGACTGTTTCCTGTTGTCAGATCTTAAAAGAATGCCCGCTTGGAATAAATTTTCGTCGAATGAAGAGGTGGTCACCGAAACTGAGGCCTATTATGAAGCAAAGGACAAATCATACTACAAAAATGGTATCGAAAAGTGGGAGGGTGGCTATAATCAGTGTGTCATCCTTGAACGGAATTATGTTGAATAAAAAAATCTAATTTTGCCAAAAAAATGTGTTTTACTATGGTAGGCTAGGGACTTTTCAATTGCCATGTTATATTAGATATGCTTAGAATAACCTTAATTTACAAATTAATTTGTTACTAGTGCTTTATTGCACTTGAGCCAATATCAACACGCATCACTATGAGTTTCTCAAATTAAAAAAAAATCAACTACTTAAGCAATAGTTAAGAGTAACACTTATACACTATACAAGTATGTGTAACTTAGTTCGTTTAAATCTTTTGATTTTCTGTGTATCGTCCAGTCAAGTCTATGAAAACTCATTAAAAATAATATACATTCTTAATTAATTTAGAAATGGAGTACTTTTATCTCTACAGATACGATACGCACTGGTAAACGCAGCGCCTACCGCCAGCCAGATGAGGACGGGTGCTGACCGAGAGAGTGAATGAGATCAAATATCGAAAGATTAGCTTACCTGAAATTCTTGTTTTCTTTACGTTGCTAGCTCCCGTACTAAAAGTTGTGTTATATTGTATCAGCACTTTTTTATATTTGGATAGCGTTCAAGGATGGTGAGCGTTTTGCTTTTATCATTTTGTTCTAACTTCATTTTCGCAAAAATAATAAAATCATTATCTTTAATAATACGGCTATTCTGGTTACTTCCAGGCATTATTTCATGATTCTTATAATTTCCCTCTAAGGTATGAATTACAACATTTTATAGTTTATTCCGCTCATCTAATGTGATGCTTTCTGGCAAACAAGGCATTATATGTTCATTAATTTCAGATGACAGTTTAAAAACCTATGACATCTTGTTTTCTAAGCTATGTTCTAGTTGCGATACGATAGCAGTAAAATACCACCGATTGTAATCTCGTATACGTCATAGCATTCACTTGATTCACTCGGTCAACGCCACCTCCAGCATCGTATGTAACATATCACATATACGTCATGTGGAGTGAATTTGATAATCTATAATGACATTCGTATTAATATACAAAATTAATATACAAATGTTTCGTGAAAATAATCGTTTAAGGATTTTTTAAATTAATTTCTTGCAACTTCAACAATCTGCCCGTGTACAATAAGTATTATTATATGATTTCCGATATATAATATAACTATACTGGCATGTAGAAGATCGCTTCAGTAAGTGATTTGCTGTACATCTGATAATCTAAATCTTATTCTAGATACTATTCTAACTTATTTGAAAGTATATTCTAAGTTATTCTAAAGACTATTCCAACTTATTCTAGAGATTATTAAATCTCACTCTAAGTGTCTATTAATCAGTTCGTATAGTAGTTTGCGCTTGAGCCTATGCACTACATTGTCATCACGCACATTAAACTGTTTGGTGAGTGCATTGAGATGAACTGATAGACTTTCAGAGTACTTCGCACTAACAGTCACACTCGTTATGGTTTCTAGGGCAATATCCCCTGAGTTAATGCGGACGTAATATGGGGCATCGACAATGACTGACGATGAACACTTTCTGGAACCTCTGGAGGATAGCTAGTTTAGATTTGCTAGTTCTACCCCACAGTTAAATACCATAGGTCCAAATGGGCCAAGTATTGAATTATACAGCAAAACCTTGTTATCTAAGCATAATTATTACGCCCTTTCAGCCAATACATTTGGTTTAGTTTAAGCCCAAGCTGTTTGCGTTTTGTCACTATATGTTTTTTCCACGTCAAACGTCGCTCAAAATGCATTCCGAGATATTTAATGTTGTCTCCTATTTAAGAATGAAAATGATAAAAAGATACTTGACAATTTGACGTACCGTACAGATGCACTGTTTACAGATTTAAAGAGTGACATACGCGTCCATTAATAAGATAACTAAATATATTAATGTTCAAACATATTTTGAAGCTCTTGGTATTTGAAATACTAACTACAAAATACCTCAGCATCAGGTATTTGAAATACCAATTACAAATTATATTTTTAGGAAACAGATCAAAATATAAAATGTGTAAAAAAAGGTATTTCAACTCTGTTGCCAACTAAACTTAACACCAAAGAGGTTAATTCATTAATGAATACTAAAATAAAATGCTTTAAGTCATCAAAGTGGTTAATACTCCAACGCTATAAAGATAAATTTCTTCGATTAAATAGTGTGTGATGACCTCGAAATCAGGATTTGTCCGAGATTTTGCGGTGAAACATGAAGAAAGGCTATTAAATAACAGCAATGCGGAAGCGATACAACTACTATCCAGCGCGCAGGAAATAAAAGTTTTGAGGCGAAGCAAGCCACATTAAATATGCTATTGTTTAACAATAAATACATACGTAGATACATTTGGTACACGTAGATAACTTAGTTTCACCCATCTTTGGATCCAGTTACATTGTTTTTTTCTTAATTACATTTTACATTAGATATGCTTAGTACAATCTTAATTTACAAATTAATTTATTGCGACTGCTCTGTTGTACTTGCATTAATACACAGACAAGGCGAGTACGGTATGTGTTTCCCAAATTAAAATAAAACGAATCTACTTAAGCTAAAGTTAAGAATACATTTATACACTAAAAAAGTTCATGTGGTTTGATTCGCTTCAATCTTCTGATTTCCTGCGCGTTGTCCAGTAGCTCTATTGCTTCCACGTTGCTGTGATTTAGCAACTCTATATAATCTTTTAGGTGAAATCTTGGATCAATTCGTGTCTCTATTTGATTCCGAGGTCATCGTGCACTTCTTCGTTGGTTACATAGCTATAAGCATTGGTAATTAATCGTAGAACTTTCTTTTTGGGTGCATTGGATTAATAATTGGTTTGATGTTTTAGGACAACCTCATATTTGCAACCCATAGGTCCAAATAGACTTTATGATTTAAGAGCATCTCTCTACTAACCAGTACAATTCACTTTGACTCAAATCTGCTCTGCTATTTGTCTAAGATGATTTCAGCGCAATGCAATGCAATACTATTAAGCTGTAATTTCCAGTCTCCAGCTCATTTGAAGATTTTGTTGACCGCTACTTATACATTTTCTATAACTTTACACAGAGATACATTTTTTGCCATTATAACTGTGTCGTCAGCAAATGTTACAGTTACTGTTTCTTTTGGTTGTTGTTGTTAGAATATCAGCAGTATAGAGCAGATGTTGGAGTGGTCCCAAGATTTCCCTGTGGAACTCCAGCCGAAATAGGTTTAAGAGTTGCTAATCATGTGAGAATCTAAATTTTCTTTCCAAAATATATGATTCCAGCAGTCGATAGTAATACCGCGGTAGCAATTCTCTCATTATGTAAATTAATCCCAAATGCTATACCCAGTCAAAATTTTATTAAATTGTAGATCTCAAACATCTACAATAAATATTTTGATCTTCCTATGGACAATTTAAACTCTAGAGTAAACTATAAATGTTGACTGTTGGCTCAATTTATTTACCTAGGTCTATAAAAAACTGAAACATCTCAACAATTTCCTTCAGTTGTTGAGTTACTGAGACCATTGTTTCTCTCTATCCTACATAGCTTCTCGATTAGTTATTTACGGTGATACTTTTTAAGTTCATATGAAAATTGGCATCATTACACTTAAACATATTTTAAAATTCCTTAATTTTTAAGATTTAGGGATTTTGTTCGAGTATCTGTGATCTTTTTGGAATTCTTTCACTGTTGCATTACAATAAGCATCTTAATATTTTTATTCTCACACCAAATTTCAAGTATATCGGTTCAGTAAGATTTGAAATACGTCTCGAATAAAATATTTTTAACAAAAAAAATTGAACCGACTTATAAAAATAAAAAGCTCACTAAAAATTAAAAAATAATTAAACTTAGATTTTTAACACAAAAAAAAATTAAAATTAAATATGTACATTATAACAGCTGTAATAACTAAATAAAAATAAATAAAAACCTTATTTAACCTTTCTACTATCCATATTTTATATTCTACTATATACACACAATTTAGCTTAATACCTACCTAAAGCTATATATCTATATACAATATTATTTTAACTATTACCAACTGATCACTTTGAAGACGATGCTGAGCAACAAATCATATTTGTTTTATTCATAATTTAACTTGAAGAACCCAACCGAACCCAAATATTTATATTAATTTAGATTTGTCTTGTTGGTAATTTAATTTTTTGTATATGTCGAAAAATTATTTTATTATTTTTGTATTGTTTGAGCTAGGCACCGACGACAATGTGATCACTTGGTAGTAGTTGTATATATTAGAATATAAAATAAATGTAGTAGATAATTTAAAAAAGTTTTTTTTTGTGTTAATAATTTAAGTTTAATTATTTTTAATTCCTAGTGAGTTCTTTATTTATTGTTATAAGTCGGTACAATTTTTTTGTTAAAATTTTTTTATTTTTCTCTTTTTAGTGTTACATTATTATATTTACTCAATAAATTACGCAGTTATTTTTAATTTTAATTTAACATCACAATGGGTAGACCACTTAAAGATGCAGCCCGTCTACAGAAAAATAGTGATAAAGAAACTACTTCGGCAGCGCACTCCTAATAATAAAAGAATAATGAAAATCGGTCCAGAATTGACGAGGAAATCGACGAACATACTTTAAAAAAATGTATATATACAGCCGAATATAGAAACTCCTTTTTCGAAGTTGGTTAAAAAAGAAGTTCCGAAGAAAACGCATTTAAAGTTTCATTTTTAAATGTTGTGTGACTAAAACATATTCTTCATATTCTTAAAGATTAAAGCTTTAAAAATATGAAGAAAAAAAAGATTTTTTTTAAATATCCAGACTAGGATAATATAATAATAAATTATTTTTTAACATGTGTTTTTATGTATACTGAGTGTAACTACCCAATATAATATTTTAATATGTACAGCATTCGCATATCATAATTGAAAATTGTTGTTAACATCGTCTGTTTCGTCTAAACTGTTAATTCAATATTGTTGATTTATTTTCCAGGATATAAAGATAGCGCCGTGATAAGTTTGTACAAGAATATAATACAATTATTTTTTCATAATATATTGGTTGTTATTTTGAAAATAAATAAGCTATAGGCTGGTAAAATTGAGTTTAAAAGGTTGTGTGCTGTTTGATATGATTGTCTGTCAGTATTTACTACATTATTTAAATTATTATGTTGGGAAGAAATTTTGGTATTATTTAATAGATTATTTTAAAGTTGCATATCTCTAGTAATGTTTATACAATGAAACCATACTATAACCGGTTACTATTATGGAACTTTCTCTTCTTACTGTGTTAGCGGGATGTATGGTGTGATAAAAATTATATCCTGTAATAAATTTTATAAAGATTTCTTTGGCAAGTTAGTTTCAGGTATTAGGAAATTATTTATTATTTGCAATTCTAGGAATACTTGTACGTCAGTGTGTTGTTACTGGTTTCTATTAGCATTCTAAATTGCAATTCGAATATCTTTATTTGCCATTTCTATTCCTTGAGGATAAGCCTATTTTCTAATTTTTAATTATTTCAGAGAAAGATTCAATAATTTTTTGGTGTTTGTCCGACTTTTCTATGAGCTTTAAGAGCAATTTGTTGGTGGTTGTTTCTTCTTTTTTTTATTTTTTATTCATATTTTGGGCATAAGTCATATCGTCATGGACTTGGTTATATCTCTTTGGTTGTTTCTTTTCAGTCACTGTTTCTTTTAGTTTAGCTTGAGTAACTTTGTTTCCTCACTCTTGTGGTGTTTTACACAATCTCTGTAACTTGCCAGATGCTCTTTATTACAGTTTGCAAACTTTGCCTTAGCTTTTTTAGGCTTTTTACACTCTATAGTTAATATGTTTACCCGAATATTTTACACATCTAGGATCTCTTTAGTAGAATTTCTGTGTGTGTCCATGCAATTGACATGATTTGCACTGCTACATTTTATATATATTCAGCCGAATATAGAAACTCCTTTTTCGAAGTTGGTTAAAAAAGAAGTTCCGAAGAAAACACATTTAAAGTTTCATAAATGTTGTGTGACTAAAACAGCTATATCTGCGAAAATAATTTAAAATTAGAAAATATCTCGTGAGGTCATATTCTTAAAGGTATAAGCTTTGAAAATATGAAGAAAAATAAAGATTTTTTTTAATATCTAGACTAGAATAATATAATAATTAATTATTGTTTTAACATGTGTTTTTATGTATACTGAGTGTAACTGCCCAATATAATATTTTAATATATACAGCATTCGCATGTGATAATTGAAAATTGTTGTTAACATCGTCTGTTTGCTAAGATGTTGAGAATAATCTCTAAACTGTTAATTTAATATTATTGATTTAATTTCCAGGATATAAAGATAGCGCCGTGATAAGTTTGTACAAGAATGTAATACAATTATTTTTTCATAATATATTGGTTGTTATTTTGAAAATAAAATGGTAAAATTGAATTTAAAAAGAAGTGTGCTGTTTGATATGATTGTCTTTCAGTATTTACTACGTTATTTAAATGACTATGTTGGGAAAAAATTTTGGTATTGTTTAATAGATTATTTTAAAGTTGCATATCTCTAGTAATGTTTATACAATGAAACCATACTATAACCGGTTACTATTATGGAACTTTCTCTTCTTACTGTGTTAGCGGGATGTATGGTGTGATAAAAATTATATCCTGTAATAAATTTTATAAAGATTTCTTTGGCAAGTTAGTTTCAGGTATTAGGAAATTATTTATTATTTGCAATTCTAGGAATACTTGTACGTCAGTGTGTTGTTACTGGTTTCTATTAGCATTCTAAATTGCAATTCGAATATCTTTATTTGCCATTTCTATTCCTTGAGGATAAGCCTATTTTCTAATTTTTAATTATTTCAGAGAAAGATTCAATAATTTTTTCCCCTTTGTCCAACTATGCTATGAGTTTAAACATAAATTTGTTGGTGGTTGCTTCTTCTTATTTTGTATCTATATCTATTTGGTCGTTTCTTTTCGGCCACTGTTTCTTTTAGTTTGGCTTGAGTTACTTTGTTTCTTCGCTCTTGTAGTGCTTTAGCAGCTACATATCCTCTGTAACTTGCCAGATGCTCTTCATTGCAGTTTGCACATTTTGCCTTAGCTTTTTTACACTCTATAGTAACATGTTTACCTGAACATTTTACACATCTAGGTTCTCTTTAGCAGAATTTCTGTGTGTCCATGCAATTTGCATCTTTTGGACTGCGGTATTTTTTAAGTCGTTCAATTTGAATTTCGACCTTTAAAATTATTTTGATACCAAAAATGGTTTTTGTGTCCGCATCATATGGTATAGCGTCATATGTGGCTTCTTGTTCAATATAATTTCGCTTTTGTTATTTTTGGTTCTTGCTTGCAACGGTACGCTTGTACATTTAAATATATTTTGGTTTAATTCCGCAATTATGATTTCCACTTTAGCTGTTGGTGAAAACACTATTGCCATTAATTTAATATTCTAGTTTGTCTATCTTTGTAGGTATGCCATTGTAGCTGTAAACAATCTATTATTTTGTATATATTCTTTTGATAAAAATAATATTATATAAATCAGTTGAATCACATTCATTGATATAAACATGTAGACAATGTTAACGAAACTTCTTTTATATAATACAAGCTTGGTGCTACAAGAAGGCTGAGGTCGTATTTCACTAAAATAGTTTTAACCCCACAAGTTACTGCACTATTAAGGTTATCTCGCAAATATATATATCTTTTAAAATCTCAGGTTGAAGAATATGCATTTTTTCGAAATTCTAGATCAAATCATCCTCTTACAAATACCAATTTTGTTTACGATATTGAATAATATGTCTAGATAGACCGAATCAATTATAGTACTATAATGTATTTCTCATGTTTATACTTATACAGGAATCTGATTAGATAAATTTCGAAATAAAAATAAAATAATAAGTAATTAATCGAATAAAATACATGTTCTTACTGGGTCATGGTTATTTAATGCATTGTATAGAAAAACTTTGTTTGAATTAGATATCATTAAGCGTTTTTTAAGAAAAATGCAATTGAGATATGATGTTGACGATATTACGAACAAGCAAACAACATAAGAAACCAATATAAATTTAAAACATACTAATAATACAGGTTATCAAATATATGTTTTACTATATTTTTCCTCTTATAGTCCTATAAACCTGTTACCTGTGGTCACCTAAACTAGTGGAAAAATTATACATTAAGAGACTAAGAGAGCATTTTCAACTGCCGAAATCGTACCTCACAGACATTTTATTGTCAAACAGGGTAAAAAATACACTGACCTACACCCAATATATCGGATTATGTATACAGCTGACTTACCGATCTCAAGAAACACTATTGTTGCAACATATGCTGACAATACAGCGACTTTATAATCACACGAGGATCCAATATCAGCCACAGGAAACCTTCAACTTCATTTTAACAACTAACCATGTGACATTCACCCTTTGTAGAAGAACATGTCCCTCAGTAAAATTGAATAATCATGAACTGCCGTAAGCAGACAACGTTAAATATCTGGGAATGTATTTCGATCAACGTTTGACATGGAAAAAACATATAGTTACAAAACGCAAACAGCTTGGGCTTAAAATAAACCATATGTATTGGTTGATAGGGCGTAAATCTAAATTATAATTTGATAATAAGGCAGTATAAGTCAATACTTAAGCCCATTTAGATCTATGGTATTAAACTGTGGAGGTTCCAGAATAAAGTGTTGCGAGTCATCGTCAATGCCCCATATTACATGTCCAACAAACTGATTCAGCGTGATATCCCCATAGAACCCATAACGAGTGTGATTCGGAGTGTTAGTGCGAAGTACTCTGAAAGAGTGCATCCCAATGCAATCGAAAAACAGTTAAATGTGCGCGATGACCCTGAAATGCGTAGGCTCAAACGCAAACTGCCATACGAACAGATTAATAGACACATAGAGTGAGGTTTAATAATCTCTAGAATAAATTAGAAAAATCTCTAAAATAAGATTTAGATTTAGTTGTTATAAACTTACTGAAGTGATCTACTACATGTCAGGATAGTTATATTATATAACTGAAATCATATAATAATATTTATTGCCCAGAAGTGTTTTTTCATTTGAGACGTTTAATAACATTATGTCCTTTTAGAAGTCTGGACGCTTCCATGACGTGGTTCTGGAATTTTCTCCGATGAGAATCGGCAAATCTTCTGATAATGTTTGAAACTATATCATTTTCAAAAGCCCTAATAATACAAAAATAATCTTATAATTTTGTGACATATACAAAAAATTAAATTAGCAACAAAATAAGTCTAAATTAATATAACTGTTTGGGTTCAGCATCGGCTTCAAAGTAATCAGTTGGTAGTAGTTAAAATAATATTGTAAATAAATCAATAAGTTTAGGTAGGTATTAAGCTAAATTGTGTATATATAGTAGAATATAAAATACGTGTAGTAAATAGGCTAAATAAGGTTTTAGTTTATTTTTGTTTGGTTACTATAACGATTGTTATGTACAAATTTTATTTTAAAATATTTTTTCCTCCTAATAATACAAAAATAATCTTATAATTTTGTGACATACAAAAAATTAAATTACCAACAAAATAAATCTAAATTAATATACCTGTTTGGGTTCAGCATCGGCTTCAAAGTAATCAGTTGGTAGTAGTTAAAATAATATTGTAAATAAATCAATAAGTTTAGGTAGGTATTAAGCTAAATTGTGTGTATATAGTAGAATATAAAATACGTGTAGTAGATAGGCTAAATAAGGTTTTAGTTTATTTTTGTTTGGTTACTACAACGATTGTTATGTACAAATTTTATTTTAAAATGTTTTTTCCTCCTAATAATACAAAAATAATCTTATAATTTTGTGACATATACAAAAAATTAAATTACCAACAAAATAAATCTAAATTAATATAACTGTTTGGGTTCAGCATTGACTTCAAAGTAATCAGTTGGTAGTAGTTAAAATAATATTGTAAATAAATCAATAAGTTTAGGTAGGTATTAAGCTAAATTGTGTGTATATAGTAGAATATAAAATACGTGTAGTAGATAGGCTAAATAAGGTTTTAGTTTATTTTTGTTTGGTTACTACAACGATTGTTATGAACAAATTTTATTTTAAAATGTTTTGTTTGTTTTTTTTAACATTTGGTGAGTTCCTTATTTATTTTTTGAAGTCGGTTAAATTTTTTTGTTAAAAATATTTGAATATATTTAAAAATTACAAATACTAATATATTTGAAAATTACAAACAGAATATATCCAGTTCGCTCTTGTTAACAACAGCTGTCGTAAGACGTAAACGTGTAAATGAATTCAATTACTCGAACGACTGATTAGTTAAGAAAACCTAATAGAAAACTCCAACTGATTAAATCAAAAACAGGGAACTAATTGCAATGGTAAATCGGTGGAGAAACAGTAAAATGTCCTAATTGTGCTAAATAATTTGGGCAGTGTTGTTCGATTACGATGACAAATTGGTACTCGTGACTGTTTGCTTTATCAGTTAGACACCCTTTCTGTATCTACGTAAGCTACTACGTCAAAATCGCTTACCATAGTTTCACAAAATTTAAATTAAGGCTAACTTAGCAAGATAATTAGCGAAACACCATTGCCATTTTCGTAATTCTAAAGCAACTTGTACTGAAACAAATTAAATTAAATCACATAAAATTATGTCTATTCAAATTTGGACTCCAAAACATGGGAATGAAAATATGTGATTGTTCTAAAACATCAAACCGGCTGGCAATCCAAATCCAACACTACCAAAAATAAATGTCTCCTTTCACCAACTAGAGGTATATCTGAACTGGGCCTAAAGTTTGACGTGGGCTCCGAACCATAGTCCTCAGCATTAAGCCTACCGACTGGCGAGTGACCAACTTTAAAAATCATTACAGAAGACATCCGGTCTTATCCAGCCTGGTTACTGGCGTGATCACCAATATAAATTTACGACTATGCCCCAGCAGGATTCGAATCCGCGGCTATCGCAACAGTAGGAGGACCGTGACATCGCCTTTACCACTGCGCCACCAAGCCGGCACCATTTTTGTAGTACGATTTGTCTTTTGCTCCAAAATAGGCCTCAGTTTCGTCGATCACCTCTTCATTCGACGAAAATTTCTTCCCTTGAGATCTAAGTACAGGACAAAGTCGCTGGGGGGCAGACCTGGAGAATACGGTGAATAAGCAATTCGAAGCCCAATTCATGGATTATTGACACGGTATATTGTCTTGGTGAAGCAGCACTTTCTTTGTCTTCAAACGCGGTCGCTTTTGGCGATTTCGTTCTTCAAACGGTCCAATAACGCTATGTAATAGTCGCTGTTGATGGCTCTTCCTTTTTCAAGGTAGTCAATGAAAATTATTCCATGCGCATTATTCCATTGCATCCCAAAATACAGACGCCATAACCTTGCCAGCCGACTGTTGCGCCTTCCCACGCTTTGGAGCGAGTTCATCGTATGTAGTCCGCTCAGATGGTTGTCGATTGGACTTCGGAGTGAAATGATGGGGCTATGTTTCATCCATTATCACATATCGACGCAAAAAGTCGGGTTTATTACAGCTTGATCATCTTCAAACACTTCTCCGAATCATCAACTCGTCGATGCTTTTGGTCAAAAATGAGCTCGCGCGGCACCCTCTTTGCACAGAGCCTTCTCACACCCAAATATTCCTGAATGATATGATGTACACATTCAGTTGATATCTTTAAAGTATCTGCTATAGCATTCAATTTCAATTTACGGTAATTCAAAATATTTCAATGCATTTTTTAGTGTTTTTGTTAGTAACAACCTCTTTTGAGGATCCACTGCGTTCAATGTCTTCACTGCTCATTTCATCACGTCTAAACTTAGCATACCAATGCTTGATTGTTGATTTTCCTGGGGCTGTACGGAAACTTGGCATCAAGCCAAGTTTTTGCTTCAACTGTGTTTTTCCCTTCAAAAAGCAACATTTTATCAACACTCGATATTCCTTTTTATCAATTTTTTTCACAATAATAAAAGTTGCTTCACTCAAAATGCTATAATTCACAAATTAATGATCCGATAGCTGTCAAATTTATAAACGCAACTTTTAAGGGTTAGGGCTAACTAAAATCATATGGATTTAATTCTAGTAGCGCCATCTATGTGTCACGCCGGGGATTTTTCAATTGACCTGTTAGTAGAATTTAAAATACGTGTACTAGATAGGTTAGATAAGGTTTTTGTTTATATTTATTTAGTTATTACAACGAATATTATGTTAAATTTAAAAATTAAATGTTATTTTAAAACCTTTTTTATTAAGATATAAGTTTCATGATTTTTTACTTTTTTGTGACTTCCTTATTTATTTCTTGAAACCGTTGTCCGTTCAATTTTTTAAAAATATTTGATTGCATATGTATGAATTTTAAATTGGGTAAAATAATTATTCCACAATTTTAAAGAAATATCGTAGGAAACATGTTGGGTAACTATTTCAAATTACTTCTGTTATAACTTTGGTTTTTCTATTAGAAAACTAGGTATTTTACGTTGACGTGCGTGATTAGAAAATACTATTCCAATAAAATATAATAAATAAGTGTTATACCCAATTAATTCACACCTATATATGTGAACATCATATTATATCAGAAGTATTTTAAAATAAAAGTGATACGTTGAATAATAAATATATATTTACATTATTATGTATCAAATAATAATTATTATTTCAATTAAGTTCATCATTATTTTAATACATAATAAATGCTTTTTGCCCACTGGGCAGATTGTTAAACCACTAAAGGCAATAATAAAAAAATATAATGGGAATAAATTTTCTGCTAAATTATTCAGGCAACCAATAATACAAAAAAAATACGGACAAGTAAAGAAAAAAAGGACATATTCCAAATTATTGCTTTTATTAACCGAACAATAGATTCATTCGATTTGGCTCATTGAATTTGAATTATGCCTGTTGAATGGAATATGACAAAAATCAGTTTTGTAATGGACGTGTTTGAGTGGATAAAGTATTTTTACTCTTTCGTCGGCTGTACTAACGAACGTAACACCGAAACTTTTTAACTCCAATGATAATAAATTCATTAATTTGAATAAATATACATGCCTCTCCAACAAAGGTATTTAAAAATTATATGATAAAAAGTTATTTGACACGTCCAGACACCGTCATCTATATGTTAGATCCAGAACTTTCGACGTCAATCAATAGTGCCTTGTTTGATCTATAGATGCCGCCCCTTTTTGACTTATCTAAATTCTCCATGTCTAAACCTTACCTCGAAATAATAACTATTGTTGGATATATAAATAATTGGGTGGATGCGCCTACATCTAGCGCCCTCTATCGGTGTATATATGACATAGTTGATATTAAAGTAGTTTCCTGTAAATTATAATAAACGCTACGGCGCATGCTCGCACTAATGCCATCCGGGCAGGATGAAGATCCCGCCATCTTGATTCATTTCTGTGTTGGGGCTTTGACCGATATGTTTGTCGAAATAAATAGAGAGTGACTCAGTTCAATCCAGTCTTTTAATTGCCCAAACACCTTCACCAAATCGATTCTACAAAATCGGTTCTAACAAATCAGAAGTGGGATAAAGAACAACGCGTGCACAGTGATTTATAGTGATTGTTTGAAGTAGTGTTTAGTGTGTAAACGACGCAAGCTAGAATCCATGAGGCGAACAAGGTAATACAAAGGAATATTATTAAAACACTATTGTTTTAGATCAATCGCCACAAGGGCAGTTTGATTATTAATTAGTAATTAGCCATTAACACGAAAATAACATAATGTAAACAAACATCGGCGCGTACCCAAGCCACAAAATGGCGCCGAAATGGATGAAACGTAAACAAAGGATGCAGGTATGAATTTAAAACATTTTAATTACACTGTAGCAAGAAAAGGGAACTTTCTTTAAATTCTGAAAAAGAAATGTTGAAAAAAATTCGGCGTGGCGAATTAGTTCTAGGTAATAGGCGACGCAAATTGATTGTCCGCCTCTGGGCACAATGGCACAGGACCGGATCTGGTAAAATATTTTTTTTTTATTTATTTTTATTTATTTTTTTTTTACAAGCGACAGCGTTTTCAAGTGCAACAGACGTACTTTCTATTTATTATAGGGAGTAGATAAATTTGAAAATTATATTTTTCTGATTCATCTGTTTTTTTTTTCCACAAGGGTTCTGTTGCAAATCGATAGACATGACAATGAGGTACACCAGCAAGTCGCCATGATGTGGAACAGCGAATTAGCCTACATAGAGAGCAATAACCTGTGATACAACAATTCGCAACTGGCAGGCCACAGACATGGTGAACTACACAAGTTCGCTATAGTGAAAGACAACACCAGGTATACCAACAAGATTGACGCCACCTAGCAGTCCTGCACGATGAGAGACAGGAAGGGGTACATCAACAGGATAGGCGCCAACTAGGCCTGCATCATGAGAGACAGTACGATGTGCACTAACAAGAGGGGTGCCACTGGGACTTCACCACTAGTTCGCAGACTTTGTATCAGGTATGTAAACAAGGTCGACGTCAATCTGGGGAGCCATGACAAGCTGCCCACCAACCTGGGTGTTCCACGACATGACGCCTACCAGACGAGCGTGCCGCCTACCTGGGGTCTGCAGTCAGCGTGCAGCTTCTTCGAAGGGCCCGCAACATGCATGCCGCCTACCTGACGGGCGTGCAACCGTCGTGCCGCCTACCTGGGGTCCGCAATCAACGCGAAGCCTGCAACCTGCTTGCCGCCTACCTGACGGTCGCACAACAGGTGTGACGTCAACTCGAGAAATCCACAACGAGCCGCCCACCAACCTGGGGGCCACAACGAGCGTTCCTTCAACATAGAAGGTCCACAACGAGCTGCCCACCAACCTGAGGGGGGTCCACAACGAACCGCCCACCAATCTGGGGGCCACAACGAGCGTTCCTTCAACATGGAAGGTCCACAACGAGCTGCCCACCAACCTGAGGGGGTCCACAACGAGCCGCCCACCAATCTGGGGGCCACAACGAGCGTCCCTTCAACATGGAAGGTCCACAACGAGCTGCCCACCAACCTGAGGGGGGTCCACACGAGCCGCCCACCAATCTGGGGGCCACAACGAGCGTTCCTTCAACATGGAAGGTCCACAATGAGCTGCCCACCAACCTGAGGGGGGGTCCACAACGAGCCGCCCACCAATCTGGGGTCCACAACGAGCGCTCCTTCAACCTAGAAGGTCCACAACGAGCTGCCCACTAACCTGGGGGGGGGTCCACAACGAGCCGCCCACCAGCCTGGGGTCCACAACGAGCGTTTCTCTTACAGAGAAGGTCCACAACGAGCGTTCCTTCAACCTAGAAGATCCACAACGAGCTGCCCACTAACCTGGGGGGGGGTCCACAACGAGCCGCCCACCAGCCTGGGGTCCACAACGAGCGTTTCTCTTACAGAGAAGGTCCACAACGAGCGTTCCTTCAACCTAGAAGGTCCACAACGAGCTGCCCACCAACCTGGGGGGCCCACAACGAGCTGGCCGTCAATCTGAGGGGGCCACAACGAGCGTTCCGTCAACCAGGAACGTCCACAATGAGCGTCCCACCAACCTGGGGGCCACAACGGGCAGTCCATAAACAGGGGCCACGCAGCAGACGTGCAGCCAACCAAGGGGAGCCAACCAACCTTGTGGAGCCATCGCCAGCGACGTTTCTATGAACGTCTACAACAAAGCTGCCTGCAAGAGGGGGGTCAACCAGCCTGTTGCCACCACGAGTGACGTTCCATGAACGTCTACAACCAGACTGCCAGCGCAAGGGGGGCCAACCAACCGGTGGCCATCGCCAGCGACGTTTCTATGAACGTCTACAACAAAGCTGCCTGCAAGAGGGGGGGTCAACTATCCTGTTGCCACCACGAGTGACGTTCCATGAACGTCTACAACCAGACTGCCAGCGCAAGGGGGGGCCAACCAAACGGTGGCCATCGCCAGCGACGTTTCTGTGAACGTCTACAACAAAGCTGCCTGCAAGAGGGGGGGTCAACCAGCCTGTTGCCACCACGAGTGACGTTTCTATGAACGTCTACAACCAGACTGCCAGCGCAAGACGGGCCAACCAATCGGTGGCCATCGCAAGCGACGTTTATATAAACGTCTACTGCCAGGTCTCCACTACGGACGACAATAGCAGTCACGACATTCACATGAATGTCGGCAGCCAGTCCTCCATCACAGGGGATGCATGCAGCCAGACGAACAAGAAGTTTGTCCGCCATCAGGCCTTCACCATGGCCGACAGCAGCAATTACAGCAATCAGATTGAGGTTTACAGTCAGACCACCATCACAGAGGCATCCGCAACCAATACAGATAGTATATCAGGCCACAATTACAGTGAGTATTAACATTTAGGATGACAAGACGAACATCTACAGAACCGCCAAGCAGACACTTCAGCGCGAACACGCACAGCCAAGCGAACCAGTTGAATATCTGCAGTCAGGCCACCAACATGGGGCCAGCATCATTCATTACAACCAGATGAATGTCTGCAGTCAGGCTACCAACACGGGACCAACAGCACGCACGGCAATCAGATAGACATTTGAAATCAGGGCATTATTAGAGTGAGTATTAACTTCCAGGCCGACAAGATAGTTGTCTGTAATTAGACCACTAACATCGAGAACAGCAGCAACAGCCATGCCAACCTAATGGGCGTTTGCAATCAGACTGCCATCATTAGGGGGAACCCAGTAGCTGTCGCCAACCAGACAACTGGCCACAAACAGGTTGCCATGTTGACAAATAAGCGTCTAAAAAGGGTAAACCAAAAATGTATGTTAACCACCAGGTGGTAATAAGGTAAAAGTCAACAAACGAGCTATCAAGATTTTGAAGAATAGTAGACAAACCGCTAGCAAAGTGGGTGTCAACAAACGAGCCATCAAGAGTAAGTACTATTAACAAAATTGCAGTAAATATACAGCCAATAAGGTTTATATCAAAGTAGTGATGAAAGTAGTAATTAAGCAGTATCAAAATTAGTAAACAAAACCTCAATAAACACACATGCTGCCAATATGGTGGATGTCATCAAACAGCCAAGCACAATAAAAGTCGCAATCATAGAAAATCAAGTAGTAATCAAACAGTAACAAAAATAGTAAACAAAACCTCTAGAATTACACATGTTGCCAATATGGCGAATGTCACACAGGCTATCAATAAGCAAAAATTCAACAAACGCACCACCACAATGTGGACATAAACAAACAGGCTGTTCAGAAACAAAATCAAGTAGTTACAAAGTCAATCATGTAGTCAGTAAAAGACGTCAACAATGGCCAGGTTTTAGAAGCAAGTCAGTAGCAGCAAGCACAAGCATTAAGTATTACCAGTACACAAGATTGATACAAGTAAGATAGACATCCTATTAATGTGCACAAAATTAGTAAGGTGAGAGAATACTAGAAATCATTGGTTTGGTAGTACAAGTAGTAAATCCACATGAGTTTGGATTAAAACTAATTAGTATTTTGTTTCGAGTACGTTATTATAGAAAGCAGATAGAGATTAGGAAATAACACATCGGCTGTTATGCAAAAGTTACATGGACACAAGAAAAGAAGGAACCAGTAGCATTCACAGAAGCAGACCATTGGAAGAATATTTTTGAAGATCACTCACGGTAAACAGCAAATTAATCCACAGTAAACTTTGTAAGATGCAGATAGGGGTAAGGTAACCATTGTTATTAAATCAGCCAAAATTAGTATATAATAACAAAAAATTGGGAATCGAGATATTTTTAACATCCAAGATTACTATTTTAAATTCCATGTTAAAATTAGAAACAATAGATTTTATTAATTTCAAACAAGATTTAAATAATTTGCAATCAACAAATATACCAATTATGACAATTCAATTTTAATACAAACATAATTCATTAAAATACATAATTAATAGGATAATCTGATTGGTCGCTAAATAATTTCAGCAAAATTAGGTAATAAAGTTATAGGATAAATTATGTTAAGTAATAATGTTGCTATATTTCAAGTTAAATGTAAATTTCATTTTGTTTAAATTTAATTAATGGAAGCTCAATTGCAGCATAATGACAATATTTCCTATAAACACTATGAATTTTTTGGGTAATATCATAATTTTAATTAGTATAATACATTCAGAATTTTAAAATAAACATTCAAAAAACAGATTTTAACCCTCAGACGAAAGAAATGTTATAAATTGCAAGATTATAATAAAAATTCTGCTGCTGTAATAAAAATTCTTGACAATATTTTGAAGTTGATTAATTTTAATTCAAAATTAGGGTTGACAGCTGATCATATCAATGTGTTTGAATAAATGGATACAAATAAAGCCTTCAAATAGATAGTTTAGTCCAGAAAATTTAAAATACTTTGGGAATAAAATCAAAAGGGTAGTCTAATTTAGTAATAATCTTGAATAGGACTATTGATATTGAAAATACAGCAATAGTATAGTTTATAATTACTACAAATTTGTTTGTTTTAATTGTTACAAATATATAAAATAGCAAATGATTAAAATAAAATATTTCTTTAAAGAAAAATACTCACATTTCGTTTGCCAAGTTATCTATAAATTAGTTAAATAATTGAGAAGTCAACGAAACAAAAACTTTTTAAAAATTTGGGTTTCATCTAATGCACGCTAATCCAAATTCTTTTAATGTTGGTGATTTCCTGGAATGGAATATTATAATTAACATTAAAAAAAAAAAAAAGATAGCAGAACAACCTTCTTAAATCTAATGAATGTTCTAATTGTAGTTGCATGAATTTTGTATTTAGATATGGCTTGAGATTATTATCAATTTAGAGGTTGTAACTTTGAAAGATCTGATGCATGATTTTAACCTGAATTAA
The DNA here is from genome assembly GCF_030347505.1 of Rhynchophorus ferrugineus. Lineage (NCBI taxonomy): Eukaryota > Metazoa > Arthropoda > Insecta > Coleoptera > Curculionidae > Rhynchophorus > Rhynchophorus ferrugineus. The sequence continues at coordinate 24,878,605 of NW_027472590.1, read as the reverse complement.
CAACTTTTCTGTTCAAGAAATCACCTACTTTCGTCAATAATTCTCTAGACATGGATATAAATATAGGTAAACGCTTACACTAGGGAAATACGTTAAAATTTTGGAATTGTAAATTTAAAACTTGTAGTGGATACATACATTCAATATGATTCTGTAACATTTATGATTAAAATAAAGGCAACATAACAATAACTTACAAAACTTTTGTTAAAAGGCAGCAACTAATCAGAGAATAAATTAACTTTTAAACGCAAATACAAGAATGTATGTGTTTTAATGAATACATGGAATATAAAATAAATCTATTAAGAACATAGTGATGAAGAACAATAGTCATATGAAATCAGACCAGTAAATAGGCAGATATATACAATTTAGTTAAAAGGCAATAAATGATCAAAATAGAAATCAAGTAATGAAATACATGGGTAAGAATAGTGTGAAAGAAAATACAACAAAGGTTTGCAGAACAACAATAAGTATAAACAGTTTATAGTTGGGTAAAGTAAATAATAAGTATACAGCAAACATGAGTTTGATTGTTCAGTTGAGGTGAACATTGAAAAAGATAATATTGTAGTTGTTGGATAGTTTCATTGGTTATAAAGTTTCAAAATGTTATAAAATATTGCAGTAAATGCAATTAAAATAAATTTAGTTGGAAAACAAAAAAACGAAGCAAGAAATTTTGGGGATCAACGTAGAACTTGAGAATATAAAGGTGCAAAGTTATTAAACAGTGTGTAAATTGGCAAAGTAATTATTTCAAGTAAATAGTTTAGACTATTATTGGATGTAAAATTCTAAATATCAAACGCAAAAGGATATAAATTATAAGGTTCGTTAGAAAGTAGAAGAAGAAGAACGTAATGCACCAGGCCATTCAGAGAAGTTAAAATGGAGGCTAGCAGTTGAACCTCACCGAAGGCATCTGCAGTTCAGCCAAAAAGTATAAAATTGACTTCACAGAAGTTATAAAACAAACTGCATGGAAGCTATAAAATGAAGCAATGAAGGAAAAAAATCATCCAGGTAAGACATTTTAATAGACCATGTAGTAAAGACTATGTTTCCATTATAGAAAGACCAAAGCCACCAACTACAATGTTCAAGAGCAGCTGGAGTGAAGCCTTGCGAGGACGCTGCGAAGTCAGGATGGCCGAGTGTTGGATATATAAATAATTGGGTGGATGCGCCTACATCTAACGCCCTCTATCGGTGTATATATGACATAGTTGATATTAAAGTAGTTTCCTGTAAATTATAATAAACGCTACGGCGCATGCTCGCACTAATGCCATCCGGGCAGGATGAAGATCCCGCCATCTTGATTCATTCTGTGTTGGGGCTTTGACCGATATGTTTGTCGAAATAAATAGAGAGTGACTCAGTTCAATCCAGTCTTTTAATTGCCCAAACACCTTCACCAAATCGATTCTACAAAATCGGTTCTAACACTATAGAGTATATTTTCGATATTTAGTTAATATTATAACTTTTGATTTACAATTATAATATAAGATAGAGATGTTCTCAAAATTCGTTCTTACACTATAATTTCTCATATTATTATATTTAGTTTTTGAAATACACTACATAAATACCTAGTTATATAAAGTTTTATTCATTATTTGCTTTAATTATCTAACTTCATATGATTGTTCGATAAATGTTCGATATATATTTTATTCTGCACAATAATGATACAGTTCATAAAACCCCAGAATAAATGAAAAAAATTATTGGTTTAAATCTGATATAAGAAACCACTATTTTCCTTCACCATTTAGTCTATAATATTCATAGTACTGAAATTAAATTACTTGTGTAATGTAATAGAACATCCTATATACCTAAAGTAAGAATGTTCTTTAAAATAATTTTTAACTGAAAGTAACAAAAATATTCTGAAATCTCCTTGGTTATGAAATGATTTAATACTTTATTTAAAAATATTTGAAAATTGTTTTTGGATAATATTTACCAAGATACCTCATTCACCATATAACAATTCTTACTTTTGTTCATTCATATTCAATTCTTCATGCAATAACTATAACCCAACAATTTTGATATGGCTATTCATCATGTTATGTAAATTTAAATTTGTCTTATGTCGTTCTGGCAGTCAATTAAAAAACTTTTAATATAATCTCATATTCTAAAATGGTAAAGATTAAAAAGTTCTAATATAGCTAACCAGTAATACACGCATGTCTTATTTAAATATAAGTAATAATTGAAAATTTAGATTCATTTAGATTAAAAATGATATCTGAGGAATTATTTGATTATAAGTCTAAATTTTAATGTGCTAAGAAATTTGCACTCTGTATCAAATTTTTTGCAACAAGTTAATGAGTACATAACCTAACCTAACCTTATTTAAAAAATAATATATTACTTTCTTTTAAAGTATTGTTGTATACGTCTAATTAGTTAAATATGGATAGTGAAGCTGCTATAAATGCTGCTGATTTCTTGTTACGAGAAGTCGTTGATGCCAAAGTCGCGTAAGTTTTGAATTTTTGTAAAAATATTTCTATTAAAATTAATTTGTCAAAGATTGTGCAACATTATATTTATAATTAAAACATTATTACCCTAATAAGAAAGTGTTATTTTCAGGATTAAACCTGTTGTACCAAAAAAGGAAATATTGAAACAGGATTTACAGCTTTTAACTCTTCCTGAAGTAGCTCAACAGCAAGTCTTAGATACCCTGAAGTATATTCACGGAGAGGTAAAAGAAAAGGGTTTATTTAGTGAGTTTTTCTATCTGTTGATTGTTTAGGATTTTAAACTTAAAAGTATTCTGGACTATGAAAATACAAAAACAGATGTTTTGAAACGCTATTGGGTTGGACAAGGTAATTTACTTGTTAGGGGAGGCTGTGATTATTCCCAAATTCGAGAAAATTGTGACAATGTAGCTGATTTGTTAAAATCTTTTGGTGTTATGAGACTTAAAAGGTAATAGTTAGCTTGTATAATAATTATTTATATGTCATTGTTTAAATTTTAGTTATGGTTTTCATGAAAACCATTGTATTGAAGCTTTTGAGTACTGCCAAGAATCCATAGAAGACGCTTTATTGTTATTGTATGTTAAATATATGAAAATAAAGAAAAAGGAGATAGAACATGATTTGTCAGATATTGACTTGGTGGACTTGCATGCTGATGAAAAAAGTTCACTTGAATCTATATATGAAAATGCATTTAGTGAACCAACTGAGAATGTGTGGATTATTACTCAGGAAATAGATTATCTTTATAAATTATTTCATCCCCAAAATAAAAATGAGTATAGATCATCTAAAAAAAAAGTTGAAAAATGTCGGAACATTTTGAGGGGTGTCCCATGCAAATATGGAAACAAGTGTAGGTTTTCACATGAACTGGAAGAAAGTGAAGGTGAATCGAATAATTCATTTTCACCTCATTTTAATCTAGAATTTCGCTTTCCAAAGGATTCCAAATATCCATATGAGCCACCGTTGGTTTTTTTAAAATCTAATGCTTGTCTGCCTCCTTTAATGGAACTTCACATTTGTAAAAAACTGTATGAGGAGGCTGTGGTTTTAGCTGAAGATGGTATACCATGTGTTTATTCTGTAACAGAGTTATTGAGAAATGAGGAAGCAATGAGGGAATACTTGAAGACAGAGATGGATTTCTTGGATCCCAGACAAAAACTGTTTGCTACAGAAAAAATTATCGAACACAAAACAAACAGACCCACTCACTATAAAAAAGGTGTAACCAACAAGAACAACAAAAAATCGCTGAGTTATGACGGACTGATCAAGGAGGATGAGAAAATTGTCAAGGATTTTAATTTGAAACTAACAAATCCTAGGTATAAAAAAATGTTAAGTGTGAGGAAAAACTTGCCTGCTTGGGCCTTGAAAAACGATATTTTAAATTCCATTAAAAGTCAACAGGTGGTTGTGATAAGTGGTGAAACTGGTTGTGGTAAAAGTACCCAAGTACCACAGTTTATATTTGACGACTGGATTACTAATTACCAGAATGAACATGTGGAGATTGTTTGTACCCAACCAAGAAGGATATCGGCCATTGGGGTAGCAGAAAGGTAATTCGGAACTTTCATTTGTTTTTCTTTTTTTTTTATACATGCTAGATAGTGAAGACTAATTTTTCTATATTTTTAATTGTATTTATTCACGTAAATAAATACAATTAAAAATATATAAATTCATACAAGGTAATACCAAATAATAACTAATAACAGAAATGGAATGATAATAATTAATTGACAGACAAGAATCCTCTGTCTTAACCCCCCCCCCATCATTCAACGTTCTTTATCAATGTATGTATAAGACTTCACTTATTTTTGTAACGGACATTCCCAGTTTGCTGAAATATTTCCTTTATATAACTCTTTTTATATATATTCTGCCAATTCATTAATGTTGATAGATCATAACCTTAGTTATTTTTGTTCATTTGTTTTCGTTTTAACAGCAGGTTTAATTGATTTTCGATGATTTGTCAATATTATATTTTAAAGTTTGACACTAGAATGATCTGTGTCTGTCCGGCATCGGTTTTTGTGAGACAGGCCACTCTATGATGTTGATCGTAGGTGAAAACTAAGATGTTTTGTTGTTGGTAGTAGGTTCATAGTTCTCTATAGGTTGGTTGAATTAATTTTCAACACGTTATCTTGGCTACCCGCTTGGAAAGGTCGTGTTGTTAAATCCCTTTAGATGCTGAAGAGTTCGACGTTCATGTATGTTTTTATATATTATACGAATTCTCTATTCCCCATATATAATTATAATTCATAGTCTGGCAACACTGTGCACTGTAATATAAGGTTTTCAAAATTTGGGAGATTGCCCTACTATCTTCAATTATAATCGCAAGAGCTGGTCCCAACATATGCATATGCTTAAATATTGTATTTATATTTTAGATTAACCTTAAATTTTACATTATTTATTTGATATTAAGTAATTAGATAAGTAAGAACGATGTCTTTGAATTTATTATAAAAATATCCTAGGAAGTATGTTATGAATATAGAAACTAGTGTTTTTCGATTGTGAGCTATGTGATCGAAATATCGATAAGAATAAAATATATCGTACATCTCTATAAAGTTCGTCTACTGAGTGATTTTTCAAGTCGGTTTGTATTTTTTCGGCATCCATTTATAATGTTTTTGAATTGCATCAGCATAATTGTAATAATTTGAAGAAGAAGAAGGTTCAGCAACGCTTGTTTTCTAACAAGGTCTGAATTATTTCTTGGCCGAAAGTTGTGAAGTTGGGTGGTAAAAATATCGCTTCACAAATTTGACCCTGGTGTATTATCCAAAGTAAAACGGTTTTAAATATACAAAAGCAATATTTGTAGCCCACGCTTTCTGATTTATCGCCAAAACGTCGTCAGACGGACAGTGTTTTGATTTTTAAGAGCCTCAGGATTTAATTATCTGTAAAATATTAATGGCAAAGCCAAGAATAGCGAAAATGCGAATAAGCTTTTACATATTATTTACTAAACAAAAAAATACGTGAAATTAATTAACTATCTTAACTATTACCTGTATTCGCCATTTTTTGACATTATTTAAAATGCACTAACAAAAAACTAGTCACTATTGGTACAGTCACGATCATACAGCGGCTACCGCACCGCAGATGTTAAAATATTTGCCAATTTTATTATTCCCAGATTATCTTTTTATCTAACAGGCCAAATATTGTATATCTTCATAATTAGATTGGACAAATTACAATAAATTAACTTTCTTTTATTGGAGATGAATACTAACAATACCTTCAAGTTTCTACTGTAACACTAAATTCACTTTTAGTTACTGCTGGTTTTTTTTGTGAAATTTAATTATTTACTCCAAATGTAGAATGATTTATTTATTGAAATTGAAATAAGGTTCAGCTTCGGCAAACACTTATTAAAGGAGAATAATTTTGAGGTCTGCAACAAACAGTAGTCACTGGAAATCAGATCTGCACTATATGGTAAGTGGAAAAGCTAATATCGTGACACTATCTTGCTATAATTTTTTTGGGGGGTTGAGGTTGTTCTTTCTTTATTTCTTAAGTCAATCGATTCAATGACGTCATGCAGTACTCACTATTAATCCTTTTTTCTTTTTTACCTCAGGCAATGAACGAAATTGTTTTGAATATAAAAGGTGTTTCACTAAAATTACGGGTCTTTTTAAAAGAAACATCATATTGTTCATTGTTCTAAAATGTAGTCCAGTGTCTCTTGAAAATTAGGGCTCGTAGGTTGTTAGGTGGTCCTTCCAATAAAACAGACAATTCACGTCAAAATTTACAATGCAACGTTGCCGCTCAAAATTTAAGTTCTCGTTATTTTTTTGATTGAACAATATACTAATGCAAATAAAATAATGAAATAAAAATTACATTATAAAATATAATTTACTTTAATATTATAGTACATCTAATGTATATTTATTGAAGTACCTAAACTACGCTTAATTAAATAACCACAATAATTTGTAGGTTAGAGTTGTTTTATTATATTTATACTGACATATGGCAACGGTGTCTACCAGCACAAACACAAATCGAATTTTATAGACCGATTTAGTTCCATGTTCGGACGCATCAGACTTCATTCTCTCACCTTTGAACTGCAGTGATGATAATTAGTAAAATGAAAAAGAAAAATGCTCTGAGTTTAAAATAGATTTTACGATTTTATAAACAGAATTTGATTCATTGATGATGTGCATTGGATGTTTTATTGGTAGGAATATATATGTCAGGTCTAATATTTATTGAGTGACCTGAGTATTATTTTATTATACAAGACCCTTTTAAAAGTTCTCTTCATTAAATTAAGAGTCACATAACCAGTCCGATAAAAAAGCCAATGCCTGTCATAGATGTTGCCGAATGTAGTTTGTAAAGTTTGTTTTAAACCCAGAGCGGATTTTTCCTTCTCATTTTATCTTAATTAGAAAGAGATAAAACGTTGTCTGATGTGTCGAAACATGTAATCACATACAATAACCAGTCTATTAAATTCCATTTGAATTGGTACTAGTGGACCATGTTGTCAAATATCTGAAAAAGTCTTTAAAAAATTAGTGATAATAATTAGAGGTTATAAACCGGTAAACGTTGTAAACCAACTTATTTTTTAATCGTATATTAATATTGTCTTAAATATTATAACACAGTACAATACATTTTTGTAAGTACTAAGAAAAAGTAATGTTTGGAAAATATATTTAAAATTATATTTTAAAATGCTGAGGTGAAATTCATATTTGAATTTAATTTCTAAACTTTTTTTGTTTTATGTGTTTCTTACATGTATATAATTCGCCGCTATTCATATACATATGTAGTCATGCAACATTTTGAAATAGTTTTGATTATTTTCATCCATCATCCGTTTTTTTACTATCTAATTATTATTTTGCTTATTATAATGCTTGGCTCAAAAGGATGTAGTTGTATGATGTACGAATCTAGATGTAGTTTCACACAAACGAATTAAAATGGGTTAATGATACCATTAAATAGTATAACCTAATAAAAATGGCAGAATAACAAAAGATTGGAAATTCTGTTTGCAATATTACCATAAACACACTTATTTCTTAGTCTCTTTAGTGTTGTACTGTCAATGAGTTCAACTGAAATTTGTTTCAGAAGAATCTGCGGAAAAATACGTGTTATATAATGTTCAGTTTTTAGTCCTCGCAATTTACTTCCTTGCAAAAAATTTCTACTTCTAATTCTTCTTGAAGAAGCTAATGTAAGCTGAACAACTGCTAATTCCAATTTTGAATTTGTAGTTAATTTATTATTGCATTTCCATTCAATGATTGATATAGGCTTATTGAAAGACTTGCTATTTAAATTACAATTAGCAATTGCATCTTGGTTAAGCAATGCTCAATGCTTCGACATCTGGGCGCATAATTATCTGGTCTGAAATACAAAGAAGTAGTAGCTCATAAGATATTCCGTTAAGTTTATCATTGTTTACTTTTAAAAACCATTTCTGCGCTATAGATTATATTATCTCATACACACCGTACGTTTTTTTGGCCTGAAAATTTGCTTAAAATATCGGCCAGCTCGGTAATACCTATTGCCTAATATCTATTGCCCGAGAGACGAAGAGTGGAGAAATATCTCGAGTAGAGCTCGGTTATAAAATCGTGACCTTGGGGGACGTCTGTTTCTCTATGAATTTGATTATTCCTGACGAACCAGGGGGTATTGATTATTCTCCTGAGAATTTTGTTTCGAAAGACTGGAAGATGTTCCACCTGGCTAGATATACACTGAAGCCGTGATAGAACGACTGATCGAACCAGCATCTTGTACAGGAGAGATTTTATTGAGAGAAGTCTGTTCCCAGTTGATGAGCGGGAACAACAAATTGACAATACCTTGACTTTTCTGGAGGGACCTTTGAAGCTGGGAGTTCCACCTAAACTTGCGATCGAATACAAGACCGAGACAGGTGGCTTCTTCTGACCATGGAATTTCGGCGTTCTCGATTTTAAGACGCGAAATGCTCGGTGCCAAACGCTTCTTGTGGAAGATGGTCTGAGTTTTCTGTGGGTTGACCTGCAACCGCCAGAAATGTAACCACTGGACCGTCTTATCGAGTTGTTTTTGGAGTCAGCTTTGGATGTGCGGTGCTACTCTTGAAGAAGTAAGCAGTGTCGTCTGCGTAAAAGCTGCCTCAACTTGTGGTCTCCTAGGGATATCTGAAAAAAAAAAATTAAATAAAGCAAGTGCCTTGTGGAACTCCTGCGTCGATGGTTTTCCGGCTAGAGACAATATCTTTAATATTTACCTGGAACGATCGTCCTGACAGAAATGATTTGATAAGAGCTGTTAGGTCACCAGGTAGACCTAATCGGATGCATTTCGCCACTAAGCCACTTCGTGCCAAACCTTGTCAATGGCTTTGGTTAGGCCCAAGAAGATCGCTCCAAGTCTTTCACGTCGGTTAAAAGCACAGTTGATTTTTGCGGCCAGCCGATGGGCTTGATGAACGGTTGAGTGTTTGGCGCGGAACCCGAATTGCTCATCTGTAATGATTTTGTTTGTCTTCGTAAAATCATTAAGATCACAAAGAATTGCTCTTTCTGCAAGTTTGGAAGTGGAACTTAGTAGGCTGATAGGTTTGTAGTCAGAAGGTGATGACTTAGCTCCTTTTTTTGGGGATAACTGCGATGAATGCATGTTTCCATGTCGATGGGAAGTGTTGCAGCCTCAGAATGGTGTTGATGATAAGTTAGTTCGGCGAGCTGCTTGTAGGGAAGTAGTTTTTTTTAGTTGGGCTATCGAAATATTATCGAAACCCGGGGCCTTCTTGTTTCGAATGTTGCTGATCATTTGCGTGAGTATTTTAGGAGTAACTAGATGGTCTAGAAGATAATTCGGAGGCACTTGAGAATGTACGGAGTTGGCCTTCCTAATCGTCGTTCTCGGCAACGTTTATATTTGTAGCAGGAGGGAGACACACCGTCCGAACATGGTTACGGGTGGTTGGAATACAAATATTTTTATTTAAACTAATTAATTAATTATTGCTGAAATTACAAAATATCAATTAGCTTTATATTCATTCAAGGGTAGCGGATGAGAGAGCTGAGAAAATTGGTGCTACGGTGGGTTACCAAATCCGATTGGAGAGTAAAATTTCGTCCAGCACAAGATTGACGTTTTGTACCACGGGTATATTATTACGGCGTTTGGAAAGCGACCCAGTTTTATCCAACGTCACTCACGTTATAGTCGACGAAGTTCACGAACGAAGCGAGGAAAGGTACGTTACGCCAATGTCTCGCGATGTTGTCGGATGTACAATTTTTCGAATATTTCAGCGATTTTTTGCTCTTGATATTGAAAGAACTGTTACCACTACGCCCTGACTTGAAAATAATCTTGATGAGCGCTACTCTGAACGCCAGCCTGTTCTCTTCGTATTTCGGAGGGATTCCCGTCATCGATATACCGGGAAGGACGTTTCCTGTCGAACAGTATTTTCTGGAAGATATTCTGGAGGAAACCGGCTATGTGTTGGAGCACGGATCCGAGTATTGTCGAAAAATCAAAAGCGACTCTCAGTATATTGAAATGATCATGGCTACGCAGGATGTGGGTGTTCCTAAACCCAGGGATAACATCAAAGACGAGAATTTGAGCATACAACAGTTTGTTGCCCGATATGAGGGTAAGCTAGGGATGTACAAGGTTGGGGAAAAAGTAATTAAATGGCTTGTATACATCTAGTAATATTTATCAGGTGTACCGGAAAGTCATTACCGTTTTCTTAATAATTTTCAAGAAAATTAAAAAAATATTTTTTAAAAATATAGATTCTATACATCTTGTCAATTTTTCAGGCAATTTATGGATATTATCGCAAAAAAACTGTTTGTCCTTCGATCAAAACCATTCATCGAGCCATCCTAACTTCTTCAAAATTGGTGTTCTGCTTTCAAGCGTATGTCCCATTGATGCGGAAAGTTTATACTTGGACGGGGCAAGGTCTGGAGAGTACGACGGTTGCAATATGTCCCAACCAAATGCTTTCATCGTTTTCTTGGCGGGATTTGCTGTAAAATCACTTTACCGTGTCTTCGGGCCTATTCGGGGCGTTTTTCGATAAATGCATGGTTCAAATTGATTATTTGTTATCGAATGGTAAAAACTGGTAAAGACTTTCCGGTGCACCTGGTGTATCACTGAGTGAGTTTGTATAAAATTTAGGAGAGAACGAAGTTACTTTTTCCCCAAACCGGTATTAGCGACACCGCTAATATATAACATAATATTATTCTCTTTTAGGTTTTAGTTTAAGAACATGTAAAAACATGTTCTTTATGGATCCAGATAAGATCAACAACGATCTGATCGAATCGGTGTTATTGTGGGTCGTAGAAGGCGACCATAACTACCCGAGAGAAGGTACAATTTTAGTATTTCTACCCGGTATCGCCGAAATTACATCACTTTTTGATCAGCTGGTGGTGCACGAAGAGTTCGGTCGCCGGAGAGGGAAATACCTCATCCTCCCTCTCCATTCCTCGTTAACTAGCGAGGAGCAATCGGCCATCTTCCGTAAGACCGACGGCCAGAGGAAGATCGTTCTGTCGACCAACTTGGCGGAGACGTCGGTGACGATAGACGACTGCGTGTTCGTCATCGACGGGGGCAAGATGAAAGAGAAACACTTCGACACGAACAGGAACATGGAGAGCTTGGAGACGGTGTGGGTGACACAAGCAAATGCGTTGCAGAGAAAGGGTAGAGCGGGTCGTGTAATGTCGGGCGTGTGTGTTCACTTGTACACCCGTCACAGATTCAAGCATCATTTCCTTCATCAACCCATACCGGAAATCTTAAGAGTCCCTCTGGAGCAACTCATACTTAATATAAAAATTTTGCCCGCTTTCGAAGACAGGGGTGTAGTTAAGGTGTTATGTAAGTATTTTATGTGTTAATGTTTTTACCTATTTTTTTAAAATTATTTATTACATTGTTATTGTTACTAATAGGTCAATTGAAAAGTCCCCGGCCTACCCTAGTAAAATACATTTTTTTGGCAAAGTTAGCTTTTTTTATTCAACATAATTCCTTTCAAGGGCGATACACTGATTATAGCGACCCTCCAACTTTTCGATACAATTTTTGTAGTACGATTTGACCTTTGCTTCAAAATAGGCCTCAGTTTCGGCGATCACCTCTTTATTCGACGAAAATGGGGCAAGATCTGGAGAATACGGTGGATGGGGAAGCAATTCGAAGTCCAATTCATGGATTTTTGTTTTCACTGACTTGTGACACGGTGCATTGTCTTGGTGAAGCAACACTTTCCTTTTCTTCAAATGTGGCCGTTTTTCGGCCATTTCGTTTTTCAAACGGTCCAATAACGCTATGTAATAGTCGCTGTTGATGATCCTTCCGTTTTCAAGGTAGTCATTGAAAATTATTCCATGCGCATTCCAAAATACAGACGCCATAACCTTGCCAGCCGACTGTTGCGTTTTCCCACGTTTTGGAGCGGGTTCATTGTGTGCAGTCCGCTCGGGTGACTGTCGATTGGACTTCGGAGTGAAATGATGGAGCCATGTTTCACCCATTGTCACATATCGATGCAAAAACTCGGATTTATTACGCTTCATCATCTTCAAACACTGCTCCGAATCATCAACTCGTTGTTGTTTTTGGTCAAAAGTGACCTCGCGCGGCACCCACTTTACACAGAGCTTTCTCATACCCAAATATTCGTAAATGATATGATGTACATGTTCAGCTGATATCTTTAGAGTGTCTGCTATTTCATTCAATTTCGATTTACGGCCATTTAAAATCATTTTGTTGATTTTTTAAATATTTTCGTCGCTAACAACCTCTTTTGGGCGTCCACTGTGTTTACCGTCTTCGGTGCTCATTTCATCACGTCTAAACTTAGCGGGGTAACTTTTCCTGGGGTGGTGTCCGGAAACTCGACATCAAGCCAAGGTTTTGCTTCAACAGCATTTTTTCCCTTCAAAAAGCAATATTTTATCAACACGCGAAATTCCTTTTTATCCATTTTTTTTTCACAATAAGAGAAGTTGTTTCACTCAAAATGCTATAATTCACAAACTAATGATCCGGAAACAGTCAAATTTATACACGCATCTTTTGAGGGTTAGGGCTAACTAAAAAACATATGGATTTAATTCTAGCAACGCCATCTATGTGTCAGGCCGGGGACTTTTCAATTGACATGTTAGTTATTACCGGCTAACCAACAATATAATTGCCTAAATTCAAAAGAACTATCAAAAGAACCAGTGAACATACCCTATATCAATTTAGGACGTTAAAACGTCGCAATTGCCGCATCAACTCTGAGTTTTAATCATAGAGTAATATCTAGAGTGTTAACTTACTACAAATAATTTCAGAATTGTTTTGCGTGGTTTCAGCAGGGAGGTGTTGAGAACGTCATTTCGCTGAATTTCATTGGTTATAATCATATAGCAGTGATTATATTTAAGACACAAAAAATGCTCATTGTATTTTATGTCATACACGCAAAAATGGCGTAAACAAATTAAAACAAACAATCGCGTTATAGAAATCAGCTAATCAAATGCCTTTGTAGGCCAATTCCAATAAAGTAGTAAAAAAAGTGGTCCCAGAACATTTATTTAAGTAAAACCTCTATATATACTCTATGGTTTTAGTTTATTTTGTCTTTGACATATAACACAGTTCTAATCTAAGTAAAATAATGAAACAAAAGTCGCTGCCACTATCTACCAGGCCCTCCGCTAAGGTCGCTGAGTTGGGGCCATCTTACCTAGTCGTCTTGTAGACTTTCGAACAAGTCTGGCATGGCATTCGAAGCCAAAAAACTAGGTTTGCCCGGTGACCAAGTGTCCCTCATTTCTCCTTTCTGGAAGATAGGTCCATGATACAATGTTCTCCCAGAAAAATATCTCATCTGGAGTTCTATTCAACCTGTACATAGTTTGTAATGACCTTCCCATGGCAAAATATACTGCCTCCAATTCAATTACACGGTCAAGTGTACAAGTTCTTAGGCTATTCTGTTCCATCGTCTCCGAGCGTTCTGCCTCCAGATAAAGAATGCTCCCATTCCCTCGTTCCAGAAAACCACATACAGCTCAAGTTCACTACGCCATCTTCAAAGTCAATTGCGTGTAGAATAAGCTACTTCCAATACTCCACAGAATCAGCAAAGTTATTCCTCTGAAAGCTTCTCTGAATAAGATACGTGTATATACCGAATTATGAGCAACATTCCGTTTGGGAAGAGTTTCACAAACATGGTCAGTGTCAGGTTCTTCCATTTATCCACTCATAACACGAGGTAGGTAGTTCCAATTCTGACAACCCTAGTCGCAATTCAAAGTCTCTGTCACCCATAAATGATCTCATACTTAATCAAAATCAACATTACCAGAAGACCAATTGGGACCTCTGATGTCGCTCCTCCATATCCCTATTATTGGTTTTGGTTTTAGCGATTTAAAAGTGGCGATTTTGATGTCAGTGACAAAGAACGTTCTGGAGCACCGAAAAAGAAAATCAAAGAAAACAAATTGCAAGACTTATTAGACGAAAACTCAGTTTAAACCCTAAAAGAACTTTTAAAATTAAAACGAAAACGAAAAATATTATAAGTTGATCCAGGAAAGCCATCCACATCGACAATGAAGTGGAATCATGGACATAAAACCTTGCTGCGCATATGTTGAAAACAGTAAGGTGTAGTGTATACCAGCTGCTAAAACCAAATGAAATTTGTACTGCAGATTTTTACCGACGTGAATTGAACCACCTGAATGACGTATTGTTGCAAGAAAGATCAGCAATAAACGCAAAGTCATCCTCTTACATAATAACTCTTAGCCATGTGTTGCAAAGGCTGTGAAGCATACATTGCTACAGCTGGAATACCCACTAGCGCCTTCTGATTACCACTTCATCAGCATATTCTGGCTGGCACTGTTTCAAAATGGAAAAGAACAAACCAACATCGTTCATTCACTATGATATAGTCATACTGCCAGAAATATGTGATAAAGTTATGTTTCTCAATAAATTCATTTTTAAAGTGAAGAATGATCAGAATACATGCAAAACCCTAATATATACATTTTAAAAACCTGGATCGATTACCTTATGTTACATTTCAATGCATCTTATAAGTAGAATTGCAGTGTTTTCTTATTTTATTTTTAATAAACTTCAGCCAAAACATCGCATTCACAGATGTATGTTCCTGTTATCATTATTCTATTGTTCCAATTGTAGAAAAGCAGTTCTTGTAGGTTTATTTTTAACAATCATTCATTCAATATACAATTCTTTTTTAATCGCAAGACGACGAAACTTGAACAATGTTACTTATTAGATATCTTATCTTGTTATGCATATATTTTCAGCTTCCTTTATAGAGAGTCCTGAAGAAGAGAGTATAACAACAGCACTGAAACGACTACACAGTGTCGGTGCAATGGACAAGGAGGAAAACTTAACGGCCCTTGGACATCATTTGGCTGCCTTGCCCGTCGATGTTCGAATAGGAAAACTAATGCTATACGGAACGATCTTCGGCTGCGTCGATTCGGCCTTGACGATGGCGGCCTGTCTCAGTTACCAATCGCCTTTTGTATCGCCGTTTGAGAAGCGAATCATGGCCAACAAAAAGAAGCTGACTTTCTCTGCGGGTCATAGCGATCAGATTACGTGTTTGATGGCTTATAACGTAAGGTAGTTTTGTAGAAAATCACAGTAGATATAACTATCTTTTTTTTTAGAAATTCCTTACAGTTAAAAAGAAAAGCTTAGCTGGTGCTCGTAATTTTGCAAACGAGAACTACCTCTCGTTTAAGACCCTGTGTACTATAGCAGACATCAAGTATCAATTCTTGGAACTTCTAGTCAATATCGGATTTATTCCAGCTGATTTGAGTGGTGTTAGGAGACGCATGGGTGAGGATATTGTCGAAGAAATTACAACGAGTATTGGCGTAGGTTGATATGTTTAGTTTTATTCGTGGTTATATTATCGGTTTCTTGTTTCAGTTTAATGTCAATGGAGAAAATCTGAGACTGCTGTCGTCGATATTGTGTGCAGCCTTATATCCAAATATAGTGAAAGTTTTAACTCCGCCCAAAACATATATGCAAAGCTCAGCAGGGGCAGTCATCAAAGAGCATGATCCGAAGGATCTAAAATTCGCTACACCGAAAGAAATGGTATGTTAGAACCGATTTTATAGAATCGATTTAGTGAAGGTGTTTGGGCAATTAAAACACTGGATCCAACTGAGTCGCTCTCTATATATATTATACAAACAACTTGGTTAAAGCCACAACACAGAATAGCAAAATATTGGGAATTCTATATTTTGTGCACAGAATGAATCAAGATGGCGGGATCTTCATCCTGTCTGGGTGCGCTGTAGCGTTCATACAATTTTATATTTCAAGGCAACCACTTTATTTATGCAACCAGTTATATTTATATTTATTTATATATACAAGCGCCTTCACCATATATGCGCATCCACCCAATTTATATTTCCAACAGGCAGTAATTGGACATTTTACAATTAATTCAACACCTTTTTTCACAGCCACATTTTTTTTTATCATAAATTATAAAAAAAATTGTTCGGCTGCATTCGTCGATATATCTCAAACTACTGGTAAGGTGTGGCATTCGACATCAAGTTGACTTGAAAAATCTTCTGGCCCATCTATGGGGAACAGGGTAACAAATACACTGAACTACTTAGAAACTGATAACTTGGGATGCGTGCTATTCATCTATAAATTGTTTAACACCTTTTGGCTGATGACTTGAGATGAGCTGTTGTTCTTCAACAAATCTTTTAAGGCCTTTTGAGAACAATTTCTTGAAGAGTTGGGATATAACTGGTAATAGTGATTATTGCTGAATGATTTATCTAGTTTAGGGATATATTTGCTGTTAGCGCGTTAAGATTTTTATAAAACGCTTGATAATTTTTACCTGTTTTAGGTCTTCCTACATCCAAGTTCGGTAAACTATAAAGTTACCAATTATCCCAGTCCTTACCTAGTTTATCAGGAGAAGGTGCGAACTAGTAAAGTGTTTTTCAGGGATTGTACAATGGTCCCGATAATTCCTTTAGTTTTGTTCTGCGGTGACTTGGAAATAGCGGTTCAAAACGGAAGTTCTTTTTTGTGCTTGGAAAACGGTTGGATAGTATTTCAAGTCGAGGATCATAAGGTACGTTATTCGTTTCATCATTAGGTTTGGGCGTGGTAAAGAGTAAGCTCCCATTTTAGGTGGCGGAACTGGTGAAGCTCATCAGAATCGAGCTCTGCAACCTTCTGGAGGAGAAAATCAAGGACCCGCTGCTTAATTTACTTCACAACGACCACGGAGAACGTGTCATAGGAACGATATTAAACTTGATATCCGCGTAACGCGTTAACTAAATTAGTAAATTGTTATTAATATTATTGTAAATAAAAGTAATATATTTTATTTATAGCGATGTCGAGCAACAATCTATAAAGGAAACGAAAGTATTTTTACAAGACCACCATCAATCAAATGAGACTTTATATTTTGTTAAATAAACGTTTCTATTAAAGTTTTGTTTTATTTTTTGTTTTACATTACAAAGGTCTATACTTTTGTTTTATACATAAAAATGTTTTTTAATAGAAAAACTGATTGGACGACGAAGTTTTGGAGCCTATTTGGAAATATTCGCGGATAGATTCAAAACATCCGCTAATTGCTTCAGTGATGTTGGAGGTGGAAATTTGCACCTTACTCTCTATTCTAAAACCCCTACAAGGGTTCTATTATGTTGAGTTCTGGCGATTGCCTTGCATCAGAGAATATGTTTGATCATGCTCTGATGCGTCTGAAGCCGAGACTGAACTTTTTCGACTGTGTGCATGCGCGAATTATCATCTTGGATACTTTATGAAAAGGGGAGATATTTTAACGTTGTGATCTGAAAGACACTTATCGGACTTTTAATTATAAACATATAATTAATAAAAATATATAATATATACCTTTAGTAGTACAATAATTGCAGTTGCAATTTGTGCATTTTATTTAACCAAATCTTACAAGGTAATTTAATATAATACCAGGTACATATTAGGTCCTGTCACATACATTTGCATCTGTATTTTCAAATTATCATCATAAAATGTTTTAGTAGGTTTGCCATCAATATAATATTGATTTGCTTTAACAGACATGGGTCACATGATCTCAATTACAATTATACACACAGTTCTGAACTGGCGATTGTTCTATTATTGGGTGCCTTTTAAAGTTATTACCGGCAATTATTAATTTTCTTACCAAGTGATTTACTGATAGTATTTTTACTTAATGTTACAGCCACTAGAGATGAATCGATTGCAGATGCACGTCCTTGTTTTTGGTCAACGGCGAGCAAACACGCCATTCTCATAGTCAAGTGCTCATGCAATATAAAACCAACACCTTTTTTTTGAATATCTTTACTATGTTAGTTAACTCACGCAATTTCGCTTTTCGATCATTCAAAGCGATTTTATGGATTTTTTTAATGTTTTCTGGTGTTACCACCTAATTTGGACGTCCACTGCGTTCAGCCATCTCAGCCAGCCAAAACAAGCGCCATCTATGTGCTAGGCCGGGGACTTTTAACCGCATGTGTTATGTTTTTATTTCTGGTAAAATCTTAGTGATCCCATTTTTAATTTTATTTTTACAAAAGTTTGTTGAAGTAATATAATCATTTATTATTTAACAGAGAAAATTAACATCAAACAATGCGAAAATAAATGTATAAGGCGTTAGTAAAATGTTATGTTTTAGCTAAATTGTGATCTAAGCTAGATAAAAGTTATGGGAACCAGACTACAAAGGTTTTTATGTTCATGGCATGTTATAAAGAACATTCACGGCAAAAGGAAAATAAAATAACTGAAACTTAGAGCAAATGAGAGAAGAAATTAGATAAATTATCAATGACGAAAACAAATCTACCTGATGTGTATGTTACAAAATTACAACAGCTGACGAAATTTAATTTTTAAATTATTTGTACAAGTTGTGTGTGCGTGCTACTATTACTACTGTATGAACAAAAGATAGTGACAGGATAAAAGTGTGGGCTCATTGTTCAATAAAACACCGAACGATCAACACAAATATGACAATAGAACTCTTGAAGAATTTTTTTAAATATATTTTAAAGCCTCCTTTTACTAACTATGGATTTATCTGGACTGGGCCTAAAGTTTAACGTGGGCTCCGAACTACGGCCCTCAGCATTAAGCCTACCGACTGGCGAGTGACCAACTTTAGAAATAATCCCAGAAAACATCCGGTCTTACCCAGCCTGGTTACCGGCGTGACTGGGATCATTTTCCTTGTCGGATTTTACACTCTTGCCTAAATTATTCACAAATTATAGACAATCACAAACATAAATTTACGACCATGCCCCAGCAGGATTCGAACCCGCGGCTATCGCAATAATCTTAAAGAATCTTTTAAAAATAAATACCCTAAAAGGAAAGGCTAAGGTAACAGTTGGAAAACTATTAGATTCATTAGATGATCTCATAGATTTGAAAGTATGGAAAAGGATTTTGGATATTCAACGACCAAATGCTAATAACTATCAAAACAGAACAGTTATGAGAGCCCATAGGAAAACTCACAAAAGATAAGTGAATAATCCATGTAGTTTTACAGCATTCAGACAAATTTGAGGTAAAATATCAGGATAAAGCGATAAACGACGTGGAGCAATAATATCTAAAGAAAACAAAACAAACGATATTTCCTTTTACATCTTTCACAAGACCGCCGTCAATCAAACTTTATATTACGTTAAATAAACATTTCTATTAAAGTTTTGTTTCATTTTACGTCTTGCAGAGCCGAGGTGTTTTTTTTGTACTGAAACTTTTCTCATTTTTAAAGAATGCGGCGATTCACACCGTATAGGTGTATTGATTAGGTCTTTACGGCGCTTGTTGGATTTCTTTAATTTTCCACGGGTGAAAAGGAAACCTGCGAGTATGAAGTCGCTAAAGCAGTAAGTTGGGACCTGGGAGAAATTACATACGGCGTTTTTTTTCGAATTCGGTAAGGAGAGAGGTGTGAGCGCGTTCGTCTAATAAGATTCAACGAATTGTCGGCGCTGTATAAGATCCATTTCGTAGCGTTTCATCAGGAGTCTCTTTCAGCGTATCTTTTTTTATGTTTCTTTAAAGTTGCGAACCTAAAATTTAAATTTAAAGACGTTTAATATTTAAATGTGGAAAGCTGATCAATTTCCAGGTCTACCGGAAAGTCATTGCCGGTTTTTCTTTGACACATAAGTAATTTTATTCTACTGATATCAAGCTTTAACGCTATATATTTAAGAGTATATATAGGGGTTTTACTTAAATAGGCGAAACCGAGGAAATGCTTTGCGTGGTCCAACCAGTACTGGCTCTGAAACCACATTTTTGATTGGTTCATTTGAATTTCCCTTTTTATATCTGACATTGAGTACGATTAGCATTTTTGTGACTTAATTGTAATCACTATTATTTGATAATAATGTATTTTCATTCTCAAAAGTGTTGTGTATCCAGTGTATGTGCGGAAATAAAAAAAACAGACGTCGTTTTCTATGGACGAAACAACACAAGTTAGCTAGATTAAAGATGTATGTGGGGCCTAGCATTGCTTTTACCTGTTACGTATATAATTATATATATAGAGTAACTTAATTAATTTGAAAAGGTTTATACGTCAGGGGTCAATGAAATGCTTTCCTAATAAAATATTTTCATGTGCATTGATTGCGTTCAAGTGCCTGTAATGGTAATTTAAACTCACCAATGAAATTCAGCGAAATGACGTTCTCAGCGCCTTCCTGCTGAGACTACGAAAAATAATTCTGAAATTATTTGTATTAAGTTAACTTTCTATATATTACACTATGCTTTATATGTTATTTCCTGCGAATGTAACACCATCATAAATTTATACCTTTTCAAAAATGTTAAGTTTCGTCCGGAAAACGTGCCTTTGCGGCATTAATTACAATTCTTATTTAAACGAAAGCCGCTGAAAGTTAATGTTTAAACCGAAATTTTCGGTGAGCATATTCAAACCTTAAAACCACGTGAGGGTTGGTTTTCTAAATGCAACCACGGTTTTTAAAATTCAAACATGGTGATTTCGATGCGCAAGACCAATAACGTTCTGGTAGATCGAGAAAGTTTGTAGATGCGAATCTGTAAGAGTTATTAGATGGAGGCCCAACTCGAACTCAAGAACAATTAGTAGAAGTGTTAAATGTCAACGGATGAGAAGAAGAAGCCATTTCTGCATCAAATAGGATAATAAAAAGTGGATTTATTTTGAAAATCGTGAGTGCAAAAATACATGGTTCACCTGGCTAAGCCGGTCGATCGACTCCAAGGCAAAATCGCGTTTTGGTCGCAAGAAAATGTTCTGTGTTTGGCGGGACGCGTAGACTGGCGTAGTGTATTACCAACTATTTAAATCTGATGAAACAGTTAATAGTGATCGCTACCGACAGGCAATTATCCGTTTGCACTGACTGAAAAACGTTCTGGATGGGCCCGAAGGCAGTGGAAAGGGACTTTACAGCACGATAAAGCGTGGTCTTATAAAGAAAAATCGCTCAAGGAAGCATTGAAAGAAATTGGATGGGTCCTATTATCGCACCCGCCGTACTCTCCAGACCTTGCTCCGCCCGACTATCAATTTCCGCATCAATGGGACACGCGCTCGCAGAGCAGCACTTTCGAAGAAGTTTGAAAATATCTCCATTAGTGGTTTTGTTCAAAGGACAAACAGTTTTTTGGTAGACATCTATAAATTGCATGAAGGATGGGTAATATGTATAGAATCAAATGGTCAGTATTTTGAATAAATAAATTTTCTTGAAAACTATGTATTTTTTTGTCGGAAAAAAACCGGTAATGACTTTCCCGTACACCTGGTATATTAGATGTATGTAAGCTCTAAAATGCGAAAGAGTTTTATACACAAATAAAATATTAATAATTTACTTTAAAATTCTATTTTATTTAAGGGAAATAAGAGGAGCGTACAGTAACCATTCAACTGTTTCATTTATTTGAACTAATAAAGTCTGAGAGGACAGCGCTCTTATGGCCAGCTTTGCGCAAGCGCATACACTTTAATTGGTGTTGAAAATTGTAATCTATTTTTTTGTATACCGTTCCGCGATGGAGAAATGTTGAATTAAATGAAATCAAAAAGCTACAAAGCTGTAGAGGACGTGTTAACACTTCCTTAAGTGCTGAGAACTCATTTAAAGACTAGGAAAGATTATTAGTATTATTACTATGAAAAGTTATTATAATCTTTTTATGAAATATTTTAAATTAAGTAATACTCTTTAAAAGACAAATATATGTGAATAAATGTAAATAATATGAGGGGCTATCAAATATAAGTACATACACTACACTATTTCAGATGAGTGTACAACAAGTCAATTAAAAAGTCCACGGCCTGACACATAGATGACGCTACTAGAATTAAATTCATATGCTTTTAGTTAGACCTAAGCTTCAAATGATGCGTATATCAATTTGAAAGTTGTCGGATCATTAGTTTGTGAATTATAGCATTTTGAGTGAAGCAACTTTTGTTAATGTGAAAAAAATTGATAAAAAGGAATTTCACGTGTTGAAAAAATATTGCTTTTTGAAGGGAAAAAGTACAGTTGAACCAACAACTTGGCTTGATGCCGAGTTTCCGGATACTGCCCCAGGAAAAGCAACCATCAAGGATTGCTATGCTAAGTTCAGACGTGGTGAAATGAGCACCGAAGACTGTGAACGCAGTGGACGCCTAAAAGAGGTTGTTACCGGCGAAAACATAAAAAGTCCACAAAATAATTTTGAATGACAGTAAATTGAAATTGAATGAAATAGCAGACACTCTAAAGATATTAACTGAACGTGTACATCATATCATTCACGAATATTTGGTTATGAGAAAGCTCTGTGCAAAGTGGGTGCCGCGGGAGCTTACTTTTAACCAAAAACAACGACGAGTGTATGATTCGGAGCACTGTTTGAAGATGATCAAGCGTAATAAACCCGAGTTTTTGCGTCGATATGTGACAATGTATGAAACATGGCTCCATAATTTCACTCCGAAGTCCAATCGACAGTCATCCGAGTGGACTGCACACGATAAACCCGCTGCAAAGCATGGGAAAACGTAAAAGTCGCCTGGCAAGGTTATGGCGTCTGTATTTTGGGATGCACATGGAATAATTTTCATTGAGTACCTTGAAAAAGGAAGAACCATTAACAGCGACTATTACATAGCGTTATGAAGGACGAAATCGCTGAAAAACGGCCGCATTTGAAGAAAAAGAAAGTGTTGCTTTACCAAGACAATGCACCGTGTTACAAGTCGGTGAAAACGATGGAAAAAATCCATGCACCCACCGTATTCTTCAGATCTGGCCACCAGCGACTATTTCCTGTTCTCAGATCTCAAAAGAATGCTCGCTGGGAAGACATTTTCGTCGAATCAAGAGGTGATCGCCGAAACTGAGGCCTAATTCGAAGCAAAGCACAAATCGTAGTACAAAAATGATATCGAAAAGTTGGAGGGTCGCTATAATCAGTGTAGTTGAAGGGAATTATGTTGAATAAAAAAAGTAATTTTGCCAAAAAAATGTGTTTTACTATGGTAGGCCGGGGATTTTTCAATTGACTTGTTAATATAATCTAAATTCTTTTAGTTTGTAAGTCAAAAGCACACACAACTAAATTAATTATCCTCGGCGACAAAAAAACCGGAAAGTATCAATTCGGAAGCGATTGAATTCGATTCATCCCGTTGCCGCGACAAATTAATTTATTAAAAATTGAGCTAAATTAATTTCCGATTTCGGAGCGCCCTAAATAAAGCCTGATAGCGTGCCTAATTAATTTACGTGCGACAAGTTCCCTTTAAACCGGCGGGTGGGTAAAAATGATTCCTCGAAAGTGTAGGACCGCCTAAAAGCCGTACAATAAGACCGCTAAATGTGTTTAGCTTTCGGGGGCTTCCACGTCTATTTAGGAAAGAATATCGTTAAAAAGACAGCACTAATAAAGATAGCGCCCCTGTAAAATCGGTGACGCCCACTTCGACTAATAAGATTGTTTAATGGCTTAATTGTGTCTCCACGATTTCAATTAATATATCAATATTTTTATGAATTTATTCATATATAGTCAATATAACAGGTCAATTGAAAACTTAATTCCCTACAAGGGTGATACATTGATTATAGCGACCCTCCAACTTTTCGATAGCATTTTTGTAGTACGATTTGTCCTTTGCTCCAAAATAGTTCTCAGTTTCGGCGATCACCTCTTCATTCGACGAAAATTTCTTTCCAGCGAGCATTCTTTTGAGATCTGAGAACAGGAAATAGTCGCTGGGGGCCAGATCTGGAGAATACGGTGGATGAGGAAGCAACTCGAAGCCCAATTCATGGGTTTTTGCTATTGTTTTCACTGACTTGTGATATGATGCATCATCTTGTTGAAGAAGCACTTTCTTTTACTTCAAATGCTGCCGTTTTTCCTATGCGCATCCCAAAATAGAGACGCCATAACCTTGCCAGCCGACTGTTGCGTTTTTCCACGCTTTGGAGCGGGTTCATCATGTGCAATCCACTCAGATGACTGTCGATTGGATTTCGGAGTGAAATGATGGAGCCATGTTTCATCCATTGTGAAATATCGACGCAAAAACTCGGGTTTATTACGCTTGATCATCTTCAAATACTGCTCCCCATCATCAACTCGTCGTTGTTTTTGGTCAAAAGTGAGCTTTGCACCCACTTTGCATAGAGCTTCCTCATACCTAAATATTCGTGAATGATATGATGCACACGTTCAGTTTATATCTTTAGATATTTCACTCAATTTCAATTTACGGTCATTAAAAATCATTTTGCGGATTTTTTAAATGTTTTCGTCGGTAACAACCTCTTTTGGGCGTCCACTGTCTTCGGTGCTCATTTCATCACGTCTAAATTTAGCCTACCAATCCTTGATGGTTGATTTTCCTGGGGCAGTGTCCGGAAACTCGGCATCAATTGGACCAACATAAGTTTTAATCTATCATAATTATGATTTTTTGTTTTCGTTTACTACAGCTGAATCTTCAGGACCTCAGGAAGAAAAATTTTTTTGTTTTACTATTGTTACTGCTCATTTACTCTTTTTCCCTCTTTTTAGTGTCAAGTTTTTCAGTGGTGGTGTCATTGGAAGTTTAGCAAAAGTTTTCTATCCAATAATGTTAAGCTTAATTTTTGTATCTTATGTTAGAACCGATTTTGTAGAATCGATTTGGTGAAGGTGTTTGGGCAATTAAAACACTGGATTCAACTGAGTCACTCTCTATTTATTTTGACAAACATCTCGGTCAAAGCCCCAACACAGAATGAATCAAGATGGCGGGATCTTCATCCTGACCGGATGGCATTAGTACGAGCATGCGCCGTAGCGTTTATTATAATTTACAGGAATCTATTTTAATATCGACTATGCAACCATATATACATCGTCAGAGGACGTCAGATGTAGGCGCATCCACCCAATTATTTATATATCCAACACTTACTAATTCAGTAACACTAACGTTATATCTACAAGGAACTAAAGTAATTTCTTTCTTCTTTGTGCAAGTGAATTAGCTCGTCTTAATACGTCTCATTTTGTTTTACAACATTGTTTTACAGAAACATATGAATTAAATTACAATATGACATACATTAAGTTTACTATACTGGCAATGTAAATGTAGATATAGGTGGTTACAAAAATTGCGATGTACGTTTACCGTTGGATGTTTAATATTGATTAATAACGGAAAACGGAAACTCGTGGTTTATTAAAATAGATACGCCGTGTTTTTGATCTGAAGCTCGTTCTCAAATTCTTGGTGGTGGCTGAAAAGTTTGTATCAACAAACTCTCTTCTGCAGCCCGATTCTGTGAGTGTGTGACTTCCCAAATCGACGGAAACTGCAATTAACCGCATCTTCTAGCGCTTATTAATTTTTTCAAATATCTGAAAACTCAAAAAGCATAAGCTTAGACGAATATGCTGGATATTATATTATTTAACATGGATATCCGTTCCTGTTCTGTAGAAATCTACAAATTAGTGTTATCTGAGTAAATTTTACCTATAGAAAGTTTCCCGTATGCTAATTTTAAATTTTTAAAATCTTTAACAAATCTTAGAACAATGTATTACATACGTAAACTAGTATAGTCAATTTAAAACAGTAGTGACACGTGTGTCAATACATCTCTGTTAATTCTGTAAATTCGTTTTACAGTCAGACAATATTATCCTTCTCGTTTTATTCTATTTAAAAAGAGATAGAATGCTGTTAAAGAAGTTCGATTATGTAACAGATCATATCCGCTAAAGAGCCTGCAAAATTCTTCAAATTATTATAATTGCGGGTTATAAACCAGCAAACGTTGTTTTAATAAATTTCAAATCGCCACGGTTTTTATTGAAAATAATTTTTTTGAGCAGCTGCAGCACAAAAAAAAACTTTAAATTCACCAAAAAGAAACCGTGTTTATGCGAAACCGGTGACGAATCAAGATCAGCTTGTTAGCTATATCAGAGATCAAATACACGAAATGTAAAAAACAGTAAGTAGTTTTTTCAATCGAAACATAATTTAATACAATTATTTCAGAGAAAATTCTTGTCTGGAAAGTATCCATAAAAAGCCAAAACATATACAGCTATTTGAGGAATGTAGAACATCCCTTCATACACTGTTAGAATACAATTTTCAAAAACATATAACAAAATGAAGGAGGAATTATTATATCAATTTATATATTTAAATGAGACATAAATATTTCAGAATGGTACATTGGGTCGCTCATGGCAAGATGATAATAAATATAGTGTAAAGACAACAAAAGTTGATGGAAAAAGGTAAACGTTGGAATAACTATCGATTAGGTTTTGTTAGTCATAACATTTATTAATAATTCATTGCAGACATATAGTTCTTCATGCTCGCAACTATAATGCTTTTATTTCTGGAGTAGAATTAGTGTTTTCCTCTAGGTCCAAGGGTGACTACCATGGAGAAATGGGCTATAACTTGTCTTTGTAGTAGTTTGAATGTCAGCTTTTAAAGAACTTGGAGGAACCATCAGTTATTGTTATATACAATGCACCATATCTACCATATATATAGTACAAACGTGGGTAAAATCTCAACAAGTGCATCAACAAAGGCTGCAATTAAGGAATGTAAAGTACATAAAATAAGTTTCGAGGAAATCATGTTAAAGAATGAACTATTTCAAATTGTTACTCGCTAAATATATATGGAATATTTAATTGCATTTTATGTAATTAACTTGTTTAGAAATAAGCTTTAGAAAAGATACATGGTAGATCAGATTACTGAACGTTATGGTCATAGAGTATTATGTCTTCCTCCCTATCACTGCATATTTAATCCAATTGAGTTGATGTGCTCTATTGCAACAGACATTCAGGTCGAGAAGGATCTTCAAACCAGAAATGTCCGGATTTGTGGAAAGAGGCATTGTCGAAATTATAGTTGTCATAATTAGTTGGATTAGGCCTTCGGAGATATTACTACTATATTAGTGTGGAAAAAAGTTCAATGTATATATAATAAAAGAACTCTAACCTATAAATTATTGTGGCATTAGATGTACTATAATGTTAAAATAAATTATAATACATAACATAGTTGTTTCATTATTTTATTTATATTAAATTTTTTTTATATGTCAGAGACAAAATGTACTAAAACTCAGAGTTGCTTCGGCAACATTGTGACGTTTTGATAAATCTCCTGTGTCACTATTGTTTTGAATATACTATATATTATTACTAATTTTTTATTACTAGTACTAATCGTTGCGGACTAATGTGTAATATGTCTTTACACTAGCTTAAATATAGGTCCCATTAGTCCATGTAGTGAGACTCATTGGTCCTAATTTAGTCTTTAATGGAATTAAAGTGAATGGTAATTCTCAGTGATTTTTGAATTTAGTGTACTTCAATATAAAACTGTACAAAACCGTACGGTTTGGTACTCTTGAGTTTGAGCCTTGTTCAGTGTTATCGAAGAGTTGAAACACTTCGGTGTTAACATGGGAGTGGAGTATTTTCTTGAGTATTTCTTTGTTTCCCCTATGACAGTTCGAATTCGAAGATCTCGATGTAAATAATGGTAACTGTAGTATCTGGGTATATCCGCAATACTTATCAGGGCTTTATTCTGGGTAACTGGATATATGCTGATATTACATCAGCAGACCATCTCCATAACTGAATTCTATAGGTCTATATAGCTTTTAATATATTTTTGTGTAGTAGCAATAGCTTATACATAGACACTTTAGATTTTCTTCCAAATAAGCATTACTCTTTTTTTGTATTTCAATATCTTTCTTTTATTTCCTTTTTGCGTCAGATTCATCTCAAGGTTCTTACCATTGTTCTGTATGGGATAACAGTCTTTATTGTCATGAAGAGTTTGGTTGTAGCTGAAATCAATATTCGCTGATTTATTGTCGTCAACTTTTATTATCCATGTTTGGGTCCACTTATTTATATCATTACTTGCGTGTTGAAATTTTTTGGTTATTTCTTCATTATTGTCTTCGATAACAAGTGTCATTAGCAAATGTTGCCATAGAATCATTTTTTGTTTGTGGTAGGTCACGTGTATAGAGCACGTAAAGAACCGGGAACCCAAAACACTGCCCAACGGTACAGCTACTTTTGCTTGTTTCATTGTTAAGTAAGCTTCTTCTTGTTTAACTCTAAACATCCTTCAAACTTGTAGGAGTTTAAGCGTTCAACGTATTATGGAGTTTATGCATGAGTCCTTTATGCCCTTCCAAGAAAATCATTTAGTAAATATTTTTCTCTTCGTAAATTTTTCAATAATGTCTGATATTCGTACCTGATCAATTGTTGAATATTTACTTATAAAAATCAAAGTGATATGTAGGTATGAGATTTTTTCTATCAAGGACTGTTTTCAATCTTTTTAACAGAGATGTTTCCGTATACCTTGGATATTACTGTTAGCGGTAAAATTGGTCGATGACATTTGACACCATTTGGTAGTGATCTAGGTTTAAAAATCAAATTAACTTCAGTCATTTTCCGAATTTCTGAATCTCGATGCAAAATTTCGCTGGAAGGAACATATAAAGAAGAAAAGAAAAGAGCTGGAATTGAAATATACAAAAATATACTGGCTAATTGGGAGAAAATCACAATTATCAGTACATAATAAATTGCTATTATATAAGCAAATATTGAAACTTATATGGACATATGGGGTTCAATTATGGGGATGTTCTGCAAAGAGTAACATTAATAAAATACAAATTTTTCAGAACAAAGTCCTGAGAGGTATTGTGGGTGCACCCAAATACTATAGGACTGATTACCTACATCGAGACCTTCAGATACCCATAGTCAGTCAAGAAATCAAGAGAATTGCAAGGGGGCATGAGGAAAGACTCCATTCTCATACTAATATTGAAATATTGCAACTTTTGGATACCACCAGAACAGGACACAGACTCAAAAGAACCAAACCATCTGATCTTGTGTAGTGTTGTGTAGTGAGGTGCATATATTAAAAAAATCAGCAGTGACATGTAAAAACATTATTTCACCAGGGACTGAGTTAGGGCCGATGGGTCCTCCTAGTTATATATCTAGATTTAAGTTAGCATAAAGACTAATTGTAGGTTAGACGGAAACGACTAGTAACAATATATTAATTAAATAATAAAAAAAAAATCCGAATATCGGATGGGTGAACTAATCAGGTTGATGACTTGCAATTATTCAGTTGTGATGCTTTTTTTGGATTTTTGACACTCATTATCTTGAGGACTACAGCAATTTTAACCTTAATATAATTAGTTATGTAATATTTTTGCTGATCGGTATATTCTGTTTTATTCAGCTTTTTTGTTGAATCTAACAAGTAAAAAGTAACAATAAAAGACTAATAATTAAAAGGGCAAATTAAAAACAATCTAGTTAGTTAATTAAACGAAATTAATAACAAAATATCGTTAACATACAAAACGATTTTCAATATTTCAGCAATGAAAGGGTATCGTTTAATAGATAAAAATAATTTAGTGACCATATAAGTATTTTAAACGCTTTTTACTCAATTTATGTTACGTATATAATGTGCACATTGTCGAAATTCAGTACATATAAGTTAAAACATATTTGTTTAATATAAAACAAACCCGGAGCAAATTTTATAACCAATTAAAATTATAACGTTGTACGTGTATTATTTTAAGTTTTACGAGCATTTTACGACTCGAAATAAAAATGTCATAAATCCAGTTAATATTAATTTTATAAGCTCGACCGATTCAATTGGCAAAAATGGTTTATTTCCTGCAAGGACAGTCTTTGGTGCTATTTAGTTTCGTATCGATTCTGCTTATCAGTTTAATATCGAGGGAGGTTGACATAAGAAGGACACACTACGACAATGTAGGGAACGGTGAGTATGTGGATAATAAATGTGGGGTCTTGCCATTAATTTTTTGCCGGTTCCGTGCCATTTATAGAACGAGATAAATATATAGTTTTTTCTTTATTTTCATATATTCGACCGCTCACAAACAGCTTTAGAAGGTCTGAAGTTTATTGTGGATTTATTTGTGATGATTAAACGAATTTATTTGCTTGGATAAATCGCCGTCACAAACAATATTTTATTAGACGATGTCCTATTTTTAATTTTCTTTGTTTTTGGTTTTTAAATACATTTTGCTTTTTTCTCAGTTTTTGTCGAATGGTTCTATTGCTTGGTAATATTGATTCAAACAATCTAGGTCAACAAAACAATAATTAATGTGATATGCTGATGGAGCCTTTATGTTATTCTTGTCGTTGAACATAGTCCGTGAGAATGTTATCGACGGTTTCTACCTTCAGGTCCTTATGTAGATTCTTGTACTATGGAACATCAACAGTATTTTATTATTATATCCAATCGGTTCTTCTATTAACTAGACAGCAATTACTTGGCTTTAATATGACGTACTAAGTTAAAGTCAGTAATGGTCTGGGTTTAGTTCGAAGGAGGTTGACATAAGAAGTAAACGCTACAACAATGTAGCGGACTGTGAGTATGTGGATAATAAATGTAGGGTCTTGCCATTCATTTTTTGCTGGTTCCGTGCCATTTATAGAACGAGATAAATATATAGTTTTTTTCCTTATTTTCATATATTTGACCGCTCACAAACAGCTTTAGAACGTCTGAAGTTTATTGTGGATTTATTTGTGATGATTAAACGAATTTATTTGCTTGGATTTGTCGTCACAAACAATATTTTATTAGACGATGTCCTATTTTTAGTTTGCCTTGTTTGTGCTCTTAAAAACCTTTTGCTTTTTCTCAGTTTTTATCGAATGGTTTTATTGGTTCAAGCAATCCAGGTCAACAAAATAAATGTTAATGTGATATGCTGATGGAGCCTTTATGTTATTCTTGTCGTTGAACATAGTCCGTGAGAACGATATCGAGGGTTTCTACCTTCAGGTCCTTATGTAGATTCTTGTACTATGGAACACGAACAGTATTATATTATTATATCCAATAGGTTCTTCTATTAACTAGACAGCAATTACTTGGCTTTAATATGACGTACTAAGTTAAAGTCAGTAAAATCGGTGAATGGTCTGGGTTTAGTTCGAAGGAGGTTGACATAAGAAGTAAACGCTACAACAATGTAGCGGACTGTGAGTATGTGGATAATAAATGTAGGGTCTTGCCATTCATTTTTTGCTGGTTCCGTGCCATTTATAGAACGAGATAAATATATAGTTTTTTTCCTTATTTTCATATATTTGACCGCTCACAAACAGCTTTAGAACGTCTGAAGTTTATTGTGGATTTATTTGTGATGATTAAACGAATTTATTTGCTTTGATAAATGGCCGTCACAAACAATATTTTATTAGATGATGTCCTATTTTTAGTTTGCCTTATTTGTGCTTTTAAAAACCTTTTCAAATAATCCAGGTCAACAAAATAAATGTTAATGTGATATGCTGATGGAGCCTTATGTCATTCTATTCGTTGAACATAGTCCGTGAGAACGTTATCGACGGTTTCTACCTTCAGGTCCTTATATAGGTTCTTGTACTATGGAACATCAACAGTATTATATATTTCTATTGGTTTGTCTGATACAACATAAGTCCACACCAATTTTGAGACTTGTTGGAAAAGAAAAAGCTTATTATGTACGGACAGGGCCTAGTATCTGCCCAATAACTAGTACATTTTTTATTCTTCAGCTTCAGTTCTTTACATTTGTTCGTAACATATGACTTGTATTAAAAATTGCAGAACAAACTTTATTTTCTTCTGGTGATATTTTTATAACATTAGTGATTCTGTGAACCTGATCAGTGGTGGAATGGGGTTTCTTGAAACCAAAATGATGATCCGGGATAAGATGCTTCTCCTCAATGATTGCTTTTATCTTCTTGAATAGAAGTTTTCCAAATAATTTGGAGTTTGTTGGCAATAGTGATATTGGTTGATATCGAGTGATTATGATTCATGAGGTGAGATTCCTGGTTTATGAATCATAATTACTTCATTGCGTGGCATTCGCTCACGAACTTTGTAAACCTCTTTTGTTGATCAAGCAACAACAAATACCTAGACAGTGTCTAATCATCAGATATATATTTAATTTTTTGTAACATTGTGTTGTTTTTCGTAAGTTTCCTTCAAATGAAGAACATTCAGAAGGTAAACTAATACTTATAACGGTTTTGTGTAAGAAAATTGCTAGCATAAGTTTCCACAGGTCTTACCAGTATTTTTGTTTTGATTATATACGAAAATTATGTCATAAAAATGTCATATGCTTATTTATTTGCAAAAAACTCAATATGTTTATTACATGAAAGAAGCGTGAGGATAACTGGAAACCATAGTGTAGGAATGTTGAAATGTTCGTTCGTTGAAATGAGACGTTGTCGACGTGCTCTTTTATAGCCGGGAACCGCATGAGAAAACCGCATAGAGAAATGCTAAAACCATTGAATTTATAAGTTAGGTTAGGTTGTTTTCAATGATACTTTGCATTCTCACTAATAGTTAACGCTGATTAAAATACATGTACTCACCTAATTATATACAAACATACATATATATATATATATATATATATATATATATATATATATATATATATATATATATACATAATATTAACATTCAAGATTGCCCAATTTATTGAGGCATCAAAATGAAATGGTAACATGAAGCGAAAAACATGAAGGACAATAGGAGATAATGTTAATTATCTCTTTTAAAACTTTAATATGCTCCTAATCAATTATATCTATAACTTCTTTTATTGCAGGCAATATCAGATTGAAATAAATTTCATGTTTTCGTTCGTAATTATTCTTGGAATTGGTTCTTTTTAACATTCTTCCGAAATTAACGTATCTACAGCCAACATTGTAACGATATTGTTTCCATTTTAGCGACCCTATAAATCTCGAATGGATCTGGCGTCTCGAATACTTTAAATTATACATCAATTATCCATTATCTGATCGGACACTATCCTTCCTGTCTCCATTTCCAATTGGAGAACGCTCGCGATCGTCTGCCAGCGCCTAAGGAAATATTAGCCCATTTCAACGTAATAATGCGATTGTGTAAGGCCAGTTAGTCGGCATCAACGACAGTCTCGTTATTATTGTAACAATTTGGATTTATATGATGCTCTTTGTGATACATGCAGGTTTTGTTTATTGTATTAATTAATATGTTTTGTTTGTTTTAGATGATGAGGACGATGAACGATGTGAAAGAAGAAATCTACTCTATGGTATGTTATAATATAAGTAAACGCAAAAAATGTTAAAAGTTTTCATATTGGAGCACCAGATAAAGGAACAAATTGTTTCTATACTTTAAGAACAACGAAAGTTTCACCAATTTCGTATATAATATGAGCTGAATATTATTTATTGATATAAGTGACATTTAAAACAATCAATCATAAGCTAGATGACTGTAATAAAGAATTAAAAAATATAGATTTGTAATGATAACCCCACTACCATTTTGATTGCGCGCCATCATGGTAAAGTGCTTTAAGTGCATTTAGCTCAGTTTCTCTTTAAAAATTGTGCTGTGTAGATGTCAAAATTTTATTATTGTAAATATACGCCACAATAACAAGCAGAAATAGTGACGATATTTATTGAAAATAATCGTTCCATTATTTACAATTAGCGGAAATTGTGTCTCGTAGCGCTGGTGCGCAATAGTTTTACAGGGTCTCCAGAAACATCAAGTCGGAGACGTGGTCCCCAGTTGCAAATTTCTGCACGCAGTTTAAGGAGAATTTTGAAAATGTTCCCGTACAAAATTCAATTAGCACAAAAATTGTTACCGAGAGATCCTAAGGATGTCTGAATATTTTTTGTTAAATTATATTGATATTGAAATTGATAATGAACGATGAAGCCGATTTTTTTCTTAGGTCAAGTCAATAAACAGAAGAGTCGGTTTTGGGGAACACAGAATCCTCAATTAGTTCATGAAGCACCATTGCATTCACTAAAAACAACTCTATGGTGTGTTATTTATGCTGGAAACATCATTGGTCCCAATTTTTTTTAATGACCGAGGTGTTGCAGTTACTGTTACTGCTGAACGGTATCAAGACATGATTTGAAATTTTCTTGTGCCTGAAATAGAAGAGCAAGGACTAGAGGACAAGTGGGGCCACAGAAAACACAGCTCGTCAACAATTCTATTGTTGAATGACGTTTCTTCACGAAGACTTATTTTGCGAAGTGGCAATTTAGCATGGACAGCCGGATCTCCGGATTTAACAGCGCCAGACTTTTTCTTATGGGGTTTTTTAAAATAAAAAATTTATGTGAACAAGCTTCAAACGATTTAATGATTTAATGACAATATTCGTCACGAAATTGAAACAATTCAGCTTCGGATGTGGCAGGACGTCATGAAAAATGCCTTTAAAAGAGCCAAAAGTTGCATGCGGTCACCATTTAGCGGATATATTTTTCAATTATATCGAAAAAAAATATAAAGACCAAATACATTTTTTATGAAAACCAAACTTATTTATCTTTTCTTTGAGCAAAGTTCTAGGCAATCAAAATGGTAGCGGGGCTTTTGCCCTAAGAATATATGAGATGGCCGTATTATTTTGCCCATTTTTTCCATAGCAGCAAATAGATTGTAATTATTTTAATGTACAGAATGTACTGAGAAAACAGAGGACACATAAAGCATCGGGTCAAGATAAACTAGTATAAGCAGATTTGAAAAATCGGCCAGAAACGGCTAATAGGCCAGATACATACATAAGATCTTAAGTACATAACATAAGATGTATTGACAGACTATCGGAATATGGAGTAATAATTAATAAAAGCAAAACGAAAGCCAAGGTGATAGAAAAACTGGGAGTCATAATAAGAAATTACAGATAAAAGACAATACCTGAATATGGCATATGAGATTTTGCTGAGACATAGTCAAAGAACTCACATAAAGAAAAAAATATGTTACTAACATTTATTGTTTAGTTTTAACCCGAAATACACTAACATAATAAAGCAATTAAATCAATGTTATTAGAACTATAACCTCTATAATTCTGTAACATATTGTAAATCTCATATTAATATGGAATTTATTTTCAGATTCTCTTAGAAAATCCTTGAAGTATGCTTGTTACGTGAAATATGCTTACGATGAAAACTTCGAGTGTTCCATGCAATGCTTGCAATATTTGTATCAATGTGGATAAGCAGTATATGTTCAATTTGGTTATAAAATATTTATTGTATATGTGTAGATAATGTAAAATACGGGTAAAAATTATCATAATTATGTGAAATTGTAAAAATAAATGTTTACTTGTCCAATGCATTATTTTTTAATCAAAAATATTGTAATATAATTGGTGACTTTTCTTATAGCTTAAATTCATTAATAAGCTGGTGTTCGATCAGAAAAAAACATGGTTTGAAAATATTTTTTTCAAAATTTCAATTGACAAAAGTGTCATAGTAGTAACAGTAAACAGTTGGTTTACTGACTTCAAACGTGGTCGTAGAGATACCGATGATGGAGAATGCAGTGTACGTCCAAATGAGGTGGTAACATCAGAAAACAAAAAATATCAGCAAAATCGTTTTGAATGATCGAAAAATACTTGCATTATCTAACGTCGTAAAGATATTAAAATAACGTGATGGTTTTAAACTAACGTTTTTGTTGAACGTTTGTGAACGTGAAAAAGAGACACAATGCTGCTTGATAAATTGGAACGCGTAACCGAACTAGCGAACCAAAATTATAAACCAGAAAACGTTATTTTAATTCTTTGCTTGTTTTGATAAATTTAAAATCCCTGCTTATTATTACTCTGAACATTTCGAAGTCAGACAGAACATATTGCGTCTCTAGTCAGTTACTTTGAACAGGAACGAGATAATGGAGGCGCCCTCTAGCCATCAAAATTCGCTGGAGAGGTAAGCTTTTTTACTGTTAACTATTAATTTGCTGCGATTTTTATTGAAAATATTTTTAGCATATTGCAGCCGCACGGTTAATTGGTATAGAAACGTTCCCTGAAATATCTCAAAAAATTTAAAATATCTTGAATTCACCGAAAAAAAAATCGTCCTCATACGAAGCGGGTGACGAATCAGGATCGGCTTGATGTTAGCTCTAATTGGAGAATTAAATATATGAAATGTGTGAGAACAGTGAGTAGTTTTTCAATATAAACATAATTTAATACAATTACAAAGGAAACTGTCTGAAAACTATCGAAGAGGTCTAATAGAACATCCGGATATTGCTATTAAAAGAATACAATTTTTAAAAGCATATAAAAAATGAAGGCAGACGTATTATTTCAATTTATGTATTTAAATAACTCATGGCCAGATGATAAAAAATAGTGTTATGACAACAAAAGTTAATGGTTAATGTAAACGTGTATTAATAATTCCTTGCAGATATATTGCACTTCAAGCTGGAAACAGGTATGGGGAATAAGTGCTTTTGACAGCTTGATCAGACACATTCACGAAGAAGATTGGCAAATGATGGAATTGTGAACAAAATTTATGTAAATTGGAAATTAACAGCTTAGTTATTCACTTGAATGAAATTTTCTGAATATGAATGGTATGATTTAATACTGTCAATTTCTAAGACAGAGTGATGACATAGAGTGTAAACAAGTAAAGGTTAGTATATAATTAATATATGACAACTGTAGGAAATGTTATTGTAGAGTGTAGAAGATTTATGCACAGATAATTGTTCATAATATTCATGAACATTTGATTAAAATGTATCAGGAGAGAAGGAATGGTAACTGCTTTGCAGATATGACTATATTAATTGATCTATATTAAAGAGAATTCAGTGATTACATCTAGTTTTATCAAGAAATTTGTTTATACGTATTAACAGAACAAACTAAAGATATATTCAGCCAATCCAAATGTCTTTGTAAGGAAACACTGTACTGAAAGACACAAAAACTAAGCATAAAAGGCAGATATGCTCTCTAATGAAAGTAAAATATATTACTTGGATATACGATTTTTTATTAGGTAGATTAGGCGTTCAGAAGATACAACTGCATAAAAAACGCGCCTATAACTTTAGCTCGTAGATGGTTTGGATAAGAGTTCAATATTATAACTGTGTATTTAATAATAACTTTGTACTTTTAAATCCTTTACTAATATATGCATTAGATTTACTATAATGTTAAAATAAGTTATATTTGGTAACAGTATTTTTGTTCAATAATTTTATTTAGATTAGATTTTTGTTCTGTGTTAAAGCCAAACTGAAATAAAACTCAGAGTAGATACGGCAACATTGCGATATTTTGAAGTAACAAATTTAGATGACGTATTTAAAAACTTCTTTGGAGGGTCTATATGTCTTATTGGTAGTCTTTATGGTAAACGGCAAACGAACGAACAAATTGCGTCAATTGCCGCATGATCGGCATTTAGTGGCAGAAATTGCTTCCCGCCCATAAAAGCCACCCACATGTTCTACGTCCCGTGTCTCGAATTGGCCGCATTAAACAAACGATAACCGCGTGGATCTCGGCTCGAGTCATCGAGCTCCAAGAGAGAAAAGACCAAGAGAAAAAAACCGCACACCGACCATACCGAAAGAAATCCCATCGTTATCCGAATTACATTAATAATGCACCGTAATCAAGCCGGGAATCCTCCCTGCCGGCGCTCCTGCTAGGGATGCTGCTGGAACGGGACGCCCCTGTCGGCCGGTGCAGGAGACAGGGCGGCGCCTGACTCGCGTCTTCCTCGACGCCGACGTCGTTTCACCCCTCAAAGCGTCGCTCGGTCCCGATAACGTCGCACCGCGCGCTCCTTCACATTCGCAATCGCGTTTTCAACCACGCGACACGCGCCAGAGGTGAGGTCCGGGTGAAGCCATGTATGATGTCACGGCTCTATCATGCGTGCGATCATAGTTCCAGTGTCGCGTCCCGTTAAGTCCCCCCGTCCGGATCATGTAACAGTCACCGATCGCCCGTAACCAAAAACCCCGAGCTATGTGAGAGTTGATAACGACAGTGTCCAGTGTAGTCAATGTTCGCGATGTTTATCTCCGTACCTCCGGTGATCTGAGGATTGAATAAGGAAACACGGTTCAGTCGGTCACCATCGAAAATGGACTCTTCGGAAAGCGCTTCGGTCAGGTTCTGGTACAATGCGTCCTCGAATGCCTCCTCCGATTACGATCAGAGTCTTCCAGTCCATCCGGAGCATTACATGTTGCTCACAGACGATATCGATCAGTATCTGAGGAAGATCAACTTGACGAACGTGTCTGATTTTGCGGTGTACGAACAGCATCCGTGGAATTGTAGTTTCGCCGGTAACGATACGAATGCTACATGTTCAACAGGCATTTTCGCGGAGACCTATCACAATTACTGGGCCCTGCTGCTGGTGCTGTTCCCCATCTTGACGTTGTTCGGAAATGTTCTCGTTATTCTCAGTGTGTATCGTGAACGAACTTTGCAGACTGCGACGAACTATTTTATTGTTAGTCTCGCATTGGCCGATCTTCTTGTTGCTGTGGTGGTTATGCCATTTGCTGTTTACGTTCTGGTAAGTCCTAAGTTAGTTTCTTATTCAGTGAATTTTATGGTTTCGATTTGTTCTGAGGTATTAAGAGCTATTTTGCTAGAAGCTCTATCTGATCATCTTGCTTCTCTAACAATAAGAAACAATATTTTAAAATTGCTGTGTTTTTTGTTTTGCACTTTATATATTTTAAACAGAACATTACAGTGATAGTGTTCAAGATCAATATAGATAATTGTTAAGATATGAAGGTTCTAAATTGGTATAACAAAACTATATTACCAATTATATTACTCAGGTTAAGACATTGTTGTTTTTAAAATGGAACTAATACTATTTTACAACTACTGCATTATTCGAATTTTTACTACAAAGTAAATTTGGATTCAAAATGTTATAGTACAAAAGAACCGCAATATTGCTTGGCAAAGTCTTCAGTCTTCAGGGTATAAATAAAATTTTAATTTAATCTACAGCAAATTAAATGATATTAATTATTTGCACCATAACAATTAGTATAAAAGTACACTGTATTATTGCATAGTGTCCATTTAATAAAATTTTTCTAGGTAATTGAAAATATAATTGTTTAAAAAATTGAATATAATATAAATTTAGGTAAGGAAAATGTGTCGTTTTAGCTTTTTTGAAGTTCTAAATTGGTACACTAAAACTGTGATAGCAATTATTTTACTGATGTTCTGACCGTGTTGCTTCTAAGTTAGAAGTAATATTATTTTATAGCTCTATTGTTGTCTAACATATATTGAGCTTTTATTTAAATTCCAAATATTACGTACCAAAAGTACCAAAAACTGTGGTATCATATGACATCAATCAATATATATTTAGTTCTTTAAGATCAAAAATTCTACAAGATTTAATTTTAACTTTTGAGGTTTTATGTTGCTATAACAAAACTACATTAATAATTATTTTACTGAGTCTCCTACATTGTTAGCTCTAAGCAGGAAGCAATGTTTTACAACTGCTGCATAAATTATTGTTAGTTTTGTTCTAACATATTTTTAATTTCTGTTACAAAGTAAATTAAAGTACTCTCATACAAAAAACACTACAGTATATGCTGTCATAGTCTTTATATCATGAACGAAGAAGAAACGAAGAACGAAATTTGTATAACAAAATTATATAAAGGATTTGGTGTTTACTTATTGCATTAAATTTTCCAATTTTACTCTTTATCTTGAAGTCTTAAGTAGGTATAATAAAATTACATTAAGTGCTATTTTAGTAGAGGCTCTATCTAACTTTGGTGCCTATATAGCAAATAGAAAACAACGTTTTAACATTTCTCTCTCAGTTTTCTGAAGAAAATTAATTGATGTCAAAAATCTGCATTATAAAAATGAAATAGACAAGTTTAGTATACTGTTGTAGGGTTTCAATAATTAACCTAGATAATTGCTAAGATAATGAATGCATTTTAAATTTAAAAATTAAATTTATTTATTCAACTCTTTTAAGAGTTTACATAATTATTACTTAATATTGCTAATTATTACTTTTTACTTATTACATAAATTATTTAAATTACATTACAATAAGAATTCGGGTTTAGAAAAAAATAAGTAATGTTTTACAACTGCTCTGTCAGTTTTTTTCATATCTGGATTGAATGTTTGATGATGAATGAATCTTTTTGTATTAGAATTTTTATTTTTTTAAATTTGTAAAATTTGCTAAATATGTAAGTATCTAAATAAGTTTCTTTTTGTGCCATTAAGAATTATTTTAGTGAGGCTGTGATCTTATTTCTTCCCTGATGTGTTATTTATATATATATGTATATATATATATATATATATATATATATATATATATATATATATATATATATATATATTCAATATTATATCAAAGTATTAACCTAATTAAAAGTTGGTTGGCTTTTGGTTAATATTCAATTTGCACTATCAAGCAATTTTTGAATTGTAAATGTTAGGATACAAAAGTACAGTTTATTTATTATAGACATCAATTTTATTACTTAACCCAAGTAATTACTAAAATCTTTGCGGATTTCAAAGTTAAACGCCAAGTAAATTTGCCAGTTTGATTTTGTTTTGGAAGTCCTAAGGGTATAGTAAAACAACGTAGCTGGTTACAAAATCACATAGCCATTATTATTTAAATATAGCTATAATGTTTTAGTGAATTAATATTGTTCTTGCATGATTGTTATGATTCCATTAAATTCTGACGATTGAACGGTATATCTTTTTAAGCTACTTAAAAATTAATAATAATGAAAATGATTTATTTCTTGGCTAATGTTAAATTTCTGTAACAATCAAACTTTTGGTTAGTAATATTATGGTACAGTATAACCAATCTTTGGATCCTATCACTTAAATATAGCAATATTATTTAGAATTAGAATTGGAGGTGGTAAATGGAGTTTTTTCTTGTTAGTTATTATAATTTTAAAGGGTTATTTGATTATATTAACAGTGAACCTGTTGATTTATCGTGGTGGTGGTTTATGAGAAGCAATTAAAAAGTTTTTAGTTGGTAATCATAATGATCTTGTTTTC
Organism: Rhynchophorus ferrugineus; assembly: GCF_030347505.1. Taxonomy (NCBI): domain Eukaryota; kingdom Metazoa; phylum Arthropoda; class Insecta; order Coleoptera; family Curculionidae; genus Rhynchophorus; species Rhynchophorus ferrugineus. The sequence continues at coordinate 24,837,174 of NW_027472590.1, read as the reverse complement.
TTACTATGAGATCCCAAAATAAGTCCATTTGTTCTGTGTATCTTATATACTTTATCACATCTTTATAGTTTTAGGATTATAATAAATATGTATATGTTTTTATCTACACATTGATATTCTGTTGCAAAGGAGGGACCCCCATGTCTCTTTCACATCTCCTTGTGAGCTTATTCCTAAAAACACTGAACAATATATGCTTTAGCGACCAATATTCTTTATATTTGTTAATTATCTTATGTTAATAGAGCAGAGTTTATCAGGATTTTGTTCAAATCACAGTTCAATCAGATATCATCAAAAATGGACTTTTCAGAAAGCGTTTCGGTCAGGTTCTGGTACAATGCGTCCTCCGATTATGATGAGAGTCTTCCAGTCCACTTGGAGCATTACACGTTGTTCTCAGACGATGTCGATCAGTATCTGAGGAACATCAACATCATGAGCCTATCTGGCCTATCGGTGTATGAAAGGCATCGGTGGAATTGTAGTTTTGTCGGTAACGATACAAATGCTTCATGTTCAACAGGCATTTTCGCGGAGACCTATCACAATTACTGGGCCCTGCTGCTGCTGCTGTTCCCCATCTTGACGTTGTTCTGAAATGTTCTCGTTATTCTCAGTGTGTATCGTGAACGAACTTTGCAGACTGCGACGAACTATTTTATTGTTAGTCTCGCAATGGCCGATCTTCTTGTTGCTGTGGTGGTTATGTCATTTGCTGTTTACGAAGTCTTACGTTATTTTCTTATTCAGAATATTTCATGGCTAATGTGAACATTGTTTTGAGATATTAGGAGCTAATTTACTAGAAGCTCTATCTGATCTTGCTTCCATAACAAATAAGAAGAAATATTTTAAGATTGCTGTGTTATTATTAACTGCAATATTATTTAGTCCTCAGTCTTCATAGGATAAATCAATTGGAATCTATAGCAAATTAAATGATCAAGTATTTGCATATTTCAAGTATAGTGTAATATTTCATAGTTCCTATTTTTCAAAGTTAATCTAGATAATTTATAAAATATGACTACAAATCAAAGTTAAAACCACAAGGCATTTGTCAGTTTGACTTTTTTGAGGTTTTAAGTTGATATAATTATATTAATCACTATTTAATAGAGGTCCTTACCTTGTTGGCTCTATGTGGAAAGTAATAATATTCTAAAACTGCCACATTATTTAAAGCCCTATTATAAAATAAATTAGAATTTCAAATATTAGATAGAGTTTCAATTTGAAACTATAGCAAATGAATTTATATTAAAGTTCTGCATTATAGTAATCAGTACAAAAGTACAGTGTAATACTACATAGTTACATAGCCATTTTTCAAAATTAATTTAAATAATTGCCATTTGATTTTTGGTGTGTTTTAAATTAGTATAATAAAATTATATAAATAATAATAATTATTATTTACTTATTGCAATAAATTTTATAATTTTACTCTTTGTCTGGAAGTCTTAAGTAGATATAATTAATTACACTATATTAAGGGCTATTTTGCTAGAGGCTCTATCTGATTTTGCTAGAAAAGCAAAGATAGCAAAGAGATAACAACATTTTAAAATTTCTGTGTCGGTTTCTTGTAGAAAATTCATTGATGTCAAGTATTAGCATTATAGAAAGGTACAATAAACCACTGTATAGTTTTGATAATTAATTTAGATAATTCCTAAGATAATGAATGCAATTTAAATAAAAAATAAAAGTTATTTATTTAACGTTTTTAAAAGTTTGAATAATTAATACAAAATTACATTATATTAAGAAAAAAAAGAAGCAATGTTTTACAACTTGTGTCAGTTTTTTCATATCTTAATTGAATATTTGTTGATGAATGAGTTTTCTTTATATTAGAATTTTTGTTTTTTAAAAATTTATCTAGATATTGCTAAATATTTAAATATCTATGAATATTTCTTAAACAATAATTATTTAAATACAAAAGTTGATTGCGTATCGACTAATATTCAATTTGCACTACCAGGCAATTTTGCAAATATTAGGATACAAAAGTACAGTTTTTGTTACAGACTTCAATTTTATTAATTAACCCATGTAATTACTAACATCTTTGCGGATTTCAAACTTAAACGCGAAGTAAATTAGCCAGTTTGATTTTGTTTTAGAAGTCCTAAGGGTATGGTGAAACAACGTTGGTAGTTACAAAATCACATAGCCATTATCATTTAAATATGTTTATGTTTTAGTGAATTAATATTGCTCTTGAATAACTGTTTTGATTATCCAAAATTATGATTGTCTGATAATTGAACGATATCTCTTTTTAAGCTAATTAAAGAACAATAATTAAGAACATTAGTTAGTCAGTCATCTTTGGACACTATTACTTAAATATCGCAATATCATTTATAGAAATGGAGCTACAAAATTGGTATTAATATTTCGACAAATATATCAAATATAATTTTTGTATGTTAACTATTATTTTAAAAAATTTATTTATTATATTTATATGTCTCTACCAATTAATCTGTTATGGAGGTGGTTTGTGAGAAGTAATTCAAAAGTTTTTAGTGAATAATCCCTCTGACCTAATAGAAAAAGGCTACTAATAGTCCCTAAATAAAATCATATCAAATCTTTATAGATTTACTATTATATGCCGTTTACGGATGCTAGTGTATATAGTTCCTAAAAACACTGAAATATAAATTATTTTAGAGGAGCTTAAGCCCAATAGAAGCCAAATTATATTATTAGGACAGAGCTGGACCACTTGATCAGGATTTTGTTTAAATCAGCGTAGTGTTGTTTCGAAGAAATAAATAGGAAATATGTATGTATTTCACCATATATTATGATAAAAAACTTTAGCAATTCCGTTGTTTACTATACTAAATGAAAAATGAAAATTATAATGAAAAAAGGGCAGGGTGTATTAAACAACCTAAAGGAATCACTTGTACCAATAGTTGATACAAACCTTTACACATTAAAATATACGAAATACGACAACAAAGACGTAACAGAATTGGTAGGGCCCTTCACTGGAATAAAAACAGAATTGAAATAAACCTCTAATTGTAAATAAAGTAACTTAATTAATTTAGTCACTGTCATATATCCTGCGAACATAAATTCCATTCTCTGCAACCAATTATTCCCTTGAGCATAACTATTATATTATACCTCATTATATTCTCTTGGGGGAACTCAGTAGAACTCAGCTCACACTAACCAAAATAATCGTCCTCTTCAGTATCTGAAGGAAGACGAGTTTTCTTTCTATTCTTCTTCTTACCTGTTTTTATCTATTCTCTTCATTAGGCTCTGAGGAATTTTTCAAAATTGCTTTCTTCTCTAGTTTTTTTCTGGAATTTTTCTATTTTCCTGCTAGTTTTTGTTTTTTTTTGTTCTAAAGTGAGTGTACATTTCTCGGAAATGTCTGTCAAAACTGCACAACTTATTTTTTGCCTCCTGTTTGTTGCTTTATGTGCCCTGATTTGTAGAAATACATTAACACAGAAACACATAATAATTCAAGCATTGTATGACTATATATTTTACATTAAAGTCAGAGAACATAAATAAAGGTGCAACCAAACATTATAATTAAATTTAAGGGTCACTTGAACATGGTCGTTCGACTCCGTCTTTTTGGCTCCAATGATTTTTAAGTCATTAAGAGTAATCATGATGAAATCATAATACACTCAACACAATACTACTACACTTAGTAATTTTTTATCCAAAATTCAGCGAAGCAATTATTTTTCTTTTGGCAACAAGTTTGCAACATTACGTACTCACATCCAAACCAAATGACGACTGGCTAGTAAAACAATGATGATTTGGTTCCCTCAACCTTAACTATATATGTCAACATGAAGATTGTTTTTCGTGGCAGTTCTTTCAATAATCCAGGTGAATTGTCATCTATACCAGGTGCCTTTTTAAAATTGAGGTTATCAATTTCAGTGGCAACTTCCAATGGAGAAATTAGATTTAGATCTACATCGGGTTGATAAAGAGGAGATGTATCCATGGTAGATTCTACATCATTAGGTTGAAATATGTTAGCTAAGTATTGTGCGAACAATTCAGCTTATTAATCGCTTTGTAATAGATTAATAATAATTATTATATAAATAATCGCATGCATTTCGAATATATGATTTTCTAATAATATTAAAAAACCGAACTGTACAGTTTCAACTGTGTAGTGTCATTAACACTATTAATCACTAGTTGATTTGAGTTAATTCGAGAATATTTGACAGCGCTATACTTGTACTTTAATGCACCGTCTAATTTAACATACATAATGACAAAATAATTGTAACTATAATAGAAAATATATGATTACAGGTTTTAGAACCTGCTTACCGAACTGAAATCATTAATCCCATATAATTTATTCGATGTCAAATTTATTGTTAATAAGGAAATGAATAATCTGAGATAGTATTTTATAACTGGTCTGATACTTGTTGTTGGTTTAACAAAAATTGCATATTTTTTAATTTATTTTAAAGGATTATCTGGATAGGACCTACTGTTTAACGTGGGTTTCGAACCACGGTCCTCGGCATTGGCCTTGGCGAGTGACCAATTTAGAAATCATCCCAGAAGACTTTCGGTCTTACCCAGCCTGATTACTGGCGTGATTGATATCATTTTCCTTGTCGGATTTTGCACTCTTGCTTAGGACAATCACAAATATTAAACAAACACAAACATAAATTTACGACCATGTCCCACCAAGATTTGAACTTGCGACTATCGCAACAGTAGATAGACCGTCCTGTCGACTTTACCACTGCGACTACCAAGCTGGTTATTCCAACTTTTGCGGAGCTCTTCATCAAATACAGCTATTATTATTATAAACGTTTAATAATTTATTGAATTTATTTGTTTGAAATATCGGAGAATATTTGTTTAGGTTTTGTTTTAATTTTATCACAGGCTAATTTATGCTAATTTGTATGTTTATAATAAAATTATATAAATTTTCAATAATTAATTGTTATATAATTAGCGGTTTAAATGGGAACAACACAAAGCTATATCAATAAGTGTTCTTTATGATCATTACAAGATATCTCAGTTCATTGGAAGGTTTCAATTTCTAATTATTTTACATGTAAAAATCCTTGAATTTACTTCTTTTCTTTTAATTACACTGTTTTGTCTTTATTTACTTAACAGTATCATTTATAATGTTACATATTGTGACATATTGGTACATTACACTGTTTTTCCAATCACAAGAATACTATACCATAATATAGTATTAATATAATTAAAAGGAGTTAATTTCACTGTTTAGTACATGGTTTCATCGCTCATTACGAGTGACGGTACTGCGGTTATTTTTTTTATAAATGATGAAGTAAAAAGAGAATAACTTACAAATAATAGTGGGCTTATTAAGACATAGCTTCCACTAGAGTTTAACATAAAGCATAGGCTCAGCATAAAGCTCATTAGGGTCTCTGGTGAAATGTTTTGCTTTTCCCAATATCCAGATGGGGTTATATCGGTCATTGAAGTAATTTTATTGGCCAATTTAAATATGCATTATAGGCATCTGTGAAAAAACATTTTTCTGTGAAGACATTTGATTGGTTCTTTGATAAAGTTTGCCACGCAGGTGCGGCACGTGATAGCCCTGACGTCACATTTATTTGATCAATAAAATTGAAATAGAAAACAATTTAATTTCTAAAATGAAAATGTTAAATAAAATTCAATGAATTTAACAAATCAAAATTACTTCTTCAGTCTTTTCCCTTTTTCGTATTTGTTTAGTACCATCAATTTAATCTATTAGAGATCTATTAGAGTTCTCTATTTTTGTTTTCTTATACTGAAAGAAAACTTTAGGTCTTTCTCTGTTAAAACTCTGTTTACCCATTTTATCCAAAAATATATAGTGCACATTATTATTCTTAATATTCTATCTGAAAAATAATTATGTAGTCTACAATAAAAAGGTTTTAAAATTACATTTTTTAAAGATATTTCAGAAAAATATGTTATATTATAGACGTGGCAATATCATGGGATGAAAGAAATAGCTCAAAGACCTACTGACAGTTTAATGAATCAATTTTCTGGGGTATAAGATATTGCCCTGACTTGTTTGTTCGTAGAGGAACATCTGAAATTAAAGAAATAGAGTCATTCCCTATAAATATGGAATGTAAATTATCTAAAGGATCCATACGTTCACTCTCTTCACAATTAAAAAAAATTAACTCACGCTCATCATAAATCATCTTCAAATGATTTCTCAAACCTACTAGCCAAAGGATGTATATTCCTGAATCCATGAGTTCTTATAGATCGTAAAAAATTCCAAACTATCTTGGTTAAGTAGCCTTAAGCCAATACATTTATTTGGATGATTTTAGGTGATTAATACACATTTTTTTTATGAAATGAACCCCTCAATGTAGTTATTAAATTTTTAATTGATGACACTTTAACAAATTTGTTCTTAATTTGACAATAAATTTCGCAATATTTAAGTGCTGACTGGCTTTACACCAAAATTCCTCGTGTATTGAATTTTGGTTAATCCTCTCTTAGTAAGTTTGTAGTCAGGAGCTATTATTTTAGTTGCTGTTGTTATTTTAATTTAATTTACAACTATTGATCCAAGAAGAAAAGTATATTGCCGTTTGCATAGCTCCTTTCGGAAGGGGGTTCATTTCTAAAATTAAAAAATACATATTTGATATTTATATATGTGAATAATAAACTTATCCCAACTCACACTAAAATGTGCTGTAACGATCATAAATTTCTTTGATCGGTTTTGGATTTTTAACATTATTAACCATCTTTTAATGGGTCAAATACTTCTTGGAAGGAAAACGATTCTGTATTTCTTTACTATCTCTGCATTCAAGTAGCGAACACTTCCTAGATCAATAATTCACTTTACTTATTGTACTACCGACTTATCCATACTAATGAAGTAATAATTTAATCTCTAAATGTTATGGGTATCTAAAGGCACTGTTCCTTACGTTAGGTATACTGAAAATGGCGACCGAAATAAATAAATAACAAACGAACTATAGAAACGAAGTGAACCAGTCTGTTCCTGTCGTGGCTCTTGGCATAACGATTAAAACAAGTGTTGAGTATTTGAAATGAATATGTACTGATTCATTTGATGCATAATTTTTCTATCCAGCATTGTATTTCGGCAATACCTGTTTGTAATCTTTCGGTTGATTCAGTGTTTGATATCTCAAATGGATAGGACTGTAGTGTCATTTTCAATATTTGTCAGAGAGAAGCATTTTAATCTTATACCCTCATGCCAAACTTTAGTGAAGGCATGAGCGATATCTAAATATACTGCAGATGAAAATTTATTTCCTCCTAGCGATTTTTTAATACATTGGTGATTCTGTCAACCTGATCACTTGTGGAATGTTGTCTCCTGAAAAAAAATGAAGATGCGGAATAAGATTCTTTTCTCAATTATTAGCTTTATTCTTTCCAATAGAGGTTTTTCAAATAATTTGAAGATTGCAGGTTATATTAGCCGCTATATATATATATGATGCTGTTTCATGAGGTGGCTTTCCTGGCTTAGGAATCGTAATTACTTGATCTCCTACATTTATTAGGTTGATGATCTTAATTAGTACTTTTCTTAGAAGTTACTTAAATATTTTCTCAGTAACTAGGTAAAAACCAGGAGGAGCCTCTTTTGGGCTTATATTATATTTTATGTCTTTTTTAATTTCAGTTTGAGTGAGAATTAGAGTCACAGCCCTTATTATATTTATTATATATGAACACTCAGCCCTTATTATAAATGACTGATAAACCAATGTCTTTATTATATATATGAGAGCATCTTCCGGCTAACCAGTACAGTTGCTTGACTTTGAGTTTAATCTGCTCTGTTTTTTTATCTAACCTGATGTTTTCAGGTTAATCTACAATCAGGATCCTGTATTTATCTGATTCTTCAGAATATGTTGAGGAATCGGGCATCCATTAAGTGATATAATAAGGTTTTTGTTATTTCGTCAACTTAAAATTAACATGTACAGATTTGGGGTTATTAAGCTGTATTTGTACTTTTTCTATAGCCTTAGATATATAATATTTTGCCATGATAACTGTGTCGTCGGCAAATGTTCCAAATACTGTCTCTTTTATTGTTGGGATATCAACAATATAGAGCAGATATAGGAGCGGTCCCAACAAACTACGCTGTGGAACTCTAGCCTAAATCTGTTTAAATGCGGAGAATGCCCCATTCATCAGAGATTCTAAATTTTCTTTCGAAAATATATGATTTCAGCAATATACAGTAATTCCACAGCAGTAATTTTTGTTCATTGCTCGATGCCCATATTTTTATTAATCCTAAATGCCAGACCCGGTCACAAGCTTGCAAGACGTCCAGAAATATTACAGAACAGTATTTCTTTTCTTCGAATGTCTTTTCAACAACCGATTTTACTCTGTGCACTTGGTCGTTTGTTGCGTGGTGATTTTAAAATCCAAATTGGAAATCTGGCATTTCTATAAATTGTTTAATATGTTTTAACAACAGATTCTCAAATAATTTTTATATCGTAGGTTGCAGCAAAATAAGCCTGTAATATCCAACTTGTTTTGCCGGTTTGTCCGGTTTTTTTAATAATCATTATTCGAAAAACCTGAAAACATTCCGAAATATGGTTCAGTCTTAAAAAGACATTGAATATATATGTTAACATGATTATTGCTTTTCGTTGCAGCTCTTTTAATAACCCAGGTGAAATATCATCAATTCCAGGAACATTTTTTACCTCAAAATACAGTTCTTTGTTTGTAAATAGTCTCCCTAAAGTTGATTTTTTTAAATGTTGCTCTAAAAGTTTTCCAACAGATTTTTCTATAAACCAGATAGGCATTACATCGCTTTGATATAATATATTCACTTTTTTAAGGCACTGTATCGTCATCTTGCTTAAAATATGACAAAAAGTTGAATAAATGATGGACATTTTATCAACAAATGTCCTTTTTAAAGCGAAAAAATGTTCACAATTGATGTAGCGATCTAATGATGTTACGGTTATGTAATTTTTGCGACTTTTCAGTGGTTTGGTTAAAATCTTCCTGAAATAAATGGTCGATTTGCGCTCTGACTATAAATTGAATTTAAAATATCCTAAAGTGGGTCGTTAAGATATCTCCACGCCGTTATTTAAAGCGTCCACTTCAACAAAATTGTCTAAAATAACTCCAAGAAGTTTTAGCTAATGAGAGCGTTGTCGCAATCGCCACTTATTCGTTCAATTGCTCCAACACTTATCTCGGAGACCTTCTGGAGATTGTTGGTAAACATTCGTATTTACATTTTAACGACGTGCTTAACTGGATACCGTAATCAATATATCGCATTATTCTCGGAAAATCAAATTCGTGTCAATATTTCATGATTTCTTTATCTCTGCGTGGGATGAAGAAGGCGGCTTCTGATATTCAGTTAAGGTTTATTATAGTTTTTTTATGTCCTCCATTACTGAGCTAATAATAATAATTATTTGAACACAAATCGATAATTAACGTTATGATATGATATTAAAGTTATGAGTTATGAGTTGAGTTATGATATTAAAACGTATTAAAAATATTGTTTTTTTGTGTCAATTTGTTATTGGAAAATTCGATGGTTCATACAGTACACGTTAATTGCTATGAGAATTATAATACTTATAACAGCTCAATTAAAAATTCCCCGGCCTACGATAGTAAAACACATCTTTTTGGCAATTTTTTTTTATTCAACATAATTCCCTTCAGAGGTGATACACTGATTATAGCGAATCTCCAACTTTTCGATACCATTTTTGTAGTATGATTTATCCTTTGTTTCAAATTAGGACTTAGTTTCGGCAATTACCTCTTCATTCGACGAACATTTCTTCACAGCGAGCATTCTTTTGAGATCTGAGAACAGGAAATAGTTTCTGGGGACCAGATCTGGAGAATACGGTGGACGAGGAAACAATTCGAAGCCCAATTCATGGATTTTTGCCATCGTTTTCACCGACTTGTGACACGGTGCATTATCTTGGTGAAGCATCCATTTCTATTTTCTTCAAACGGCCGTTTTTCGGCGATTTAGTCCTTAACGATATGTAATAGTTGCTGTTCATGGTTCTTCCTTTTTCAAGGTAGTCAACGCCATAACCTTGCCAGCCGACTGTTGGGTTTTCCCATGCTTTGGAGCGGGTTCATCGTATGCAGTCCACTCGGATGACTGTTGATTGTACTTTGGAGTGAATTGATGGAGTCATGTTTCATCCGTTGTCACATATCGATGCAAAAACTCGGGATTATTACGCTTGATCATCTTCAAACACTGCTCCGATTATCAATTGGTCGTTGTTTTTGATCAACAGTGAGCTCGCGCGACGCCCACTTTGCACAGAGCCTTCTCATACCCAAATATTCGTGAATTATATGATGTACACGTTCAGTTGATGCCTTTATACTTCATTTCATTTATTTTTCGGTGCTCATTTCACCACGTCTAAACTTAGCATACCAATCCTTGATTGTTGATTTTCCTGGGGCAGTGTCCGGAAACCTGGTATCAAGTTTTTGCTTCAACTATATTTTTTACCTTCAAAAAGCATAATTTTAACAACACGCGAAATTTATTTTTATCAATTTTTTTCACAATAACAAAAGTTGCTTCACTTAAAATGCTATAATTTAAAAACTAATGGTTCGACAGCTGTCAAATTATACACGCATTTTTTCAGGGTTACGGCTAACTAGAAACATATGGATTTAATTCTAGTAGCGCCATCTATGTATCAGGCGGCAGACTTTTCACTTGACCTGTTACCGTTAATCAATATTATTATTTTGATAAATACTGGATGACTCGGTGATTTATATCACTTACATCTATCCTGCAAATTTTTTCTGATAATAACAACAGCCACTTCGTCGATTGTCAGTGAAATTAAACCTCCTCCTGTACTCACCGGTAGGTATTTTGTGAAGTTTGATGACGATATTATGTATTTCAGATGGTATCTGATGCAATTTAATTTTAGACATTTTGTCTAAATCGTTGTTCTAGTGAATAAACGTTTATATAGTCTGTTCAAAACAACAGTGAACCCAGTTGCCGCATCAACTCTGATTTTTAGTACATTTTGGCTTTGACATATAAAAAAATTTTATTTTAAATAAAATAATTAAACAAAACTTTATCTAATATAACTTATTATAGCATTATAGTACATCAAATGCATATATTATCAAAGAACTTAACATTACAATTAATTATAGCTTTTACACTCATACTACAATATCATACATTTAAAGTATATTAACTACATACTGACCTTTAGTTGTTTTCTCCTTCATCGCCCTGTCTTAGTAATTGTCACCATTGAATCATAAACCAACATTCATAAAGTTTTATTCGATCACTGTCACTTTCAGAATCACTATGTATCACTGGAATGCGTATTATCGTTGTCGACAATGTTTCTTTCCATAAATCCAGACAGTTTTGGTTTGAATATCTATTGTAATAATTCTTTGCAATACCTCACATCAACTCAACTGAAGAATGTGGAAGTCAACTCATGGAAGGACGCAATACTCTGAGGTCATAATGTTCAGCAATCTGATGTACCATGTATATTTTCTCAGGCTTATTTCTAAAAAATCACTTAATTTTTCCAATATAAAATGCAATTAAATATTTCATTTATATTTATCGATTAACAATTTCAAATAGTTCATTCTTTAACATGGTTTCTTCAAGAGTTGTTTTCTGTACTTTAACCCTTGGACTTAGAGGACTAGACACTACTTCTGCACCAGGAATAAAACCATTTCTGCTTTCAGCATGAAGAAATATATGTCCGTAATGAATTATCAATAATTGTTATCACTAACAAAACATAATTGATAGTTCTTCCAAATTCTTTTTCGATCAATTTTGTTGTCTTTACACTATATATTACTATATTTATCATCTTGCCATGAGTGACCCAATGTACCATTCTAAAATATACATGTCTCGTTTAAATATACAAATTCATATAATAATTCTTCCTTGATTTTGTTACATGTTTTTATAAAATGTATTTTTTTTAAATTGTGTATGTATTTTTAAAAAGCTTTTATTACTTATGCTTTAATATGATTATTTACAATAATCTGTTCGTTAGAGCAATAGTCGGTTGAATTTTCAGTTATTCAGTTTCCTGAATAATTATTGATGAAATAATCTCTGTATTTTTAGTATTTTATTAACTTACTTAAATTATTCCACCTAAGCTAATAATGTGCAACATGATGGGTGTATTTACTGGTGCTGGTCGAGGATTTATTAATAATTAAAATATAATAATCATTTTGTGCTGTTGTAGCTTTGTTTAGCTCTCTTCTGAAAAACGCACACCTATTGATTGTGTTTACATAATATACCCTTGGTACTATTATCAGAGCACCGATCCAATCCAATCCAACCAAGTTGTTCCAATCAAAACATGTAATTTGTTAGTGCTTTATTTGTAACAAGTGTGTATTTTAAATTATATGCGTTAAAATATAAATAGTATTCTTTCGTTTAGTATTGTGTAAAACCATTAATATTATATAAAGTAATCAGTTTGTTACTATTACCTTTTAAAATATTGCTGTGTGCTATAACGATATCTTAACATCACTGATCGATGCAATTTAATTTTTAGCTTTGTCTCCTAATGTAGTGAATATGGCTTTGTGTTATGGAACTTTTTATATGAATTTTTTCGATATTTTTAAAATAGCTTAATGTAATTGAAATGTTCAATTTATTTTAAAATTATTTGTATTATTCAATTAACCTTAAAAACCTATTGTTGTAAGGTAAAAAACGATTTGTTATTACACGTTTTGTAAGGGAATAGAATAAAAATAAACCAAATGTATTCATATAAATTTCAAAAAATTCAATGATATTTGTATGGCTTTCATCTATATTCTTTTGCCTTTGTTATGGTTAAGCCCTAATGATAACTCAATTGAACTTTTACTGACTACAAAGCGTAAAGCAAGCAAAATTGGCAAGAAAGCAGAGCACCAGCTGACAGATTTGTGTTGAATAAACTGGATCAACGACTCAACTCGCCGGCATGGTTGCCACACTTATAAAGGAGAGAGGATGGTCCACCTACTGTTGCGATAGTCGCGGGTTCGAAACCTGCTGGGGCATGAAAATAACTTTATGTTTTATGGATTGTTCTAGGCAAGAGTGCAAAATCCGAGGAGGAAAACGATCCCAGTCACGCCAGTAACCAGGCTGGCTAAGACCGGATGTCTGATATGACCGGATGATATATATATATATATATATATATATATATATATATATATATATACATATGTATATATATTGTAATCAAACAGAAATGCAGATAAATTTACTAATCCAATAACTTCACAATAGATAGTTAACGAGATTCAAAAAAAAATTAATATCAAAAAGGTTTAAAAATTTGATGTAATAAGTAGCGGAGTGTTAAGAACAGTTACCAAGAAAGGACATAATAAAACTTCACACTTTCAACGCTGCACTTCGATAGAAATATGGGTTAATACAATCGAATACTGCAGATATAGAGTACACTAATAGTGCTTTTACATTACTAAAATAATTTTTCTGCAGGCTCAACAAATGCTTGTTGAACAGGGTTAAGTTACTGTAGATGCCTGATAGTTTCTCAATCTTTCTCAGTTTTTGCTGACTAACTAAATATGTGTGTGGTCGATCTTTGTCGTTATAGAAAGTAACCCCTATTATTCTTTACTAATACTACAAGGTGTTTAAAAGGTAACTTCGCCACAAAAATTTTCTACATATAAGGATGTCGTTATTCCTTTATTTAACTAAAAGTTGAAAACTTGCTTTGAAAATTCCAGACCATCTTTATCCTATTTTGTTTTTTTTGCCTTTTAACTAAATAATTCATCTACATAAAACTGGTTACCAAAATAATCTCGATTATATTAGTGACTACTGAAACGAATGGATATAAATAGAAGAGTGTATCATACATGGTAAAATTATGAAACAATATGAATAATTGATTATTTGATATCATTTTATCGAGTTCTGCGCAATTTATTTCGTATTTTCAATACTTCACGTTTTATTCGAGTAATTTTTTCGTCATGTTCCGATTCACTCGTTAAATATTAAATTTTATGGAGCTATGTAACGATCGCAGCTTTCCGAGCAGCCTTTATAATTATTAGTCAGCTGCCTTGATGGGGGATCTGTGGCAATTTTGTTGATAAAGTAAGTCAGATTTCTGCTTCCGACTCGCCGTAAAATGCATTTTTATATTGAATTTATGAATTTGCAATTTGATGTATTAATGGTTTTTTTATTAATTAACAGTTTAATGCTCATTTGATGAAAAATACTATGTTTTTTACTTGTAATAATTACTAGTGAGCTCCTAGTAGTCTAAATTTAGTCATAATTGATTAAATTATTCACATCCCTCTCATAAGAGAGTAAAGTTTAAACATAATTAATTAAAGTAATATATGCCGGTATATGAAATCATATTAACATATTAAAATATCGAAAAGATAAGCAATTTTTTCACAGTTAAAAAAATAGAATAACAATAATTGAAGGGAATTTATAACCAATAAATGATCTATTAGCTTATTTGTTGGTAAACAACTAATAAATGGATAGAAAAAGTAAAAGGACGTATAAAAAATAGCTACATATCTAATTGCATTAATTAATATATTTATCAAAATTCTTTGACCCAAAACATCGTATTAATTTTTCCTAGGGAGTATATGAGCAAAACCATTTTGAATTAAAAAATAAATCTTAAATTCTCCTTTTTACGAACGACAGGTCCTACAGTTTAGCCTGGGTAACCTCCAAACCACGGTTCTTCGGCGTTAAGCCTACTGACAGGCGAGTGATCATCCGGTTATTTCTTGTCGAATTTTCCACTGTTGCCTATAGAGACATTTACAATTACAATCACAAACATAAAGTACATCCATGTCCCAGCAGGATTCGAGCCCGAGTTTATCGCAACAGGAGGACCGTCCTGTTACCCTAACTACTGCGCCAACGAAGCTGGCAATTTTCAAATTATTCTTTGACTATATCATGTGTTTTAAACAATAATGAACCCAACTAAGCATCTTATTTCTTACAATTTATTTATGCATATTAGAGGAATTTTAATACTTACTGAATAAATACGGAGTACTTACAATTATTAAATGTAGAATTGACATTTAAAAATTTATATCTATTAAGTAAATAAATAAACAATTGATAAAAGGTTTATCAAATGATGATAATTTCTTCTATATACAAGATGTGTTACCTTATATATGCAAATTTTAAATTAGTTTAATTTTTCTCTGAATATTTTCATTATTACATTCTTGTATTCATATCATCTTTATTCTTTACTAGAAAATTTTTATCTATTTTTTTTTTCATTGAAAAACAATAAATATACTAGGCTTATTTGATCCAGGATAATTTTCTTTACCCAAATTTTTAAGAAAGAGTGAATTTTTCCTTACTTATTTGCCCCACTCTTCGACCACTAAAACACTATATGTTATATTTTTTCAAGACAATGAATTTACTTATTTGAGGCGATGACTTTATGTAATATTCTGGATTTTTTCCATTGCTCATATCTTATTTGTCTTCTATGACTTTCTTTAATCTATTACTTTCTACTTTTTCTTGTGTCCTACATGGCAATTAACAGCTCACCGATAAATGAAGAATTAAAATTCTATTATTATTTTATAACTATTGCGAGAGGGATATCAACACTTTATTGATTTTTTTGAAACTTTTCTGAAGTTCTTACTTGTTGCCAATTCTTTCGTATCCTCCTTTTTTTGCTAGTTTTTACTAGATTACAAATTATATATGTATGCTTTTTCTTCTAGATATTTCGCTGTCAAGAGTGGCGTACCATAGTGTGTCCTGTATATTTGTTATAAAGATTATTGCAGCTGTTTTTATGTCAATTTCTATTTTCAATGGTAAATTGAAAGATATATTGTGTCTATCTGTCCTTTAAATAGTTCTATTATTACACAGAGAAGGTGGTTTATCTTGATGATAATATTTGATGAAAGTGTTATGAGTACTGGCGAACAGCTAGAAAGATCAAAACAAAAAAGACTCTGCCCGACACTTTTTTATCATTATTTTTTTAACCACAATAGTCTTTAGGATCGGCCTTTTTGGTTCTGTCTGAGGGTCAATATGTTGATTCACCAGTAGAGAGATGTTATATTATCTGCCTTCATCCCCTTGACCAGTTCACTACTCTTAGGTGTGTGTTATTAATCTTGATCCCTACAGCAGGTTTGAAATTGTTCTGTTGTGTTGTTGTTTAGGTGGGCAGTTAATCACCGATATTGTTATTAACTCATGCATTTTCTCTATTGTTATACTGGTATCTCGTCAATTTTTACTAAACTTCTCTTATATAATGTTAAGTGTATCAATGTGTCTTAGATTTTGTCATGTTAGTTGAACCTTCGGAGGTCTTGGAATGGATACAATGTTACCAATTACAAGATTATTTAATGGGACAAATGACAATAAATGTAAATAATTGTCATTAATTTCTCTACAGTTAAACATTCCCAAAAATATTCTATTATAAAAGGTACTCTATACAATGCTAGTTATCCAAATGACGTAATGTTTTTAAATAACAATATCCAAACCTCAAAATAAGACATGTTCGTTTTTGTTTGTGTGTAAGTGCTAATTATAGTAATATTGTCAAAGTAAATAGGGCAAAGATAATGTATTATATCAAGCGTGGGAAACAGCTAACTGATCGAATTTTAAAATGATTTCCATTCGGGATGTCGCGTCAATTAAAGTCATTAAATCGAATAGTTGACAACTTCATATTCGGATACCTATTTCAAAATAGCATTTATGTCACTAATAATTCAAATTGGTAGCGGAATATAAAAAATCAAACTGCATATTTCATATCTCTCCAATACAATAGGCTGATACATCGATTACCAATTAAGTTGTAGCATTTTTATACATTTAAGTGTCTCTTTTATTTGGAAAACTAATTTATTCAAATTATTTATACTATTTATGTTGTTTTCGCATATTGGGAGTTCAAACTAGTTCAATCCAGCATTGATTCAATTACAATGTTTTTGGATTTTAAGAGATTAAGCAAAACTTAATTACATATGGACTGAGTTTACTACTGATTTACTGCTGTTCACTACTGAACGGCTATATGTTTCCAAAATAGAAGGAAAATTATTAACTAAATTGGAGCCTTCAACAAGTATCGATCAAATCTCATCATGGTTAAATTACGAAAATCAAATATCTGATTACTTGTACCTTAAATATACTATAGGCTATACTTCACCAGATCGAGGATAACTGATACATATTTGATTGAACAATGTGATTTTATCAAGTGTTTACAAACTTATATGTATGTTTTATGACCAATAGAAGTTCCAAACAATTCGAACAATATTTACAGGTGATATATGAACTCAGGGATTGTCACTGAATTCCAGTTAAGTGAAAGAAACTAAGCATAAATCTAGTTAAGGATTCATAGGAACACTCAATATATTAATGCGTACCTATATATAGATTTTGTAAAGTCGTTGATGAAGTATTGAAATTGTAATCTAAAATAAACTTCAACAATGTGTGCCTTTTATTTACACAAATATTACAAGGTACAATACAGAGCTTCTAAAAGTTTATGAAAATTAATCAATTTTCATCAAATGTATATAACTTAATGTATGTATATAATAGTTACATAATTAAGTAGAACATGGGAACTACGAAAATTGATATTTTAAAGCAAATCTCTAGAATATATTTGCAATCTGTATCTTATTAACATTATATATGTTATTAAATTATAATTAATATTATTAAATTTTTCAGTGGTTTTGTAATCGATACAATTTCAAAATCAGAAAACTGTTAAAAATTTCATTATATTCTAATCATAAATTTGTGAGTTATTATGCTAAAAGTGACACTACTTTTGTTATTTTAAAACTATATATCAAAAGCAAATTTATGGCGGAATATAAAAAAAATCAAACTGCATATTTCACATGTCTTCCATACAATAGGCTGATACATTAATTCCCAATTAAATTGTAACAATTTTATACATTTGTTTGTTTCTTTTATTTAGAAAAATAGTTTGTTCAAATTATTTAGACTATTTGTTTTGGAAACAACTTTCTACATTGTTTTAGTTTATTGGGGAGTACGATGTAGTTCAACACACCTTTGTATCAATAATATGTATTTATTGTGAAAGAGAAAAACCTTATTACATTGCCTGTGGATTTTTTGTGGAAGCAAAACATAATTATGTATAGATTATGAAACAATTACTGCTGTTCACTACTGAAAGGCTATATATTTCCAAAATAGAAGGAAAAATATTAATTAAATTCAAGCGTTCAACAATTGTCAATCAAATCTCATCAAGGTTAGATTACAAATATCTGATTACTTGTACCTTAAATATTACGATGGGCTATACTTCACCTGATTGAGGATAACTGATACATATTTGATTGAACAATGTGATTTTATCAAGTGTTTACAAACTTGTATGTGTGTTTTATGATCAATAGAAGTTCCAAACATTTCGAACAATATTTACAGACGATATATGAACTCAAGGATTGTCACTGTATTCCAGTTAAGTGAAAGAATCTAAGCAAAAATCTAAGTAAGGACTTATTGGAAAACTCAATATGTTAAGGAGTACCTAAATAGAGATTTTGTAAAGTACTTGATGAAATATTGAAATTGTAAGCTAAAATAAACTTCAAAATTACAATTTGTGCCTTTTATTTACATAAATATTACAAGGTACAATACAGAGCTGTCAAAAGTTCACGAAAATCAATCAACCGTTATCAAATGTATCGAGTTTAATGTATGTATATAACAGTTACATAATTAAGTAGAACATAGGAACTACGAAAATCAATATTTTAAAGCAAATCTCTAGAATATATTTGCAATCTGTATCTTATTAACATTACATATATTATTAAATTATAATTAATATTATAAATCTTTTCAGTGGTTTTTTAATCGATACAATTTCAAAATCAAAGAGAAGTCTTTCAAAAGGAAGCTGTTAAAAATTTCGTTATATTCTAATAATAAATTTGTGAGTTACTATGATAAGAGTGACACTACTTTTGTTATTTTAAAACTATGTATCAAAAGCAAATTGATGGCGGAATATAAAAAAACTCAACTGCATATTTCACATGTCTCCCATAAAATAGGCTGATACATTGACTTCCAATTAAATTGTAACAATTTTACACGTTCGTGTATCTCTTCTTTTTGGAAAAATAGTTTATTCGAATTATTTATACTATTTATTTTGGAAACAATTTTCTACATTGTTTTAGTATATTGGGTTGTACGAAGTAGTTCAATTCATCTTGGTATCAATAATATATATTTATTGTGAAAGGAGAAAAACCTTACATTGCTTGTGGATTTTTTGTGGAAGCAAAACTTAATTACGTATAGACCGTGAAACATTTACTGCTATTCACTACTGAACGGCTATATATTTCCAAAATAGAAGGACAAATATTAATTAAATTCAAATTTCAACAAGTGTCAATCAAATCTCATCATGGTTAAATCAAATATCTAGTTACTTGTACGGCAAGTAGTTCAGTGAGCTATACTTCACAAGATTGAGGGTAACTGATACATATTTGATTGTGAACAATGTGATTTTATCAAGTTTCTATAGGCTGGTATATGTCTTTTATGACAAACGCAAGTTTGAAATATTTCCAACAATACTTATATACGATGTATAAACTCAAATATTGTCACTGGAGTCCAGTAAAGTGAAAGAAACTAAGCAGAATACTAGTTAAGGATTTATTGGAAAACTCAATATATTACGGCGTACTTAAATACAGATTTTGTAAAGTACTTGATGAAGTATTATAAGTATTGTAATTTAAAATAAACTTCAACAATTTGTGCCTTTTATTTACACAAATATTACAGGGTACAATACAGAGCTACCAAAAGTCTATAAGAATCAATCAATCTTCATCAAATGTATATCATTTAATGTATGTATATAATAGTTACATAATTAAATAGAACATAGGAACTACGAAAATCACCATTTTAAAGCAAATCTGTAAAATATATTTGCAATCTTTATCTTATTAACATTAAATGTATTATTAAATTATAAGTAATATTATTACATTCTTCAGTGTGTTTGTCATCGATACAATTTCAAAATCAAAGAGAAATCTTTCAAAAGAAAGCTGTTGAAAATTTCATTATATTCTACTCCTAAGTTTGGGAGTTATTATGCTAAGAGTGACACTACTTTTTTATTTTAAAACTACGGATCAAAGACAATTTCGTGTTTTAATATTACATTGGTTCTTGATGGGAAAAATACTGTTCAAGCAAAGCAATGGCTTGAAAAATATTATAAGGACTCCATCAAAAACAACAATAAAAGGTTAATTTGCTGAGTTCAAACGTGGTCGTACAGGCACTGATGATGCAGAACGCAGTGGATGTACAAATGAGGTGGTAACACCAGAAAACTATCACAGCATAGTTTTGAATGATCGAAAAGTGAAGTGGCGTAAATTAACTAACATCGTAAAGATATCAGAAGAACGTGTTGGTTTTATATTGCATGGGTATTTCACTATGAGAAAGCTCTGTTCAAAATGAGTGCAGCGTTTGCTCACTATTGAGCAAAGGCAAAAATGTGTTGATGATTCTGAGCAGTGTATGGCCATATCTAAAGGTAACAAACCGAAATTTTATCACCGATATGTGGCAATGAATGAAACATGGATGTATCACTTCAGTCCGGAATCAAAAAGATCGTCATCTGAGTGGACAGCAACTGGTGACAGGCCTATTTTGAGCGAAAACATAAATTGTTAAAAAGTGGTACTGAGATGTTAGATCGGCGCTGAAGTGATTGTGTGGCTCTTGATGGAAATTACTTTGATGAACACAGCAAATTTTGAACAAAAAAGCCTTTTCTTTGTTACGTGCAGGACTTTTCAGTCCATGTGTTATTGGGTGCTTTTTAGAGTTTTTACCTGCACTTATTAATTTTGCCATGGGGTATCGTGATAACATTTTTACTCCATATTCTTCATTATCTGGAATAATTTCAGTTACAGTCGTTAACGACAAAGTGATTCCGGAAAAAATTAGGTTATTTTCTTTGGTAAATTCCCTAAACGTTCAAACGTTAGAATGTGGAAATCATTGTTAGTAAACGGAAGTAACGTGTTTTGCTGACGTTTGACGACCTGACGCATGGCGATTAAAGTTTTTGTTTTTATTTATGTATTAAAATCTTAGTAGTCTCACTTTTAATATTAAAATGAACGCATTTTTAATAATCTCTCTATAGTATATTTTTGTTATAAATTAATTTTTGTGATTCTCTAAATTATTTAGGTTATTTTCGGAAGTAGCTTTTCAATGTTAGTCATCACACATATTCATAAAATAAATATAGATTTTAGTAATAAAATATATAAACGTCGGAAGTATGCAAGGTATGCCTCCTAATACAGCATATTAATTAATATAGTTTAAAATGTTGGTTCGGTAAAATATGCTCTAGTTGTCTAGTTTAATTAAATTCGCCCTAGATTGAATGCTTCTGGAATATAGAATAAACCTGGGATAATAAACGCCGTTACGGATAAAGTGTTTGAGGTTTTAAACGATTTAAACGAACGAATCTTAATCTGCTTGTGCGAGCTGGGTGTATCTTATCTCTTGAACCCTATTAAGGATTACCAAGACTTGATAAAATCAATTAGTTTCTTGAAATAGAGCCTGCTAATGATAGCGCGTCTATTGGCGCGTGATAAACTAGAGTTCAGTTCGACTTATGTACCCAATTTTATATTGTTACAAGCCTGTTTGTCTTTTCCTAACGAATTATACAGAAAATAGTCAATCAGTTGTATTGATCAGCAACTATATTATTATATTTCAAGATTCTTCTTTAAATTGTTTATTTATATGAACAAAACAATATCTATTATTACAATAATATTATTAATATTTATTATCAAATACAATTTATTTTAATTTTATAATATATATAATTCATATATTATCGTATTAAGGGTTTAAACTATAGTTGAAGTAAGTTTTATTATATTGAGTGGCTCTTGGTAAATTTTTAAGGTGTTCTGCAATTTTGGCAAAAAAATACCTATATTTATAAATTAAGTCCAGCCTCTGTTATCAAAATTATAACCTATTTCCGAGATAAACTGTTTTTCAATAGATAGCATGGAAAGAGCTGCAAACGATCTTTGGCCGTTGAATTTCCGACAAACGTTTTGATGCACTTTGGTGTTTCACGTCTTTCGTTCTCTGATGTTGTCATGGGAGTTGTTACCATTATTTATAATAGTTGTCTAGTATCCATCAATGTATTTTGGATTGTTTGCTATTAAACATTTTAGAAGCGGTAGTGCACCATATAATATTCTACAATCATTTTTTGAATTACTAACTGATACTTTAGTTTGTTATCGTTCTTTATCAAGTATGGAATAAAAAGAACATACGGAAGTGAGTTTAGCAGCAGAAGACTTACCACAATTTTCTCTAAAGTATTTCGAAAAGAAAAGTGATGCAACTGCTAGTTGATCTTTAAAATGAAATCGATCTTTTGCACAATTTATTATAATATCGCACACCTCTACAGTAGAAATTATGTAAGTAAATTTACTGTTGCCTGGAGTTGCGTTTATTTTCTGGTGGCTCTTGACTTATTATATCTGATGCTTTACTTATGATGTTATTAATAATATTTCGAACTTGAATAATACCGCGTTTAAACTTATCCATGGCGCCTCTTATTCCAGCAGGTTCGAGTTTTCTTTTCTGCAGTTAGATGAAAAAGATATCTACGTGGGGCATCAATCACATGATGGAAGAAAGTTAGCCAAAAATTGAAGATCGAATAATTTAAAACACAGCGAATAAAGACTGTTACACTACAAACTATGTTGCTGAAAAATTGATCTATTTCATCCTTACTATCAATGATACATAGTCTATTCAAAACAGTAGCGAAACACGTGACCTGTCAAAATGTTGCAAGGTTGCCGCAATAACTATGTTTAACAAAATCCAGCAAATAATGAAACAAAAATGTTATGTATTATTATTTATTTTAACAGTATAGTACATATAATGCAAATATTATGGAAGAACGTAAAGCTATAATTAATTATACGGCCACAATAATTTATAGATTAGACTTGTTTTATTATATATAGATTGAATTTTTTTGCCACATTAGTATAGGTAGAGTTCTACGATCGTTTTTTATGTACTGGTATCCCCCGAAGGCCTAATCCACCTAATTAAACCAATAATTAAGTTTCTGAATTTCAATCTATCAAATAATTGTTCACGATTCCACCATTTCTTCAGTTAATTCCCTCATCCAATCCAAAGCTGTTATTGTAAACAATACTTTTTTCCACATATCCAAACAGTTCCTGCTTGTATCTGAACCTGCCTGTCTATTGTAATAATTCTTTTCCACACCTCATATCACCTGTGGCCATATTGTTTAGTCTTCTAATCTACCATCTATATTTTTCAAACTTATTTCTAAAACGGTAGGTTACATAAAACATAATTAAGCATTTCATTTATATTTACCCGCTCACAATAACTATTTAATATAATAATAACAATTTAAAACCCTTCACTCTTTAGTATGATCTTTTCAAAATTTATGTATTACAATTTGTTGAGATCTTTTCTACCAGTATGCTATTAATACTATGAGGAAAACACTAACTCTGTGTCAGAAATAAAACCATTCCTTTTCCAACCATGAAGAACAATAGTCCTGCAATAAATTATTAATAAATATTATAACTAAAAAAATCTAATCAAATGTTATTCTAATGTTAACTTTTTCCCAAGTTTTGTTGTCTTTACGCTATTTATAATATATTTTATGTTACAATTAGCTATCGTTATTTTATATTCAGCTCAACTAATTCCTTTTCAACAGGTTCTTTCACAATTTCGCAATAAATGGTTGGCAATATCTTCATCTGGTACAGTAGTGTTATTTAATTTCAATACCTATGAGTTTTCTTTGGCCTTTGTTAGTGAAGTTGATAGGAACCGATTTGTTCTCTATCAGATTTGTTATATCGCTACCACACCTTAATTCACAATATTCATTCTCTTTTTGATTTTGAAAAGTGACTTGGAGATATACAATGTTAATATCTCTATATATAACTTTGGAAGTGCTTTGTTTAGTTTATATATCGAGGTTACGTGAAAGGTTTTGTCGATCTAGGAAAACTTTAAATTACTTTTTCTTTCAAATAATATTGAATGATATCCATTATTCTATGGACTTGCTCGATTAACTGATTCTATGACTGAGGGTTTCTGTCTGAATCCAAACCGATAACGAAGCATTATTTATATAGATACAGATGCACCATCTAATATCACTCAGTTGGTTACAGGTGTCCGTTGCTGTTGATAAAAGGCAAAGACCAGACAAAGAAGATCTTTTCTCTTCGAGAGACAGAAAGACAGAGATACAAGACCTTTGATCCAATTTGATTTTTTATTTAACAGTTGCCAATATGCTAGACAATAATGAGAAGTGTTTAACATCATTTTCTTGACTCATTGTAAAATGAAGACTTAACTATTAACTATATATTCTATATTTTTAGGTTTTTTACTATAGACGCATCTCATGTTACCTCTAATTTTGATAATTATTCTTAACACATGAAACTCATATCAAGTATACAATCTTCAATGAATTATTTATTTCTAAATAAATTTCAACTGTAAACTGTAGCATGTTAGGCACGATTAATCTATTAATTTATTTATGTATTCCTTGTAGCTCTATATATAGGCACATATCAATAATAGGGTATACACACGTTATCGAATGGAATATAAGAGACCGTACAAGTTCTTAGTAATATACATACCTATTGAGCTAAATTTAAAATTTTGTTTCATGGGCATTGGGACGGTTTATTAAGTAAATAAGTACTTTTTGTTTTTGTAATATTATATCCTCGACCTCAGTACAATTATATTAAGGGGTTTCTAATATAAAAATCGCTTTACTATTGGTCACAATGATAATCTGAGTTTATTTTTATATTATTTGTTCATAAATACCAGAATATTCAAGATCCTCAGTCCTTTAAGGAAACTAGGGGGTAAAAATACTTGCATTAGATGGAGTAAGCCTTTTTTAATATTTACCATCAAGTTGCTGATTGATGAATATAAACGAGGGTTTCTTTCATGTATAAGTGGCCCAAACATTTGTAGGTGGATTCTCAACCATAAAGATATTCTAGATAATGATATAGCTATCAGTTTTATACGTTAATATCAGTGTTCTAACGTGTTAATTCTACAAGAGATATCAATTTTTTTTCATTTAGAATGGATAATGAAACATTATGAAATGTTTTACAAAGGTTTTGTACTGTTTTTACTTTTCTGTAAGCTTTTTTACCATTAAAGCGTTTCGCAAAAACAATCTTGTAATACATATCTGGTGGTGGCCTAACATCTAGCATAACTCCTTTAAAATTAGTTTATAGTCTTGATAAAGCAAAATTATAAATTTTTTATTCCTTACTTAAAAACTTCTTAATCTCTTCTCTTATTAATATATTTTAAAATAATTTTGCTCGATTCTTATCTTGAACAAATTATTGTTATGTAAATAGTATTAATTTATCGTTTTTATTGATTTCCCCTACTAACTTTACCAGAACCACCATCCATCATTAATTTGTTATCGGCCAATCAAACTTTTAAGACAAGCACAACACAATACCACATCATTAATAATCTGTCAGAATTTTTTAACTTAGAAATCAATGCCGTGGTTTTAAAATATTTAAAAGGTTAAATAGCCATGTTTATATATAGGGTGATATTAAATTTTCAATAAATACTTGTATTAAATAAAAGAGATGGCCTCTTTTCGTAATTGGACGACATTTATTCTGAAAAGCAGGAAAGTTTTGTTTAAGTTTTATTTTTGAAAATAGTTTTATAACTGTTAAAAAGAATTTAATAGATTTTATCTCCTGAATTTTTACACGATTATTCGAGTCAACAACTCGATATTTCTAAAGCTTCGGGAATAAGTACATTAAAAGTTTTCAACGAAAAAAAACATCCGGGTATTTTTATGTAAAAGCTTAAAAATTCCCGTAAAGGTTCTAGATTATTGGCTTAAAGAATTCAGTTTGTTCGGTACAAAGTTCTTATTTTTAAAATGTTCTCCATTTTTAATTAAAAAAATACTTTGAATTAATTGTAAAATGGCGAAGTAGGTGTAAGTTATAAAATATAAAATAGAGTAACTATTTTTACATTGTGTCTTTTTAGCCTGGCACAAATCCCACTGATTCCAACTTCTAATGTCTATGTATTATAGAATTTGAGTGATAACATGGTAAATTTCAGGAGAATACTTCTTGAAATTTCTTGGATATTTTTGGGGATATACTTTTTTCGGAATTACACCACACTATCATTAGCTAATGTTTAGAGATGTATCAATTTATGTTTTTAAAACGAAATAATTGTACAATTTTGGATAAAAACTGAGCTAATTATTTTTGAAATATATTTTTTAAAGAAAGCAATTTAGTCCTTTTAAGCATTTGCTATATTAATACTTTCAGAAGCTTCATAGGATAGATAAAACCAGCTCGAATAAACCAGCCAAAGCATATCACCAAAATTTATGATGCAACGTTGCCTTATAAAACTTTAGTTTTGGCTTATTTGGACTCTGACATAAAAACTTACACTACAGTTAATTATTTACCTATACTAATGTGTATGTTAGAGTTGTTTTATTATATTTATATTAAACCTTTTTTCCACACCACGTGAAATAATGTTCTCGCCAAGAAATGGAGTTTCATCAGATATCATATTTACCTTTTTACGTTGTAGGAATGTTCGTTTTGTCTGAGGGAATATGTGGCTGCCAACGCGATGGTTTTTTGTGCTTGGAATTTGCACAGGAACAGAAAACACCGGTTGAATAAAAACTTCTTTATTTCGATCTTAATTACTACATGTGGTCGAAGGGAGGATGGACAGGATATTAGGTAGAGGAAGTACGGTAGCGCTGTGGAAGTGTACAGTTACAAGGGGTAGAGAAAAGAGAGAGACTTTTTTTTTCTTATTCCAGAATGACCAGCTATAACTAAGTGGTCTTTTGATGATGTCGCTTCGGGTTCGAGATGGAGAAGCGTTTTGCGGGCGATAGAGACCCTGGGTTACGACTGGGATTGTCGTAGTTTTTCACGCATGTGAGGCCTGATTGTTGACGTTCCTCACAAAACGCGCGGACTTATTTATATATACATCACATAGGTACATCTCTCGTACCTCTACCACACCGGTGCTCCGAAGAGGCAGACTGGACGGACTAGCATTTTATACAGAGTCACTTTCTGGGAGATTGGGGGTTTACTTTCTCTGCAGATGAGTGGGAAGATTAGACTATACACGCCATTACCTTTGCGGATAGCGTGCTGGATTTGGGCTGACCATTGGGACCTGTGGTCAAACTGGAGACCGAGGTATGATACCTTCTGGAGCCAGGGGATAGGGACTCTATCGATTTGGAGGCAATAAGCGCGTAACTCTTTCTTGCGCTGGAATGGAATAGCCTGAGTTTTACTCGAGTTAATCTCCAGCCGCCAGAATTTCTACCGCGCAATCGCCTCGTTCAGTTGGACTTGAAGTCTGTCGTGGATGGCGTCGGGACTGTAACCGGTGGTAAAAAAGCTGTATCATCTGCATAAAATGCTGTGTGGGAATGTTTGTGGAGCTCTAAATCGGCCATTTAAAGGTTGAACAGGGTAGGGGCTAGTGGAGCCTTGCGGGACCCCTGCGGAGATCTGGTTTCGAGAGAAGACTGCGTCACCGATCCTCACCTGAAGAGAGAGACGTCGTCGTGGTGGTCTTCTATGGCCGGAAACCGCATGATATCAATCCGTCAGCGTTATCAACCCTTGATAGGGTGTACTAGTGGTGGCCTAAAGGGTTGTAGCGGTTGCTACAACGTTTTAGTTCCTGTTTTTTTCATTCCTGTGTTTCCTTGTTACGTCATTTTGATGTCTCCAAATTTCTGCTGTTTCTTCTTTTATTGTCTTTGTACTTTTTCCTTTATAAAATTGGAATTAATCACTACATTTCCCCTAATGCATTTTCTATATCTGCAAAGCAGTTAGTATTAATTCCCACCTTACATATACTACTACCAGCAAACTCCTCACATATACTAAACAAATGCTCATCTATATTCTAAATAATTATACAAATATGTATGCACATACATATTTAATACTATACAATATTTTACTGTTATCCTGTAATAATTATATACCCAACTTTAGTTGTTTTTGGTCTTATTACTCTGTGTTGTTATTTATTAACATTGGGCCACACAAAAAAGCCCAGACCACATTAAAAAATTTGAATTCAGTCTCTTTCATTAGCAAAGTCATTGTTCAAGCCAATGTTCCACCTTAGCCACAAAATTATTAATTTCCAATCTATCGAGCCCTTGTTGATAATTCGACCATTTGCCAATTCCTTTTTCCGTCTGTATGTTGGAGTTTATCCAAAGCGAGGGTAATATTGTAGATAATTCTTTGTGTGCATCCTTTTTCAAGGAATCTATGAAGTCTATGTTATTCTATCTTTTACCTTTTTGAGTCACGTTTACACTCTTTGTTAGCGTATTGCCAAGAGTGGCCCTATATTTCATATTGAGATATTCCTGTCTCAACTAGATACACGAATGGAAATAATAAAACTTTCTTAATTTTATTATATCCGTTTAAATATTGTGTAATTTAAACAATCCATTAAGCTCTCGTGACGATTATTTGCACCACTTAAGTCCTATATTTTATAAAACAATGTATGAAGTGATTACTCACAGGACTCAAAGAGCTGCGATCTCTAAATTTTCTATGAATATTTTCCAGGCAAATAAAATCCCCCGAAATAATTGTATTAAATAATATTTATATCAAAAAACAGCTCGCATTCAGGAGGGCATTTATTCAGGGCAACAAACAACATGAACACCATATATATTTACTACTGTCTCACTACCTTCTATCTAAGGTGAATATTATGGTGAGAGTATGTGGAATATTTGTGAAAAAATTAGTCAATAGTTTCTTGATTTCTTGATCTTGATGGCTGTTAAATATTCATTTATTTTCTGGCTAAAATTTTAATACTATTTAAAACTACTATTACTAGTATATCTAGTGGTAGCCCTGTGGTCGAAATTTGACAACAATGTATTAAATTAATCATGTTTCTTTCATAATAGAGTAAAAGGACTAATTTAAAAATGATGAATGAAAAACTTGTTTTCACTATATATATAATTACTTGAAATAATAAATGTCTGTATATTAAAACATATTAAAATATATGCACACTATCTCAAGAACTAACAGTCACTAATACTTTTTAAATTGCATTTAATTACGTCTAATTCCTATTTATTTTCAATAATCAACAAATCAATCAATAGTTATAATACCACTGCACATTATAACAAAGTATCATAAGTAAGATTACTCTCAGAACTGTAGCAATTTCATAGCATCAAATATAAGCATATACCATCTTTCTTCACTCTTATGTTATAAACATAAGTATGGAATGATAAATGATTTAATACATATTTGTATATTAAAACAGAGAATATACAAATAAAACAATTTTGAAATTGATATTTGACTTTAGCATATACATTAAAATAATAACGAATACAATTATTTAGTTTAGTCATCACATATCACATTGCATTAATCATTAAATATCTTAATATTAATCAATGTTTTAAAATGTTTACAAATGTACCGTTAATAATTCATAGTTTCTTCTATTTGCCCTGTATTGTCATTTATGCAAGTTAGGTAATTAGTTTCATTTCAACTCCAGCATATTTTCAATACTTTATTTATGTATTCATATAGTCCTTATCTTTTATTCATATTTCTAACCTAAATTATATATTATAAAAACAATAAATAGGCTAGGCTGATTAAAAGAATCATTTTTTTATCTAAATTTATAAATATAATTGCATTGTTTCTTGCTTGTTTATTTCACTCTTCCATCCTGCCCTTGCAGATAACTTATCTTTAGTTTGTTTTCTCTGGCTTTTATTTCACTTCACCAATATACGAGGAATTAAAATTCTACAAAACTATTTTATAACTGTTAATATTCTATGCAATATTCATTTTTACTCTTGATACATAAATCAACGTACATAATAACTAATGAAACGCATTTACTAATGAAACCTGAAAATAATTGGGAGTCAATACCACTAAAATTTACAGAAAAATCTTAACAATCTCTAGAATTACCTCCAGTACAATGATACTCTATGTCTTCAGAACCATATTATATAATTATAACACTCCTTGAACAAGAACAGTGTTTCTATTTTCTGTTTTTTTTTTACCAATCATCAAAATAAATCAATACATATGTATTTATTATTTTCTCACAGCTGTATATACATTCCTTTAAACTGGACACGTTAAATTGTTTTCTCTTTCTTTCAAACAATTTAAAATATAACTTTACGAGACCATACTATTCTCAATTGCTTTTTTTTAATCCAAACTTGGTATAACTCTTAATAATGTAACTAAAGGCATTCAGAAAACGAAAAGACGGAATTCTAATAGATCCTATTAAATTGATGATACTAAACAAATGAAAAATGTTAAGATAGAAGAGAAAATTTTGGTGAATAGAACGTTGCAAACTTTATGAGACAACAAATGTCTTCACAGCAAAATCTTTTCCTTACAGGTACCTATTATTCAAATTATTTTTACTATCTATAGCGTTTCTTATCTTTTAATCGATCGGTATAAATAACCGACAATCGACAAGTGGCTACTGTTGTTGTTGGAGAACATTTGCAAGTCAGATATAGCTGATATGAATTTTATCAAATGACCGAGTCATAGTGTAATTTTGATGGCGAATTCTAATACGATAATTTCAATTATTTATTGCTTTTAGTACAGCTTCATAATAAAATTCTAGCCGGCCAAGGTAAGAATCCGTAAAAATATCTCCACGCAACTCGAAAATATTCTAATCATTTCCCCGGCCCCGGCCGATCTGAAAATTATTTTCCTCCGAGTTTCCCAATAAAAGTTTGACGTTTTCGGACCCGAATCGATTCGAATTAATTCGCTGGCGAATGACACGCAGAAGAAAGGGAAGGAAAATTATATTGCGGACGGAAAAAATATCTTAGCAAATTTCGACCTCTCATTTGGTACAGAGAGAGAAAAATAATTGGACGAAAGCCGCTTATGATGCCGTATGAACGAGTATTATTTAAATGTATTGCGATAATATGTAATTTAAATAAATCAGCTCGCTGAAATATTCAAACAACTCGATGTAACGATAAATGAGACAATTAAGGGGATGTTCAGGTTTGGATTTTTTTTCAAATATTTTTTTACATAGTTTAAACCTTCAGGAATATGCCCTCTGGAGGGTTTATTGAAATTAGTGATTGACCTGTGGTCGATATTCGACTACAGTTTATTAAGTTAATGATGTTTCTCTCATAATAAAGTTGATCATTTATAAATGATTTGTTACTAAAACTTGTTTTTACTGTATTTTCAATATAAAATCAGAAAAGTATTTCATGCATTACGTTAGCTAAAACAATAAATGTTTGTATATTAAAAAAACTCTTTTTGAAACTAACACTAACTAACCTTATTTAATTTCGAGCAAATTTCGACCTCTCATTTGGTACAGAAAGAGAAAAATAATTGGACGAAAGCCGCTTATGATGCTGTATGGACGAGTATTATTTAAATGTATTGCGATAATATGTAATATAAATAAATCAGCTCGCTGAAATATTCAAACAACTCGATATCACGATAAATGAGACAATTAAGGGGATGTTCAGGTTTGGATTTTTTTTAAATAATTTTTTACATAGTTTAGACCTTCAGGAATATGCTCTCTGAAGGGTTTATTAAAACTAATGATTGACCTCTGGTCGATATTCGACTACAGTTTATTAAGTTAATCATGTTTCTCGCATAATAAAATGGATAATTTATAAATAATGTTACTAAAACTTGTTTTTACTGTATTTTCAATATAAGATCAGAAAATTATTTGATACATTACGTTAGCAAAAATAATAAATGTCTGTATATTAAAAAAACTCTTTTAGAAACTAACACTAACTAACATTATTAATTTCGAGCAAATTTCGACCTCTAATTTGGTACAGAAAGAGAAAAATAATTGGACGAAAGCCGTTTATGATGCTGTATGAACGAGTATTATTTAAATGTATTGCGATAATATGTAATTTAAATAAATCAGCTCGCTGAAATATTCAAACAACTCGATATCACGATAAATGAGACAATTAAGGGGATGTTCAGGTTTGGATTTTTTTTAAATAATTTTTTACATAGTTTAGACCTTCAGGAATATGCTCTCTGAAGGGTTTATTAAAACTAATGATTGACCTCTGGTCGATATTCGGCTACAGTTTATTAAGTTAATGATATTTCTCTCATAATAAAGTTGATCATTTATAAATGATTTGTTACTAAAACTTGTTTTTACTGTATTTTCAATATAAGATCAGAAAAGTATTTGATACATTACGTTAGCAAAAATAAAAATTTCGACCTCTCATTTGGTACAGAAAGAGAAAAATAATTTAATGAATACGACTTAAGATGCTGTATGAACGATTATTATTAAAATGTATTGCGATAATATGTAATTTAAAAAAATCAGCTCGCTGAAATATTCAAACAACTCGATGTAACGATAAATGAGACAATTAAGGGGATGTTCAGGTTTGGATTTTTTTTAAATAATTTTTTACATAGTTTAGACCTTCAGGAATATGCTCTCTGAAGGGTTTATTAAAACTAATGATTGACCTCTGGTCGATATTCGACTACAGTTTATTAAGTTAATCATGTTTCTCGCATAATAAAATGGATAATTTATAAATAATGTTACTAAAACTTGTTTTTACTGTATTTTCAATATAAGATCAGAAAATTATTTGATACATTACGTTAGCAAAAATAATAAATGTCTGTATATTAAAAAAACTCTTTTAGAAACTAACACTAACTAACATTATTTAATTTCGAGCAAATTTCGACCTCTAATTTGGTACAGAAAGAGAAAAATAATTGGACGAAAGCCGCTTATGATGCTGTATGAACGAGTATTATTTAAATGTATTGCGATAATATGTAATATAAATAAATCAGCTGGCTGAAATATTCAAACAACTCGATATCACGATAAATGAGACAATTAAGGGGATGTTCAGGTTTGGATTTTTTTTAAATAATTTTTTACATAGTTTAACCTTCAGGAATATGTCCTCTGGAGGGTTTATTGAAATTAGTGATTGACCTGTGGTCGATATTCGACTACAGTTTATTAAGTTAATCATGTTTCTCGCATAATAAAATGGATAATTTATAAATAATGTTACTAAAACTTGTTTTTACTGTATTTTCAATATAAGAACAGAAAATTATTTGATTCATTACGTTAGCAAAAACAATAAATGTCTGTATATTAAAAAAGCTCTTTTTGAAACTAACTCTAACTAACATTATTAATTTCGAGCAAATTTCGACCACTAATTTGGTACAGAAAGAGAAAAATAATTGGACGAAAGCCGCTTATGATGCCGTATGAACGAGTATTATTTAAATGTATTGCGATAATATGTAATATAAATAAATCAGCTCGCTGAAATATCCAAACAACTCGATATCACGATAAATGAGACAATTAAGGGGATGTTCAGGTTTGGATTTTTTTTTAATAATTTTTTACATAGTTTAACCTTCAGGAATATGTCCTCTGGAGGGTTTATTGAAATTAGTGATTGACCTGTGGTCGATATTCGACTACAGTTTATTAAGTTAATCATGTTTCTCGCATAATAGAATGGATAATTTATAAATAATGTTACTAAAACTTGTTTTTACTGTATTTTCAATATAAGAACAGAAAATTATTTGATTCATTACGTTAGCAAAAACAATAAATGTCTGTATATTAAAAAAGCTCTTTTTGAAACTAACACTAACTAACATTATTAATTTCGAGAAAATTTCGACCTCTAATTTGGTACAGAAAGAGAAAAATAATTGGACGAAAGCCGCTTATGATGCTGTATGGACGAGTATTATTTAAATGTATTGCGATAATATGTAATATAAATAAATCAGCTCGCTGAAATATCCAAACAACTCGATATAACGATAAATGAGACAATTAAGGGGATGTTCAGGTTTGGATTTTTTTTTAAATAATTTTTTACATAGTTTAAACCTTCAGGAATATGTCCTCTGGAGGGTTTATTGAAAATAGTGATTGACCTGTGGTCGATATTCGACTACAGTTTATTAAGTTAATCATGTTTCTCGCATAATAAAATGGATAATTTATAAATAATGTTACTAAAACTTGTTTTTACTGTATTTCCAATATAAAATCAGAAAAGTATTTGATACATTACGTTAGCAAAAACAATAAATGTCTGTATATTAAAAAAACTCTTTTTGAAACTAACACTAACTAACCTTATTTAATTTCGAGCAAATTTCGACCTCTCATTTGGTACAGAAAGAGAAAAATAATTGGACTAAAGCCGCTTATGATGCCGTATGAACGAGTATTATTTAAATGTATTGCGATAATATGTAATATAAATAAATCAGCTCGCTGAAATATTCAAACAACTCGATATAACGATAAATGAGACAATTAAGGGGATGTTCAGGTTTGGATTTTTTTAAAATAATTTTTTACATAGTTTAGACCTTCAGGAATATGCTCTCTGAAGGGTTTATTAAAACTAATGATTGACCTCTGGTCGATATTCGACTACAGTTTATTAAGTTAATGATATTTCTCTCATAATAAAGTTGATCATTTATAAATGATTTGTTACTAAAACTTGTTTTTACTGTATTTTCAATATAAGATCAGAAAAGTATTTGATACATTACGTTAGCAAAAATAAAAATTTCGACCTCTCATTTGGTACAGAAAGAGAAAAATAATTTAATGAATACGACTTAAGATGCTGTATGAACGATTATTATTAAAATGTATAGTAAAAAAGTTATTCATGTTTCTCTCATAAAGGGGATAATTTAAAAATGTTTTTTTTTACAGTATTTTCAATATAAGATATAGACATATATAGAACACTCTTTTTTTTCCTGGAAATAATTTAAATGGTTCGAAATGGCATTTCATGTTGTTTCAATAATTTTGTTGGTCCGTTAATTTCTAAGTCGTCTGATTTTTTTTTGTGAATTTGAATTGGGTTTTCATACAATAAGGCTTGCGATTCTGTTTCTTCGAATTGACGTGGTCCTCCAGGTCGTTCTTTGTCATTGACATAAAAAATACCACTTTTAGTTCATCCAAACCAAAAGCGAAAATTGAGATAGGACTGAGCATCATCATCATAAGCTTCAAAAATGTAGGCTTCGGCAGCAGATATTTTTAAAGGAAACATCAAAAGTAGCGAATCTCGACTGCAATTTTCTGCATTCTATAGTCAGAGTCTATATACACGAATAACTGAGTAATACTAAAGGGAAAGCAGCTGTTGTTAAAACCATCGAATTTAACAGTTTTTAAGCAGTATCTAGACACCATTTAACAGTATTGAACCTAACCTAGTTTAACACTTGCTATTAAATATATCGCAATTGATATTTTGCATTTTTATCAATAAATCCAGACCAAAGATAGGCCAAAATTCATTCAAGCACGTAACACTGAAAAAAATTCAAAACATTAATGAATAAAACTAAACTTGTTAATTTGCATGTCGGGAAAAGTTGAGTTTTCAACTGTAAACAATTTAAAACTTATTTTCATAGTAAAAGCAATGCAGAGTGGCACTTATGGTACAGTATGTCTATCTGAAGTTTTACTTCAACGATTTAGTGAAAACAATTAATCTCATTGGATAATATAGAAATTTATCTCTCCATATTGCTGCTGACTCCTGTCTTATGTGTCTAAATCAGTATTTTTAAAGCAATGCCTCCTTATAACAAAATACTGTAATTCAACGTTAAAAATATTTTGATAGTACACACCAAGGCACTCGATATATACTTAAAAATCGATTGGCATTGATTAGGACCTATACTATTATTCGATCTAATTTAAAGTCATACTTTAAATAAATAAAACATTGCAGATTACAAATTAAACAAGGCTAAACCTTTTTCTATGCCTCATTCTTCTGGGATCACGGGAGACAGTCGCAGGAATCTCATTGGTCAGCATACTATTTCTGAAGATATCTTTAAATGTGAGAAAATAAGTGAATTAGAATTGAAATTGCTTTTTAATAAATCACTGTGTATTTTAAACCATAATATATTAATAATAAATGATAGAGCAGAACACTTGTAGAAATCTATAGAAATAGAAAACAGATGTAATATAACATTAAGAAAATAGGGAGGTATATCCAAATTAAGGATATAATATTAGAATCTAGAGGCCAGATGACAGAAAATAACGACAAAATTGGGAAAATCATGAATTTGAATCTTGCTGTGAATAGTAAAATAACAATTAAAAAGGAAATATCAAGCAAAATTAAAGCTCCACTGCTCCCTCTTACCTTAATAAATTAAACCCAATCCACCACTCAGCTCTTAGAATCGCCCTGGGGGTTATCCACACTAGCTCGGTAGACAGCTTGCTCTACGAAGCAGAAATCCCTCCTTTAGAAACCAGATGCGAATTGCTTTGATTAAATATGCCAGCTTCTTAAGATCTAAATCAAGGCTGTCGCACTACAGACAGTTCTTTCCATCAAGCACCAAACTCAACCCCTCTAGAGAGTAACACAGAGGCTTTTGCCATAGATTGCATGCAGTTTGTAATCGCTTATCGCTGGCTTTTCCACTGATATAGACCTCCAAGGATAGATAGCCTCCATAGCGTCTGTCGATCTATCTACGAGGAGTTTATCAAGGGATAGTTCTGACTCTGGCAGTATCAGCACCCAATTCAATCAATTTAAAGCTGAGATATGTCCTGAACACCTTTTCATATTCTCGGATCGTTCCAAGAACGATTACTATGCGGGGACAGCATTTACATCGGTGATGTCGAAAGCACACTTCAGGCTCCCTGTTTCATCGAGTGTATTAACGGCTGAACTGTTTGCCATCTATAGAGCTCCAAACGATTAGTTATCGCCTCCGATTCAATGAGCTTCTTAAAGTGCCTTCCACCATACCTACCTCTACGGAAAGGAAAGGAGCGGCAAACTATCACCTTTATGTGGCATCCTTCTCACTCTGGGAACATTGAAAATGAAAGTGCGGATTGCTGAGCCAAGAAGAGGGAGGGACCACTTACTGAAAATTTTGTCTGGAGTAAATATATGAAGCACCACTCTACTAGAATCTTTAGACATCTAAGCAACTTAAGCTAATTCTGGCGTCTCAGAATTGATCACTACAAACTGACCCATGAGTTTCTCATTAAGGGAAGAAGTTCACCACTGCGCATCGAATGTGGTGGACAGATGATGGACCAGTGTCTTAGGCTTATAGACGTTAACGGGATTATTACTAGAAATATAATAGTGTGCATCTATGTAATATCATGCATGTTCGTTTGATTTTTTTGTATCTTGTACCCTTATCACTGTTATAGGTTATGCGACTATTATACTGTAGCATTCATATATTCATGCATCTGTACGTTTTTACATATTTTGCTTGTCATCTTATATACTTGTACTACTTGTAATAATATTGCATACTGATGCCTGATACCGTAAATGTGTTGTATATTGTATATCTGTAAATAGACCCTAAATAGTGCCGGAGACTGATGGGTCTATAATTTATAAAGAAACAAATAATAAGCAAAATTAAAATGTAAGAGTACAAAGCGATTTATATATCCAACCATCAAAAACATTAATTTCTATATCAGGTTAATTATAATTTTGAATAATAAAGTTTCAGTAAAAGAAATCAATCTTCATTTGATAACTCAGATTTGTAAAAAACAACTGTGTGATGGTATTTCAATATGTCTAGTCTAAAAATATATCTTTCAATATTTTTCATAGAACTTTTTCGACCTCAATTATTTTCTTTCGCATTTTGGTTATCTGATATTTGATTCAAGTTGAAAATGACAATAGTTGTTTTTCATTATTATTTCCACCTACTTTATGTTTTTTAACTTAAGGTATCAATTCCAAAACATAGCAAAACAAATACATTGATGAACTTCATCTTAGCTTTTAGAAACACATTATTTTATTTGAAACAGGACTATAAGGCTGCAGAAAAATTAATATAAAACTCTTGTAATAGATGGATTTATGTTGATATTGAACTATTAGCGATCATAAAACATTTTTGAACCATTTATACAAGACTAGACCCCCCGAAGGAACTCGATACTTGGATGTCATATGAATTAACATTGAGAAATATAATGGACCGAGTTTAATAAATATTTGGTGGGACTGGAAGTAACTGTAGTGATTTCTATAGTGATTCGATAAAATAGTGTGAGTGATTGCATAGGGTCATGGATCAAAACATAACGGGTATCATTGATTAAAGTAGTGTATACGCATTTTAAGGGAATCAGTGTAATGTTGTACTGTTGCCATGCTACAAGATATTAAAAGGAAGAAACTGGTGAAATCACCTTATTAGATTAAATAAAAATATTACATTATTGCTAGTAGTTGCCGACTAACCTACATTTTGTCTTTATAAAAACTTAAATATAGATATATTTCTAGAAGGACTCATCGACCGTATCTTAGTCTTCTATGTAATAACGTTTATATATTGACACTGCCCTTTTGCTGCTAAATGCATTTCACTACACTACACAAGATCAACGGGATTGATTGTTTTGAGTCAGTATCCTGTCCTGATGTTATCCAAGATTTATATTACTCCGATAGTGGCATGAAAATGGATTTTATACTCATGTGTCTTTGCAATTCTCTTGGTTTACTGTGTGACAGACGGTATCTGAAGGTCTCGGTATAAGTAATCAGTCCTGTAGTATCTTGGTGAACCTACAATACTTCCTAGGACTTTGTTCTGGAAAACTTGTATTGTATTTATATTAGTTTTTGTGGTGTTAAACATCCCCATAATTGATGATTGATAATTTTTTATGTCCATATAGGTTTCAATACTTGATTATATAATAGCAATTCCTTCCAATTTTCTTCCAATTAACTAATATATTTTCCTATATTTTAACTACAGTTTTTTCCTTTTTCATATTCGTTCTAGTGAAGTTTTGTAGCAAGATTCCTTCCGAGATACTTGCGTTATTGCTATATGGAATGATAATATTATCTATCGTTATTGGTGCTTGTGCGGTTTGACTATACGTGAACTGTACATGCACATATTTACTTCCGCTAATTATTATTTTCCGGGTTGGGGCCCAATTAGTTATATTGTCACTTGCCTGTTGTAATTTCCATGTGTAGAGTAGGTAAACAGTTGGTCTCAATGCACTTTCTTGTGGTAGACCTGCTATAGCTTCCTTTATTGTCGAATGTTTATTAACAAACTCATGTGTGGATATTAAGTTTGTTCTCTCTATTATCAATTTTATTATTTTCAACATATTTTTAAATACCTTAGATACTATTGGCAGCAGTGATATAGGTCTATGGCCTTTTATTTCATTTGGTGATTTTCCAGGATTTGGGATAATTTCAGCTATCCTCCAAATATCTAAATTCCAAATTCTGCATTAATGGAGTTGCCGAGTATTATAATTTCATTACTTGGTAGTTCCTGAAGCAATTGTCCTGGTATTAAGACATAGCCTGGCGATTATTTTGGATTAGTGTCAATTTTAAAAACTTTGCTTACTTTTTTTGGCGTAACTTAATGAACCGTCGAATTTTCATATTCTATATCCGGCAAATTATACTCAATATTAGTTCCGTTTAGTTTGAGCGCTAGATGGAAAGCAAATACTTCCGCTTTATATTGATTGTTGCTTGCTCAATTTCCACATAGATCTCTTATAAGTGGACTGTGTAGAGATACTCACAAATATTGTAGTATGGAGGTTCTGATAGTTTGTATCTTCACCCGACTCAAATTTAAAGGGCAGTGGATGGGAAAGGACTGAATATAAAAATAATTTACAAGAATTGGAAACACGATGCTAATTGAAATATTAGTGCGAAGACTTGATGCACTTTAAGTAGACTTTTGTAGTGATTAGAGCTGTATATGTTATGTCACTTTTCCGACTAACTAACCAGAATAAATATTATATCTCTTTGTTATCTGTTAGATTTCGAATATAGTTATTTATGGGTTAGTTTTTAAATTACAATATTTCCCTTTTTATGTTCTATTTTCATGATTTATGTTTTGTTGTATTTTTTTCGTAGTTTCCGTTTTCCAGCGACCACTTGTTTAATTCTGCTTGAGATAATTGATTCCTTGGTCTGCAAGCAAATTTGCTGTAAGTTTAATTATTCGGCGAGTTTGGGTATTTTTCCTCTATTGTAATGTTTTCACTTAGAGTCAGATTAACTGGTGAATGATCTGAGTCTAAGTCAAATTTTGCTTTACATCCATGTTGTTTTTGACTAAGAACAAATCTAATAGGTCTGGAGTTTTATTAGGATCAGTTAGCCAATACCTTGGCTTTTATGTTCACCAGCTGCTTTATATAACTAACTACCTTTTTCAACAACCAACTTCAACCAATCAACCGTTTTCAGTCTAGACCCAATCTTGTATTTAGAGCATTGAAGTCATCAGCAATTATAACTTTTCTATTAAGTTGTTTAGTTCGTTGAGGTGATTTTCCTTTATTTAACCGACTTCAAAAACGAGGAGGTTCTATGTTGACTGTAAATTTTGTATCTTCACCGATTGTGGGCTGGTTTTCAAAATTCTTTTTTTATTCGAAATGCACTTTCAAGGTGGTCTCATTGGAACCAAATCAGGATCTAGTGGCGGTATCCGGGAAAATCCAGGAAACCCCTTAAGTTTCAAAGGTACGTACAATGTTTTTACATATTTTTTAATCTAAAATAATCAGATATTTGTGTATAAGGTTATTGCTGAGCTGAT
Source organism: Rhynchophorus ferrugineus (assembly GCF_030347505.1). Lineage (NCBI taxonomy): Eukaryota > Metazoa > Arthropoda > Insecta > Coleoptera > Curculionidae > Rhynchophorus > Rhynchophorus ferrugineus. The sequence continues at coordinate 24,795,762 of NW_027472590.1, read as the reverse complement.
GTGACGGAAGATATAACTCTTCAATGGTAAGGAGTTATTTCATTAGAGGATATTTCTTTAAATATTATGGGGACGTACAGACAACTAATTGTGTACTTTGAAGTTCTATAAGTAAACTGATGATGAAAGCAGGGACCGGACGGCTATACCCTTCGAGAGTTTTGAAGAGTTTTTAGGAAGGGTTTGCTTATCAATGTCGTTCAGTAAAAGGGTCGTTCAGATTTCTTTTTCAGCACTAACCATATCATATGGGAAGCCGCAGAAATATTGTAGGCAACTGCCTCTGTAGTGTGTCAGTTAGAGAGTTCAGATCACACACGAAGTTCGCGGGTTCGATTGCCGGCGGTGGCAACAACTTTTTAATGTTTTAGTTTGGTTAGAACATTTGTAAAATGAAGTAGCGGAGCCTGGGGCCTAAAGCGTTCCTTATTTTCAATCATTGGTCTAATTTTTATAATTGATCTTTGGTAGTAATTAAAATAATGTTGTAAATACATAAATAGGTTTAAGTAGGTATTAAGCTAAATTGTGTGTAACATAATAATAGAAAAATAAAATACGTGTAGGAAATAGATTAAATAAGGTTTTTGATTATTTTTATTTAGTTATTACAACGATTATTATGTACATATTTTCTTTTAAAATGTTTTTTTGTGTTAAAATGTTTAAATATTTCTTACGTTTTAGGGTGTTTCTTATTTATTTATTTAAATATTTTATTTGCGGGTAAATTGCTGTTAGTATACTCCTACAAGACATGAAAACTGACATTACTTTTTCACCATTCCATTACTTTCACGATATAATATTCTTGTTACCTAAAATTCTTGCACGCATAATTATTGAACATGAATGAATAAAATAATTAATGCAACTAATTAGTTCACATCCCTCCCGGTCTGAATCAAAAATAAATATCAATTTTGGAGGACTCTCCCGTTATAAATGATATTCCTTAAGGATTAAATTCGGTTGTAGGAGGAGAAGTAAAATTATCTTCAACAGGCCTTTGAGAAACCAAATATAGCCCTAATACCAGTAACTGAAATAGGGTATTATAAATCATTTCAATGTATTAAGGGCTCTCGTGATATAAAGAAACAATAGTAGATAGGTCTCATTTTATGAACCGAACAATATTAATATTATATAAGACTAATTATTTCGAATAATATGTTTAATAATATTGCTTCTAATGTATAATCTCAAGAAAATTCGAGATTGTTTTTATGAACAATAGTTACCGGCTATTATACAGGGTGTCCTAAAATAAAATTTACTGTCTCTATCCATATATTTTATTTTATGAGGGTCCAGTATATCCAAAAATCAAGTATCAAGAACCCCTTCATCTAAATTTATGACGCCAAAACTTCGCAATGTTGCCGCATTAACTTCTAGTTTATATTGGTTTGGTTTGTTTCGGTTTGGTTGATATATTAAATTGATTAAATATATTTTATATTAACATTAGGGAATTCTAATACATATATTATCGAAGGACTTAAACTACAGTTAATTATACAGCCAAATAGTTTGTAGGTTAGAGTTGTGTTTTATTTTACTTGAACTCTTTTCAAAACTACCTTTGAGCTACAGTTCTAGACGCGTTTCTTATGTAGTTGTATCCCTTAGAGGCCTAATAAACCTAATTAACAATTCTATAGATCATTAGAGGACACATTTATCTTTTTAGGTTTGGTTTTTGCTTCTTTCGTTGCCTTACCTGCGTAGACTTTTTTTTAAAGAAAATTAGATTTAATTACAGCATTCTCCCTGTTACATTTACGTATATCTACAAAACTGTTAATATTCATTCTATCTTCTTACATTCCAAACGCTTGTGTATATTCTGAACAATTACACATATATATCTTTCCCAATTTACAATAATATATTTAACTTTAGTTGTTTTCACTCTAATCACCCTGTCTTGGTAATTGTCAGCATTGAACATAATCTCACATTTAGAATATAAGAATATATAATATCCACTACATAAGCTAATTAATACTGTTGATTTTCAATCTAATAATTTTTCACAATTCCACCATTTTTCAATACCTTCTTCTGTGTATCTGATCAAGTTCATCCAAACCGAAGGGTGTTATAGACAATCCATCTTATAATTGATAACAATTCGATTTGGTTGAAAATGCAATGATAGGGAGGAAAACGTAGCACTCTGAACCTGAGCATACTGTGTATCTTTTTTCAGGCTTATTTGTAAAACAGTAAATTACATAAAATATAATTAAACATTTAATTTATATTTATTCAGCAACAATTTGAAATATTCACTCTTTTTTTTAAACTCAATTTATGTTATGTAAGTTACTTCTTAATTACAATCTTTGTCCATCGACTGTTGGGATCTTTTCCACTATCGTAATGTTTATTTTCCTTAACAATAATAGATGGCTGTTCCTAGTTCTTTAATAGATAAATTTGAAACCAGGGCAAAAACCTATGGTATATTTGTCGATGGTAATCGCCCTTGGACTTGGACGAGAACACTGGGACTTTGCTGAAGGAGTACGTCGTGTTATTAGAAAACACGAACAGTTTAATTTTTTTTACAAAACTTAATAAAACGCTTTTCTAACTTTTAATTTTAGACTTTTGTTGTCTTTACACACTTTTTATCAGCGTCTTGCCAACAGTGTCTTAATGGGCCATTTTGATATATCTATGTCTATACACAAGTTGTAATAACAAATATTTCTTAATTTTATAACATACTTTTAAAAAGTGTATTCTTTGATATTTATGTTACTATAAAAAAAAACAAAAATTCACTGTTTCTATAGATTCTATCAACGTAACCTTTTTTTCGGTTAATTCAACATTATATACTGACTGATTTTATTTTGCAGACTGATTATTGGCTTCGGAATTTTTAATCAGGGTAATCTAAAATAGTAAATACAAGTAAATACTAGGAAGCGAATTGGAAAATTTTGAAAATAAGCCAGTAAAAGTTCTTATTATTATCACTAATGTTTTGAAGAGTTTTGTAGACATTTCCAACTAAAGGAAATTTAATAGACTGATTCGGATATATATATTCAGACACATCAGACAGAATAGTATCTTCTTTTAACTGGAATAATTTGTTTTTCATTAATCTTTTAGAACATCAATAATCTGCCCGTGGGCAATAAGTAATATTTTATGATTTCCGGCATACAATATAACTATACTGACATGCAGAAGATAGCTTCAGTAAGTGATCTGCTGTACAAACTTATAATATAAATCTTATTCTAGATACTGTTCTAACTTATTCTAAAGTCCATCCTAACTAATTTTAAGGATTAATCTAACTTTTTCTAGAGATTATTATACTACGTATCTATTAATTAGTTCGTATGGTAATTTGCGTTTGAGCCTACGTTCTTCACTGTCATCGCGCACATTTAACTCTTTGGCAAGTGAACTGGGATGCACTAACAGTCTTTCAGAGTACTTTGTAGTAATACTTCGATTCACACTCATTGGCTAAGGGTAGACACTAAAGGCATATCGCTATGAATTAGTTTGTTCGAGACGTAATATGGGGCATCTACGATGACTCACAACACTTTATTCTTGAGCCTCTGAAGGATAGCTCTGTTATATTTGTTAGTAGTATCCCGCAGTTCAATGCCATGATAATGATAATGATTTGAGCCATTTTGCTATGGGTTCAAATGGGTCTAAGTACTGACTTATACAGAAATACCTTGTTATATAATGATAATTTAGAATTAGATTAGCTAATACATTTGGTTTGTTTTGAGCGCAAGCTGTTTGCGTTTTGTCACTATATGTTTTTTCCATGTTAAATGTCGCTAAAAATTCACTACCACATATTTAACGTTGCCTGCTTGCGGGAGTTCATAATTATTTACTTTTACTGACAGATATGTTCTTCTACAGAAGGTGAATGTCATATGGGTAGATTTGGTCTCATTTGCTTTGATACGCTATATTTTCAACCACAATTCGACTTTGTTTAGAAGAAGTTGGAGGTTTCTTGTGGCTGATATTGGATCTTTTTGTGTATCGTCACTATATGTTGTAATGTTTGTTGAGGTCCGTAGGTCAGCTCTATATAACAGATATAACAATGGACCAAAGACACTGCCCTGCCGCATACATGAATATATTGGATGTAGATCAGTGTATTCGTCATCGTATGGGGCAAACGCTTTTTCAATTTTACGAACAGCCCAAATCTTGTCGAAGGCTCGAGAAAAGCAGCGACGGCCTGGAATAATATTTCTCTCTTCTGTGATAATTTTGTTTCCTTTAATATGTAATTTATGAAAAATCATTGATCACGGTTTAAGAATAATAATGATTTGAGCTATTTTCCAAGTGCTAGGAAAGTAATTAAGCGGGTAAGTTAATAGTAATTAACAGGGCATTAAAGATAAACGTCATTAATTTGGTGCAGTTTTCGGAGAGCTGTTTTAAGATTCTTCAAAACTTGATACCGAGTTTCCGCACACTGCCTCAGGAAAATCAACCATCAAGGATTGGTATGCTAAGTTTAGACATGATGAAATTAGCACCGAAGACGGTGAACGTAGTGGACGCCCAAAAGAGGTTGTTAGCGACGAAAACATTAAAAAATTTCAAGAAAAAGAAAGTGCTGCTTCACCAAGACAATGCACCGTGTCAAAAATCCATGAATTGTACTTTGAATTACTTCCTCATCCACCGTATTCTCCAGGTCTGGCTACCAGCGACTGTTCTCAGATCTCAAAAAATGCTCGCAGGGAAGAAATTTTCGTCGAATGTAGAGGTCATCGCCGAAACTGAGGCTTATTTTGAAGCAAAGTACAAATCATACTACAAAAATGGTATCGAAATGTTGGAGGGTCGCTGTAATCAGTGTATCACTCTTGAAGGGAATTATATTGAATAAAAAAACTAATTTTGCCAAAAAAAATGTGTTTTACTATGGTAGGGCGGGGACTTTTCCATTGACCTGTTATGTGTTAAGTTACTTAATAATATTATCTAATATAAACTAAATTATATTAAAGTAATTAATTCGTTTTATTAAGATCGTTATTGAAGAGTTTGGATAGTTTTAAACTTAATCGCAACTAACATTCGTCAAACCGACCCACACGTGCCTCTATACAGATCAAATTCCTGCGATACATTCAACAATTATTGGACCCATCAATAATCTATTCATCAAATTACCGAAACATGTACAAGAAGATGACAAGGCATTAATCATTTTCTTAATGTCCCGATCGATCAACTTTCGATGAACTTTTTTGTCTGCGACTAAATGGGCACATTTTTGACATGTAAACAACAGCTCAGCCGTAGATTTTCCAGATTTCACCGACAATGGGAAAGTTCCCGGGAATATCGAATTAGTCCCGACAACTGTTACAGGTTCGGAAAGTTTCTAGTTCGGTCCCCTTTTGGTTTTTACTTTTTATTAAGTCGAATATCCATTTTTGTTTACCCTATTAAATCGTCGGCATTATGAAATTTGTTCGGAACGCTTTTGTTTACCGAAAATCCCGTTTTCGTTTTAGCAATGTTGGATGAATTTCGCGTGTTAAATTATTTTCGATTAACTTGCCGCGAGTTTGTTTAAATTTTGTTATTGTTTTTTGGTGATTGTATTTGATGTCTATTAGAAGAAGGTCTTAAAATTCATACCATTTGGATATTATGGTGGGTCCAGACCTGAGCATTCGGGCCGAATTTCGTGGAAAAATTGAAAATGCGCATGAGCAGAACTGAATTTGGCGAACATTCGTGATGAACAGGTTTCAAAATTGTCTCAAAGTCGTAATGCGCATGCACTTTGCTTAGTTCCAGTGTTCGCCGCAGTGAATTTCAGCGCTTGGCGACGAATAGAACGCAGTTCCAGGAGCCGCGGATCTAGCCAACAAATTTAAGCGAATGTGGAACAAATTGGCGGGATTATGAATGATTTATGTTTTGGTTTCGAGAAAATAACCCTGTTTTTCCTTGTAATTTGATTATTACTATTAAAATGTCTTTGGATAATAAGCAAGTATTTTATATTTATTAATTCATAAAAACACAAAAAATTAAAATATTTATATTTTACTTGCTGGAATCTGAAATAATATTTAACTTTAATTTCTATTTTGCAAATAGTAATTACGTGTACAAAAAAAACGTGTCAAAATTATGAATTGTTTTTCTTATCTTTCATTGAAAGTAATTACATTTATTGGTACTCTCCATGGTACAAAATTGGTGAAATAATATGGAAAAAGTATTTCATAACTGGTGAGAGAAAATATGTTTGATAATAATCCCGTATAAAATAGTTATTAACAACATGAAAGTATTAAGTTTTTCAAATAATTTACAAAATAATTCATTAATTTTCAAAATATATAATTAAATAAATTAAATTCTAAATTAGATTTCATAGAACAATGCAAACATTTCATTTCAAAATGTGACGGACACATCAACATGTAAAAATAACCACCCATTAAACGCACTATACTCAACAATCGCTTCTTAGCTTCTTTCCAGAAATAACCATATCTTCGACCTAAGAAATATAGTAATACTCATTATACACGGTAGTTTTAGAGAAAAGAGTCACTTACCTATGTTATTCTTTAGACAGCAGATGTATCACTAGTTTCAAGGTTACTCCTTCAATTTGTCTAAAATATGTTTCAAATCTGCTTGTTAGCAACTTTATTTTTTACTTTATAATTTGAAAAGATACTATCATAATATCTTCTCATAAGGACTGTGGCTTTTCTGTTCAAATCATCTTGCACTTGTCAGCTTTTATTTTTTTATACTAGTCTAGCCATTGTGTCTGAAATAATTTAAACGCAGTTAACAAATATGTCATTTTCAAGATACTAATAAAATATGTACAAAATACATCATGCAGTAAATACAAATTTATACCTGTTTATATAATTTCTATCCCTATCATTGAAGGATGGATTACCTGATGACTCCATTTATCCATTTTGTGCCACCAAATAAAGGTAATATTCTCAATTTAGGCTTTATTATGTCTACCTCGTAGCGAAATTTACACACATACATTCTTTTCTTCTGGTGATTTTGGATCATATTTTAATCGTTACAGAATTGTAAACGTTTGAAATCTCTTCACAAATCTATAAATATAATACTAAAGCCTTATAAACATAAGAGTTTTATATGATATTCTTACTATAAACTTCAACGAGTTGATTTTAAATGTTATTCATATTTTCTTCCTTATCATAACTTTGTTTATTATGTTATCAGCCATACTTGCAATAATTTGATACTATTTTTAAAACGATTTGACGGTATGTATTATTTTAGCAATAAACATTGCTACCGTGAACGGAGAGTCTTTTCGCCGAATCTATGTCGAATCTTAGCGCAGGCTCTCGGGAAGACGCCGAAGGTTCGCTTCGTTCAACTCTGTACTCACCATTACATAATAACTAGTGATCGTCCTGTAGTCGAAATTCGCTAACAACGTATTATATTAATCATATTCCTCTTATAATATAGTAAATGGACTAGATTAAAGATGATATGTTAGTAAACCTTCTATTCACAGTATTTTCAATATAAGATCCGAAATGTATTACATATGTATTACATTATTAACATTAATTAAAATGATAAATATCTGTTTATTAAAACTTTAAAATATATGAAAATTATCTCAAGAACTAAAACCCACTAACATGTTTTAAATTGCATTTAATTAAATCTAATGTCCATTAACTTTAAATAATCAACAAGGTGTTATTAATAAGTGTAAATAAATATGCTACTGAACATTATAACAAAGTATCATAAGTAAGATTATTTTCATTTTCATTTACATTTAACTCTTTTGTACACCATCCATGAGATAGAGTTTCTAGGCGCGTTTTTTTAGTGGTGGTATCCGCCTAGAGGCCTAATCCACCTAATTAACAATTGTATGTCTGAGAAACGTATTTCACTTTTATTCGAGAGCATATTTACTTTTTTTGTTTAGTTCTTGTTTCCTTCAATGGTGTGTTTACATCTCAAGTTATCTTGGTATATGTATATTTTATTTCTTTTTCTACTAGCTGTGTACACCATTCTTCATAAAATTAATCACTGAATTCTGTCTAATGCATTTACCATATCTACAACACAGTTAGTGTTTATTCTCTCCTCACACATTGTAACCTAATGCTCATATTTAATTTTGAACAATTACAATCATAACTGTGCACAAAAATCTTTCACGCCCTAAAATACCAATTTCTACAGTTATGTTCAATGAATTATGTGCATACTTTTAGTTGTTTCCAACATCACTCCGTCTCAGGAATTTCTAGCATTGCACAGCATTATCACATATCCTGAAAGTTTTCTTCAGTCACTTTCACTTTCCCACTCATTCTCCAGTTCAATCACTAAACTGTTAATTTCTAATCTGTCCGAAACATGTTCACAATTCCACTATTTATCGATTACTTCCTCAAGTATGTCTAATCGAGTCGATCCAAACCCAAGGTGTTATGGTTGACAATGCTTTCTTCCACATACCCAAACAGTTTTTGATGGAATATCCTTCAAGACCAGCAATATATATGCCATTAATTATTAACAAATATAATGATGAACAAAACCTAATCGAATGCTATTGTAACTTTAAGCTTTTTCCATCCATTTTTATTCTCTTTACACTTTTTTTGTTACCGTCTTGCAAAGAGTGCCACAATGAACCATTTTGAAATATCCAAGTTTCATCAAGATACACAAATTCAAATAGTTTATCTTCCTTGGTCTTATTTTATGAGTTTGAAAATTTAATTCTTTTTAAGGTAATGTCTGGAAGTTATATTAAACCTCTCCGAGGGTTATCTTTACACCATTTAAATCCTATGCCCTGTAAGAGTGTATGAAAGAATGTCTTACATCCCACAAAAAGCTGCATGTCCCTAATTTATGTATACTTTTCAGACAGACAATTTTCTCTAAAATAATTTTTTTAAATTATGTTTAAATCGATAAAATAGTTTGTGTACTTACTGTTCTTATACATTTCGTATATTTAGTCTCGAATAGAGCCAATATCAAGATGGTCATGATTCGTCACCCACTTTGTATGTAGACGGGTTTTCTTTGGTGAATCTAATTTATTATTCTTCATTTTGTAAGCGATGTTATTCATAGTACTCATAGTAATATATAACCCGGCAGCAACCCGCTAAAAAACATTTTCAATAAAATTGTAGGGACTTATAAATGAAGTAGTACCGAGACATATGTATATAATTATTTTGAAATTGGTATTTGACTTTAGCATATATATTAAAACAATTAGGTAATTTATTTTTTACAGTTTATAAATATATATTAATTCTTAAAACCTATAATGGTCTATGATAGAATAACCCTTAATAACACCTAGATGGTGATCGCCGAGTAGTCCGTATCTTTATATGAAGTATATTAACCGATTGTTTATAATTCGCTCCAGTATCTTATAGAGGTAATGGATACCGATCTATATCCGTTAGGAGACTGTCTCGACTTTCTTCTGTTTATATTTTAAGTTATTTGACATAAAATCTACTGATACCACTAGAGCTTGTAGAACTGCCTCTACCTTTATAGATGACATATGATAATTTTTCTTAGGGTAATCTAGGAGGGCTACATCGCCCTCAAGTTCTGCTAGATTTTCGAATATATGATCACCCAGGTGTTTGGAGTCTCTTTGGTAGAAATATCTGCCAAAAGTTTCCGATATTTGAATTGGATCATACATAGAATTGCTATTAATTGTTGTGGAGAATGTGGAACGCTTCCTAGTACCGCCGAAATGAGAATCAGTTTAGTGTTATAGATTATTACAGGTCGGCTATTCTCTAGCCCCACGTTACAAAAGTTGTAAGAATACACTTTTGTAGATGGAATGAGAATTTTTGTAATATATAATTTGTTTTAATATTTTTTTTAAATAAATTACCTCCTTAACATATATATATATATATATATATATATATATATATATATATATATATATATATATATATATATAAATATATAGTTTCAAAGTTTTTGTACATAGCTCATCAAGATGTTTAATGTATTGTCTGTCGTAAACTCCAATCTATAACCTATTGTGGCTGTATAACTAACTGTAGTTTTTGGATGTACTATGAAGTTAAAATAAATTATATTTAGTAATATTTTTCTTCAATTATTTTATTTAGATTTGACATTTTGACGTCACAAATTTTGATGAAGTGTGTACAAAGTAGCTGTGAAAATACTGTATATCACTTAGTATACGTACAAACCATCTGAAGGGCCATTTTTTTCTATTATGTTTAAGTTTACCATTGACTATACTCAATTATCCTAAACAAGTGTGGGTCGATTCCTATTCTAAAAACTAAACAAACCAATCCCTATAACAAAAATACAAAATTGTTCTATCCCACAAATGAATCCTTACGGGATATTCCTATACAAAAGAGATCCATAAAAGTATATTGAGCCTCTCCCTCCGAATCGAAGGTCTTCTTAAATATATTAAAGAAGTCAAAAAGTTCCGGGACCTTTTTTAAAAACTTTCAGCGCAAAATAACACCCACAAATAAAATATCAATTTCCATTATAATGTGTTTGAAAACAGTAGTTTCGTAAAAGTGTGAGAAGTTATACACGCCTGATTTAAAATTATATTCATTGTTGTTTCGTGTCGTGGAAATTGTGCAAATATAGTGATCAAAATATGCATTGTATACACTAGCATTTTTGTATATAAAGTATAATTCAGTAGACACATTTATATAACAACTAATTATTCTATATTGTGAGGATTTAACATTTCACTTGAAAAGTCCCCGACCTGACACATAAATGGCACTACTAGAACTAAATCCATACACTTTTTAGTTAGCCCTAACCCTCAAAAGATGCGTGTATAAATTTTACAGCTGTTGGATCATTAGTTTGTGAATTATAGCATTTTGAGTGAAGCAACTTTTGTTATTGTGAAGAAATGGATAAAAAGGAATTTAGCGTGTCGATAAAATATTGCTTTTTGAAGGGAAAAATACAGTTGAAGCAAAAATTGGGCTTGATGCCGAGTTTATGGACACTGTCCCAGGAAAATAAACCATCAAGGATTGGTATGCTAAGTTTAGACGTGGTGAAATAAGCACCGAAGACGGTGAACGCAGTGGACGCCTAAAAGAGGTTGTTACCGACGAAAACATTAAAAAAACCACCAAATTATTTAGAATGACCGTAAAGTAAAACTGAATAAAATAGCAGAACTGAACGTGTACATCAAATCATTCGCGAATATTTGGATATGAGAAAGCTCCGTGCAAAGTTGGTGCCGCGCGAGCTTTTTAACCAAAAATAACGACGAGTTGATGATTCGAAGCAGTTTTTGAAGATGATCAAGCGTAATTAATCCGGGTTTTTGCATCTACGAAGGATGAAACATGGCTCCATCGTTTCACTCCGAAGTCCAATCGACAGTCATCCGATTGGACTGCATATGATGAACTCGCTCCAAAGCGTGGGATAACGCAACAGTCGGATTATATTTATAGTCATATTTAGGAATAGACATAAATAAAACGGATTTGGGAAAGCATAACTGCACTAAATCAGGTGATTATCGCTACATCCTACCAAAAACCAGTTTAATACTATTAAGATAAATTTCCAGACTGCGCTTAAGTGGTGATCGCGGGATGCAAGGTCGGGACTATAAGGTGGGTGCATCTAAACTTCTTAGTCAGTTTCTCAGCATAGAATAATTTTATACCATTGCGTAGGCTCAACTATGTTATTTCCTAGAACCTAGTGTCAACGCGTTGTTGTTTACGAGAGTAGCAACTGGGTGGTATTTATTCAGATTAATTTTATGTTTATATTATTCTTCAATTAGTTGAGTGTGGTATGAATACTTTGTAAATTGTTACTGTTTAGTAACACTAATGTGAAAGAAAGTGATATTTATGTTAAATAACAAAAAAATAAAATTCATTTGTAGATATTAGTAAAGGTAGAAAAATGGAAATTGACTATATTGGTATACATTTAGACTTATGCCTTTCCAATTTTGCATATACTTGAAAATATTAACAAGAGTATGTAGAGTATGTATGGTAGAGTATGTCTGAGTAATACAATGTCATGGATTTTTAAGAGTTTAAATGTAAGATATAGTTAATACAAAGAATGAAATATATGATATGATATGAAATAAATCGATAACATAAGCTTTGGGGTTTTGTTGTTGTTTTTATTGTCTTTTGTCTTATTTCAGTGTCCAGAGCAGTTAAAAAAATTAAAAATATTAAAATAATACATATTATATAACGCATTTTATATTACAATACCAAAATCAAATAATATAAACAACGGAAAAGTAATCTTAGTAAGCAACTATTGAATTATATTAACAACATAAAATATAGAAAGCTAAAAATAATTTAGAATTTGTGGAATGATCTCTAATAACAAGAATGTAGGACTATCACAGTGGCTTACCCTCTAATAATCACCGTCTTATATTATATATAGTTTAATCTATTAAGTCTTCAAAATTATTAAATATTATTATTAAAAATTGAGTTGGCAATCAGGAAACAAATAAAACGACCTTTTTGATTGCTTTTTTGTTCGGGTAGTAAGATTGATTAGTTTATTAACTTATCATTAATGCATTTCCTTTGAACTAAGGTCCGATCTGAGGTCAAATATTACATCCTATCTGTATGCAATTCCGGATTTGTTATCCTTTAAATTCTCTGAATATTATGTAGCTCTTGTAATGTATGTTTTAAAATAATTAATTACAGAAATTGTTATTTAAAATGCAACTCAACCATTATAAACTCTCTGTTTAACTGAGTTTAATAAAACCTTTAGTACTAATTTTCAAGACAGTGACAAATATATATTATGTAAAATATGTATAAATTTAAACATATTTATATTTCTAGCAGTATCCCACTTGGTAGTCCTTATCTCATATTTCACTTGTCGAAACTACGTAATATTGCTAAATGTTTTCATGACTATTTAATATAAAAATCCTTTTGTCACTTAGAAATCTACAAAATGAATGACGTTGCAATTGTATTTTTGTATAGTCTACTGCTAATTTATGAAGTAATAAGCACTTATATAAACTAATCGTTATTTGTAATACACTCGGCTTTATAACTGTTTCTGAAGCTGTGGTTTGACTGTTCAGAAGTTTCCTTGGTACGTTGTATTATGTAAATGGTTCAAACCTTCTTCATAACCGTATTTTTAAACTATAGTCTAGTTAAAGTTATTTGGTACATACGTCATGACTTTGACATACAACAAAATTCTAATCTAAATAAAATAATTGAACAAAAGTATTCAAATATAATTTATTTTAACGTTATAGGATATCTATAAACTACAGTTAATTATACAGCTACAATAGTTTATAGGTTAGAGTTATAACCTCTTATCACTATTGCTTTTAAGAATTTTGCATACGTCTGACAACTGGACGACTTTGAGAGACTCATTGGTTTACGTGTTCGAACTAATCAGATAGCATTGTGTCTCTTTTTAACTACAATAAAATGAGAAGGAAAATATTGTCTCATTCTAAAACGAATTTACAAATCGCAGCAGGCAATACATTAAAAATTTTGATGACGTATGTACAAAAAAACTTTGAATATACTATATTTGGATTGCACCATTGGAAGTTAATCCTTCAAATGTTAAATAGGTTTAGGTCTGAAATACTGAATCCATACTTTAACAAAAATAGGAAGGAAACAATACCAGACAGTTGTAGTTAATAACTAGTTGTAATATCTGTACTATGTGCTTTTACCTTTAAAATCGAAATTACTGATTCTTATTCACCTAACAGAAAAGAAAAACAATTCTCTATTAAGATTAGTCGACAACTAACTATCATGAATTGAAACACCTATTGTTGATACTGAATATTTAATTAGATTTCTATCACCTTCTTAATTATTGTTTACGCCGTTTGAACTCTTTCTTGCTAATAATGGAATGTTCATTTATTAATTAACTCGTAATATGTTGGTGGGGTTCCTTTTAAACCTTTTAAAATATGTAAGTTCTGAACGATAATAACAACATGGTTTAATGGAAAAATATACTTAAGGTCCCCCGTTTACTATAAGCAAAATTTTATATTTATTAGGGTACACTCATGGGTTTTTTATTAAAGCCTTCACCGAATGCCGAAGGAGGAACATTGAAAAATTTAGGAAGCAATTTCTGTCCCAAGGCAAAGCCACCGATATAAAACAAAGGATCAAGTTAAAGTAAATTAATTGATTTTGCTTAAAAGGTATCCGCAAACAACGAGGAATTTCTTAAAATATGTCCTCGATTATTCAGTGCATTAATTTAATTTTACTAGATTTAAATTTATTTTAATGAAAATAAGGTTTCTTATTTTGGGTTACGTTAGAAATATCTAAAAAAGCCAACACTAATGTGAGATTATTTTGATATTTATTTATTAACAAGCTGATCGTATATATGTTGTCGTGTCTGAGCTACATATATTGAAATAAATCCAGGAGAACTCATCGTCCCTATCTCAGTCTCTGGTGAAATAATATTTACACACTGCTGTTGTCACTGCTATATTTTTTATTATTTGCACTTCACTACACCACACTACACAAGATCAGATGGTTTGATACTTTAGAGTCTGTGTCCTGTTCTGGTGGTATCCAAAAGCTGCAATACTTCAATATTCTCCTGATATTTTAGTCTTTCCTCATGCCCCCTTGCAATTCTCTTGATTTCTTGAATGACTGTGGGTATTTGAAGGTCTCGATGTAGGTAATGAGTCCTATTGTATTTGGGTGCGCCCACAATACCTCTCAGGACTTTGTTCTGAAAATGTTGTATTTTCATTATGTTACTCTTTGCAGAACATCCTCATAATTGAACTCCGTATGTCCATATAGGTTTCAGTAAATACTGAATTAATATATAATATCAATTTATTGTGGAGTGGTAATTGTCATTTTCTTTCAATTAATCATTACATTTTGCTATATTTAAATTCTAGTTCTTTTCTTTCCTTCTTTGTATGTTCTTTCCAGCGAAGTTCAAGCAGCGTCAATATTCATTCCGAAATATTTACCGTTGTTGCTATATGGAGTGATAGTATTATTTAATGTTATTGGAGCTTGTACGGTCAGATTGCAGGTGAACAGTACATGCCCAGATTTACTTTCATTTATTTATATTTTCCAAGCTTGTGTCCAATTATTTATGTTGTCACTTGCCTGTTGTAATTTTCGTGAATTATAATTTATATTCTAAGAATATAACTGAGCATGCTTTTTTACTTAGGCTTTTGCAATAACATCTGATATTCTGTGGACCTGGTCAATTATTGAACGCTTGTTGATAAACCCAAAGTGGTGTGTTGGTATTAGGTTTTTTTTCTCTCTATGATCGGTTTTATCCTTTTCAACAGGAGTTTCTCAAAAACCTTGGATATTACTGTCAACAGTGATATAGGTCTATAGGGCTTCATTTCGTTTGGTGACTTCCTAGGTTTTTGGATGATTATAATTTCCGTCATCTTCCAAATGCCTGGGACATGCTTTAATCTATATGCTATATTGATCAAGTTGGTGAGTTTTATAATTCCCTTTTTTGGTAGTTTTTGCAGTAATTCTTCTGTTATTAAATCGTAGCCTGGTGATTTCCTGGGGTTAATGTCAGTTTTAATAACTTTGGTTAGCTCTTGCGGCGTGACTAATTCAATCATCGAATTTTCAGCTTCTATGTCCCGCAGATTATGTTCAATATCAGTTTCGTTTAGTTTGAAAGTTTTTCCTAGATATTAAGCAAATGCTTCGGCTTCTTGGTGAGCGCTTTAGATATTTCGTGGCTTTCCAGAGTGAATAATCAGTTTCTTTATCATCTGTTAAATTTCTTAGATAGTCATTTATGATGTTGTTTTTAATTTCCAGTATTTCTCTTTTCAGCCTTTGGGTTATATTGTTTAATATATTTCTCTTTTCAAGTTTTTTTCGTAATATTCTTTTTTCAGCTACCATTTCTTTCACTTATTTTGGATGATGAATTCTTTTAATTGTACCCTTCATTTCAGGAGTATTATTCCAAGCAGCTTGTTGAATATCTACTACGAATTTTTCTGCTTCAAAATTTAATTGTTCAGTTGTCTTGAGAGCTGCATTTTGTTGAGTTTGTTTGTTCAGTTCTTCAGCAAATCGTTCCCAGTCTGTGCTCTAGTTTGTTAAAGTTGGGATTCTTTCTTTTGTTGTTATAGTTTTGCTCAACGTCATAATCACTGGCGTATTATCTGAACTTTGCTCAAAATTTTCTTCGACTTTTATATAGTTGGATGTTATGTTCCTTATTATGAATAAATCTAATAGGTCTGCGGTTTTCTCTTGATCATTCGTCAATAAGTTAGTTTTCCAGTTGACATGTAACTACCTCTTACTTCAGCAGCTGCTTTATGCAGTTCGTTGCCTATAGTTGTTGTCATTCTGGATCCCCATCTTGTATTTTTGGCATTGAAATCACCTCAAATTATAAATTTTTCTCTCAGGTTGCTTAGGACATTCAAATAATTTTCCTTTTGTTGATTGTATCTTGGAGGGCAATAAATTGCGGGCTATTGTAACCCTGTATCTGCTTGATTTAACCGTTACTGCTATTACCTGATTTTCTGCTGTACCGAGACCGGGTACTTGATGGTGGCAAATGTTCTTTTTTATTATTATTGCACTTCCTCCTCTTGCGGTTTTAGCTGGATGTATGGTATGATAAAATGTATATCGTCTAAATTTTATAAAGGATTCTTTTGTCAAATGTGTTTCTCATATTAAGCAAATATCTATTTTTGCATATCTAGGAATATTTGTAGGATAGCGTGATGTTGCTGGATTCCATTAGCATTCCAAATTGCTATTCGAATATATTTATTTGCTATTTCTGGTTTTTGGGGCCACAGGCATAATGCTTTTCAATTCTAGCTTTTGAGTTCTTTCGGAAAAGTATTAGCTAATTTTTTCCTGTTTGTCCAGATTTTCTATTAGTTTAAATAGCAATTTGTTGGTGGTTTGCTTCATCTTTATTTGTGTCTCTTTGGTTATTTTGACTGATTCTTTAGGCTTAAGTCATTTCACCGTTAACATGATTATATTTTTTCGATTGTTTCTTTTCAAAAATTTTGATTGAGGGTTAGCTTAAGCTACTCTATTTCTCCTCTCTTGTAGTGTTTTAGCAACTACACATCTTCTATAACTTGCCGGATGCGCTTCATTACAGTTTATATATTTTTGTATTAACACTGCTATTTTTCTATTAAATGTTCCTCACTACACTACACTATATTCGATTAAATGGCTTGATTTTTTTGAGGCTGTGTCCTGTTCTAGTGTTATCCACGAGTTGTGATATTTAGATGTTGACATGAGAATGAATTTTCTCCTCATGTGTTCTTGCTATTCCCTTTAGTTCCAGAGTGACAGTCGGTATCTGAGGGTCTAGGTGCAATTGATCTGTATATGTGTATATCTGAGTGGACCTATAATACTTGTCAGGACTTTGTTCTGCAAAAATTTTGTTATACTTTTATTAATTCTTGTGTAGATCCCCATAAGTGAATTCCATATGCCCATACAGGTTAGAATAATTGCTTTTTTAATAACAATTTAATATTTATTTATAATGGTGATTTGTTCCATTGTTTGATGTGAAGTTTTTTTTAGAAGGTCATCAAATACTTCAACTCTTTATTGCACACACTTTTCCAAATATGTCTCCTATAGGTGGACTGTTTAGACATGATTGTTTTAGATATTGATGAAAATTTGATATACAACCACAATCCCAATCCACTACCAAAAGCAAAGAGTAGTGGGTTAGTCCAGGAAAGACATATCGACACCGAATATTTATACCCATGGAGTCTTCCTGTACGTATGATGTGATCAGAAACTTTTTCTTAGTTGCTAAAACTGGATGGGAGATGCACTGCAGATGATTAGTGACGTTAATTGAACATATTAAACAACCTATTGTTGCAAAAAGACCAGAAATAGCGAGTAATAGATGAAAAGTTCCCTTGCATGGTAATTCTCGGTTACATGTTCCTATAATTGCGAGAGATACGCTATCGCAGCTTGAATGAGAAATTCCGTCACGGCTTATCTTTCTTTCCAACCAACATCCTTCTATTAGTAAAGATCGAAAAAGTAGAAGAAAAGGCATGTTAATTGCTATTGGTTATAAGGCTATTGCTTTGGCTACTACAATATCAGAGTTGAACACCATAAGTCCATACTATTTGTTGGTAAAGTAAAAGCTTATTATGTACTGACAGGGCCTAATATAAACCCAATAACCCATAATTCTTTGGTATCTCAGCTTCGGTTCTTCACATTTTATATATTATGTTGCAATAGTAATATACTGAAGCAAAATATGCTATTACCTTAATACAGTTGCACTTTGAATGCGATCTAGCTTAATACAACATTTTTGGATTTATAGAAATTAAATGTTTCTTAAATAACAATTAAGACCACATATCAACCATGTATATTTTCGAAGAAATAAAATTTTACAAAAAGATCATAAATGATAGAAGGAAAAAGGTCTACTGTTACAAATTTAAAGAAAAACTATTAGTAAAACTAAAGAATTTACTACAGTGCTATCTTGACAAAGGAAAACTTGTTAATATTACTATTGTATACTAATAAAATACTCCTTGTATATATTTCTTGCAGTAAAGCGTCAGTCTTGATAGTGAAAATTATTAACAATTGTTCACATAAATATAATAGGTTCACAGGACCTTCTGGAATTTTTCAACTTATTTAATTTTGTATATAAAATGCTTAAATAATGGTTAATAATTGGTATGTAATAAATTATAATTAATAGGGCCTTTAGCATCTCTACAATTTTCATAGTATAACCTATTTGTTGGTCAAATTGTGTATCTTTATTGTATCTTTATCGAAAGAAGGATATTGTTCTGTATATATATTTATATATATATATATATATATATATATATATATATATATATATATATATATATAGAATATACGTAATGTTTAAAACGTCATTTTAATTGTTTTAATAATATCTTTTCTGGATTGCTAGTTTCACTAAACAAAACTATGCTAGTATTGGATTATAAAATACGTTTTTCAATTCAAGTAACTCTATACAGTACCGTGCACAAGCTTACGTGCTTCAGGAGATTTGAAGGAAACTGTCAAGCTCGACATGTAAAATTGGTCTTAACCGACTAACAAATTTCTTGCGCCGTACACGACACGTCACATGTTTTGTCGAGCAAATGCATTCCCTAGATTATCTATCATTAAGTTAGTGTACGGTTAAATTTGATATATCGATCAAACAAAAAAAATCGCAATGTGGACCATGGCGGTTCGTGAGTGAGTTTTTTGAATATACTTATCATTATAGTATCAAAGCTCGGTAATTTAACTGATTGTTGAATATTAGGTAGATAACTATTCATTATTATTAAGAGAATTTAAAGAATTTATATTTAAGTGAGAGTATCAGCCTAAGTTTTACGTCTTAATTTATATTGTGTAATTTTATGTAATTATCATAGTTGTTGATCACGGTTGGTCTGCTTAATTTGGTTTTTTAGATAGATGTGGTCAATATACAAATGGAAACGCAACTGCAGAAATGTTGTTCTTTCGTATAGTATTATTATTAGGTATTTTCTATTTATATTTTAATCTTATTACTATTTTTCACTTTTTTACCGTTTAAGCAGCTGCAAATATGATACCCAATAATATTATTAAGTTACTTTTAAATACAGATAACGCAATAAGTAAATTGTTATTAAAAATGGAAACTTTCTTTTTTATTTTACCTTGAAGTAACTAACAAGCCTTTTTTATTTTCATTGATTTATGGATACGTTCATTGGAAATTATATGATTTTCCCTTCAATTTGGAAGGTTTAATTTTTTACCTATGTCTATTTCGAACTATTATTGTTATTAAAATAAAAGTGTTTTATCCAAACAATAATGTATAGTGATCATCTTTGTAAGATCAAAGGAAAGGCAGCATGCATTATATGGAACCGTGATTTTATTCATTGTCCTTCTGTATAACTGTATTTAAAATATATAGAGTATATTCTTCGGATTTTTATGTTGGGGCTGGAACCACTAGCCAAATTCAATATATTTACATAAAATATTTGTTTTTATTCTAATGTGCTATGCCTTTAACACTACAAAATATTTATTCTAATAACTAAACTGAACTAGATGAAATCGCTGTGCTGTCTTTAATATTTTGCCTATGCCATCATTATCTAGCGGCTGGAGAACAACTGTACCATGGAGCCTCAACTGTACCTCGCAGTACCTTGTTTTGAAAAATTTGTATAATGTTTCTATTGTTTTGGCTTGTACAACCTCAGAGTTGAACACGATAAGTCTATATGGGTTTGGAGAGTTGTTGGCAAATTAAAAGATTATTATGTGCCGAAGGAGTTGACTTCAGTCTGAATTCGTCTTACTGGCTTGTGCTTGTCTCCTTTGTGTTATTAAT
Organism: Rhynchophorus ferrugineus; assembly: GCF_030347505.1. Taxonomy (NCBI): domain Eukaryota; kingdom Metazoa; phylum Arthropoda; class Insecta; order Coleoptera; family Curculionidae; genus Rhynchophorus; species Rhynchophorus ferrugineus. The sequence continues at coordinate 24,775,128 of NW_027472590.1, read as the reverse complement.
TGATATATTTTGGTCAAAAAGCAGAGATGACGAAGAGGACATATACTTATAGCCTATCTAAAGTTGTCTATCCAAAACGCCGCAATGTTAACATACAACGAAAGTATAATCTAAATAAAATAATTAGTCAAAAATATTGTTATGAAATATAATGTATTTTAACAATATAGTGAAGCTAATGCATACATTATCGAAGGACTCAAAACTACAATTAAGCACACAGTTATAATAGTTTGTAGGTTAAGGTTGTGTTTGAATATATTTACATTTAACTCCATACCACCTATGATTTACAGTTCTAGGCGCGTTTGTATCCTCTGGAGGCCTAATTAACACCTCTACCTAATTAACAATTGTCTATCCAACTAATACAATTTACTTAGAAAGCATATTTACATTTTATGCTTAGTTCTTATGTCCTTTGGTACAGTGTTTTCTTGAAAGGACATTTCGATATCACTCCGTCGTTTATTCTGTTAATACCTATATACATCTTTTTTGACATAAGTAGATTTGATCACTGCATTCTTAATGCATTTCCCATATCTGCAAAACAGTTATTATTTTCTTTCCCCTGATGCATTTTAACCAAATGCTCATGTATAGTCTGAACAATTACATAAATATCTGTGCACATAAGTTCTTTACACAATAACATTTCCTACCGTTTTCATATATTAATTATATACTCACCTTTACTTGTTTTCACAATCATCACGCTGTCTTGATGTGACCGTGTTCATACTAATTTTCAGTGCAGCTGCCACACGCTTAAAAATATTTTCAATATAAATCGCAGCAAATTAATATTTATTAGTAAAAATGCTTACCTCTTTCATGAATTTTACGGGCAAGAGGGGGACTCCATTATCTCGATCCTGTTCAAAGTAACTGATTAGAGGCACAATCTGTTTTGGCTGGATTCGGAATTTTTAATCAGAGTAATAATAAGCGGACGAATTTGGCAGGCCAGTTCGGTTACACTTTCATACGTATCAGACAGAATTGTGTCTCTTTTCAACTAGATTGAAATGAAAAGGAAACTATTATCTGATTCTTAAACGAATGTACAAATTGCGGCAGGCAATATGTTAAACATCTTGATGACGTATGTACAAAATAATTTTGGATGTACTATATATAATATATGAGCACATAATATTACGAATTTCAAGACAAACTGTGAAAAAAGCTATAAAAGTTTTACTATGGTGCTATTTCGACAAAGAAAATCTTGTTATTATCACTTCTATTTGTTAACCAAATACTTTCCAAATGCTATTCTTGCAGTAAAATGCTCAGATTTTCCAATAAAAACAGTTTTAGTGCAAAAAATTTAGTTGTTTGAGATATAGAGATACTATATTATTAGACATATATAGTCTTATATATCCATTTTATTGTTACTTTTTAAGTACTTCTAGTACATTGTATTTTCAGTACTTTACACGTTCATGAGATTTTATAGTCTTTAATAATATAGACTGGGTAAAAATAGTTGTGATTTTTTGCTGACAGATGGCTTTACAGTGAAATATTTTATGATAATACTTATTAATAGTCTATAATAGTTATATAAAAATAGTCCATAAAAAATTTAAAAAATTCCACAAAAATTTTTGTCCATAAAAAAAATAAAAATTTACATGGATATTCTAGAAAATTTAGTCTAAAGTAAAAATGTTGTATAGGCTCATTGAAAATTGGGTGGTGTTTAAGGGGATGCCAGTTAGATTTGGCTGCCTGGACTTGCGAACAATTCTTAAAAATATCGAGAGAGATTATGTACTTTTTTTATCTCGCGTAATGACTATGAGGCCAAATATCGATCCTAAAATAGTCTAACTATTTACATAAGCTTGGAGACTAAAAAAAGCTTGATATGTGGACTATGTATGAATCAGCCATTTGTGAATGAAGATGTTGCTAAGTGTTTAGGGGTTTTGGGACTATTAATTCGACTCTTATTTGTCTACAGCTGAAGTCTAAAATGATCAAAAAGCAAGTCTTCCATTAAGACACAATATATATATATATATATATATATATATATATATATATATATATATATATATATAAATGAACATATTTTGTAATATATACAAAAAAAATTATACAATATCCAAGACAATTTATTATAGTGTCTAAAGAATATTATGTGCTAATATAACTAATATTATGATGAGCTCTGTCCGAGATGAAAAAAGAATGGCCCCAAAACAAACTCGTCCACGTACATCTGTATATCCATATATAAAACTGTCGGCTATTCCCATACGGATAAAATACTACCAGCACCAATTTCTGATGCTCTATAATATTTCACTTTGTCGATGACGTTTTTATTTCTTTTCCAGCTTTATTTTATCCCGAATTCTATTTGATAAGCAAAAAAATGCTGGAAACATTCTAGGGACTTAAAGTGATCGAAACAGTAAAATATATATACATTTAGTAAATATGTCTGTACACGTAAACTTGGGATATAAAACTTGGGAAAAAAAAAGTTGGGAAAAAAAAAGGCTTTTTATTTGATATGGGTTTGAATTAATTAAACACAGAATAATATATCATTTGTGTATTTATAATTAACTAAAAGCCTATGACTAATGGTGGTACTTCGTGATAGAGTGTCGCACTGCAGAGTTGTATGGCTTGAAAATGAACGAAGAGAAAACCAACATATTGGTAACTGATGCATTATATATTATTGCAAATATTAACTGAATCCAGTTAAAGTAAGTGCTGGAGTTCAAATACTTGGGTTCAGTAATATAGAAGTGCCATATACCACTGAAATACTAAGGAGCTGGAGCTGGAGGAGGTTTTACTTCTATAAGATGGTACGTGTGATGAGGAGAAGTTCTTCTATTTCCCTTTTTCGTCAATCCTTCTCTATGGTTTTGAGACCTGGACACTCTTGAAGTCTGACATATCTAAGTCGTAAGTTGAAAATAAAGTTGTTCTTCTGAAAACCGACAAGTGCAGAGCTGAGAGTCAATGGTAGGCGCATATTTTTAGTTACTTGCGTCGTTAAGACAAAAGAATTTCTAAAAAAACTAAAAGTCTGATAATTAATAATTTTTTAATGAATAAATATGAAGTTGATTCATAAATATAGTTTGTTTTCTTCCATAAAGAGGCGTTAAAATCATTATCCTTCATAATTCCATCCTGCCCTGTATATTTAGCCTATTTTCTGTATTGAGCATCTCCCCACATCTCGCATAAAACAAGATTAAAATTAAAACTATAAATTGACTAACTATCTTGATATCTTAATATCTGATAAAAATTCGTATAATTGGTTTAAAATTCTTACAATTATGTCGTACCACCTATATTAACAAGTGAGTATCTCCAAACCCAGAGTGACCCATTTACCTCTATGTTTACGCAATTTATATAAACCTCTACCTTTTATAGATACTGGTCATTATTCTGTGGTCGATATTCGTCCACAATCTATTAAGTTTGATAATACCATAATAGTGTAAAGATAATAATTTTTAAAAGTGATGTGTTAATATTACTAAAACTTAACTTGACAATATTTTTAATATAAGTTCAGATATATATTTAATATATAATATTAGATACAGTAATATATCAAATGTCTATATATTACAGTTACACAAATTAAATTGTAATATTGATAAAACAAAGACAAAGAGGTAGAAGAGTATGACACAAAACCAGAAATACTGTAAACGAAATAATATTTATTAGAATAACAGTCAAATCAAAAGATTAAAGACTGTAAACAGAGTTGCTTCGAGAAATATGTAAGTTAATTAAGCGTCGAAGCAGACAAAGATTACTTACTATGGAAGGCAACACGGAGATATAGAGTATTGCCTATTAATAAAGTGATCTAAGTGAATGGGTTCGAAGCAACGATGAAAATACTGAATTATTCGCAGAACTTTTAGTTAATGTATTCAAAGTGAATGATATAGAATTTACTATAGATATAAATCCTGTCTATCAGCCCGATGTAGGTGTAAATCTAATTTCTCCAATGGAAGTTGCCACAGAAATTGGCAACAACCTCATTCCTAAAAAGGCTCCAAGAATTGATGATTTTTCACCTGGATTATTGTTAAAGAGCTATCACGAAAAACAATAATTATGTTGACATATATATTGGATGCCTGTTTGAGACTGAACTAATTTCCGAAATATCTTACGGTTGTTCGAATAATTACGCTTAAAAAACCTGACAAACCGGAAGAACACGTTCAATCTTATAGGCCTATTTCTCTTCTACCTGTTGTATCAAAATTATTTGAGAAACTGCTGTTAAAACGCATTAAATCATTTATAGAAATACCAGATTTCCAGTTTGGATTTCGGAGTAACCATTCGACAATCGACCAAGTTTACAGAATAACAGCGGTTGCTGAAAAGGTATTCCAAGAAAATAAATACTGCCCTGCAATATTCCTCGATGTCTCACAAACTTTTAACCGGACATGGAATTGGATATTAATCTACAAAACTAGACTTTCTAGACTCTCGCATGAATGGGCATTCTCAACACTTAAACCTATTTCGGCTGGAGTTCTACAAGGTAGTGTTTTGGGGGCATTTTTATATCTGCTCTATACTGCTGATATCCCAATAACAAAAAAAAATATTTGGAACATTTGCTGACGACCCAGTTATAATGGCAAACTCTATATAAGGAATAGAATGAATTCTATTCTATGTACAAATAGTGGTCAACAAAATCCACAACTCCACTAGAGACTGGAAAATACAGCCTAATAGGTCCAAATCTGTTCATGTTAATTTTGCGTTGTGGCGAAATGACAAAAACTTAATCATATCACTTGACGGATGCCCGATTACTCAAGCATAATCAGCTAAATACCTCGGAATATATATTGACGGTATGTTAAACTGGAAGCATCATGTTAGACAGAAAGCAGAGCAGAATAGATTTAAAGTCAAGCAACGATATCGATGCGTAACTAACGAAGAGCTGCACCATGACCTCGGAATCATTTGGATACTCGAAGTGATATTACAATTATGATACCCTAAGATTTAGTACTAGAACATGTAATAAGGTTGCTAAATCACAGCAACGTGGAAGCAATACAGTTACTGGACAACACGCGGGAAATGAGAAGATTGAAGCAAACCAACACAAGTTTAGCTTCAGTATATTTAATTTTATTCTAATTTAGGCCTTGCTTGTATATTAATGGAAATACAACAGAATAATAGTAATAAATGAATTAATAAATTAAGATTATACTAAGCACATCGAATGTATATTAAATTTTAATAATCAACAATGCATTGAACATAAAGTATAATTATTACACCATCGCACATTGTGAACAAAAATATCATGAGTTAGATTACATGAGCACCTAATATAAGTATATGTGTTTTTTATTTACTTTTATATTACAAATTTTAAATTAAAGTAATATAATTTATACGGTATGCTATTAAAGTAAGAGTATTTGAATAATGTATTTATAATCACTAAATGATCGATTCAGTTCTCAAAATTATTGTCCATAAAGTTAATAAATAAAATAATTGATAAAATGTTCAAAGAAAGTCATATAGTTATACATTTTATTGCATTAATTGTCAAACATCTTAATATTTATAAACGGTTTAAAATATTTACCAAAGTTCCGTTAATATTTCATAATATTTTATTTGTTTCCTTTACAGTGTTCCATCTATGCAAATTATGCAGTTAATTTAATTTTATATACATATTTTCATTATTTTGTTTATGTGTTAATATATATCTGATCTTGTATATATATATATTTTACCTAAAATATATATTGAAAAACAATACGTGAATATGACAATATTCAACAAATACCACGCTTTTTGCATGGCTCTTTAGTTATTCATTCCACTATTCAATCGTTAAAAGAGTAGTATTTATTTCAAGGTATCATGTTATGTAATATTCGGGAATCTCACCATTGCAGATAGTCCGCTTTTAATTTGTCTTCTATGGTTTTCGTTAATCTACTGCTTTTTACTTCACTTTGGATTGCACATGCAGACTAAAAACTCACCAATAAATGAGGAATTAAAATTCTCAAACCGTTTTATAATAGTTTGTATCCTTTGCCTTATTCATTATAACTCGTATTGCACCAATTAATTTCACCTCCTCCACCTCCTCAATCACCTCCTACCGGCCTAAAGGTTTATTAAAGGATAATCTCAAAAGTTTTTGAGAAACTGAAAAAAAAAGAAAGATCATTCCAGAACACTAATTTGGGTTTTGCAATAAGCACGGAACAATAAAAAAAGTGTATAGAATTGCTAACAAAATAAATATGGACTTAAAAGCCAAAAAATATTGTTCAGTTAGATTCCTAGATATATCTCTGGCTTTTGATATAGTATGGCATGAGGTATTGCTGGTTAAATTAAATAAACTTCTTCCTCATGCGGATTATGACCTACTAAAATGTTACAGGTATGTTAGGTTTTCTTCTCTCTGGTATGGTAAACTTAAAATAAATTTTTCGTTATTTCTGCTGGCTATTTATAACAAAACTATAATTCTCGTTTATTTGAAAAAACGTTCATATTAAACAGGCAAAAGGAACACAAGTAAGATATTATGTAATATATCCTCGAGTAAATCAGATAGAACACACAAAACGCCTTCTCCGTAAGCCGAACATTGGTTTTCGGTGAAACGGAATTACCACATAAATAAAAAGTTTTTTAATCTGTTTTTGAAATATCAGGGGAAATTTCGGTAATGTCGTTTGTCGTCTGTATGAAAGTGATATTTGGATTTTCTCTCTCTCTCTCTCTCTCTCGTTCTCTATATATCTCTCTCTCTCACTCTCTCTAATTCCCTTAATAAATTAAGGTAAAGGGAAGAGGTAAACGCTTATTCTCCACAGAGTTGGAAATCAAAAGAAAATAAATTGAAATCAGTAGAAAATATTGTACTGAATCTAGATAAATCTAGATAAAAATAAAATGGAGTTAAATCTAATTCATTCTAAGCGAGAAATTTGATAACGTTAATGATAAATATTATATCGGGGAAAAATAATTTCCTTTTTTTAACAGATGTAGCGTCACAATAACCTGAGAAATATCTATTAGGTTTTAAGAAAAAAATATAAAATTTTTCAAGTTGAAAATAAAATCATAAAAATGATAATTATTTGTCTATATCCTAAGGCATTAAAACACATTAAACAGTGGTGTATCTGGTGGGTTATGTTGGAAAACTAAAATTGCCACAGTAGGCTAGAGCACTATTTTTGAAAAATTACTTTATGACAATTGTACCTATTCACTACATATTTAAGCTGACAGGTTAATTGGAAAGTCCCCGGCCTGGCACATAGATGGCGCAACTAGAATTAAATCCATATATTTGTTAGTTAGCCCCAAACCTCAAAAGATGCATGTATAAATTTGACAGTTGTCGGATCATTTGTTTGTGAATTATAGCATATCTAGTCAAGCAACTTTTGTTATTGTGAAAAAAAAGTGGATTAAAAGTATTTCGCGTTTTGATAAAATATTGCTTTTTGAAAGGAAAAAATTCATTTGAAGCAAAAACTTAGCTTGATGCCGAGCTTCCGGACACTGTCTCGGGAAAATCAACCATCAAGGAGTGGTATGTTAAGTTTAGAAGTGCTCAAATGAGCTCCGAAGACGGTGAAAGCAGTGGATATCCAAAGGAGGTCGTTACCGACGAAAACATTAAAGAAATCTACAAAATCATTTTGAATGACGTACATTGAATGATGATGAAATATTAGACACCCTAAAGATATCAACTGAATGTGTACAACATATGATTCACAAATATTTGGGTATGATGAAGCTTTGTGAAAAGTTGCCGCGCCAGATCACTTTTCACCAAAAACAAGGACGAGTTGATGATTCGGAGCAGTGTCTGAAGATGATCAACCGTAATAAACCCGAGTTTTTGCATCGATATGTGACAATTGATGAAACATGGCTCCATTCAAACTGGGGCCTATTTTTAAGCAAAGGACAAATCGTACCACAAAAATTGTATCGAAAAGTTGGACGGTCGCTATAATCAGTGTATCACCCTTGAGGGGAATTATGTTGAATAAAAAAAAGAAGTTTACCAAAAAATGTGCTTTACTATGGTAGGCCGGGGACCTTTCAATAGACCTGTTACCTAATATTGATGAAAATTATATTTAATGTAATGTGAATGGCTTAGTGGTACAAGTCCGTATGAAGTCATTATTTGTTTTTGCAATATTCGAATGACAACTAGGCAGAAGAAAATGAGTTTGTAACTCAACGAAAATTTACTGCTAGTCACTACTGAACGGCAATATGTTCTTAAAATAAATAGAAATATTTAAATTTAATGCAATCCTTAGTGTCAATCAAATATTATCACTATTGGATTAACAAAAGTCAGTATCAAATATCTGGTTTATTTTACATCAAATTGTTCGATGGGCTATACTACACCAAGTTAAGGGTAAGCGACATAAATTTGTTTAAAAATGTTATATAATCAAGCTCGTATATCCTGGTAAGTGTAGCAAACAGCAGCTTCAAACATTTCGAACAATAGTTACATCTAGACAATGTATGAACCCAGATCAAAAATTCATAAGGAAACCTAACATGTAAACACAGATTTTGTAAACCACTTGATGAAGTATTGTAGTTGCACATGCTTAGAAGATTGTAAATCTATTAGACTGAACTACACAATTACAATTTGTTCATGTTATTTATCCAAATGTTACAAAGTAATTTGATACAATAGCAGATATACGTTGTCGTTTTCAAGAGCTGCTAGAAGGTAAAGAAAATTAAACATTCATCATTAAATATATATAATTTCAATCTGTTATGTTGTTACTATCAACTATGTAAAATAAATATTTTGGTAGCCCTGTCAAATATATTTGCATCTATACCAAGTACATTAGCAAATTATCATCAAATTTTTTAGTAGGTTTGCCATCAATACGATTTTGATTTATCTTAGTACATATACCGCAAATGATTTAATAATGCTATGGTCACAGTTCCCAAGTGGCGAAAGTGCTATTATCCGGTACAGTTTACAGTTAGTACCTGCATTTATTAATATGTTTACCAATTGTTATACTGATACTTAATATTTTTTAGTACTCTACCGCATTTAATGGTTAGTGTGTCTGGAATACTCACCTAATTATGTAAGAGTTCTAATATTCTTTTTAAAATTATTATTTCAGTTACAGTGAGACAGTACAGCCCTTATGGACGAATCGACTGCGGACAAATTTATATTATTTGCCTTAATACATCTCAGTTTAATTATTCTCATCCGTTTTTGCCATCCGTTGTTTGGCAATTTCTATATTTCAACTGCGAAATATAAGATAAATAATCCAAATAAAATCGAATCGCGCTAAAATGTTCAAACGTTTGATACGAACATCATGTTTAGGAAAGGATTTTCTGATTGGGGTTTGACCTAAAGTGACGAATTTTGAAATTTTGTATTTCTATCTCCGGTAGAACCAAAAAATGTTAAATCATTTTTAGTCACGTCAAACTTGTTGATTTTTTAGTGAGTGAACCTATGGCTATTATATGAGCTTCGAACTACGGTCCTCGACATTAAGTCTACCGATTGGTGAGTGACACACTTTTTTTTATATATTTTTTATTTTACATTTTTGCCATCAAACGAAAATCACCAACAATCACAATCACCAACATAAATTTTACTACCTTGGCCCGGCAAGATTCGAACTCACGAATATCGGAACAGTAGGAGGACCGACCGTACTGACTCCAAAATAAACTAGGACCAGTGCTTTCATACTGAAAACACACACCACCACGATCATTTTATGAAATCATTAGCGATAAATTATAATCCATTACAAACTTTAAGAAAAAAAAACCTATTACATAATATTGGTAATATTTTGATTAATATTTAACTAATACTAAAATTTAATTTATTGCATATAATTAAAAGAGTTTATGCAGTTATACCCGTAATACATACTAAACATTAATTAAAATGTTACATCGACGTCCATTTAATAAAGTCATGTTTAAAAATGGGAATATTTACATATTTAAAAGCTTGCCTGGTGCTGTTGTTTTGTGACCTGTACAGGGTTTTAAAATAAAGTTAATCCTGTATTTTAGAAGCTTTCTTTTTGAATATATACGTACAAACGGTTCAGTGAATTATATTAAAATCAATATCAAAGTTAAATAAAACGTACAATTTGAGCAGATACATTAATAATAGGTTATTTATGCTATTTAGTAGATAATGGATAATATTGGTACAAAATATAATAATATATTATTATATTACATAAAGTGCAAGCTGTATATAGTTACTTTATTTTAAGTTTTTTTTGTGTGAAGTTAAAGCCTTAGTTAGGAAAGAGTGATACTATATATTTTATTGAAAGTGCTGTTTATTATTGGCTATATGATTTTCAAGTAGCTAACAGTAAGAATTTTCATTTTTTTTTAGAAAAACTCTATATTTTTTTAAGACGATTCAAGGAAATACTATGTTTAGACTATTTGTACATAATATTTAACAAACCCTTCTAAATTATGGAATTATATCACGAAACCATAAAATAAACCTTATAACCTGAACTACCATAAGCTCGAAAATTATGTTTTTGTTTTTGAATCATTATTTTGGCGCTTAATATTTTATACCTTACTCAATCTCAGTTTTCTTCATCATTAGCTTAAAGTAATCAATGCAGGTTCTTAATCCCATTTCAGCCTGATATTTTGTAATGATCATTGAGCAATTTTGCTCTAATTTAAATTTATACCTGATACTTAAACTAAAATATTTCCTCAATAGTTTATCCTATGTTCTAGTAACATAACTACACTTCAACTACACTTCACTTTCGTATTCATACTAATATTCAGTAGCTCATAAGCTCATGAGGGTTCATCCTCTTGAGGTTTCTCACTAGGTTTGGGTTGCTCAAGAGCTTCCACGTTCATATGGTTGAGTAAGATTTGTTCGTGATGGATATCTGTGTTTCGGCAGTGGCATAACGCATCAATGACGTTTCCTTAATTATAGGAACGCTGAATAACTTTACCGATGTTGTTTTGGCTAGTATAACGCCAGAACCTAGTACTATAACTCTAAACGGATTTCAAGATTTACAGTATCTTCTTGTCTCTTATTGATATGCAATTTCCAGCGGAATTTAGCATCTATAGGCAAAGATAAACCAGATATTTTATTGAGCCAGAAAAAGTGAGCTGCGTGCCTATGCCAATAAATAACTAGTCTTCTAGAACAAATACTAATTTACTGCTAATAATTACCATTATAATCCACACACAATCTATCCAGCGACAATCTATATTTCTTTTCGCACGCCTTAAACCTTTTCACTCACGCATTATCATACTAGTTCCTAGGGTCTAGTCCTCTTTAGTCTGCAAACAGAGGGTCGTTCAGTAAGAATTTTCAATAACTGAATGCAATAACTGAAGCGTCACCGGGTTTTCATTTCAGCCTGGCTTCGTGCATCACCGCGAATTTTTAATCCTTTTCTTGACTGTAGGAATGTCCAGGTCTCGATGCAAATTTTTATTGCTTACATGCCATGGTGCGTCTACAGAGTTACAAAATATATTATTAAATCTTATTTACGTTTCTATCCTGGGTACAAACCCACAACTCTATACCATATAGCCATATTAGTTTGAACATCTGATTACATATCAGTAACTTGTAATTTCTTTTTAACACGGTCCTTCCATTTTAATTTAACATCTAGTGTAATGCCTAGATATTTAGCTCTATTTCTAAATGACACTATCTAATCTGAAGATTGATGGGTTGTTTAATGTCTGGTTGGTAAAATTAATAAGCTTATATAACAGACTTTAGCTTATTTAATTTTATTCTCCATTGTTTGGTCCAGTCTAGTAGTTTATCGCCAGATGCCTGTAGTTTCTTTATGGATACTTCTTGGTTTTTGCCCACTGCTAACAGTACTCAATCATACGTAAATGTAGGTATTGTAATTTCCTCGATCTTGGGTATGCCATTTGTATAGACCAGATAGAGGATAGGTCTTAGGATGCTGCCTTGTGGCACTCTTGCTAGCATTTTCTTAGTTCAGAATACTCTTCTTCCTGTTTAATTTTGAAGAGTCTATTGAAGATATAGGATGTCAATGCCTCTACATTTTGCTTTGGCAGCATTTTGTTTAATTTATGGTGTTAAGCTTTATCGAAGGCTTGTGCTACATCTAGGAAAACTGCAGAGAATATTTATTTTCTTTCCAGAGAACGCTCAATGATATCTATTATTGAATGGACCACGATGAATAGACTCATCGACGCAATTTCAAATAAAGAAATATGCCGATATGATTTGACATAATTAGATTGTTTTCCAGGTTTTGGTATCACAATTACTTGAGCTGCTTTCCAATATACACGGGCATATCTCATAGCTGCGTTAAAAATATTAATAAGCTTTACTATGGCTTTTCTAGGCAATTGTTTTAGAATTTTTCAATTCATTTAACTTGACATGACCAATTTATCCCAAGTGTTCTGTCAACGGAGCTTTGAGCGATCTCATCATGCTTTCTTCCTATGGAAATTACGGCAGTTTCATTAGCAAAAGTTGCGATTGTTTCATCTTCATGATGATGATTATTACAGGCATAGAGTAGCTGGTACCTTCTTTGATACACTGCTCTGATTTCTTTTGTTTCAGAATAAGGATTAATTCTAAAATATTTTTCTTCTAACTTCTTTCCTTACAGTTTAAAGGTTAGCACATTGGCAGTTGGTTGAGCAGTTGGAGTAGACTCATGTTCATTCTGTAAGACAGGTCTTCATGTCACGCTTTGTCGAGACCTTCAGAGACACGGAGGAAGACTGTGGAGCAGACTCTTTTGTCTTCCAGCGATTTTAATGTCCTTTGTGTGAAAGACTATAAGATATAAATATATGATTCGTTAATAGTTTGCAAATAAAATAATATTTATCATGCCTATTTTCTTATATTTTAATTTAACAACTCGTTTACTAGTAATTGTCCAAATTGCCAAGAAAGGTGCAATCCTGTGACACAAAGAAAGTGACTTTCAGTTTTAGCACATCCAAAAACAAAGATTATGCCACAAGACTTAATCAGCTCTTAGAAGCTTTTTTGAAGACCTGTGTTATGGATGATAGTAAAACATACAAAAAAAGAATAGGAAATTACAGCAACGTAAAATCAATGCAATGAAATCACTACAAGCAATGCAATTTAACAGGTCAATTAAGAAATCCCCGGCCTACCATAGTAAAACACAACATTTTTGGCAAAATTAGTTTATTTTATTCAACATAATTCCCTTCAAGGGTGATACACTGATCATAGCGGCCCTCCAACTTTTCGATACCATTTATGTAGTATAATTTGTGCTTTGTATCAAAAGTTCAGTTTCGGCGTTCACCTCTTTATTCGACCAACATTTCTTCCCAGCGAGCATTCTTTTGAGATCTGAGAATAGGAGATAGTCGCTGGGGTTCTACGGTGGATCAGGAAGCAATTCGAAGCCCAAGTGGTGAAATTTTGCCATCGTTTTTACTGACTTGTGGCACGGTGCATAGTCTTGGTGAAACAGTACTTCCTTTTTCTTCAAATGCGGCCATTCTTCGGCGATTTCGTCCTTCATCGGTCCAATAACGCTATATAATAGTCGCTGTTAATGGTCTTTCCATTTTCAAGGTAGTCAATGAAAGCTATTCCATGGGCATCCGAAAGTACAGACTCCATAACATTGCCAGCCGACTGTTGCGTTTTCCCATGCTTTGGAGAGGATTCATGGTGTGCAGTCCACTCCGATGACTGTCAATTGGACTTCAGAGCGAAATGATGGAGCCATGTTTCATCTATTGTCACATATCGACGCAAAAACTCGGGTTTATTACGCTTGATCATCTTCAAACACTGCTCCGAATCATCAACTCGTCGTTGTTTTTGGTCAAAAGGATGTTCACTGCGTTCACCTTCTTCGGTGCTCATTTCACCACGTCTAAACTTAGCATACCAATCCTTGATAGTTGATTTTCCAGGGGCAGCGTCCGAAAACACGGCATCAAGCCAAGTTTTTGCTTCAACTGTATTTTTTCCCTTCAAGAAACAATATTTTATCAACACGCGAAATTCCTTTTTATCCGTTTTTTTTTCACAATAACAAAAGTTGCTTTACCCAAAAGGCTATAATTTATAAACCAATAATCCGACAGCTGTCAAATTTATACATTCATCTTTCGGATGTTAAGGCTAACTAAAATACATATGGATTCCATCCTGGTGGCGGCATCATGTGTCAGGCTGGGGACTTTTCAATTAACCTATTATTGTGCATCGCACAGGATATCGGAAGTTTGCGGCAAACAAAGGCATAAATAACTTGTATAAAGTATATACTTTAGCTTAGGTTATTATTTTAATTTTTCAAATACATACAGATTCATTTATCCCCTTTTCGTCTCCCTTGAGTATTAAATCTATCAATGTGAAACGATAATATAAATATAAAACTTTCCTTACCCTTTAGAATAACCTAGGTGATCTTCTAGCGTGTTGAATACGAAAAATTTTGTATACTCTAAGTTTTTCTACCTAAACGTGTATGTAACAAATGACAGCTTCTTATCAATTGTATTTATTAAATAGTTAAGTATTATTAATAACGTTTATCTAAAATTACGTCTAATTGAGTGTCAGATTGAAATTTTCAAATCCATCAAAAAAAAAGATATATAATAATTTTTAATTTTAGACAGCCTAATAATATATAACCATAATAAAACACAGTGATGGTCAGAGTGTCATTTTTAACAATAAACAATAACTATCTCAGTCTTAATGTTGAGTTAATTCGTATGCTACTCAAGCAATTAAGTAGATTTATCAGTTTCAGAGGTATTAATCAATAATTACCACGATATCTTACCAATCTGATAATGTAATTACGTTATAGCAGTTGGTATTAATTAATAATAGTTTCCACCGTAACATTAACACAATTAATTGATAAATACATGCTGTACTTTAATGTTAATTGCATTTGTATGTACTTTAGTATCTTCTAATTGGTGCATAAATTGTATAATATGATGTTTCATTTAATAAATGACGATTAAAATAAATTTTGTCACGTTTAGTATTTATTATGAATATATTATGGTCATATGAGTGTATAAAATTTACATTTGCGAAATATCACTCCTTAGTTAAATATTCTAGTACTATTCCTTCATCTAAAATTATAATTTTCTGCTGCAATGATTCGATTTAGGAAAGAACGTCTTTAGACTTTAGAATACGGTCTCACGACTTATGTATAGACTACTTGATAGAACCCGGTAGTTGAAGTACTTGGTAAATAATAATAAAAATACATCATTAACTCCATCATGAGGCTGCAACATTTCCCGGCATCTTGGAAACACGAACATATAGCGGTTATTCCCAAGAAAGGAGCGAAATCATCTCCATCTGACTACAGACCCAGTCTTCGCAGTGTCATTGCGAAGCTTGGTGAGAGGACAATACTCTATGCTCACAACACTTTCACAAAAGACAACAACATCATTCCTGATGAACAATTCGGATTTCGCGCTCACCACTCATCCGTCCATCAGGCTACCCGCCTGGCCGCACACATCCATCACGCTCTTGACCAATGTAAAAAGCTTGGAGCAGTCCTTCTGGACCTAACCAAAGCCTTCGACATTGTCTGGCACGACGGTTTGATCGCAAAATGCGTGTGGTTAGCCCTCCCAGAAGACCTAACCGCTCTCATCAAGTCCTATATTTTGGTAATATCTTTCCAGGTCAAGATCAGGAAAACACTTTCCAGTCGAAAACAAATCGATGCTGGCGTACCTCAAGGTTCCCCTCTGGCTCCAGCCTTATTTAACCTCTTTATTTCAGAGCTTCCGAGAAAACTGCACATTGACGTCGGTTTGACGCTCACGACACTGCTTTCTTCACGGTCACCAGGTTCGAAGTTACAATTCATGAATGTTTACAGAAGCAGCTCGATCACGCGGTCAAGTGGTTGAAATTCTGGAGGTTGCAAATCAACCCCCTGAAAACCCAGGTCATTATTTTCTATAAGAATCGTTACGTACTGCGCAAAGCAACATAAGATCGACACCGCAATAATGCCAATGCTGGATAACGTCACGTACCTAGCTTTCCACTTCGACCGACGGTTCGGTTGGCATTCCCAAATCCAGAAAGCAATTCAGAAAGGTTCGGGGATAGCAAACTTGCAATCTTCTCTGATATGCCTTTCTAGCAGACTTCCCATCTATATCAAATGCTTATTTTACAAGATATTAATTCAATTCGTACTCCTCTACGGATCTAATGGATCTCTACCTAATACGGATCACCCTACTTGTACCAGAGGAATTCGTGGCAAACATATCCAAACCATAGCAATCTGGGTCTTTGAATATGTTCCTCAACATAGCACTAATTGCAGAATCTTCATTTCATTTCTAATATGATCTCGGAGAGAAATATATAGAGTTTGCCTTAAGCGTCGCATTAGAAAGTCTAAATTGTAGATGTCGTACTATGGCAATGTTCTACAATTAAGTTTAGGAGCTATACAGAGGGATTGGTAATTGGCGTTCGAAATGGGCTGAATTCAGTTTTGAGTGTAATATGTCCCCTCGTCGACTTTTCTAACCTTACATTTTTAATACATATCCTTTATAAAATCAATTAGGTAGTGATCACATGATACAACAGTATCAAGCTGTATTATGCTAACAAGCTGTATTGTGATAATTTTGTCAATTCAAAATGGAATTTATGGTGAATTTATGTTTTTTATATTTGTATATTTTAAGATAATTTATGGAAACATTGACATGATATATATTAATAAAAATACTTTCCATCGAATTCTTCAGCCATTCTGAAGCAGCGAAGAATAGGTTGAACCAGAAAGAATGTGAAGAAGAAGCCTGACCATGACTTTGCATGTGTTACTAGCTATTGCTGGTATTTTTACAACAACGCGTTAGTTCAGTTGTTATATTGAGATCGATAAACTTTTTTCTTTATTTCGTACTTTAAAAACAGCTGACTGTAAAAGTTATTTGAAGGTTTGTTGAGGTCTTGACCAGGGTTTTCATTAAATAAGTCTCGCAGCTCATAATCTCAAAACATTTTTGGCCCTCTGGTTCACTCTTTATCGTTGACATCATCATTGCCATTTTAAAAATATTTAAAAGGGTAATGGGATGTGACAGAAGAGCATCACCACAACTTTGTAAAGAAAAACTCTCGTCTAATTATTTCTTTCAAAAAAGCAGTTGATAAAAATGAGTAAGTTAGTGTATTTTTTTATTTAACTGTCGTGTCAACGTTAGTTTAAGATTTAACATACAAACATATCATTTTTCTGTTTATTTTGACTATATTTATTTGACTATATATACTTTGGTCTTTTACCGTTACAGTTTTGACAATTTTCGAAGAAAATAGTAGTAATTTTTGTATGGGTTTTAAGCTTTCTTATTATATTAATTAATTCTCCATACATTCAACACCATGCTTGATAAATAGTGGAGAAGTTAAGATTGAAAAATAAAAAAATGCATTAGTTAAATGGAAGAAATTCCTAACTTTATATTCAAAGGAATTGGTTTAGTGGTCAATTATAAAAGCTACTAGGTCTTATGGGGTACTAATAATACAACAAAGTATTAAATCAACTAGTAATACAACGCAGCCACAATGAAGTTCTTCGATTAATATCCTAAAAATGCTTATTGTAACATAACCGTCAAAGAACTGTACGACGACCTAAAAATAAAATGCATCTTCGAAATGGATGAAATGGATTCGACATAAACAGCAATTTATTCAAGTTTTGGTATTTACGCGAACCCAGCAAGCTCGAAGCAATAAAGCTACTGGACAACACGCAGGAAATCAGAAAAGTGAAGCGAACCAAACCACTTGAACTTATCTAGTGTATAAGTGTTACTTATAACTTTAAATGCTATTCTGCACTTGCCTTGCAAGTTGAACCGAACAGTACTAATAAACTAATTAATTTTTATTGGTTTTTTAAAATCTAGTCAACTTATTACTTGCAATCTACCAATTGCTAATCTAATATATTTAGGGTTTAGAGACCATGACTTTCAATTAAAACCTCACGAACTTTTTCGGTAAAAATAATGCGGAATGAAAACTGGAAAGTAATTTAATTAAACCGATTGAATTGGAGCAAAAAAAGTTTATTGCCTCGTCGATATTTATTTTCTGGCAACACGTCGAAACATACCAAAACAAATTTGTAGAGGTACATCCTCAATATAACATTGGCAATTTCAAATAGTACGCGTACAGTGATTATTGACGTTGCCGGTCAAAAACGCATTAGTATTTTACTGATTTTTTCGATTTATTTGAATTTAATCCAATTAAAATTCACCTCTCCGTCCTGTGTTATCATTACTAATCCGTATTTTTGTTATTCTTAGTTACTATCATCAGGAACATTGAGTTACAATTGTGTTTTGCTTTTATTTTAGTAAAATATTAATAACCACTCTTCTAACTGAGAAATAAATGTTATGTTATACCCTATATATATATATATATATATATATATATATATATATATATATGTATATATATATATATATATATATATATATATACAATTGTGTTTTGCTTTTAGTTTTTTTTGGTAAAATATTAATATATATATATATATATATATATATATATATATATATATATATATATATATATATATATATATATACATATATATATATATCTGATTTTTTCGATTTATTTGATTTTAATCCAATTAAAATTCATCTCTCCATCCTGTGTTATCATTAATAATCCATATTTTTGTTATTCTTAGTTACTATCATCAGGAACATTGAGTTACAATTGTGTTTTGCTTTTATTTTTTTTTTTGGTAAAATATTAATATATATATATATATATATATATATATATAATATATATATATATATATATATATATATATATATATATATATATATATATATATATATATATATATATATATAATATATATATATATATATATATATATATATATATATATATATATATATATATATATATATATATATATATATATCTGATTTTTTCGATTTATTTGATTTTAATCCAATTAAAATTCATCTCTCCATCCTGTGTTATCATTAATAATCCATATTTTTGTTATTCTTAGTTACTATTGTGGCGACCGCCACGACCCTTTAGGCCACCACCAATTCACCATCAACAACTACAAAGGTTGGCAACGCCGGTGGATTGGTACCATGCAGTTCTGGAGTATAAAAGGCCATCACGACGATGTCTCGCTCTCTTTTCTTATCACCGTCCCCCTGTAACAGTACCACTTCCACAGCGCTACCGTACTTCCTTCACCTTAACCTAATATCCTGTCAATCCTCCCATCGACCACATGTATCAATCGTAAGTTAAAATAAACAACTTTGATTCAACCAGTGTTTTTAGTTCCCGTGCAAATTCCTTCCAAAGATAGTAGTGAGTATTCTGATAAATGATCGCAGCGGCAGCCACACATTTCGACCGACCGACCGACCGACCCGACGAACATTCCTATAATTGGTGACCCCGACGTGATCAAAGTGCCTAACAGGTAAATCAACTCAACATAAGCCACTCGACAGGTGCTTGACACGTGCATGGAAGGATAGCACGAGGAACGGAACTCATCAACGTCACGTGGTCGACGACATCCCACGAGACTAGCCTGATGGACGAAAACCACAGAAGCCCATCATGTATACCAGCAACACATGAGCACCCTCGCATCACGAAACGGGACACGTAACACATTTACAGGTACCCTCAAACAAAGCTAAACGCCTCAAGACGAACGACGTCCTGCTACAGCTCCGATGGCAGCTGATCCCGTAAAACTCCTCGCTCAGGTTGGGATCCCCATCTCATCAGCAGTCCCCGGGCGTTTGTTTGCGTGACTACGGGTGCATTCCGGAACTTGCACCACATATAGGTACGTTCCACGGCTGTTCCACTAGGAGGGGAGTTATGTGGCGACCGCCACGACCCTTTAGGCCACCACCAATTCACCATCAACAACTACAAAGGTTGGCAACGCCGGTGGATTGGTACCATGCAGTTCTGGAGTATAAAAGGCTCATCACGACGATGTCTCGCTCTCTTTTCTTATCACCGTCCCCCTGTAACAGTACCACTTCCACAGCGCTACCGTACTTCCTTCACCTTAACCTAATATCCTGTCAATCCTCCCATCGACCACATGTATCAATCGTAAGTTAAAATAAACAACTTTGATTCAACCAGTGTTTTTAGTTCCCGTGCAAATTCCTTCCAAAGATAGTAGTGAGTATTCTGATAAATGATCGCAGCGGCAGCCACACATTTCGACCGACCGACCGACCCGACGAACATTCCTACACTATCATCAGGAACATTGAGTTACAATTGTGTTTTGCTTTTATTTTTTTTTTTTTTTGGTAAAATATTAATATATATATATATATATATATATATATATATATATATATATATATATATATATATATTATACTATCATTATTTGTTATTTTCATCATATCCATTGTAAAACGAAGTTAACCTAAATTCTAAAATGATAAATAAAAAAAATGACAATATGATGTTGACTAAACTCACCTACAGATAATTTTTAAAGTATGGTCAGAATTATTCGGATCGGAACTGAAAGGATGGATTTTATACGGGAGAAATATTGGCGGAAATAGGTTAGGCGCATAAGTGGGAACGAGACAAAAACAATAAGATAATATAAATCACAGGCGAAAATGCTAAGCTCATTTATAGATACCCGTTTGTCTTCCTTTAGACCGTATGAGCCTATAAACTAATTTTATGTTACCATGCTCGGTTTGTAGATAAAATTCAATTGGTTTTCCTGGCGACGTATGGAATTTTTCCGATTTGTCTCCGGAAAGATATTTAAGGCATCTTGTTCCTAGTTATCTGATGCATTTGAAGATGGTCTATTTTATAATCTTATTTCATTTTGTTGTTTATGCTGCTTTATAATAGTATATTTCGCTTATTTACTATTTTTAACCCACATTTATTGAAATTTAGCATGCATTTATAATTTTGATATAACTACATAGTATAAAACAAAGTCGCCTTTTCTCTCCCTATATCCCTATGTGCGCTTAAATCTTTAAAACTACGAAACGGATTTTGATGCGGTTTTTTTCAATAGATAGAGTGATTCAAGAGGAAGGTTTATATGTATAATACATGCATAATATACTAAGGCAACATTGCTAATTTTAGAGGTTTCTAACGTGATGTAAATTAACCTATTTTTTTAGGCTTATTTAGCAATTAGCAAAAACGCTGCCTAACCCTACGAGTTAGATCAAATTAATGTACTACAGTATTGTACACCATAAAAAGGTCTACAAAAAAGTCCTCGATGGTATATGTTTATCTTTTAGGGATAACCCACATTAACCATTTTTATTGTTTACTTTTTACGTGAGAAAATGGCTTATTTACGAAGCTATTTTAAGCAATACGACATTAATCGTTATCGAATTAAGTACCTTAAATACAGTGTGCAATTAATATAGATCAATATGGTTCCTTACAGCATGTAAATTAAACAAATATTTTCGGAGATATTACAAATTTAAAATTTGCGTTTAAAAATGTGTAATGTAATAAAAATTGTATGAATTTAGATATTCCAAAGATAGCAGGAAATCTTCATAGTAAGTATAGGGGAAGAGGAATTGTTTTACTCCAAATTTAATGCGTGCAGGCCAAGGGCAGTAATGAATGAACCAAAAATACTGGATCGATTTTAATCATGTTTTCATTGAGTGACATAGGCATATATATTTTATGCCCGTGCAAAGTCGGAGCGGGCCGCTATGTTTTTATATACAACGTTCATATTTTTTCTGTAGTGTATTTAATTTAGTATCAGCATTGCACCCGTGCGAAGCCGGGGCGGGTCGCTAGTTTGATATAAATTTTAATATATATAAACAAATATGTTTGGATTTAAGCAGTGTGGTTTAAGGTATTGTGTTATTTTCGACCATTCCCGTATTCTTGAAGCTATAAAAAGTGTATGACAAGTTTGGATACAAACAGATTAAGAATAGTAAAATAGCATAAAATTTTGTAGAGAAATCGAATGTGTCTGGTTTATTGGAAGGTATATACAAACCTCAAGGGAAAACCAAACATTTTCGAAAATATTATCGCAACATAGATAAACAAAATTCGAGAATTTATAAGAATTGTATCTCTTTGTTTACATTGTATTTAGAATTTTGAAATCAGCATAATTCTCAAGATATTTCAGATTTTTCTGTAAATTTTAGCGCTAGTAATCTGATCAATTTCAGGTTTCTTTAATAAAGGCGTTGTCTAACATAACACTAACTGAATATTGCAGGTAATTAGACCGAAAAGTGGAATAAATAAGAAAAGAACGAGCAACTAAAATCAAAAAATTAAGTAAACAAATTATTTCTCTAACCAGCCTAGATCTATTTATTGTTTTTGCAATATATATTTTAGATGAGAAATATTTTAAAGTTGAAAACAGTTGAAATAAAGCTGACTGCATACCTTTCAGAGATGGAATACGCAGGGCAAATAGAAAAAATTATGAATTATTAAAAGGAAATTTATAAACATTTAAAGCATTGATACATATCAAGCCTTTTAACGGTTAACATTATAGGATATGTAATGATATTATATGTTATTGTTTGAGTTTTGTATCAATAATATTGATTATTTACTTTATAGACTTAGCTTTTGAAAAATCAATAGCGATTTTAAATACGTTCTCTTAATATACATTTCGAAGTTCTTACAAATAAATGACCTGATTGTACAACGTTATTGTTTTAACATACATAACAGCTCAGTTTAAAAGTCCCCGGCCTGACACATAGATGGCGCTACTAGAACTAAATCCATATATTTTTAGTTAGCGCCAACCCTCAAAAGATGCATGTATTGTCATCATTAGTTTGCGAATTTTTAAAAGAAGCAACTTTTGTTATTGTGAAAAAATGGATAAAAAGAAATTTCGCGCGTTGATAAAATATTGATTTTTGAAGAGAAAAAATACAGTTGAAACAAAATCTTCGCTTGATGCCGAGTTTCCGGATACTGCCTCAGGAAAATCAACCATCAAGGATTGGTATGTTAAGTTTAGACGTGGTGAAATGAGCACCGAAGAAGGTGAACGCAGTGAACATCCTTTTGACCAAAAACAACGACGAGTTGATGATTCGGAGCAATGTTTGAAGATGATCAGAACAATATTACAAGGCGGTAACCAGTTAGATAAGATGATAGGACTTGAGGGTATGCCTGGTTTGTTTTGTTTATTGTTTGTTTTGTATACGAGAACATAATGATTTTGTTCTTTTTCTAGTTACCAAATAGTATACGAAATCGGATTGATTTAGTAGTACAAGTGTTCATATAGTCAGTGTATGAACTCATTGAACATATGTTGTTTACTACTAGTCATATTTTCTCAAAATACAAGGAATAAATTAATTAATTTCAAGTCTTCAACAAGATTTAATCAAATTCCATCATGGTTGGATTACGATAGCTCAATATATTTTTAAAATTAGTATTTCAGTTACGGTCACAGAGTAACTTTATCGACGAATTTATTCTGGGCAAATTTGGGTTATTTGCCTTGATAAAATCATGTTCAATTTTTTCATTTATCTTACCTTTCCGTTGGTTGCACAAAACCATTTTTTTAGCTGTAAAATATAAGATAAATAATTCAAATAAAATTGAAGCGCACTAAAAAGTTCAAATGTTAGGCCGCAATTAAATTAAGTTCATTGCGGACGTCATAGTTTCGTAGCGCTTCCGATACGTATTTCACTTAAAAAGGCGATTTTTGAAATTTTGTGTTTTTATATATGATAAAATCTTAAAATAAATGTATTTTTAATAGTGAGTCTATAGTATATTATTATTATAAATTAATATTTTTGTAATTCTTTATTACAGTCACCTAGCCTATCCCTTTAAAATATATCAAAGTTATTTCAGAATAATTGGCAACTCAACGTCTACTTATTTTCTTTTCTTATGTAAGTAATTTCACCTGTCGTTCACCTGAGAAATTATGTACCAAAAACTAAAAAAAATAGGACTATTACTGCTAATGTGGAAATTAGGGATATCACAAAAAAACATACATATTATCAAAAGCAAGTATTGATTTTGTTTATCATATACATATAGTTAGTATTTCTCCGTTACTTTCTTATGTTACTACTGTTTGTTCTATACATCTTTCTTGGTAAAACCAGTTTTTATTACTGCATTTTCCTAAATACATTTGCCATAACTGCAAAAGAGTTAGTATTATTTCTCTCCTCATACATTTTAACCAATCGTTCATGTATATTCTGAACGATAACACACATTTTCATATAGCTTTGACACTCTCTAACACAATTTCCTACAGTGAAAATATATTAATTATATAGGGCCTTTTAGTTGTTTCCTCTCCCATCACTCTGTCTTGGTAATTGTCAGCATTGAGACATAAACCAGCATTCATGAAGTTTCATTCAATCACTGTCGCTTTCGGAATCATTACTCAAGTGAATAACTAAACAGCTTATTTCCGATCTATTAATAACTTGCTCACCATACCACCATTTGTTAATTTCTTCTTCAATGTGATTTATCGACCTCAACCAAACCGAAGGTGTTATTGTCGACAATGATTCTTTCCATAAATCTAGACAGTTCTGGTTTGAATATCCTTCTCGACCTAAATGTCTATTATAATTTGCAATGCCCCATATCAACTCAATGGGGTTAAATATGCGGTGATAACGAAGAAGACGTAATACTTTGTGGCCATAAAGTTCAGAAATCTGATCTACCATATACTTTTTCTCAGGCTTATTTCTAATCTAATCTAACCTGATCTTCTCCACCAGTTTACTACGATATGGTGCATTGACCATAACAATAACTGATGGTTCCTCCAAGTTCTTTAAAAGCTGATTTGCAAACCAATTTAAAAACAAGTTATGGCTCATTTCTCCATGGTAATCACCCTTGGAATTAAAGGAAAACACTAGTTCTGCACCAGAAATAAAACCTTTCCTGTTTCCAGCATGAAGAACTATATGTCTGCAATGAATTATTAATAAATGTTAAAACTAACAAAACCTAATTGACAGTTAATTCTTCCTTGATTTTGAGATGAGTTTCTGAAAATTGTATTCTTTTAAAAGCAATCTCTGGAAGTTCCATTAAACCCCTTCGTGGGTTGTCTTTACACCACTTAAATCCTACATTTTTTTTGGCTTGGAACCGGGTAGGGGAATCCTGTTACGGATACCTGGTCGGGAAGACCCTCAAGAGTAAGCGAGTTGGACTGGTTATGTGGAGACTGCCTCTGGGCTACCCACTAAACCCCGCCCTATCAGCTGATCCAATGACCCTAACTGATACTTCTTACTGTTAGTAAGGAGGGTGCCCGTAACTAGTAACACCGTTAAGAGGCACAAGGGCCAGGCAAGCACGTGGCGTCGTTATCACACCAGCTTGCGGTACATGAGTTAATTACTCGCCGGAGAAGGTCGAAACAATTAGGAGTTAGAGCACGACGGGGTGGTGTCGGCTGTGATAGAATAAGGCTACGAAGAGCCGAATGAGTTATTGGCCTAAAATATCGGCCAGCTCGGTAATACATCTATTGTCCGAGAGACGAAGAGTGGAGAAATATCTCCAGTAAACCTCGGATAATGAGAATTTTGTTTTGAAACACTTGGAGACGTTCCACCTGGCTAGGTGAGACATATTTTAGATAGACACTGGAGCCGTATTGAACGACTAATCGAATCAGCATCTTGTACAGGAGAGATTTTATAGATAGAGGAAGCCTGCTGGCTCTGTTGATCAGCGGGAACAGCAAATTAACAATATCTTGACCTTTATGGAGGGACTTTTGAATGTGGGAATTCCACCTAAATTTGCGATCGAAGACAAGACCGAGATAGGTGGCTTCTTCTGACCATGGGATTTCGGCGTTCTCGATTTTAAGACGCTCGAAATGAAAGAAATGCTCGGTGCAAAACGCTTCTTGTGGAAGAAGATGGCCTGGGTTTTTTCTGGGTTGACCTGCAACCTCCAGAAATGTAACCACTGGACCGTCTCATCGAGTTGTTTGCGGAGTCTGCTTCGGATGTGCAGTGCTACTCTTGAAGAAGCAAAGTAATCAGTGTCGTCTGCGTAAAAAGCAGCCTCAACTTGTGGTCTCCTAGGAACATCTGAAAGAAAGATATTAAATAGAGCGGGTACCAGTGGGGAGCCTTGTGGAACTCCTGTGTTGATGGTTTTCCGGCTAGAGAGAATATCTTTAATCTTCACCTGGAACGATCGTCCTGACAGAAATGATTTGATAAAAGCTGTTAAGTCATCAGGTAGACCTAATCGGATGCATATCGCCACCAAGCCTTCGTGCCAAACCTTGTCAAAGGCTTTGGTTAGGTCCAAGAAGACCGCTCCAAGTCTTTCGCGTCGGTTAAAAACACAGTTGATTTTTGCGGCCAGCCGATAGGATAAAAATAATAAGGAAAATATTGTCTGACTGTAAAACAAAGTTACAATTTTTAACAGACATATATTGAATTGACTATATACGTCTTTCTCCGCGGTAGATATACCTGATACGGTTTATGCAATCCTAATTTAACGTAAAGAACATCCATTTCTAAACACTATATTCATAACGGTTGACAGTCAGGCACAACAAAAACAGTTTTTCTCCGAACGACCGGGACCGTATATTGCTGCAATATTTCCAGACTTTTCGAAATGGCTACACAAAATAAGTGAAGCGAACTTTCAACTTTGGAGGGCTTATCCAAACTAACTTTGAGACGAGAGTAGATATTTGCGCGAAAATGACACTGTTGTCGATGCAGAAATCGAACAAGAAGCGAAAGAGTTAAGAACTAAACTAAACGACATCGAACGTTGTTGAAGTGAAGCTTTAGAGCAATTTAGTTTTAAAACAACTTTCAAGGATTTAAAAACTATTTTTGTGACAAAATTAATGGACAAAACAACTGAAATTCCATATATACCTAATTAGTATAACCAATAACAAATAGACTATTCAAATTTTATTTGTATATGTATCATCGAAATTTGTCACGCCAAAACATAGCAATGTTGCCGCATCTAATCTGAGTTTCAGTTCAGTTTGACTTTGATATTCAACAAAATTCTAATCTAAATAAAACAATTGAACAAAAATGTTATCAAATATAATTTATTTTAACATTACAGTACATCTAACACATGTATTATCGAAGGATTTAGAACTACAATTAAGGATACAGGTATAATAGTTTGTAGGTTAGATTTGTTTTGTTTACACTGAACTCTTTTCAACACCACCCATGAGGTTGAGTTTCTAGGCGCGTTTTTTATGTAGTGGTATCCCCCCTGGAGGCCTAATTCACCTAATTAAGAATTGTATATCTGAGAAATGTATTTTATGTTCATTCGAGAGCATATTTACCTTTTTACGTTTAGTTCTTGTTTTCGTATCACTATATACTTTATTTATTTTGCTACTATCTGTGTACACCATTCTTCATAAAATTAATCAATAAATTCTGTCTAATGCATTTACCATATCTACAAACTGTTAATATTCATTCTCTCCTCATATGTTCTAACCTAATGCTCATTTTTAACTTTGAACAATTACAATTATATCAGTGCACACAAATCTTTCACTCTTCAGTTATGTTCTCTGTCTCAGGAATTTCCAGTATTGCACAGCAATATCACATATCCTGAAAGTATCCTTCGGTCACTTTCACTTTCCAACTCGCTGTCCAATTCAATCACTAAACTGTTGATTTCTAATCTGTCTAAAACTTGTCTACGATTCCACCATTAATCAATTACTTCCTCTGTATGTCTTATCGAGTTCATCCAAACCGAAGGTGTTATGGTTGCCAGTGCTTCCCTACACACAGCCAAACAGTTCTTGATGGAATATCCTTCTCGACTAGCAATATATCTGCAATTAATTTTCAATAAATATAATGATCAACAAAACCTAATCGAATACTATTGTAACTTTTACCTTTTTCCATCAATTTTTGTTGTCTTTACACTTTTTTTGGTGGTGTCTTGCCAAGAGTGCCACAATGAACCGTTTTGAAATATTCAAGTTTCATCAAGATACACAAATTCAAATAGTTTACCTTCCTTGGTCTTATTTTATGCCTTTAAAAATTGAATTATTTTTAAGGCAATATCTGGAAGTTCCACTAACCTCTCCGAGGGTTATCTTTACACCATTTAAACCCTATGCCCTGTAAGATTGTATGAAAGGATGTATTGCATCTCTCAAAAAGCTGCGGACCAACAATTTTCTCTAAAATAATTTAATTAAATTATGTTTATATGGATAAAATAGTTTGTGTACTTACTGTTCTTATAAATAAAGCCAATATCAAGATGGTCAAAATTCGTCACCCACTTTGTATGTAGACAGGTTTTCTCTCGTGAATCTAACGTATTATTCTTTATTTTGTAAGCGATGTTATTCACAGTATTCACACTAATATTTAGCGTGGTACCAACACACTAAAAATCATTTTTAATAAAATTGTAGGAACTTATATTATTTAATATCATCAATAATTACCTCCCTAACGGAATTTATTATCGGAACTATCTCGTTCCTTTTCGAAATAACTTATTAAAGCCGCAATCAATTTGTGACCCTGAATATCTATTTTTTTCCGCATTTTCAAACAAAGTAATATGATATATTATAGAGTGACTTAAAATTTATCAAAATAATCAAAGGGCTAAAACAATTTTTGCCGGTTTATAACCTGTAGTAATTATAACTAATATTCTGAATAATTTAGCGTACATCTGACAACTGGACGTCGAGCGACTGTTAGACGTGTGCAACATTCTTAAAAGCAATAGTGATAAGATATTTTAACCCCTTAATAACCTATTAATTATTGTGGCTGTATAATTAAGTGTAGTTCTCAGATATACTATAATATTAAAATAAATTATATTTGATAACATTCTTGTTCAATTATTTTATTTAGATTCGATTTTTTTAAAACTCATAGTTGATGCGGCAACATTGTAATGTTTCGACGTCACAAGTAACCATTACGTATTACTAAAAAAAACTTTGAATAGACTATAAATTAGCTAGCACCAGGGTGTACATCTGTCAAATTCTAATCAAATGTAGGCCTAAAATTTTACTGAGTTTCAGAAAAATATAAAGGAAGAAGTATTCATAGTTCTGGTTCATAACACTCAAATGTGTGTGAAACTACTTTTTATCCAACCTTATATTTGCATATATAGTATGAAATAGTTTAATTAAATATTTACTATATAACTAACACGACTTTAAAAAAATATCTATCAGATTCGACGCGCAAAGATATTGTTTTTAAGGTAAATAATAATAGAAGAACATATTTATTAGCGAAAATTCTCTGTAATCGACCCACTGATTTATAACTAGTTAATAAATCAAGCCAATTTTGTGTAGTGCGGCACATTCATCATATCACGGGAAGCCATATGTGACTGTCAAAAATCACGCCCTGATTACGAATTGATTTATTAATATCATTTCGCGTTATTTAGAATTAGATAAATATTGAACAGGTTAATCGAAAATATGTTACGAAAATCTGTTTAAATATATTATTATATCATTACGGGTACTAATATTATTCCGTATTTTTTAGTTACAACAAAATATGTGTTTCTAAAATGTTGACGGAAGTTTTGAAATTACGGTAAAATGCTGGAATCTCTGAATGAAAAATCGTTTGATAGCTCGTAGCTTGTGGTAAGTAAAAATCGACAATGTTCATTCAATGTTGAAAATATCAACATTCTCTTACATCTTGTTTCTTTTATGTCATGTGCTGTTTTACCACATTATACTCTACTTAACCAAAAGTTAAATGAAACACTTACATATCACATAATCCTGTAGTAGTTAGGTTCGCGTCAATCTTCTCATATTTTGTGGGTTGTCGTGTAGTACCTGTATTGCTTCCATGTTGTGACTTATAATGCATGTCATCAAAATTTGTAATACAATGTTGTATCACCAATTTTAAGTTTTGGTGTATTTTGGCTCTGATATAACCAAATACTAATGTAAATAAAACAATGAAACAAAAATAACATTATTACATATATTTTATTGTAACATTGTAGTGCAAAACATTTAATGTGCAATTCTATATTAATAACACGAAAAGGCAGATAATTGGTCAAGGCAATGAAGGCACATAATGTACAGCATATCTCTATTAGTGAGACAATATATTAGCCGTCAAAGATAAATTAATTTATTGATACCATAGGTTTTTGTGTTACAAAAAATATTGACACCAAAAAGTTCCAAGCTGAATCATGCTTTCCTTCTTTTAACAGTTCTGTTGTTGCCTGATTTTCTGATAAACTGTGTCTATATTATTTTTTAGTTATTATTGTATTTATTTCTCTTGCGGTCTTAGTTGGATGTATGGTATGATAGAAATTATATCCACAAAATTATAAAGTTTAATAACAAATACTTGCAGGTGATAGTAATGTTCCTGAATCATGTCATTAATATTCCAAATTGATAACTGAATATGATTATTTGACATTTCTGGTTCTTAAGGTTATCACTATATTTTTTTAATTTTTGTATTATTTTAGGACAATATTCACCCTGCTCGTCCAGAATCCAGAATGCTGCCTTGAGAATTATACTGGGAGCATACCACACTAGTCCGGTTGAGAGCCTTCAATGTGAGGCAGAAATTCCTTCACTTGGTTCACGGCGAGCTCCTTCACATGAATCAATCAAGCTCAAATTAATTTCATTCAGAGCATTTCAGTCAATTCGGCTGTTTTTTCTCTAATAACTTAGACAACAACACTACAATAAAAAAACCTACATGTTCGTCATCATTATTTCGTCATCTTACAATGGACTAAAAACAACAATCCCTGCAGCAGTCAATGGAACTACCGCAATACCAACTTGGTAGCACTCCAATATACCCATAGACCTATCCATAAAGGTACTAAATAAAGAATATATTAGCTCCTCCATAGTAAAACAGCTCTTCACCCAGGCACTTGAGGAGAATTACCCAAATCATCTCGCCATTTACACGGATCGTTCTAAACGGGAATATTTCATCGGTGCCGCCTCAAGCCTAGTAGAGGAGCACTTTTGGCTTCCTACTATTACTAATATTTTTTCTGCGGATATTTTGGCCATTCACAAGGCCCTATTTGCCCTGGATAGGTCACTAATAGGCACAACAATATTTATAATATCGGATTCAATGAGTCCGTTGGATAACCTGATTTCAGTAAAGACAGTCAACCTTCTAGTAATAGTTATCACAGAACTACATACAGCACTGGAGAGGAGGGAAGTAAGGATAAATTATTTATGGACACCCTCTCACAGGGGAATATCCGGTAACGAAAGAGCTGACTATCTGGCGAGATATCTGGAGCAGAAAGGGAGATTCAATTAAACCAAGGGTTCTATTTAGTAAGGAAAACACATATAGGGACTCTATACAAAAACTGGATCAACTAAATTGAGATCTTCTTATGAAAAATAACAAGTTGTGGGAGATCAAGAGGGTCTTTCATCAATCTCCTAATATTAATAACTTTAGCAGGTTCCAAATGAGCATCCTTGCTCGGCTGCGAATAGGTCATAGCAGACTAACTGATGAGCATTTGTTAAAAGGAAGAGACCCTCCACTATGTGATCCAGGTCGAATACAACAGAACATCAGCACATCTTTCTAGACAGTAGAAAGCTTGAATTACTAAGACAGCAACTCGGGATGCCAAGGTAATTAGCGCAACTGGTCCAACCCAAGCACTTGGGCATGCTTATGAACGTTTTGACTGCCGCGGGATTGATATAGCTATTGTGATTCTCTTCTACTGCAATTTGAATTATTTGTTATTTTAACTTAAATGTATTTATTTTGTCTTTTTTGTGTCTCCTTGATTTATTAGTATCACTCCGCGTTATTTAGAATTAGCTAAATATTGAACAGGGCAAATGAAAATATGTTGCGAAAATCTGTTTAAATACATTATTATTTCATACGTTTCAGGTACTAATATTACTCCGTATTTTTTAGTTACAAAAAAATATGTGCTTCTAAAATGTTGATGAAAGATTTGAAATTACGGTAAAATGCTGGAAACTCTGAATAAAAATCTGTTTAATGGCTTGCAGCTTGTGGTTAGTAAAAATTGAAAGGACAATGTTCATGTCCATTCGGGGTTGAAAGTATCAAAATTCTCTTACATCTTGTTTATTTTTATGTGTTTTTTTACCACATTATACTACTTAAGAGTAACTTATATATTACTTATATATCAGCCGTGTTGTTAGGATCGCGTCAATCTTCTGATATTATGTGCGTTGTCGTGTAATAGCTGTTTAGCAGCTTTCTTTCCCATAAAATAGCTAATGCATGTCATCATCTGATTACTCATGTATATATATATATATATATATATATATATATATATATATATATATATATAAAAAATATTGACACCAAAAAGTGCCAAGATGAATCATGCTTTGATCTATCATCTGATTACTCATCAGTTATTATAAGAGTCACCTCAAATATTATCAACAAAACCAAACCATCCTTCTTTGAATAATACTAAGACTAATTGGCCATTACTTAAAGAGAAACTAGATACTTTCATATCCCTAAATTTATCTCTCAAAACTGAAAGATACAAAACAGTAGTATAAATACAACAAAAAATATACAAAAGGCAGCATGGTACGCAACTCTTATTAGCACGGCATATTAAAAGATAAATTATATATCATCAACAATTAAAAAAACAATTGCCGAAAAAGGTGAAACTGCGAAAAACCTGCAACAAATAAGAACATGAGAAAACAAGAGAAAATTCAACAAGGAAACAAAAGAGCTGAAAGTACTAATAAAAAACGAACAAAATCAAGGAATTCAAAAATGTTAGAAAATTTAACGCCAACTGATGCAACGGAATATTCTCTCTGGAAAGTAACAAAAAATGTTTAAAAAACCAGCAACTACTAATTTTCAGCTTAGAATTGTTTTATTATATTTACATTGAACTCTTTTTTTTCAGACCATCTATCAAGTTTTAGGCTTTTTGCTCTACTGTTACTGCCTGTGTACGTTCTTTATGAAATTTGATTGAGTCACCATAATGTCCATAATATATTTGCCATATCTGCAAAACAGTCAGTATTAATTATATCCTCATAAACTCTAGTCTAATGTTCATGTATACTCTAAATAATTACATATATATCTATACACATACATAATTCATACACTACAATATCATTTTTAGAGTTATTTTATATAATAATATATCCATCTTTAGTTGCTTCTTCTCTTATCACTCTGTGTTGTTAATTAACAGCATTGGGTCATCAGCCTACATCAAAAAAGTTTCATTTAGTTCTCTTTCACTATCAGAATTACTGTTCGAGTAAATTATTAAATTGTTAATTTCTAATCTATTAACTATTTTCAACTATTCCACCATCTGTCAATTTTTTGTCTGATTTCTGTCTGATACAAAGCGAAGTCATTAACGTAGAGAATTTTTTTCCTACAGGGTATCTTTTTTCAGGATTGATTCTAAAAAAGATAAATAACATAAAACTCAAGCATTTAATTAACTCAGCTCTAGGAAAAATTAATATATATATGCAATTAATTACTAAACAATATTATAACTAACTTAATTTTTACCATTTTCATGTTGACTTTACTCTCTTTATTAGACTTTTGCTCAATGTGTGACCCAATGTTTCATTTTGATATATCCATTCATTTTCCAGATACATAAACTGATTAAAAAATCTTCCTTATTTTTAATATAAGCTTTTAAAAATTATTTTATATATGTATAGTGTCTTAAAGTTCCATTAGGGCTCTTCATGGGTCACATTTACACCACTTAATGTTAGTGTAGAAAATGTTTCTTTCTTCAGTGTAGCTTTTTTCAGGCTTTCTTTCTAAAAAAGTATATTAAAGTAAAAGTAAAGTTGGCATTTCATTTATATTTAACGAGTGAAAAAACACTAATTCATCTCCAGGAAAAAATAATAATATATATGCAATGAGTTATTAAATAACATTGTAATTAACTTAAATTTTAAGTTTTTTCGTCATATTGTGTTGACTTTACTCTTTCTATTAGCCTTTTAACAAGAGTGACCCAATGTTTCGGTTTGAAATATCAATGTATTGTCTAGATATATAAATTGATAATAAAACTTCCTTAATTTTATTATATGATCTTAAAAATAATATTCATGTAAGGACAATGTCTTAAAGTTCTATTAGGGCTCTTCATGGGTCACGTTTACACCACTTAGTGTTAGTGTACAAAATGTTTCTTTCTTCAACGTATCTTTTTTCAGGCTTGATTCTAAAAAAGTAAATTAAAGTAAAAGTAAAGTTGGCATTTCATTTATATTTAACTAGTGACAAAACACTAATTCATCTCCAAGAAAAAATAATAATATATATGCAATGAGTTATTAAAGAACATTGTAACTAACTTAAAATTTAAGTTTTTTCGTCATATTGTGTTGACTTTACTCTTTCTATTAGTATTTTGAGAAGAGTGACCCAATGTTTCGGTTTGAAATATCAATGTATTGTCTAGATATATACTTTGATAATAAAACTTCTTTAATTTTATTATATGGTCTTAAAAATAATATTCATGTAAGGACGATGTCTTGAAGTTCCATTAGAGCTTTTCGTGGGTTACATTTACACTACTTGAATTCTATATTTCCTAACAGTGTAGGAAGAAATAACTTACATGACTCATAAAGCTGCATATCCTTAAGTTTTTCATAGATACTTCCCAGACTAACAGTTTTCTCTGAAATAATTGTATCAAATAACATTTATATGGAAAAAAATAATGTTTTTGTACATATCATATATTTAATTTCAAATAGAGATAATATCAAGGTGACCTTGATACGTCACCTGCCTTGTTTTGTGCCGCTCTTTGCATTGACTTGCACTCAATGATTATATTAATATTCAGTGCAGCTGCATGGCGCAAAAATATTTCCCATAAAACTCCATAATATATAAATAATATTTAATAGGATATGTGCCTCGCATTTTACTGGCAAGAGGGAGCACCCATTATTCCTCTTCGAAGCAACTGATTAGAGTCACAATAAGTTCTTGACTATTACTAAATAACTCTGACTATTTAGTGGCTTTGGAATTTTTAGTCGAAATTATCACGAATTTTAAACAACAGTTAGAAATGTATGAAGCCAAAGCACTAAAAGAACTTTTGCTCTGATTATTATCATTAATGTTGTGAAACATTTTGCAGACATATTGCAACGATGTCGACCAGTACCACTACAAATCGAATTTAGAGGGTGCTTGGGTTACATGTTCGAAATGACCAGAATTCATTGTGCCTCTTTTCTACTAAAGTTTGGCTAATTAGTAAAATGAAAAGGAAATATTGACTCTGAGTTTAAAACGATCTTACGTTTTTACAAACTGTATTTGGCAATGTAATCGACGGCATGGATAAGTTGCATTGGCTGTTTTATTGATTGGACACTAGAAACTTGCATGTTTTAACTATTAAATAACTTCGTGGATTTATTTTCTTTTGAGATTAATATACCATTTTCGTTGGTTACGCAGCGATAACAGTTGGTGATTAACAGAAGAATTTTGTTTTGGCGGCGTTGGATTACTACTTGGATTAGTTACTTGGATACTTCATAATTTACTGATTAACCAATATCTTTAATCATAGGTGTAGTTGGTAGTATCTTTCACGTGACTTCGAGTTTGGTCTGCTCTGCTTCTTGTGTTACGTGGTAACAGGTTAATTGAAAAATCCACTACCTGGCACATAGATGGCGCTACTAGAACTAAATCCACATATTTTTTAGTTAGCTCTAACCCTCAAAAGATGCGTGTATAAATTTGACAGCTGTCCGATCATTAGTTTGTGAATTATAGCATTTTGAGTGAAGCAACTTTTGTTATTGTGAAAAAAAAATGGTTAAAAAGGAATTTCGTGTGTTGATAAGATATTGCTATTTGAAGGGAAAAAATACAGTTGAGTCAAAAACTTGGCTTGATGCCGAGTTTCCGAACACTGCCCGAAGAAAATCAACCATCAAGGATTGGTAGGCTAAGTTTAACTGAACGTATGCATCATATCATTCTCAAATATTTAGGTATGAGAAGGCTCTGTGCAAAATGGATGCCGCGTGACTTGATTTTTGACCCAAAAAACAACGACGAGTTGATGATTCGGAGCAGTGTTTGAAGATGATCATGCATAATCAATCCGAGTTGTTGCGTCGATATGTGACAATGGATGAAACATGGCTCCATCATTTCACTGCGAAGTCCAATCGACAGTCATCCGAGTGGACTGCACACGAATGAACCCGCTCCAAAGCGTGGGAAAATGCAACAGTCGGCTGGCAAGATTATGGCATCTGTATTTTGGAATGCGCATGGAATAATTCTCATTGAATACCTAGACAAAGCAAGGACCATCAATAGCGACTGCTACATAGCGTTATTGGGCCATTTGAATCGGGCTTCGAATTGCTTCCTCATCCACCGTATTCTCCAGATCTGGCCCCCAGCGATTATTTCCTTTTCTCAGATCTCAAAATAATTCTCGCTAGGAAGAAATTTTCGGCGAATGTAAGGGTGATCGCTGAAACTGAGGCCTATTTTAAAGCAAAGGTTTTATGGTAGGCCGGGGACTTGTTATTTCTTCAATTGACCTGTTATTTCTGATTTGACGAACCATCTAGATTGATTCCGAGATATTTCACTAATTATGGTTGAGGAAGGTGGAATTCCTCAAGCGATACAAGATATTCGTCATTTCGACTCAACAGAAAATCGATATTAATAGATTTTGAGCTCTCTAATTCATTAGTACATCTGGCTTGCTACCACTTGTAGTCTCTTCTTCGCACTAAGAGATATATATTCCTTGCTATAGTGACAAATGTTGAAAATGAGGTTGGATTGCTTTCATCATGTTGATCTTTATTCTTGTCATTTTCAGAATGAAGACGAGCAAATCGATTCTGACACTGGCGTTCGCTTTTTCTCAAATTCGGAGGTATAAAAGGAATGAAATATGAGGAAAGGTGTTTTTCGAAGCCCAATAATATTTGAGTGAATAAACGAATGACGCTACCTATAGTATGGCATCGCTGAATGAATATTATTAGAGATATGTGATATTGTAGTAAGTTGTTAGCAAAAGCAATAAAATGAAATTGAAGTAAAATGCTATTAAAACGATTTCTTTCTATTTCGTATTACAGCACAAAGCTTAAGCCTTTCTCGACCGCATAGGTCTTTTTAAATTGTTGGAGAATCTACTGTACAACGTTAAAATTTCAAATCAGTCACTAATCTCTCCGAGTGTACCTTAAAGTTGCTTCCGCTAAGCTCTGTACGGAGAAAAGTCTATTGCAACTTGCCGATGTTAATAAAACTTTTCAGGTATCAAAGCGACACATATTTTACGGAAATACGTATATTAAAGTTTACGTATGTACATAGTTATTGAGATATATGTGTATAGATAAGTTGCAGTCATATTTATATCATTTTAATGCTTTGGATGATATATTTTTATGGGAGAAATGGAGTAATATTTGATAACAGACAGCTTTTAAAACGTTTTCTAGAGGGCTAAATAATAATATGTATATGTGCATATAATTATGTATATTTATTAGATGTTTGCATATATTCTGACCATTTATATTAATGAATATGAAATATCAATGTGAAGAATAGATATGATGAAGGATCATGGTAAAAAACAGATATGATAATAATATAGGTTCGAGATGCTATAAAAATATTTATTTTTAAACTACATCGTTGATTATTGACTTATAAAAATAGGGCACAAAGTCTGAAAAATTGCAATCTTAAGTCAAATACCAATTAGAAAAATTACTGATTATTTATTTTATAGTTCAAGAAATAACTACAGGACGAAAAACTAAAACGGGGATTTATCAATAACATATAAAACATATTTGTCTGCGTTATTTGCATGAAATGGTGATTATCATTCGGTCGAATATTGAAATAACAGGTGGGGCAAAAGACCCGCTACCATTTTGATTGCGCGCCATCTTGGTTATGTGACGTCTAGCACAGTGTCCTTTTAACCATTCTGTTCTGTAGACGTCTAAATTTTATTATGGATAGATATACGCCACAAGAACGAGCAGAGGTACTGACAATATTTATTGAAATTAATTGTTCCCGTACAAAATTCAATTAGTTCAAAAATTGCTACCGAGAGATCCTGATCAACCAGTTGAGTACAATAATGCAATCCCGGGGCTGTCTGGTGAAATTGTAGATTTTTCATCTAAATTGATAACGAGCGATGAAGCTCATTTTTTTGTCAGTAAACAGAATAGTAGGTTTTGGGGAACACAGAATCCTCAATTAATTCATGAAACATCATTGTATCCACTAAAAACAACGGTATCGTGTGGTATTGATGCCGGAAACATCATTGGTCCCTATTTTTTTTGAAAATGACCAAGGTGTTGCGGTTATTGTTACTGCCGAACGTTACCAAGACATGATTCGAAATTTTCTTGTGCCTGAAATGGGAGAGCCAGGACTATGTGGTTTCAGCAAGATAGGGCCGCAGCACACACAGCTCGTTCAACAATTCAATTATTGAATGACGTTTTTCCACAAAGACTAATTTCGCGAAGTGGCGATTTGGCATGGCTACACAGATCTTCGGATTTAACAGTGCCAGACATTTTCTTATGGGTATTTTAAAATTAAAAGTTTACGTGAATAAGCCCCAAATGAGTCAGTATCTTAAAAACAATATTTGTCATGAAATTGAAGGAATTTAGCCTCAGATGTTGCTGGATGTCATGAAATATGCATTAAAAAGAGCCGAAAATTCCATAGCTTCCGGTCATGCCGATGTAATTTTTCGATCATGACGAAAAAAAATACAAAGACCATATAAAGTTTTATGAAAACCATACTTACTTATATTTTCTCTGAGCAAAGTTATAGGCAATCAAAATGGTAGCAGGACTTTTGCCCCACGTTGTATTAAAAAACTTATCCAAAAACCCAAATTGCATTCTTAATGAATTATGTATTAGCCATATAATATACATTAATTGTAGGAAAATTGATCACTTGAGAATTAAGAATATTAATATTATTGAGATCAAGTCTCATAATTTCTAGGACTTATCGAAATTGTATCAATAGCAAGCATGTTGAAAAATTCTAAGAAGACAATTTTAAGATGCAAATATAAATGCATTTGACCGATTTACAAAATGTCATTTTTTCATAGCCGATAATAACTATAACACAAAAAAGTTTATATTATACAAATTACATGATGGATGTTCGATTAGACGTTTAGCATTATGTCTGTAAAAAGAAAAAGATTTTCCAGTATTATACCAAGATGTTTTGTAATATTTGAGTAAATAAAATGCGTGAAATTTGATTTCAAAATTTGTTTTAATAATGGCCTTGTTAATTTATAAGTACACTAGCAATTACAGTACTTCATCAAGTCTTGTTACAAATTCAGTACTTAACATATTAACAGAATTTTAAACTTATTTCTGCCACAAGTATATCAGGTTGTAAAAACTTAATAAAAGCACATTATTCAACCAAAAGATTAAAACATGTGTGATTATATTGGCTTTTTATAATCTACCCATGATGGAACTTGATCGATACTTTTTAAAGGCGCGTCTTTTATTAATAATTTTCTCAGTGGTATTAGAAGCCCATTGTTTTTTATGTTGTTGGCATTTAAAACTTGTAGAAATATATGCCTTTATGAAAAATTTTAAAACTAATCCTATCAATCACATGGTATTAAACACAATTTGCTCTAAATGAAACAAGCTTAATTTCATTACTCAACATCAAATTAAACTTTTTTGCATTGCAATGAAAATACATATATTATTGAATATTATATTTTGAAGTTTGAATGGCTTGGACGATCAAATAATTTGAATGGATGCAATGAATTGGCAGAAAACAGACGCTAGGTTATCCTCTTGCATAACAATAACTACAACAGATTCACGTTGTAATTGTTGTGAATGATAAACTTTTATTGGTGGGATGGGAATTTCTACCGTACCCAGTCTACTTAGCAGATATAGTACCATCGGATTACTGCTTATTCAGATAACTATAAAATGGCTTGATGGATACACGATTTCAAAATGCCAAATATGTGCAAAAAAGGAGTGGTAATAGGATCGCTGTCGAAGCAACATAGTTTTCTCGAAAAAGCCAGATATGTTGCCATGTTTTTAGATATATGGGAGGATATTGTAATGATAGAGGAAATCCAGAGATACGGGAAATGACGAAAAACATTTTGGTGAACATATAATGTATCAATTTTTTTCTATACAGGTAAGTGCTTAATAAATTAATTAGTGAAACCAACTGTTATTTGTTTATAGTTACGATAGATGGTTTACATTTTTTACTATGCATTTTAAAGTCTTCTTTTTACTAACGAGTGATTATCTGAACTGGACCTATTGTTTAACGTGGGTTTCGAACTAAGGTCCTTTGCATTAAACCCACCGATTGGCAAGTGACTAACTTAGAAACCAGTCGAAAAGGCATTCGGTCTTACCTAGCCTGGTTACTGGTGTGACTGGGATGGTTATTCCTTATCGGATTATCCACTCTTGACGTATAAAGACATTTACAGATACAATCACAAACATAAAGTACATCCATGCCCCAGAAGGATTCGAACCCGCGACTATCGCAACAGTAGTAGGATCGCCCTATCGCCTTAAACAGTGCGCCATCAAGCCGGCAGTTTACATTTTCCTAATAATTGACATATAACAGGTCAATTTAAAAGTACCGGTCTGACACATAGATGGCGCTACTAGAAATAATTCCATACGTTTTTAGTTAGCACTAACCATTAAAAAATGCGTGTATATATTTGACAGCTGTCGGATCATTAGCTGTCGGATCATGTGAATTATAGTATTTTGAGTGAAGCAATTTTTGTTATTGTAAAAAAAATGGATAAAAAGATATTTCGCGTGTTGATAAAATATTGCTTTTTGAAAGGAAAAAATACAGTTGAAGCAAAAATTGGCTTGATGCCGAGTTTCCAGACACCGTCCCAAGAAAATCAACCTTCAAGGATTGGTATGCTAAGTTTAGACGTGGTGAAATGAGCCCCGAAGACGGTGAACGCAGTGGACGTCCAAAAGTGGTTGTTAGCGACAAAAACATTAAAAAAATCCACAAAATGATTTTTAATGACCGTAAATTGAAATTGAATAATATAGCAGACACTCTAAAGATATAAACTGAACGTATACATCATATCATTCACGAATATTTGGGTATGAGAAAGCTCTGCGCAAAGTGGTTGCCGCGCGAGCTCACTTTTGACTAAAAACAACGACGAGTTGAAAATTCGGAGCAATATTTGAAGATGATTTATTGCGTCGATATGTGACAATGGATGAAACATGGTTCCATCATTTCACTTTGAAGTCCAGTCGATAGTCATCTTAGTGGACTGCATACGATGAACCCGCCCAAAGCGTGGGAAAACGCAACAGTCGGCTGGCAAGGTTATGGAGTCTGTATTTTGGGATGCGCATGGAATAAATTTCATTGAATACCTTGAAAAGGAAGGATCACCAACAGCGACTATTACAAAGCGATATTGGACCGTTTGAAGAACGAAATCGCTGAAAAACGGCCGCATTTGAAGAAAAGAAAGAAAAAAGATTTAATGTGCTGATTCACCAAGACGATGCTCCGTATGACAAGTCAGTGCAAACGATGGCAAAAATCCATGAATTGTGCTTCAAATTGCTTCCTCATTCACCGTACTCCCCAGATCTTGACCAGCGACTATTTCCTGGTTTCATATCTCAAAAGAATACTCGTTGGGAAGAAATTCTCGTCGAATGAAGAGGTGATCGCCGAAACTGAGGCCTGTTTTGAAGCAAAGTACAAAACGTACTACAAAAATGGCGTTGAAATGTTGGGGGGTTGCTATAGTCAGTGTACCATACTTGAAGCGAATTATGTTGAATAAATAAAAATTGCCAAAAAATGTGATGTACTATTGTAGGCCGGGGACTTTTCATTTGATCATTATACAAATATTCCTTTGAGATGTTTAATGTTAAAATAATGCCTATGCTTTTATAGCGCAAAAACTTAATCATGATTAATATATCGGACTCAAGAAA
Source organism: Rhynchophorus ferrugineus (assembly GCF_030347505.1). Classification (NCBI taxonomy): domain Eukaryota; kingdom Metazoa; phylum Arthropoda; class Insecta; order Coleoptera; family Curculionidae; genus Rhynchophorus; species Rhynchophorus ferrugineus. The sequence goes on along the minus strand of NW_027472590.1, from coordinate 24,732,559 downwards.
AAATCTCATTTCTCCAATGAAAAATACATCCTAGAGAAAAAAGCATAGTACATAATGACCTCGAGAAATCTTCTAATATAGAGAACCGACAGGTAATAAGTCAACATTATTGTGGGCAATTTATCAACGACAGACATCGTTTAGATATCAATTCATTCCACCTGATTTTCACCGCTAATGTATCGGGAAACACTTATCAAGAAAAAATATCATCAAAAATAAATAAAGGGGTCGCTTTCTATTCATTGTGGATCCTCTTTTTGTTGCCAGATTATGAGATCTCTTTTTTGCGGGCGGGTAGCTTTGTGTATCGTCCAGAAATTACCTTAACGTTGCAGAAAGAGAAATCGTTTAGGACTGATTTATTCTTTCAATCCTGATAAAGAATTGGAAAATGTGTATTTGTTGGAATTGGTTGTCTTTATACATACAGGGTGGACTACCATAATATTAGAATAATAAATAATAATTAAAGAAAGTATTTTAGTGTTAGACACACCTACTTTTTGTAGACCCTTCCCTCTGACCCCATAGAAAGTACCGTATCATCCTGGTATCATTATGCGGACGGTATCAGATAGCACTGTTAATTTTACTGATCTTAAGGAATGCTAGACCTAGGATTAGTTCTATGCGAACTATAGAAATAATTAGAAATCCTAATATAAGAAGGGTTTGGCATATGGATATCATATATCATATCGATGACATGGTTCGGTTACCGGTTACATGGCAGACGATACTGGATTATATAGTTTAATGTAGTTTTAATTTAATAATAGTATTGCTATTTTGTTTAAGAATACTTTAGAATTTGGTAGCTATGAGTCTGTAGTTGTTGTAAACATCGCAATTCATGCGATATGGAAAAAACGTTAGCAAAGAAACATATGACCTTTTTAAAAGTAAGTAATAGTAGATTTTAAGATTAGAATAAGGAAATATAATTCAAGATTAACGAGGCCGTGGTTTAAAATTTCTTAATCAATATTTGCTAAATATTGGATACAAATAGTTTTCCCTTAGCCTTGACAATACAATGTTTTAACATGCAAACTATAGTTACTTTGTTTTCTACATGTTAAATAGCAGGATATTTTCTACTGAAAAGAGTAATAATTAGCTAGTTAATTGTCTTCTATAGATCTTAAAGGTTTTTAGGTGATGCTTTAGAAATCCCCGAAGTTACTGATTTACTTATATGTATTTGCTGTGTATTTATTAAAATAAAATACCATATTTTTGAGAACTAATAGGAAATATTGGTTGATGTACTCATAATGCAGAAATAGTCCGTAATTGTCGGTTAATTAGAACTGCAAAAGAAGAATACTTAACGAATATTGTTATTCAGAACCAAGTTAAAAACACAGGTGTAAATAAAAACCAAGGGCAATGCAATGAAAGCCTTCGAGCTAACATGTTGAAGCAACGAAAGATACCTTATGTTTGAATATGATATTGAAATAAACTATTCATCATATGCACAAGTTGTCATCCGCAATATGAAAAAAAAGCTAATATTGTCGTGTATTTAAGAAAAAAGGTACTTCGGTCGGTCGAAAATTGTTATATTTTAGAGTCTCTTTTTTGATGGTTTACCTAGACTGGACATAGAGTTTAACGGGGGCTTTGAACCACGGACTTTGGCATTAAATATACCGAATGGCGAGTGACCAACTTAGAGATCATCCTAGAAGATATCCTGTAGAAAATCCAGCTTATTTACTGGCGTGAGAAGGTTCATATTTTTAACAATTTTAACAATCCTTTTTAACAATCACAAACATAAATTTACGACCATGCCCCAGCAGGATACTAACCCACCACTACCGTAACAGAAGGAGGACGCCTTTACCACTGTGCCAACCAACCGATAATCTGCTTTTATTATTACCTAGTTTAATAGCAAGATTGACTAGATCAGGTTGAAGACCTACAAATTTATATAATAGAAGCATAACATTCTACTCATTATTTAAAATTTCTATTTCATTAAGTTTATATATGAATTTTCGTATTATTTGCTGCAAATTGCCTTCAAAAGAACGTATACGTAAAGTTAGGTTAACTGATGTAAAATAGGGGTTAAATCTAAAACATTCCATCCAACCTTCGTATGTAGACATCACGTGCCACATGTTTCCGAATGACAAACAAGGAGTAAATACATGCTGGAAACTAGAGCACGCACAAAGACCAAATCGACAACAGCCTGTTTTAGTGTATGCTCTTTTGATGCATTCACCGTATGCCCTCACCGACTAATAGTTATTTCGATCTCAATATAAAGCTCTCTAAATAGTGTAAAGCTGACTTCCGGAAATCATTTGGTTTATTTTTTTAAACAGAACAAATGTCTCCACAAATATTTGTATAACTCTTTCCTTATTAAAATTCTATTTGCTTATTTAATTCAAAAGTATATGGGGCACAATATTATTTTTAATGTTTTTTATGGAAGATTATTATATACCGTGAAATCAAAAGATTTGAAAATTTAATTTTTTCTACGATAAGTTTTGCACCACAAGTACTTGTTTATTGATCTTCCGGTTAATCGTCCCTTAAAATCTTTACATTCAGGAAATAAAAACAACTTGCAACTATAATATAGTTGATTTTAAAAATTGAAAATTAAAAAGAGGTAGTTTAGTGATTGTTAGTATGAATAAACTTACCCCAACTTGCAACAACGAAATACGCGATAACGATGATACATTTATATCATCCCTAGTTCGGTCTGTTTGAGATTTTTAATATTATCAACCCACTTTTTAAAGAAAGCTAGATACTTTTTCAAAGAAAAACGACGTTGAATTTCTTTTGTACATTTACATCCGGGTACATTTCTCAGATTCAGTTACTTACTGATTGTTGTTCTTATATTGTACAACAAACTAATACTATACTAATGAGATTATCATTTAAGCACTAAATCGTGTAAAAAACTAAACACACGTTTCTATACGTAATGCACAGTGAAAATGGAAATCAAATAAATAAACAACAAACGCGCCATAGATGTGATGCAGACCAATCAAATGCCTTTGCGACTCTTAGCATAGCGATTAAAACAAGTAATAAATTCAAAATGGTGACATCTAGATATTGGATGGTGGGAAACATATCTCCAAAATTGTCTATAGCTTGTCATGAGGCGTAGATGTAAAATTTACAAGATAGTTTGTTTGTGATACAAAGTTGACCGGGTCATCTAGACATCAACAAAAGAGTACATAATATAACAGAGATTATTAAATTAATTAAATATAAATGTTACATGTTCAAGTCTTTTCGATGTTACTTTGGTATAGATTCGTATGGTAAAGTTCAGGATAACTTTACTTCCGCATTTTCATAAAATAATTTAATGTAGTTTTAGATGGCGAAAGTTATCCCAACTAAATAGCTTTCAATTAACAACTGCCTGACATTTGGATAATACATATATACTAACAATTCTCGTAAATTGTCATACGATAGCATACGCTATTATGTTTCGGGGTAATATTGACTGAATTTACATAATTGGAAGTACCAACATTGTAACTCAATTGTCTTAATATTCCGACTATGTCACATTTCCAGTTCATTTCTAAACGAAAGCGTTATTACGTGAAATGTGGCCGATCAGCATAAGATATATTAGTATAATATATATTTGGTATTCTTGGTGCGTGATTAGATATGCGAAAATTTTTCCGTTACGTTTTTTTTGCTGCTGAATATATATAATGTGAATATATGAATGAATATATAAAACAAATCATGGTACAATAGAAGTTACAAGTTTTTCCATTATTTAGTAATTGTCAAAAATTGTTCTTATTTTATTGCCAAGAAATCTATAAGAATATTCTGGATTAATTAAGACAAGGTATATTCAGAAGAAACTGAGCAATATGTTACTATTCCTCTTCGGAATCGATATTTTAGAATCAGTCAGTTTCAAGAATCAAAGCTAAATTGACCTAAGATTAAAGACATTGGCTCATTAGTCAATTGTAAGGCCTATTTGGATTTATGGCATGTATATGTGGGGTCGTATTAAAATATCAAACCAATAGTATTACTAGTGTTTTCAAAACACAAAGTTCTGCGATTAACTACCAATGCTTATCGCTCCCTATACCACGAATTAAATAAGATTTAAGAATTTAACCTTCGCCCTTGTCTTTAAGTCTTTATATTCAATGAATAACATAAAAAAGTAATAACTTTTGCAGCTCTAATAAGCTTCTAAAATATAACTGACATATTTCACCAAAGCTTTTTGTATTAGCAAAAGTCTTCACTTAATAATGCTGACTATATATTCATCTTCTTTGTGGTTGAACCAAACGTTTCCATATTTTAGGGTCAAAATCATGAACTTTGAAGCATCCAAATCGAAGTTACAATATCGCAATGTTACAGCATCAATTTTGACAATTTTTTATGTATATATATTTGTATGTATTTTATGTATATATACTTAATACGAGTATATCCATTTAGTACCAGTGTACATTGTGCTTGATATTGTATGTTTTAGGCCTATGATTTGTTAAATATTTAGTATTCATTACCTGCTTAAGCATTCTAATAAAATGCTCATGTATATTCTGAACGATTACACATATATCTACAGACACACTGTCACTTTTACTATTGAAATCGCTGTTCAAATGAATTGATCTATTGTTAATCTTTAATCTATCACTTCTGATGTCTAGCTGATGATGGAGGATTACTAGACAGACTCAAATATGCAATGATTGGGAGGTAGTATTCTGTAGCCATATTTTTCTACAAACTTTTTAGGGCCCGCTTGTAATTAAATCGTTTAATTTTCTTAAACAGCTCCCAAACTTATACGTTAACTGTATTAAATTATATTTATATCGGGAACAAAATATAAAAAAAATACAAATTTTTTCATACATTTCATATATTTGAATCCTATTAGAGTCAATATCAACGTGATCTTGAACCTGTTTCTGATGTGGACGGTTTCTCTTTGGTGAACATTAAGTTATTCTTCACTTTTTGAAAGATTTTAGTCAGATCGCATAATAATACACTGAACAACAGCTTAATATTTAATTGTGTCAATACTTAAGCTTTATTGCATTTTACTGGCAAGCGGGGCTTTTATTATCTTGTTTCTGCTCGAAGTAATCGAGTAGAGACGCAGACTATTTATTGGATTAGACACTTTTAGAGTAATCATAAATATTGAAATTTATCTAAACTTACAGATACGTAGCAACAGGTTTGGTCGCAAATCTCCAAAATAATATTTCCCAGTTTATAATCTCTAAAAAACAAATTTACAGATTGCAGTCGCTAATATATTCGACATCATGATGACGTAAGGCCATTATTATTTTAGACGCACTATATATTACGTATGCTAATACAGTGAACAATATATTAGGGGCGAAATCATCTGCCTGACAACAGAAAGAGTTTAAGCATTCATCAAATATAATTATTGTGTTTATTTCTTAAGACTTTCTTTTCTTTTAAAGTACTGAGGATTCTCTCATAAACCCAGTTAAATTTTTCATAACGATGACTTGTTTAATTATATTCCACCCTTGGTTTCTTTTGTTTTTTTTTTCTGTACGGCAGATTAAAAATAAATTCTTGGGGGATTTTTATATTCACCCAAAAAGCTTACGTACATAAATTAAAATTCTGAGTTATTTAATGTTTTTAAAATAATTTAAATAAAGATAGGAACGTGTAACAACATTTTGTTTACTAAATTGGTAAAATACTTTCTAATAATTTTCTATGGATAATATAATAGTGCGAAACAGTGTCATCCTAAAGTTAAAATGGTATTATGAGTGCCATAAATACTATTCGAAACGAATGTAGTATGTAGTGCGAAGAAGGAACCAGAAAACTACAACACGCTAGTAATAATATAAACAAGAACAAAAGTCAATGAAAGTGAAGCAGTGTATATTGAATTGACCTGCAACTAAACTGTTCATATTCGAATATACCACATGAGAAATTTCCTGTTAAGGAAGTAAAACAAACAATACTTGAAGAAATTAATGCTAAAAAGCTCCTGGTTTTGACCTAATTACTGGAAGAATCTTGAAAGAGCTCTCAGGAAAGTGCATCAAATTAATAACATTCATATTTAATGCCATGCTAAGACTTAATTACTTTCCTAACACTTGGAAAGTGGCTCAAATCATTATGATTCTTAAACCTGGGACAAAATCAAAATCAATCAACTATACATTAAGAAACTCAAAATAATTGCAGAGGAGAGAAATATTATTCCAGATCATTAATTTAGCTTCCGTAATAAACACGAACCAACAGAAAAGTACATAGATTTGTCAACCAAATTAACAAAAACTTAAACAATAAATATTGCTCTGCTGCTTTTCTCAATATTCCTCTCGGCTTCGACAAGGTGTGGCATACTGGACTGCATGTTAAATCGAAGAAACTTTTGCCCCATACGCAGTTTCACCTGCTGAAATCATACCGCACACACACAAATGTTATTGTCAAATAGGGTGATGAATACACTGAGCTACACCCAATATATTCGGGTGTTCCGCAGGGCAGTGTTCTTATCCCTTTGTTATATCTATTGTATACAGCTGACCTATCGACCTCAAGAAACACTATTCTTGCAACATATGCTGAAGATACAGCGGTTTTACCATCACACAAGGATTTAATATCAGCTACAAAAACCTCCAACTTCATCATAACAAAGTCGAATTGACCATGTGACATTCACCCTATGTACAAAAACATGTCCCTCAGTAAAATTGAATAATCATTGAATAACTTCCACAAGTAGACAACGTTAAATATCTGGGAATGCATTTTGAGCGACGTTTGACATGGAAGAAACATACATAAACATAGTGACAAAACGCAAATACCTTGGGCTATAACTAAATCAAATGTATTGGCTGATAGGGTGTAAATATAAATTATCAATAGATTGTAAGGGCTACTACTAGCAAATCTAACATAGATATCCTCCAGAGGTTCTAGAATAAAGTGTTGCGACTCTTCGTCGATGCCCCATATTACGTGTTCAACAAGCTAATTCAGCGCGATATCCCCTTAGAACCCATAACTCTGAAGCGATGACAGTGTAGTGCATAGGCTCAAACGCAAACTACCATACGAACTAATTAATGGACACATTGAGTGACATTTAATAATCTCTACAATATGTTAGAATAGTTTGTAAAATAAGTTAAAATAGTATCTAGAATAAGATTTAGATTATAAGTTTCACAGCAGATCACTTACTGAAATGATCTTCAACATGTCAGGATGGTTATATTATATAACGGAAATCATATAATAATACTTATTGCCCATGGGAAGATTGTTAACATTCTAGGAGATTAATAAAAAAATATTCAAATAAATATGAATAATATTGCTATGGAGTAACACTTGACAAAAATAACAAAAGTACCTTGGGGATGAATCTTGAGGCAAAACATTGTAGGTATGAGCATATCAAAAATAAAGCAAAAGGAAAAGAACTCTTGTTAGTATTAAAAAACTATTGATTATTGGTAAGAAAATCTAAATTCAGTATATAATAAGTTGCTTCTGCACAAGTAAATACTAAAACCTATATGGAGCTACAAAATTCAATTATGGGACTGTCCTGCGAAAAGTAATATAAACATAGTACAAGCATCGCAGAAGAAATTCTGATGAATATACAGGATGCACCTAGATATTATCGGAACAAATATTTACACCAGCTGATACAGAGGAAGTCCAGAGACTAGCAACAAGATATGAGGAAAGACTCCATTCCCCTATAAACATTGAAGTATTGAAATTCTTGGGTACATTTAACTTGTAGGCAGACTTAAGAGAATCAAATCGTGTTATTTTGTGTACACATGATACTGTACTGAACTATAAAAACATTGAAAATTGCAATAAATTTGTATTTTATTTAATTTATTTAATTGGTACCTATTTCTTTGTAACTGTAGAGTTAAGGGATAATAACAAGTAATAATATAATAATATATTTAAAAAAGACAATGCGTCATAAGAATTATTTGACAATATACTACAATGTTTGGCTAAAACCTAATTTATACAATAACAGGCAGAAAGCTCATTTGATTTTTTATTATAGATTAACTATACTGACCAGTAATAGCGAAGTTATCAACAGTGAGGTTAGTTATTAATATTCACTGATGCAAAGTGTCTATTGGGATAGAAAAGATGCTCTCGAATTCTCCTAATTTGATATAAGATCAAATGGATTGGTTTGTGTGTTAACCTATTAAGACTAATTATGGAGCGCAAACAAAGAGGTGAACTAAGACATTTGACCAATTGGTAATTTAACACTGAGGAAACAATGTTCTTCGGCTAATTACCGTCGGGCTATATAGGACTACATGATGGCCTTAGAATCGAATAGATTTACGAAATGTAAATTATATATTATCGCCTTATAATATGGACGAAGAACAATACACAGGAAATGACGAGATTCAAGCGAGCCAAACCACACGAATTTGTATAGTGTATAAGTGCTATTCTGAACTTTTACTAAAGTAGCTTAGTTTAATTTTTATTTGGAAAATATATACTGGCGTATATATCCCACACTTGCAAGTTTGACAGAACAATTGTAATACAAGTTTTTACTTAGTAACTAAAGAGACCAGAAAATGTCGACAACCATGTTAAATAGAAGAAGAACTACGTAGTAATCGAGCAATCACTATTAACTAGAGAGAGAAAGGAATAAAAATAAAATGTCCATAAGATAGAGAAGGCAAACATCTCAGAACAATATCCTCAAAATAAGAAATAGAGGATACATTTAATCGAATAAATCATCAAGTGATCACTACCAGTAAGCAGCCTAAGAGAAATTCCAAAAATTAATTACGTGTAAATTAAAATTTAAAATGTCTACAAATCCGAAACAAATGTAATCGATCAAAATGGTTATATAATACCTAACTATAATATAATGACTAAGTATATAAAATATATATTTGAAATATCACTACACTAACGTGAAAAACGGGACTCATTTTCTCGCGTGCTATAGATCGCCCGGCTCTATCCACTCCAGCTGTGAGCTCGTCGAAGCAATCGCCGTTATTTCACTGTACATCGATGGGTTTTATGTATGCCCTATTTAAGTAGCAATTTATAGACGCCATATTAATATGCTAGGTTCATCAACAACAAGTTTCGGCTCGACGATGCCATAAATTAATGTTATTAATGTTTTGATTTGGTAGAAAATTTGGTAAATACAATATTTCTAACAAAAGCATTAAACCGACTTCAAAAAATAAATAAGGCACTCACAAAAAATTAAAAAATAATCAAACTTAGATTTTTAACACAAAAAAATGTTTTATAATAAAATATGTACAGTACAAAATAATCAGTTGCAAATTAATAAAAATAATAAGTAATGTAATTACTAAATAATAATAAACAAAAACTTTATATAAACTATCTACTAAATGAATTTTATATTCTACTATATACACAATATTTAGCTTAATAACTACCTAAACCAATTTATCTATTTACAATATTATTTTAATTGCTACTAACTAATCACTTTGGAGTCGGTATGAGTAATTTGTTTTTGATTATCATTACATAGTATAAAACAAAGTCGCCTTTTCTGTCCCTATATCCCTGCCTTTCTGCCCCTATATGTGCGCTTAAATCTTTAAAACTACGCAACGGATTTTGATGCGGTTTTTTTCAATAGATAGAGTGATTCAAGAGGAAGGTTATATGTATAATACATGCATAACATACTAAGGCAACATTGCTAATTTTAGAGGTTTCTAACGCGATGTCGTAAATTAACCTATTTTTTTAGGCTTATTTAGCAATTAGCAAAAACGCTGCCTAACCCTACGAGTTAGATCAAATTAATGTACTACAGTATTGTACACCATAAAAAGTTCTACAAAAAAGTCCGCGATGGTATATGTTTATCTTTTAGGGATAACCCACATTAACCATTTTTATTGTTTACTTTTTACGTGAGAAAATGGCTTATTTACGAAGCTATTTTAAGCAATACGGCATTAATCCTTATCGAATTAAGTACCTTAAATACAGTGTGCAATTAATGTAGATCAATATGGTTCCTTACAGCATGTAAATTAAACAAATATTTTCGGAGATATTACAAATTTAAAATTTGCCTTTAAAAATGTGTAATGTAATAAAAATTGTATGAATTTAGATATTCCAAAGATAGCAGGAAATCTTCATAGTAAGTATAGGGGAAGAGGAATTGTTTTACTCCAAATTTAATGCGTACAGGCCAAGGGCAGTAATGAATGAACCAAAAATACTGGATCGATTTTAATCATGTTTTCATTGAGTGACAAAGGCATATATATTTTATGCCCGTGCAAAGTCGGAGCAGGCCGCTATGTTTTTATATACAACATTCATATTTTTCTGTAGTGTATTTAATTTAGTATCAGCATTGCACCCGTGCGAAGCCGGGGCGGGTCGCTAGTAATTTTATAAATTAAATTATTACCAAAATAATATTATATTATTTTTGTATTGTTTGGGCTCGGCATCAACTTCAAAGTGTATATGTATGATTATTTTTTAATTTTTAATGAGTTCCTTATTTATTTTAAGGAGTCGGTTTAATTTTTTTGTTAAAAATATTTTATTTTTCTCTTTTTAGTGTTAGATGTTTACTCAATAAATTACGCTATTATTTTATTTGGTAACAATTATTAAGTAAGTTAATTACAATGGATAGACCAAGTAAAGGTGGGGCCCCTATGAGGAAAAATAGGAAACAATGATTGAAAATAAGGAGAGCTTCAGGTTCCGGAGTCCGCTACCTAGCCTAGGTGATTTGATAAATGTTCTAACCAAACTAGAAATACAACAATAGTTGTTGACCCCCTTTTTGAAAATTTTTCTAATCGTGATTTGACGATTTTTACGCCATTTAAAACAATTTATAATAATTAAAGCGCTTTAGATCGCACATGATCAGCAAATAACTTTTTTATCATCAACATGAAGACTGAACGTATTTAATAATAAATATGTGTTACTTACCCTTAATCTGGTTAAGTATAGTGCATCGAAATATTTGATGAACATGAAACTAGACATTTGATATTGGCTTTTCATCATCTAACCATGATTGATCTTTGTTGATGGCTAGGACATAATTAATATTTTTAAACATATGGTTTTTCGGTAATGAATAACAGTGGGTGCTCAGTGACTTCAGTTAGAAGTTCATTTTTTTCAATCTAGTTGGCCTTCCAATCTTGTAGAAACATATACTGATTTCATGGACACTTGTATGATTAAACCAGTCACACTATATTAAATATAATTTGCTATGTTATTTGGTACCTGAAAAAAGGACAGCATTAGCGACTCATATATACAATAAGGAACAGTAAGAATAAAAACTTGATTTTTCAAAAATAATTTCAAACCTAACCCCTTAAAGAAAACAAATTTCATGTTTAATTCAGTTTAAAAATAACGAGAATATAATCTTAGAAACAACAGGTGCTTTATATAAATCAAATCCATATGAAAAATCGTAATGTTACGTATAGTGAAGTATTTTGCAGCTAAATCTAACAATATATATTGTATCGCTTGACAGGTTATATCGAGCACAATAGCTGCAATATTTCAAAATGGAAAATAGTCTGGAATGATCTGCGCGTTGATTTGATATAGGATTTATATCGATAACAAATTTACTTGAGTATGTCTTACCTGTCTTACTTGTATTTTACTTTTACTACAGGATCGATAAAATTAATGTTGATTAAATACCAAGAAATATTTGTTATTAGTTATAACCTAGCTTTTGTCCTTTATTACTTCTTCAGGAGAAAATGGACTATATCTCATTAACCTTTTCTGTACTTTCTGGACTTTGGTTCATCAGCTATAAATACATAGAGATGTCGAAGAAAATTACTATACTTTAATTGATTTAAAGTACGCAATTGATCATTTGCTTCTTTAGAATTAGAGTCATGGCATTTTAAACGCCTCTTGGCTCTTCTGGCTTTACACTGTTTTCATTCATTACTTCTATTTCAGCATAGTATAATGAACCTCCATGTGGATGAAAACAGGTAGATGAACACTACAGTTAATTTTTTTTAGCTTATTTATTCCATTGTTACTAGTCATTGATGACTAACCTGCAATATGTCTTTATAATAACTTAAATTCAGGTATATATTTAGTAGGACCCATCGGCTCCATCTTAGTCTCAAGTATAATATTATTTATCTCTCAACACTGCTCTTTGATACTTTTGAGCCTGTGTCATATGTTGGTTTTATCCAAGACTTGGAATACTTTGATATTGGTGTAAGAATGGAGTCTCCTCTTAGGTTTCCTTGGATTTCTCTCGATTTCCTTAGTGATAGTAAGTATCTGAAGGTGCCGGGGTAAGTAATCAGTTCTGTAGTATTTGGGTGCACCAACAATACTTAAAATTTTCTTATAGAAAATTTGTGTCATGCTTATATTACTGTTTACAGAACACCCCCATAATAGAATTCCGTATATCTATAGGGTTTAATGGTTGCCTGTATGGTAGCAATTTATTTTATACTGGTAATTATAATTTTGTTCAAATTAACCAATACGTTTTCCTATATTTTAACTTCGGTTCCTTCTTCCATCTACTTCCAGCGAATATTAATTCTGAGATACTTGTGGTATATCCCACGTGCAGAGATGGCTTAAGTTTGGCTCAAATAATGAAAGCTGAAGCCTCTTGTGAAAACAGAAACGCTAAAATTGTTATACCAAAATATATAAATAATATCTTGATAATTAAAGATTCATTTTGTATAAAAATATTTGTTTTGCTAGTTGGCTTGACTGGTACGTTATTTGGGTATACTTTGTGTGACTATAAATCCTATACAATGAACTGCTGAGGTATTCATCTTGATATAAACACCCAGTCTGTGCTTAAATCGTTAGTTCTATCAAACAACTTGACACAAAGGTAACACGATTCCCATTTGATTCGATATTTCATTTGAAATCTGCACTGAATGCAAAACTACTTGCTTTTATAAACGGTAAGTTCTCAAAGTCAAAATGGTGAACGGTGCAATAACAATTAGATCTTAGAAACACAAAGCAAACTTCCTTTACATTGTTACATGTGTCGTTCGTTATTCGCAAAGTTACATTACTGTTAATTACACGAGCTCTCCGCGGAAATCATTTAGTCTTTAATGGGCTAAAACGCGATATAGAATTATACAGCGCCGTTTGCTAGAGAGAGAATTCTCAGCACAACAAAAGGTCTTACATTAAGGGACAGAAGGAAATATAACCTATTGTTCGGCTGGTGTTTACCTTCTTTTCGCCAATTTTGTAATGGTGATTGCGAAAAGTTATTAATGTCTCATTATAGTAATTACTCTCTGTTAATGAACGTTTAAAGAAAATGTAATTCCCATTTTGTTCATATTTTTGATGCTTATTTATTCATATAATCAATGGTATATGTGGCGACTAGATCTATTTGTCCAATTTTAGTTTAAGAATACTTGCGGAAGTCTAGAGAATGTTTATTAGGCGAGAAAATATCTAAAAGTAAGGAGGAACATAGTAGAAACAACAATTTTGTTTTCGTAAACAAAGTGTCACTCATAGAGTAATAGAGAGTCAACTCAATAGGGATTTCTGGTGAAAATTATACATTGGCCAACATCCAGATGGGGGTTATATCGTCTATTCAAGTAATCTGATTGGCCAATTCAAATCTACATTATAGGCACTTGTAAAAAAACATTTCGCTCTGAAGACATTGGTTTGGTTGGTTGGTTCTTCAATCAAGTTTGCCACGCTGGTGCCACTCGTGATAGCCCTGACGTCACGTTTAATTGACCAATAAATTTAAATAAAAACAATTTAATTTCTGAAATAAATTTATTATTTCAACGAATGAAATAAATATAACCTGTAAAACTAAATAAAAAATATAAATATATATAAAATCATAAATAAAGAACTTTGTTCAATTTAATCTATTAGAGATCTATGGGTTTACACAAAACTATAGAGTACTACTTATTATTTGTAATATTTTATCTGGAAAATCATTAGGTAGTGTACAATTAAAAAGTTTAAAATGTCTATTTTTTAAAGATATTTGACAAAAATATATTATATTATCGACGTGGCAATATCCCGGGATAAAATAAAAGAGTTAAAAATAAAAAGACCCAATGGCAGTATATTAAAACAATTTTCTGGGGCATAAGCTATTGCCTCGATACGTTAGTTTATATAGGAGCATCTGGAATTGAAGTTATAGTCATCCCCTATTAGTATAGAATGTAAATTATTTAACGAATCCTCAGGTTCGTCCTCTTCACAGTTTCCTAAAGGCCAATGAGATGAAAAAAATTAACTTATGTTGAGCGCTTAAAATGATTTCTAAAGCATACTAGCCGAGGATGTATATTTCTAAATCCAAGAGTTAGATCCAAGAAAAACTATCTTAGTTAAGTAGCCTTAAGCCAATATATTTATTTGGATAATTATACTTCTTTTTCTTTAATGAAATGAACCCCTCAAGGTAGTTATTAAATTGATGACACTTTCACAAATTTGTTGTCAGTTGGGCAATAAATTTTACACCAAAATTCCTCGTGTATTGAATATCGGCCAATCCTCTCTTAATAGATTTGCATTCAGGAGCTATTATTTTATTGGAGCTGCAACCATCGATCCAAGAAAAAAAAGTATATAGCCGTTTCTATAGCTTCTTTCGGAAGGGGATTATTTACTAAAATTAAAATTATTATTTGATATTTATATATATGAATACACTTACCCATACTTACAACAACAAAAAATGCTGTAACGATCATAAATTTCTTTGATACTTAATCTAATCGGTTTGGTATTTTAACCATTATTAACCATTTGCTAATGACAGCCAAATATTTCCTTGAACGAAAGCGATTCTGCATTTCTTTAATATCTGTCTATCCGGGTATAACACTTCCTAGATCGATAATTCACTTTTCTTTACTAATGAACTGATAATTTAATCTCTAAATGCACTGCTCCTTATGTCAGCCATAATGAAAATGGTGTTCTAAATCAATAAACAACAAAGGTACCATAGAAGGCGAAGTGAGCCAATCAGATCCCATAGCAGCTTAGAGCGTAGCGATTAAAGCAAGTGATGAATTAAAAGTAGCGGCATCTATATGTTGTATCTCGATATGGGACATGGATATTTCAGAATATACCCAACGGTCACTCATGGCAAGATGATAATAAAAATAGTGTTAAGACAACTAAAGTTCATGGAAACAGACAAACGTTGGAATAACAATTGATTAAGTTTTTTAGTCATAAGAATAATTAATAATTCATTGCAGATATATTGTGCTCCATGCTGGAAACAGGAAAAGTTAATAGCACCTAGTATATATATATATATATATATATATATATATATATATATATATATATATATATATATATATCTATACTAGGTGCTATCTATACTATATATCTATACTATATACTATACTATATCTATACTATATATATCTATCTATATATATATATATATATATATATATATATAAATACTAAAATACTGAAAATTGAAATAACTGTATTAGATCATGCCAAAAAAGGCCGGAGGGGGACTATCAGATAGAATCTGTTCTATCTGTCATCAACATTTTTAATCAGAGTAATAATAACTAGCGATTTCAAATTTATCTAAATAAGGAAAGCATTAAGGCCACGTTTGCCAGTTTATAACCTCTTTTTACTATTGCCTTGAAGAATTTTGCATACGTTTGTAAATCGAACGACTTTAACAGGCTTTTTTGTGTTCCAACGTCTTGACAGCATTGTTTCTCTTTTTAACTAGAATAAAATGAAAAAGAAAATAATGTCTGTAAGTCATAATATAAGAATTGTGTTGTCTTAGCAGAGAAAGCGCTAAGAACGCCATTTCGTTGCATTTCATTGGTTAGTATAAATTACCATTACAGACACCTATCAAGAAAATATTTTATTAGAAAGGCATTTCATTAGTTGAGGGTAAATAAATAATAATTAAACTTATGTCATTTCTTAAAAAATATATTAAAACAAAATTCTATATGAATACAAATAATAAAAATATAAAAATGCTAATATAAGACATTAAATAATGCATATAAATAACAAATAATTAAATATAAATATAAAATAAAACCTGCAACATTATTGAGAACACAAAATATCTCCTGGAAAAATTAATCAAAATTGTCTATAGCGTCCTTTTCCTTTTTTTATATTTCTTTAGTGTAATCAATTTAAATAAGATGTGTCAAAGTTCCTAACATTTTGTTCCTTCATGCTGAAAGCAGACTAATTCTGTGTCTTTTAATATTTTATTTACTTGCTTAGTGCCAACATCTATTAATGCAAGTTATAATTATTTTTTCAATTTTATTGAGAATATTGTGGATTGATGGCGGAAACATACGAAAAAATAATAGTACTGCCGTGCTCTTATTATGGTAGGTCCTATATTATTTATTATTTATCTATGATTTTTCAAGGAGTTCAATCAAAGAGATAGCTTAAAGATCTTTAACAATAAAATAAAACAATCATGAGATACTATCTTGTCTATAAAATCATCTCGATGGATATTGAGTATAATTGAATTCAAGCAAAAAGAGAATTAAGTTTCTTTTTTTTTATACATACTTGCTGCAGAGTAAATACTTGAAATTGCTTGTGCCAAATACAAAAAACACCTATGTCTAAATAATGATATATAAAAATAAATATTGATTCGGTATCTTTAAGTAAATTTAAGTAAAAACTAAAAGGAAATTAAGTAAAACATTTCTTTAAGTAAATGAACCCCTTCAAATCAATTGGGTTTTTAATTCATGGCACTTTACATCTTTTTAGACACCTATTTAAAGAACAATAAAACTTTTCAGGTAGTATAGACATATATATGTTGAATGTCATCATCACAAGTTTGTGTAAAGATTGTCAAAGCCTCCTTAACAATTGCTTCTTTGTCGCTAAAATTAAAGCAATCTCGTCAGGTGTTGTTTGAATAACCCTTTTCTTTTTTTTTAGAAAAATGTCCATTGATAGCTCTACCAACAGGATGCTGTAGGAATGTTCGTCGGGTCGGTCGGTCGGTCGAAATGTGTGGCTGCCGCTGCAATTATCTGTCAGAACACTCACTACTATTTTTGGAAGGAATTTGCACGGGAACTGAAAACACTGGTTGAATCAAAGTTGTTTATTTTAACTTACGATTGATACATGTGGTCAATGGGAGAATTGACAGGATATTAGGTTAAGTAGAGGAAGTACGGTAGCGCTGTGGAAGTGGTACTGTTACAAGGGGACGGTGAAAAGAAAAAGAGAGCGAGACGTCGTCGTGATGGTCTTTTATACCCTGGAACTGCATGGTACCAATCCACCGGCGTTGCCAACCTTTATAGTTGTTGATGGTGAATTAGTGGTGGCCTAAAGGGTCGTGGCGGTCGCCACAATGCTATTCCTCAAATTTGAAAATTGTTATAATCTCGTAAAAATCGTGACATCATATTTATGTCGATTGGTAGCATAAGAACTTGTTGAAAATAACTCAAAAGGTAATGGATGTAAACAATTTCTTGTTGTTTATTTTAAAGAATTTGCAAACATTCCAAAGATAAAAAGAGGAAAATATAAAAATACTCAGAGGGTACTTTAGAATGATGTTTATCACTAAGAACAAAGAGACCTTGTTTTAAGAATTTCAATGTATAATATAATCTCGTTAGGAGAAAACAATAAACATCTTAAATATAAAATATTTATTGTTATGCTAAAACGGTTGTTTAACTTGACAATCCTTGGATGGACCTAAATTTCTAGTGCTGGAGGTAATAGGTCTTTAATGATATTTCTGAAACATTTAAATTACTTCCATTTTTAAGAGTAAATTTGTTATGCTAATGTCGACACTTTGTAGCTCTAATTCAAATTTAGTTTAGCATTTATCTATAGATTTTTCAGCGACATGCAAATCCTGCAAAAATTCGATGAATTTATTAAAACTTTCCCGCAATTAAATAAGCGTTTCTTTTTTTTTCCTGACAGTCAAAGTTAAGTTAAATAAGAGCTGGTGCATTAAGTGTAATAAAATATGCGTTTCTTGCTTCTAAAGTCTATGTTTCGCTCAGAAGAAACGTTTAATCTGATTTTTTTGTGCATAAAATATTACGCTTTTTTCGCGTTAAAAATACTTTACCGGAAACAATGGAATCAATATAAATTAATAGAAATATTCTCCATAATTTTCTACCACTTTTTTTATGTCAACATAACGATAACGGACCGAAAAAAACAATCAAAAAGAACAAAGAACAATCAGCGATCTAATTGTCTATTAATTTTCGCACTTCTTCTGCAGATAATTAGAAGGTCCTATGTTTGGCGAGTATGCTTGGTGCGGCACTTCCAAATTCAGCTACAATACAATCTCCTCCACAATTCTTGCAACGTGTAGCCGAATGTTATCATGCAAGATAATAACCTTGGGTTTGCTAATCATTATTGGTGGGATATTTTGTAATAATATATCAGTCGATGTATTGAATTGGTCCGTGAAATAATGGTTTAATTTGGTTTTAGCAGCTGGTAGTACATTAAGTGTTGCTGATTCCACCATCTCCATGAATTTCCTATCCAATTTTTACATCAGAAAAATGATCAAACCTTTTTAATACCATCATATGCACAGTCAGATTTATGGTCATTCAACATCACTGCCGTGCCAATTCGGACACCATTCTAGGGCTAATTCAAGACTTTGTACTTGTGATTATTGTAGCTAAATTCACTTTTTAAGAAAGCTCTTCCTTTTTATTCAACAGGCAATGAAAGAGCGATATTGAATCAACTGCTAAGCTATGCTAAAGATCTCTGAAAGTTTGAGCTAGCTTCAATGTTTTTTGCAATTCATTGTCTTTTTTGGTTCAATAGGTCGTTCTATGATATTAACATCAAAATCGCGGCTTTTACATCGTTGAAATCAAAACACACGTTACGAATATTACGGAGTATTATCTCCATAAGATTATAAGTGTTTTGTGAGACTAGGCTATAGATTTTCTCAAACCAAACAGAAGTACTACATGTTAACTTATAAAACCTCATTTTTGCCTAATTTATTATTAGTGTTTGTATAAAGTAAATAACTCAGTGATACCCTAAATGAACTATATAGAGCATTGTTAAAATCAACAGAATTTTACAGTTGTTTAAAATTTCAACAACTAAAATAAGTTTCTAATATTTTCATCCTTCTATTTTCTGTTTCGTTGAATGGTTTTAATCATCTAAAATGCTTATATAGAAGACTTAAATAAGATAATTCTAGATATTGGTCTGAAAGCAATACAGAATCTTCAGAAACCATTTAACTTTCACTTAAAGCATCATACGAGGTTGACGAAGTGTTCGTCCTTATTGTTATGAAAATAATCAAAGACAATCTCAGAGTGCCAATTTAGAAAGATTTTTCCTTATCATAGGGATTTATTTGAAAAGTACAATATAAAAGTGGTTATAAAAGAAATACATTTTTGAACCAAATGAAGGTACTTTCTATATTGTTTTCTAAATCACACACAACTGGCTGGTTGTTGGTTGATGCCCTTGATGATTAATACTTTACCAATCTGCTACAAATTGTAATTTTATGGAGTTAATGTAAAGGTAGAGTTTCAAACCAATTGGATTGAAGCAAATTTTGAAACAGATGACATTGAGGGGATAATGTTGCATTTTCCATTTTAAAAATTCAAGTCAATAATGAATGAACGTGAAAAAGTTATTGACATTAATATAAAAATAGTTTATTTTTTATATATAATTTTATTTCAACATTTTATTAAAGTTACTTTTAGCTACTTTTCTACACGGTTTCATTTATACTAGTTTTTAATCTTAGCGACTAACAATATGTTATGTTATAATTATAGTAAATAAGTAGGTATTTCTTTATAATATAAAAAATAATTAATTCAAATAAAAATAAAGAAAACACGCAGGGTCTTGGTATTAGAAGATAATTAAAATTAATGTTTAAACATTAGGTAAAAACAAAAAAAGCGGTTCTTCAAGTAGATTTAGCTAAATACCTCCAAATATATCTCGTGGTAGGTTAAACTTGAAACATGTGAGACAAAAAGCAGAGCAAATTAGACTCCAAGTCAACCAACTCTGCTGGTTAGTCGAAAAATACTCTCAACTTGATCTAAAATCAAAGAGGTGGGTTTATTAGTCAATCATAAAACCTATTTGAATCTATGAGGTACAAATATGGGGTTGCACTAAAAATTCAAACCACCCAGTAATCCAAACAAAGTTCAACTATTAATTACCAATGCTTATCGCTACGTAGCCAACGAAGAGCTGAGACATTATCTCGGATTCAAACGGATGCACGAAGTGATTCAAGATTTTACCCCAAAACATGAAAAAACGTTGCTAAATCACAGCAACGTCGATGCAATGCAGCTACTGAACAACAAGCAAGAAATCAGAAGATTGAAGCGATTAACCGCACGAACTAGGTTAGTGTATACGTATATTTTTAACTTTAGCTTAAGTAGATTAGTTTTATTCTAATTTGGGAAATACATATTGATGTATTAATTAATTCCCTTGACTGTATATTAATACAAGTAATACAGAACAGTAGTAATAAATTAATATGCGATTTAAGATTGTACTAAGCATATCGTATGTAAGATGTAATTAGTTAAATAAACTTTGGTGTTTTGGTATAATGCTCTTTAAATAAACCTTGTAAAGTTTTTAACTTCTTCCTCTAGTCACCCTATTATCTAAGGGCTGATTTTCAGACTGATGTTTCACCGGAGGTCCGTCCTAAATTTTTCTCAATAGGTGGACTTGTTAGTCAGTCTAGCATTTGGTGTGCATTTTATTATATTACTGCTTGGAGTTAATACAATAACCGAATGATAAGAAATGAGGTCAATGTTGATTTTTATTTGTATAAAAATGGAAAACACTATTCTTGTTATGAAAAATCTAACAAATCAGGAATTGTATCAATGTCAGTATGCCAATTGGTAGGCTTACTTGTTGAGTGATAATTACATCTCCTTGCCTTTGGTTTTGGTTAATCTTCAACCTCTAGAATTAAGGGCTCTTCCAATAATAAATATTTCTCCCAGATGTTAAGTCCAGAAAATAAGTTGCTCCAATTCTTATTATTTGTTTTTAGTCGAATTTATTCTAAGTACTGTTAATTTTATACATTTTGTTTGGGGTGTATTTCTTCTTGGTGCTTTATTGCCTCTTATTACAATAGCATTAATGTCTATAGCCTTGTTACTCGAATATATGATATAATTTTATCATATATTAGAGTAACATTAATTATTCATTAATTAATTTTAAGTATTCATTAATTTTATAAGTTTTGTAGCCTGTTACTTTAAGAAATCATTGTTCTCTCATATGCGTCTCAGAGATAAGGGACACATCTACATGTTAGAAATCTTTCAAGGCTATTTACTTTATTCATAATGTCATTGTCTCGTATATCTTTTTGCTTCTTGAACTGTTTTGATCTTATTAGGGTGCCAGTATTTTTGGCTTTTTTTAGTTTCTTGATTTCTTCTTGTGATTCTCGACTTCTTATTTTTGTCTTATATTGATTTTACTTCTAGTACAATTTATAGTTGTTAGTTATTAGTTATTTTTTACTTTATCTTAAATGATTGAGCTTTTACAATAAATTAGAAAATCGAATATTCAAATAAATATGTGTATACCCCACTATCGTAAAATTATGAGTAAACCTGGCTGTTAAAACATATTTCAACTAGAATCACTTAACTTTTATCGGAAAGTAATATAGTAAGTTACCCTACAATATCGATTGTTATCTTTATACCCAGTGAAGCTCATACATTCTCAAGCAGTTATAGAATCCGGAACGTTTAAGACGGGTTGTCCTATTTTGACGAAAACTGCTTCGCTGCCAACATCACCTTCGATTAAATTTCTACAAGTAGTGAGATAAATTGTCGCGTTAGTTTTCCGTAGCCTAGGCTGGGGAATCTCTCGAGATAATGGCGAATTGAAATTTGTCGACGTTAAAGGCGACACATGGTCCGCTGTTATTGTCGTCGATATTAATCGAATTTACGTTCGAAGCCTTCGGATGAGACGTGCTGGCGATAATTAGATGGAACGCAAATTTTATCTGACTTATTGTTTTAATGAGGCCAATAGGTTTAAATAATGGGGTGAGATTAATATGTGGCGGAAGGAATGAACATGAGAACCGATATGTTAGTTTTGTATGGCATTTTTATAAAATAAATGGTAATATCAAACCTTTTGTTAATATGGAATCCCTTAGTATCTCAAAACCCGGTAGCTACATATTTCAAAAGCTGTTGTAACTAACAGGTGTATTGAAAAGTCCCGGCCCTACCATAGTAAAACATATTTTTTCGGCAAAATTTTTTTTTTCAAAATTATTCACCCATTCGGTATGTGACATATATTGTCACATACCGAAACAAAAACTGCTCCGAATCATCAACTCGTCGTTGTTTTTGGTCAAAAGTGAGCTCGCGCGGCACCCACTTTGCACAGAGCTTTCTCATACCCAAATATTCGTGAATGATATGATGTGCGCGTTCAGTTGATATCTTCAGAGTGTCTGATATTTCATTCAATTTCAATTTACGGTCATTCGAAATCATTTTGTGGATTTGTTTAAATATTTTCGTCGGTAGCAACATCTTTTGGGCGTCCACCACGTCCGTCTTCGGTATACATTTTCTAACCTTAGCATATCAATCCTTGATGGTTGATTTTCCTGGGACAGTGTCCGAAAACTCGGCAATAGGCCAAGTTTTTGCTTCAACTGTATTTGTTCCCTTCAAAAAGCAATATTTTATCAACACGTGAAATTCATTTTTATCCATTTGATTGACAATAACAAAAGTTGCTTCACTCAAAATGCTATAATTCACAAACTAATGATCCGACAGCTGTCAAATTTATACTCACATCTTTTGTGGGTTAGGGCTAACTAAAAAACACACGGATTTAATACTAGTAGCGCCATCTATATGTCAGGCCGGGGACTTTTCAATTGACCTGTTATGTTACAAATATTATAGAATAAATACACGCAACCAGCACCAATTTAGCATCGCTTTTGACGCTTTCATTCGTTATTGAAACCTGGTGTCACCTATCAACGTTTCTTTTTTCTGTTATTTGATTGTTTTGTGAGAAGTTGTTTAATCTAAATTAAAACTATGGATGTTAGAGAAAAAGGACATCGTATAATATCAGATCGTCAAAAGGGAGTTTTAAGGTTCGATGGTTTAAAGGTTATTTATACTAGTTATCATTTTCTTGATTATTTGAAAACATACTGAAGTTTTCAATTTGGAACCCTACAAGTGTCGGTAATATGATACCGGATTCCGCATTTATCATTGTGTTTATCTTACTTTATTTTGGTTTTAGTGTTATAGATATTATGTGGTGTTATAAAACAAAGAAATATCACAAGAACACATATAAAACTAGAGAACAACAAGTCGATAAAGGGTAACAAACAAAGAACATCTCCATAGACGCCATTTATTCAATGTATGAATAATTTTTTAAATACTTTAATATTCACAGTAAATGTAGTTAATATTTTAATAGAACTGTTTGAAAATTGATTAATATATTGATCCATATTTGTCCATGTATAGTCTCTAACATTTTAAAAATTAAGTTAAAATCATAATTCATTAGTTCGTGATTTAAACCTCTTTAAAATTTTACAAAACTGATTTGGATTTAGAGTAAACATAAAAAGAAAGCACTTTAATTAACATTCGGATTACCATAAATTACAAATCGGATTATTATTTTTGCATCAGACATGATTGCGCAATATTGTTGCTTTTTTAGATATGCATAAGAGTACTGAAATAGAACGAATTAATTAACTTAATGAACCAAAACGAACAAACTGGCTAATTTAAATAATAAACGAGCTCCAGTTGAATTATTTTAATTTATTTCGTGTATATATGCTTGCGATTAAAATAAAACGGTCTGGTTTATTTAAACAAAAAGCATGTGATTTAACAAAAGTACTGATTTATTGGTCCGACAAGTGTGATACGACAGTCGATATTTGATCAACGGGTCTGTCTTCTGGATCTATTCCTTAATGTAGATCTCACTCAATTATGCTCAATTAGTATGCATTTTGCTATGCCGGGACACATTTATTATATTTAACAAGAACTGAAGAGAGGTTGATCGATTCCAAATAATCCAATAACCTTCTTCAGCGCGGCAGTGCCAATAATGTACCAGCATTTGGTAGCATGAAAAATAATGCTTAAATTTCCGAAATGAAAGAAATGAATTGACGAAAGTCACAATAACCTGTTACATGATGTTACGGCATCTAGTTTCTGCACTGTGTCGTTTTAATAATTGATAATATGGATCAGGACCTTTCTCTGTTCCAACATGCTGTATTTGAAGGTTTTACACTTCAAATACAGCTTCACACTTCAGCAGTCACACTTCCAGTATTCCAATATAGGAAATACTGTGCTTGCGGAAATGTAATTTTAATTTATGCCGTTATATAGATAGACGTAGTACCTGTATAGCTTCCAGACGCTTGAATATTGTTTTAACTAGCAAAATAATCATGGGATCAATAAATAGTAAGACATAAACTGTAGGGTACATAAGCAATAAATTTAAAAATTATATTAAAAATCATAATATATTAATTCATGATACACCAATCCATTTTTGAAACATAAACTTTCTATACTTTAATTAATATTGGGATAACCTTAAAATAGAAATGAGATTATTAATTATTGTTATCAACTGTTATGATTATTAGTATAGATATGTAGTACAGTACAGATTATTATTAATAATGATTGCCTAATATTGATGCCTTTTTGAATATCATATATCATATTTTGTGTGTATTTTTGAGAGGAAATGGTGTGCTTTTTATGGAAGATATGGCGATTTACCTGGACGTAATATCTACGTGCAGGTAAATCACTATATCTATCATAAAAACCATACCATTTATACGCAGTACTTGTTGATATATGGAATGCACAATGTAGAAATAGTAAAATATAAAAATTAAGCCACAATAAACAACAAATGCCATTATAAATGTTAATTCGCTAAAAAGATTAAACATTTCGTTAAAAGATTGTCGATTTTCAAAAGTTATATTAAAATTATAATTTATTAGTTTATGATAAACCAATTCATTTTATAAACATAAACAACCTATACTTGAATCAATACTAGGTTGACCATAAATTACAAATCCGATTATTATTTAGCACTATGTCATTAACTTGTTACTTTTTTAATACATTAACCAAACTTACCGTGAATTTTTTAAAGGAAATGGTGTGCTTTTATTGTGTAAATAGTATTTACCTCCATATAGATATAGGTAGTCCTTGTTGATATTTAGAATACAATATATTATTTCACGACGCTTAAGTATTGCTTCAGCTAGAATATTAATTAATGTGATCAAGTAATAGTAAGACATAATTATTAGATCACAATATATAAGTGTAATAGGGTTATTGATTTTAAAAAAATCACAATTTGTTAATTCAGGATACTTAATTTCATTTCAGGAACATAGATACTATAAGTAACATTATATTTTGGGTATATTTGGGTATATTGGTCCCATTCTGAAATATTCATGTAAATACATAAATTAAATTAATAAGTCTCTCTTAATATTATTATATGCTTTTAAAAATTGTATTCTTTTAAAAGCAATATTCGGAAGTTCCATTAGACCTCATAATATAATATAAGATAATGTTCGGTCTAACAGTTTCCTTTGAAATTATTGTATTAAATTATATTTAGTATTTAAATAGGAGTAGTTTGTCTGTTTTTATACATTTCATATATTTAATATCTGATAGAGCTAACATCAAGCTGGTCTAGTTTATATGTTGCATTTTTGAGATATTTCAGTGGCCTTGTCTATATTAATATTCAGTGCAGGTGCAACACGCGAAGAAATATCTTCAATAAATATCACAGCAAATTAATAATAATAATAATAAATAATAATAGTAAAAAGGGGGCCTCTATTATCTCACTCCTGTTCAAAGTAACTGATCGGAGACGTACAATGTTCTCTCTGGCTTCGGAATTTTTAATCAGAGTAATATTAGTTTATAACCTCTTATCACTATTGTTTTTTAGAATTTTACATACGTTTGAGAACCGGACGACTTTTGCAGGCTAGTTGGGTCACACGTTCGTACTTATCAGACAGCATTGTGTCTCTTTTTAACTAGAATAAAACGAAAAAGAAAATATTGTCTGATTCCAAAACTAATTTACAAATAATCGAATATTATGCGTTATTTAGACCAAGTTATATGTCTAAATAGATTGAAAATGTTGATTGACAAATCTTAATATGTTCACTAAAATATCATGGAAATTTTAATATAAAAATGCTTGATATAAATTCAAATATATTATTCACATTATCACAGTTGTGTCAATACTCAATTTTTATCATCACTTGTTACTAAAAACACATTGTCCCTGAAGGCCGATACTTAAAAAAAATTTTGCACAACATTTTGCTAGTTACCACAAAAATAACTACTGTGGCAACATATGCAGACGATACAGCAATCTTAGCATCCCATGAAGATCCAGTCACAGCATCAATAAACCTACAAACCCACCTGGAGCAAATACAATTATGGTTGAAGACATGGCGCATTAAAGCCAATGAATTAAAATCCACGCACATAACGTTTACTCTGCGTAGAAGAACATGTCCACCACCACCAAATTATATCAAATGCATTGGCTCATTGGGCGCAAATCCAAGTTATCATTAGATAACAAGGTATTGCTGTATGAGTCTATACTCAAGCCCATTTGGACATATGGAATTCAACTATGGGGTACCGCTAGCAAATATAATATATCCATCATTCAACGGTTCCACAATAAGGTGTTGCGTGCCATTGTTGATGCTCCGTACTATATTTCAAATAAAGTGATACAACGCGATATTCCTCTAGAACCTATAACGAGTGTAATCCAACGTGTTTGTGTGAAGTACTTCGAAAGAGTGTCAGTGCATCCCAATGTACTCGCTAACCAGCTAAATATGCGACGTGATAGTGAGGTGCGTAGACTAAAACGTTTAACACCACCTGATCTGATTACTGGACATATGTAGAGTTTAGAATAAGCATTAGAATAAGACTAATTAATTAAGATAATATTTTATACAGAAGATTGCTTAATGAAGTGATTTTCTACATGCCATGTATATATAATATAAACAGAAGAAATACTTATTGCCAATAGGGCAGATTGTGGACTCACGAAGAGTAATAAAAAAAAATTTTGGTAGTTGTGGCAATAATTTTTAGCGAACTAATTAGTATAACAACAAATTACTCGTATAAAATTACTTAATAGGACCGCTTTCGTGTATTCGATGCATCAACTCGTAGAGTTTGTGACAGCACCAGCAAATTTCACTGCAATTAAATCTTAAACCAATTAATAACGACGACATAAACACCCGACTGTGTGCCGTACTAAACGATAACAACTTTATAATTACTATTATTCTAAGAAATTTCTCAGCTCTAACACGGTAACTTAATAGGCGGGCCTATTTCCACTTGTAACCTAATAAAACTTGGTTAGTTAAGACAGACATAATATATATGCCATTTTATTGCTCCTGTATTTTCCATTAAACACATGGGGGGCGTCAAATTGAGGATTTAACGGTACTAGAGGGCCACCAATTAATATGCAATTAAATAAGGGACGTTATAAAGTTAATCGATAGAGGAAAATTAATTTAAGTAGTTTAATGAACTGATCACTAATAACCAACTTCAAAATATTCTTAAAATCCTTCTAAGATAGACTATCCTCTATGCACTATCTTGAAATGAAGTTTAAACCCAACTACCTCTTAATTAGCTACAAAACTACTATAAATTAATTTATTGAATATTTTGCATTATCAATGAAGTTTCAAAAATTACATAAAATATGGAGTGATCAAACACAAACTAAATTAATACATAAATTGATATAATAATAAATTCTTCTTTATGTCACATTTAACGTTGAAATTTTACGCATTTTAGTTCCTTTTTGGCTTCGATACACTCTAATATATATAAAATAATGAAACAAAAATGTTATAATACATAATTTATTTTATTACATTACGCTACATCTAATGCATATATTATCGAAGGACTTAAACTACAGTTAGTTAAACAGCCGCACTGGTTTGTAAGTTAGAGTTATTTTACTATATTTATAACTGGTTTCTAAATCACCTATGTTATGTCTTGGAGGCTTAATACATCTTACTAATAATTGTGCATCCAAGTTATGTATTTGTGGCGTCGAAACATTGAAATGTTGTCGCATCAACTCTGAGTTTTAGTTCAGTTTGGCTTTGATATACAAGAAAATTCTAATTAAAATAAAATAATTAAACAAAAATGTTATCAAATATAATTTGTGTTAACGTTATAGTACATCTAATACATATATTATCGAAGGACTTAAAACTACAATTAAGAACACAGGTATAATAGTTTGTAGGTTAGATTTGTTTTGTTTACCTTGAATTCTCTTCCACATCACCCAAGAAGTAGAGCTACTAGGCGCGTATTTTCAAGTAGTGGTATCCCCCTAATACACCTAATTAACAGCTGTATAACTGAGAAAGGTATTTTACTTTCATTCTAGAGCATATTTACCTTTTTTATTTACGTATAGTTCTTGTTTCCTTCGATGGTGTGTTTACTTGTCAAGTCATTTTGATATCACTGCATGTTTTATTTCTTCTGCTACCGTCTGTACACCACTCTTCATAGAATTAATCGCTGAATTCTGTCTAATTCATTTACTATATCTACAAAATAGTTAATATTCATTCTCTACTCATACGTTCTAACCAAATGTTCATGTTCATTTTATTTAGATTAGAATTTTCTTGTATATAAAAGCCAAACTGAACTAAAACTCAGAGTTGATGCGGCAACATTGCAATGTTTCGACGTTACTAATATCCATGACGCATTACTAAAAAACTTTGAATAGACTATATGTACCTTTTATGTTTAATTGTTGTTTCCTTCGTTGCTGTGTTGCTATGTACATTTTTATTGATAAAATTAAATTTAATCAACGTATACTCTCTAATATATTTGCCATATCTGCAAAACAGTTCCATTCTCTCCTCGTATATTTTAACCAAACGCTCATATATATTCTAAACAAGTATAG
The DNA here is from genome assembly GCF_030347505.1 of Rhynchophorus ferrugineus. Lineage (NCBI taxonomy): Eukaryota > Metazoa > Arthropoda > Insecta > Coleoptera > Curculionidae > Rhynchophorus > Rhynchophorus ferrugineus. The sequence goes on along the minus strand of NW_027472590.1, from coordinate 24,703,084 downwards.
ACATATCTATATCTTATGTACATAAATATTTAACAATCTACAATACTATTTTCTACAGTTATCTTATATTAATTATATACTTACCTGTCTCGGTATTGTCAGCACTGAATCATAATCTCACATCCTAAAACTTTCATTTACTTACTGACACTTTCTGAGCGACTATTGAATTCAATAGCTAAACTGTTGATTTCCAATTCAACAATAGTTTCTTTTTCTTCTGTGTGTCTGATGGAGTTGATAACGAGCATTTGCTTCTGTTGGAAGGACTATATGATCATATATTCTGGTACCGTCAGCGTACCTATTTACATTCTATGGTCTGCTCGTCTTCTTTTCGCGAAACAAATAAGACTATAACGATACTCATTCCTTCATATACACCAGGCATGACACCATGTGATTCCTTCTATTCCGCACGATTAGAAAATAATCTTAAGAGACTTACAATCAATTTGTAAGCATAAATGAACTTGAAAATGTATCCCTAAATTCCAGATTTATTTAGAGGATTGCAAGAAATTCTTGCATAAAGAAACAGCATCTAAGAAATATTACCAGGAAGGAGAAAACATTAATGTGATTTAATCAGTCCATTACAGCAATTATTAATGGCATGTTCGAGAATAATTGTAACTCCGAAGATGGCTGGACCACAAAACAATGAACTCGAACTGAACAAAACCTGTAAACAGACTAATCAGGAACATAAGGGTAGTTCCTTATCGATACGTAGGCTTAATGGCTCGGACAAGCGTGCGTACCGGACAAACATCATCCGAAACGATACTGGCATCACTTGCGAAATTAATTTCGATTCCGACGTTAAATATTGTTCAATCACGTTCCGCTTTGGCCACAGTATCCGGTTTCGTTTTCCCTGTAAACACCTCAATCGACAACAAAGGACGGGGAATCGATTTATGACCCTTTGTCATATTTATAACTCTCCAGAAGAATGAGTATATCGCTTGACTCGTCAGCTCTCTGGTAATGATCGAAAGAAATTGGATATATAAAATACGTTTATATATATATAATGGGTAGTATATAATCTATGTATTATTTATATTATTTATATTTTAAAAATGTTAAAAAAATTAAAGAAAATATTTCGCATCATTTTCATAAATATAATTTATATTAATATTGATACCCCTCGAAGAACCGAAATTACTAGAAGAAGTAGAGAAACTTCTAGACGGGTATTTTATGGAGTACGGGTATCTACTGGAGGCTTAATTCACCTAAGAACAAGTCAACTGAAAAGTTCCCGTCCTGACACATAGATGGCGCTACTAGAATTAAATTTACATATTTTTTAGTTAGCCCTAACCCTCAAAAGGTGAGTGTATAAAATTGACAGCTGTCGGATCATTAGTTTGTGAATTATAGCATTTTGAAAGCAACTTTTCTTATTGTGAAATAAATGGATAAAAAGGAATTTCGCGTGTTGATAAAATATTGCTTTTTGAAGGGAAAAAATACAGTTTAAGCAAAAACTTGACTCGATGCCGAGTTTCCGGACATTGCCCCAGGAAATTCAACCATCAAGGATAGGTATGCTAAGTTTAGACGTGGTGAAATGAACACCGAAGACGGTGAACGGATGAAACATGGATCCATCATTTCACTCCAAAGTCCAGTCTACAGTCATCCGAGTGGACTGCACACGACGAACCCGCTCCAAAGCGTGGGAAAACGTAACAGTCGGCCGGCAAGGTTTTGGCTTATGTATTTTGGGATGCGCATAGAATCATTTTCATGGAATACCTTGAGAACGGAAGGACCATCAACAGCGACTATCACATAACATTATTGGACCGTTTGAAGGACGAAATCGCCGAAAAACAGTTTCATTTGAAGAAAAATAAAGTGCTGCTTCACCAAGACAATGCACCGTGTCACAAGGCTGTGAAAACGATGGCAAAAATCGAATTTTCGTCAAATGAAGAGGTGACCGCTGAAACTGGGGCTTATTCGGAAGCAAAGGACAAATCGTACTACGAAAATTAGTGTTAAGAAGATCACTTTAGAGTATTCGTTTCTCATTTTGCGTTTAGTTATTTGTAGTGTTTCCTTATCAAGCCAGTGTGATGTCACTGTATTTCCTCTTAGGTTTGTCGTCTCTTACTACATATGTACATTTTCCTTTATAAAATTAGTTCTAATCACTGCATTCTCCCAAATAGTTATGCATATTTTGAATATTTGTTCTTAATTACACACAAATCTGGGCACAAAAATCTCTCACACTCTATAATACCATTTTATAGAGTTAATCTAATTATATACTTATCTTTATTTGCTTTCGTGTTGATAATATTGATTGGGCCATAGCTCACAATAAAAAAGCTTGACAAGGGTTGAGAATGCAATGTTAAAACGGTTGGAAAGGGCATTCTTAATCATTTAATGTAGATGTCATTTCCCCTTCATTTAGATCTTTCCCATCACTTATATACCACTGATAAACTGTGTAATGTGAAAATTTTCCGAAAGCTTGTGTTCAGTATTCGTTCGACAATTCCTGCAATTCTTCGTCACTGACACTGACTCTGTTCACAATTGAAGTATAACGAAGAGTGGACTTCAACAGCAGAATACTTGAACTCAAACAAAAATAATTCGACTATTTAAATACTACGTCAGTTGGTTAATTATTAATTTATGTAGGTAACTAAGCTGATATTTATATTGATATATTATTATATATTATTATTATATATTATTATTATTAAGATATTATTATTGTAATTTTTTTAATTATATAGTTGCATAGACATTTGTGAAAAATATATTTTATATCAGATATACCGGAAAGTCGTTAACGGTTTTTACAGATATATGATGATAATATTATGATTTGATGGATGTGCCATTTTATTCTACTGGAATCAAACTTCATCCTTGAAAATATCAAGTTTCGCGCCTGCAAAGGAGCATTTGCGACAGGCATCGGTTTTCTTATTTAATCAAAAAATCTGCTGAATCGCTGCTGGTAGAAACTTACGTCCGTACTAAAAGTGGTGATTTCGACGGGCTAGATAAAGAACGTTCTGGTAGACCGAAAAAGTTTCAAACTGCGAAACTGCAAGAGTTTTTGAATAAAGACCCAACTAAAACTCCAAAAAATTGTCAAAAGCGTTAAATGTGGCCCAAGAACCGATTAGCGACGGATTACTATTAAATAGTCCGTGAAATGCCGCTTCAGCGTTATGACCGGAAGTCCTTTCTGCATCGAATAGTGAGAAGTGATGAAAACTGGTTTTACTTTCAATAGTCTAAACGCAAAAATCATGGTTATGATCTGGCGAAGGCGGCCGATTGACTTCAAGACCAAATTGTTTTGGTCTCAAGACAATGCTCTGTGTTTGGTGGAACCAGAGTGGCGCGGTGTATTATAAACTGTTGAAACCTTCTGCAACAACAAACAGTGATCGCTACCGATAAATAATGAACAATTTGAATACTGATTTGGTCCACAAATGCCCATTAGGGACCGAAGACACGGTAAAGTGATTTTATTTGAATGGAACATATTATCGCACCCGCTGACTCTCCAGATTTTGTCCCGTCCTACTATTAACTTCTCGTATCAATGGGGTACGCCGTCGCTGATAAGCTTTTTGGCAATTTCGAAGATCTTAGAAAATTACTTGATAATTTTGCTCAAAGCACAAAGGATCGTTTTTTAGTACAATAATTTTACAGTACAATAATTTTACGTATTTTAAGAAATACAAATTGCTTCAAAATATATCTTATTTGCTTTGTTTACCATTAATTGATATTCTAATGCAATTTATAATTTAAAAGATACTTTACAAACAGCTATAGTTATTAATTCAAAATATTCTATAAACAGTTGTCCTAGAAGAGTATTTTGTAGGTTCTAATTAAAGTAGTAAATTGGAAGACCGTTAGAACAACAACAATTAAACTATAGTGATAGCTAGTATGAAATAGATATTAGGACATATTGTTGGTGGTCAGTTAACATGTAATTACAGGCCATGCCATTTTATTCCTTAAGTTTGAGCATCAATTATTGACTTTGGAAAAAATGCAGTGTAAAGGTTTGTAATGACGTTTTCAGCATTTGTTATCAATATGAGTTTTTCAAAATGTTTGATGAGCTTCAACAGTAGATTTCTTCGCATTAGACAACAAAAGTACGTTGAAAATGCAATTTCTAATATATATAGAGAATTATTAAACAGCATTAATTAAGAAATGTTATTTAATGGAGAAATATCAAAAATATCACATTTAACAGTTAGGTTAGTCTGTTGACGTAGATGGACTTAAGAATATATAGCTAATTTAACAATAGTATCATCGACAACAACAAAGAAGATTGACATAATATCGAATATTAATTTCACTTGATTTTGATGTCGATTAAAATGATTAAAGTACGCTTCGTTTCGTTGGTAATATCTAGTTTGGTTTATTAACAAACAACTCTATTGTTAGCAAAGGGTTTATAAATCGATTTACGACCCTTTGTCATATTTATAACTCGATGAATGGGTTTATCGCTGAAATTAGCCGCTTCTATTATAATATAAAGAAACCAAAATCAGATAATAGCAAGGGGTTATTGCGATTGGACAAATTTCCGTCTTTGTTTTCCGTCGAGGGACAAAAGAATTTCATAATTTTAAAGTAAAAAGGCTCTTTAGAGGTTTGAAATGAGATATGAGTATTTATCAGAGTAAAAAGTTTGTTTTATGTCTTAAAAACCCCACAGAGCATATACTATGGCCATCCCAAAAATACTAAAACTTTATTTGTATATCTAATTGCAAAAGTATAAAAACTTTAAAAATAAAAATATCAGTTTATAAAAATATTTTTATTTACTTAAACAAGTTTTCAAACCACGTTCTCAACTTTCAAGGAGGCACATATTTTTCCATTTTTTAGTTTTCTAAAGTTTCAAGCATATATGGTTCCATATGTAAAAATGTCTGCTTGTTTGTCGTCTAAGTTTTCTTAAATTATTAAATGTAATGAATCATAAATTAGTTTGGTTTCTACAATCGATGGAGGGTAGTCCCTATCCCAGAAAATCTAAATCAATAATTAGGTAATTTGTAACTTTATCTATAAAAATGTAATGAAAATAAATTTCATGAATAATAATTTAATTTTAAAACATCAAAAAGTTTGTATTAAGGGTTTGAAATGAGTTTGAGTATTTATCGGAATAAAAGCTTGCCTATAGAGGTATGAAATTAAATACTAAGGCATAGTTTGTATGTTTGGTAGAAGTTCAAAAATCATTAAGACCAATAATACTAGCCAATAACAAAATTTCCAAATTTTTGTTTACATAAACTAATGTTTCAACCACTTTTTGCTATTTAAATAACGCAGTTATTTTGCCGTTCTTTCCGCCGTTATTTCCTAAAGATTCCCTCTTCATATTTTCTCGTGAAAATCTATTTCTAACTCAGTTATTCGTTTATATAGTTCCATATATAAAACTGAATATTTGTTTGTCTTCGATGTTTTCTTAAATTATCGAATGTAATGAAACTTTGGACTAGTTTGGTTCTATATTCGATGGAGAAAGTTCCTAGACCAGAAAACCAAAATCAATAGGTATATTTTCCTTAATTTACAATTTATTCTACGAAAATGTAATTGAAATAAATTACGTTATAATTATTTAATTTTAATAAGTGAAAATGTTGTTTTGGAGCTTGAAATATGAGTATTTATTACAATAAAGGGTTATTTATATAGGTTTAATTCTCTATAATGTATAGCTCGGTCAATACTACAGTGATTAATAAAATACTACAGCACTACTTGAATGATTGATGTTGAAAAAGCTTTAAAAAGAATAATAATAATTTATAAAAAAATATATTTTGTTTACATTAACTAGTTTAATAGTAATTAGTCACTAATTTTGCAAATCTCGGAAACTAATTTTAATTATAATAATAAAAGAAACAAAATATAAGAAAAATAAGTTAATGAATAAAGAAATATGTTTCTACTGCGTTTTAATTTTTTTTTTGGAAGGTGTATTTCTTTTCTGTTAGTTGAAACATCAATTAAAGAATCTGAATGACAACTAGCTTTTAAATTTATATGATTTTTTTATTTATTAAGTTAAGACATAACATTACATCATTATATACTTTTCTTTTTGGATCAATAGTTGCAGCTCCAATAAAATAGTAGCTCCTGAATGTAAATCTATTAAGAGATGATTAACCGTTATTCAATACACGAGGAACTTTGATATAAAATTTATTACCCAAGTAAGAACAAATTTGTTAAAGTGTCGTCAACTTAATAACTACCTTAAGGGGTTCATTTCTTAAGAAAAAGAAGTGCAATTATCCATAAATATATTGGCTTAAGGCTACTTAACCAAGATAGTTTGTTTTGGATCTAGCTCATTGATTCAGGAATATACATCCTCGGTTAGTATGTTTAAGAAATACATAAGATATAATAAATAAACAAGATTCCAGAAGTTAAACGAGTCAAGGCAGTACCTTATGCCCCAAAAAATTGTTTCGTTATACTGTCAGTAGGTCTTTTTATTTTAAACGCCCTATTTTATAACGCGATATTGCCACGTTGATAATATATATTTTTGTTAAATTTTTTTTTAAAAAGGTTTTATATTTACATTTTTTACAAACTTTAACCTACATAATGATTTTACATATAGAATATTACAAATAATAAGTTGTGCTATGTACTTTTGGTTAAAAAAGTCATAATAAATCTCTAAAAAGTTTAAAAAAGAAATTTTGATTTGTTCCAAAGTTCTTTGTTTAGGATTATATATATATATATATATATATATATATATATATATATATATATATATATATATATATATATATATATATATATATATATATATTTACAGATTATATTTATTTCATTTTTTGAATTAATAAATGTATTTCAGACAGAAATTAAATCCTTTTATTTAATTAAATTTTATTGTTCAACTAAAGGTGACGTCAGGGCTGTCACGTGTCCCACCAGCGTGGCAAACTTCAAATCAAAGAACCAATCAAATGTCTTCACAGCGAAATGTTTTCTTACAGGTGCCTATAATGTAGATTTAAATTGGCCAATCGAATTACTTGAATAGCCGATATAACGCCGTCTGGATGTTGGGCAAAGCAACATTTTGTCGCCAGAAGTTCTATTACTTGATTCTCTATTACTCTATGGCTATAAACTTGTTAATGCAAGAGAACATTTTAATTTAATAATTATTTTAAAAATATAAATATTCCAGGTTATTTGTTTTCACTCCATCAACGGTAAATTTCAAAAGGGCCGATTATACACTGTAGGTGGGGAAATAAAAAGTATTGTGCGCATGCGCCAATTGCATCATTCCCTGCAGTATAGCGTATTCTCTTTTCTAATAGATAAGAACCTTCAGCGTCGCTTTGTATCGCCGTTCAACAAGTCGCCTCTTCTTTCCGTTAAATAATACAATATTTTTAAGTAAATTAGTGGTTTTTGCTTTTCTAAATCCTTTCACATACTCCAACATATATCATGTTACTAACTGACCCGTCAAACGTTGTTCTGCCATGTTAATAATGTCTAGCACACTTAAAGCATGACAATACGGGCATTCTTTGTCCATAACACTAATTACCACTTTTCATTCAATATCGGACCCCCACTGGAATGCTAGACGCCGGAATGATTTAGCTACAAATGCTCGATATGCCTATTGGCATTGTTGGTAATTTGCTCTGCGTCTATTGACAGTAAAACGGCGTGATTGTCGTTGTTCTAATCTCATAACTTCATTGCATTCAACTCGAGTATCGTCTAACTGTTCTTGACGCAATTGCGCCATTCTCACACGCGCTCCAATATTTTCTTCCTGAACTTGTTCTTCGGTTCTTTGGGCTCTTCTATTTCAAATGCTTCTAAATTTATTTGTATCACGGCTCAAATTGGCCCCTTTGCATTTTGTTGGCATTGTTCACTATACAGTACAAAACACACATAAATAGAACTGATTGAGTTATTTAATGATGAAAATTATTATATTAATAATTTATTTTATCTTTGATTACATTAAATATACATGTAAATATTAGGTAGTTTCGCGAAAAATGTTATTGTTCTTAATTATATCGAAAATACATATTGTTAGAAATAGCGAAAAAAAATCTGTAGAAGTTAGAGCTCTTATAAGTAAACACAAAAAAAATTCCCAATCTAACAAAAAACACTAACGTTAACCGAATTCGTTTTTCACCATTCCCAACAATACTTTCATTATAAATGAGAAAGAATAATTTTTGATTTTCTAATAAACGTATAAAATAATTTATACTTATAACTCAATAGCTGTTGTTTGCGGGCACTCGTGACACTTGTTGAGTATATTAGAGGTTATATAAATGACTTAATTAACTGATCGTACGAACTACACTATAAATTAATAATTTTATTAGTTATTGATAATACATTATATTCGATAATATTAGTTATTAATAAACAAATAATAAACTTCATTCTGAATATATTTGATATGAGAGTTACACTGAGATAGGAAAAATGGTTAACTACACTAATAATAGCCGAAATATGTAGAGGGAGTGAGAGAAGTCTTATTCTTTGAGAGCAGTAGGAGACCATATTCGTTGTCATCTCTACTCCGTGCTGTTTACTAGGTGAGAAGTGACACCGGCAGACACATGGATGGTATAACTTACCAAGTGATAATAATTGATGTTATTGACCGAGATAAAAATGATGAAATTATTAAAATGACTATTAAAAAGGAGGGTTTGGTGATAGAAAAGTGAAAATTTTGGTTTGTATGTATTTTTAATGCAACATAATAAAAATATTTGGTGGACACCCCTTATCACTTACGGTTTGAAAAATAGATAGTAGCCGATTCTCAGACCTACTGAATATGTAAAAAAAATTTCATAAGAATCGGTCAAGCCGTTTCGAAGGAGTATGGGATCGAACATTGTGTCATGACAATTTTATATATAAGATATTTTAGGGTAAATTAGGTGGCTCAGTGAATGGAGGTAAAACGAAATGAAACAGTGGTGTTTACATTATGTGACCGTTATTTATTGGCTATATAAAAAAATGTGAAAAATACAAACGATAAAACGCATGGCAGCGGAGTTACCTGTTGACGAGGCTTGGACAGTCGATGGTGGTACGTCTAAACCAAACGCTAGTCGAGTACTGAATGACCGAAATACCCTTCAATAACATCCCAGATAAACGTCTCGGGGTTGCCGCCAGCTATTCGTTGTCGGGTTCTAGTTGGCGCTGCTGGCACCCCGCCCGTGTTCAACATCTGGGATTATATTTCTGGGTATTTTGTAGACCGTTATTCCACGATGTAAAATTCGACATGCCTTAAGGTCGCTACAATATTATTCGTTATCATCAATTAATCCTAAATCTAATAATCTACTAGTCTTTGTAAGTCCTTGTTCTGAAATATTGTGTTTGCTTTCTACATTTGTACTGAAAACCATTACGAATGTTATCACACAATGTACAATAACAACTATAAAACAACCCGCACAATAAACAACATAAACGTGAGATTAGAGTGGAGATTCTTAACAAACTTGAGAATTAACCGACATAAATTTTAATCTGGGTCGTACGATTTCGTACAATAATATCGTATTTCGTACGTTTAAGAACAAAATACGGTGCGAAACCCTATCTGATTTTTGTTTCCCGAAATTCCGGAATGCCAGAAATAATATGTTTGGTTATCTGTTGTGTTGTGTCTAAATGTGCCAAATTGTATTATTATACGAGTCAGAGTTGTTGATAGTATTTTTTTTAGATTTAATGTAGATTGAAAAAAGTGGTGTCGAGAAAAACGTGTTTAAAATATCGTTTTTAAATTTTAGAAACTGTTACATCTCCTAAAGGGATAAGGTTTGAACATTTCTAGATTGGAAATCCCCTTTATTCAAACCGATTCCTTGTGTTTTTATACATCGCTCCCATATTGATGTAGGTCCGATGTAGGACAAGTCAATCATTAATTCTATTAGCTGCCTTTCTATTTAACTTATATTCAACCAATCCAATTTCAAAACTATAAAGTGGGGCAAAAGTCCCGCTATCATTTTTATTGAGCGCCATCTTGGCTATGTAACCTTTAGCTCAGTTTCGCTTTAACCATTGTGTCGTGTAGACGTCCAAGTCCAAATTTTATTATGGATAAATAAAAGCCACAAGAACGAGCAGAAATAGTGACAATATTTATTGAATTTTCATTCGTTCATCGTTTCGTCGTTCTATTATTGCCACTTAGCGGAGAAACTATACGTTGAGTTTATCCAAAGCAATCAAGACATATAATAAATTCGAATATTTTTGATAATAGGCATTTTATTATTCTATTTGTAACTAAAAAACAGTTAAATTCGCTGACTGATAGGATACATTGCTCCACATCTCCGGATTAGGCGCATGTGCACTCTGCTGCATAGAACAAACCATAGAAAAGAATAAACTATATGAAACTATTTTGTCTTCCCTTTCTAATGGCGGTCCATTCTCTTCGAGTCGATCGGTACGGTCGATCAGATCAAAACAACAGGCAACTAGAATATTTAGATTTTTTGTTACATTAAGAATTTTTATAGTAATAATAATTAAATTGTTGTGCTATTCTTGCTGGTCTAACATACATTAGTTTTAATATATGGAAGAACAAGGGTAAGTGCAGAATATAAGGTTAAAGTTTTAAAGGTTATAAAATCCATACAGCATCAATTTTATTTATAGTGGGAATTTTAGCTGCCAAATTTATAACACATCATTTTCAACAACCTGGCAATTTTTTAAATAAAATGTGTTATTTAAAAAAAATCCAATGTTTATTTGTGCCGTTATATATAGTTTCAACATTGAATCAATTATTTATCATACTTGTGTACTTTTATTTACATTTTTATTATTTGGTTTTATTCAACACTTTTTTAAATAAAATGTGTTTCTGTAAATTACTTCCTGAACCTATTTAGCTGCTTAATATATTCGACATCAAATAAAGCTGCAAGTTGTGGAGCAATGTATCCTGCTTATATGACGTTTAACTCAGTTTAGCTTTAACCATGTGGTTGTGTAGACGTCCAAATTTTATTATGCATAAATATAAGACACAAAAACGAGCAAACATAGTGACAATATTTATTGAATTTTCATTCGTTCATCGTTTCGTCGTTCTATTATTGCCACTTAGCGGAAAAACTATACGTTCAGTTTATCCAAAGAAATCAAGGCATATAATAAATTTGAATATTTTTGATAATATGCATTCTATTATTCTATTTGGTACTAAAAAACAATTAAATTCGCTGACTTTGATATCTCTCTAGATAAAATAATAGTTTTGTATTTAATATTAAGTTACCAGTTATCCCGGTGAACCTTGTACCTCCTAACAGACAATGGATTTGATTGTTTCCTTTTTGCTAATGTTAATGATGGATTTTATTAATATAAAAAATTTATTAGCTTCAATAACTGATTAGAATAGTATATGTATATTAAACAAATATCAATAAAAGTATAAAATTCGAGTATTTCAATAGCGACTCAGCTAGACTTTAGCTTTGTTGAATTTTGCTACATAAGTTGAACTCAGGTTCAGTGAAGCACTATCTTTTTGTTATCTTATTGTAACTTATCAGTTACGAAAACAAATAAAGTGTATGGTTTGTCGTAAACATGCCACGTACAAATGGCTATGTGAAATAAAATCACTCAAGGATTGACTTTTAAAAGGAAATTGAATTCGTATAACACTCAAAAGGTGTGTCGGTTGGGATCCTCGGAATCCTCGGAATAAGAACTACCTCACCACTGAATTTTCCTATTACTATAGTCGCGTGAATCACGTTTAACTGCATAGTTTTGATCCATCTAGATTTCGAAGCAACATCAGTCCGAATCAAGTCCTCAGTTGTTAATTGTCTGTTGGCAAACGTGTCATATCCTAGGAGGTTACCAATTCAGTTGGATACATGGTGACTTCATCTTCGCTTCTTACGCAGTCCGTTATAATAGATTTGGAAGAATGCACTATAATAGAAATTTGATTTTGAGTTACGATGTTAAATACATCCACATCCTTCATCTTATCCGCCAAAATTGCTTTCCTACACAGCTATTTGTTATTTTTGTGGTTAACAGTGATGTTCCGGAATATTTGTAGAAGCGAAATTCCAATAACTCTAAGGAAATTATATCAACCAATCAGAGAGGAAGCCATTAACGATAAAAAGCTATTACTTGGAGAAATTTTCAACAGTCTTGACATTTTAGTGACAATTTGCCATAAACACATTTAACAAGCCACTTGAGCATCAATCCTATAAAGAACATATATACTTCACACCCAAATTAAACTAAATTAAGAAAAATAGGATTCAAGAAGATTATTATTAGCGTAAAACTTTATATAATTTTTTGTTTAATTCAATACTGTTTACAATAATAACTGTAACCAACAAATGAACTGATTCACTATCAACATAAACTAAGGGTTTCTGATAAATTCTGTGTTGTCAATCTTGTGTTATCAACTGATAATGAATCATATATTTTTATTATGTATTTTTTTAAGTACTTATATTAACCTTGATCTAAATAATTTGTACTAATATTATTATATTATATTCTTGATTGGGTTAATGACAAATATATGGGGTCAGTATAATTGGCGAGAAATTGGCTTAAAACCGCTAAAACAGAATTCGTTTTGAGTAGTTTCCGTGTATTTTAATACATTTCTAGATGTAATGTAACGAATATTAATAAAATTAATGTAAGAGCTAGCTCAAATAATTTTCAGCTTACCAGTTGTTAAATAAACTATTTCTAGACGTTGAAAACTATGGGAGAGATCCAGAAGGAGGGAATCACGACTCGCTTCAAAATTTGATAATTTTAATACATATTATTTTAATTTAAAATTAAGAAATTTTTTAATAAGTTATACAGAAATAGTAATACTGATTACTATTTGCTTAGATCGACGCTGCATAGCTTGTCTAGCAGAGGGTTCTGAAATTTCGAAGAGCTACAAAAATTAATCGATGACTGGATCGCTATCAAACCAACACCGTGCTTTGGAACTGCTATCGTCATTTTTTTCCAGAAAGATGGGCTAAAATTATAGAAAATTATAATAATAATTTAAGCAATATTTTTGTATTAATGGTATTATACCAATTTTTCTAAATAAATACTTTTTAAAACGAGAAAATGAATAACGTATTATAGGCTTGCGCAGCTTATCTTATATATAACATTCTCATGTCACAATGTTCGTTCCCATACTTCTCCGAAAAGGCTTGACCGATTCTTATGCCTTTTTTTATGCATATTTAGTAGGTCTGAGAATCTGTGACTATCTATTTTCCTCCACTAAGTGTCCACTCCAAATTTTTTTTCTACATTACTTGGATAAAATAATTTTATTTTATTTTTTTATTATGTGGCATTAAAAAATACATATAACCCTAAATTTTCACTTTTCTATCACTAACCCCTGCTTTTTAATAGTCATTTTAAATCATTTTATCAAGTCGGCTTGGTGGCGCAGTGGTAAAGGCGATGGGACGGTCCTCCTACTGTTGCGATAGCCGCGGGTTCGAATCCTGCTGGGGCATGGTCGTAAATTTATGTTTGTGATTGTTTAAACTTTGTGAATGTTCTAAACTGGAGTGTAAAATCCGACAAGGAAAATGATCATAGCCATGTCAGTAACCAGGCTGGGTAAGACCGGATGTTTTATGGGATGATTTCTAAAGTTGGTCATTCGCCAGTCGGTAGGCTTAATGCTGAGGACCGTGGTTCGGAGCCCACGTTAAACTCTAGGTCCACTCCAGATAAACCCATAGTGGGTAAGACATTAAAATATATATAAAAAAATAAAATTAAAAAAAAATTTTCATTTTTTATCCCGCTCGAAAACATTAATTATTATCACTTGGTAAGTTATGTGCAACGGCTGTGTAACGGTACGCGATTAGTCATTAAAAAATTAATGCAAAAAGGTTACGAAAACTACCATTTTAAAAGGCAAGTTTGGAGGTGAAAATATATTAATACCACGAATACCTATTATAACCACAGATGTGCCAATTCAATTTAACCGTATTCAATTTCCGATAAATCCCAAGGCCAAACAATGTCTGTTTGTGGCTTAGATTTAGTGGGTAAACCATCAAGTTTGTTTGTATTAGCTAAAGACAGGCCAACAAAAAATATTGTCCATGCTGTAGCATTAAGAGATTAATATTATGTAATGAATTAATGACATAAATAATTTTTACTTGAATTAAATTATAAAAAAATTTAAAAAAAATGTTCGGTGTTTTGTTATTTTTATATTCCCTCATCGTTCACAGCACTCCATGCTTTTTTCACTCATGTACCAAATACTTACACACTTCCAATAAGTTAGTTAATTTTTTTCTACACTAGAAATTCTCTAGACATTATTTATATGGCAAAACAACGTTTATCATATAAATAATGTCAGCTAGTATATATATATATATATATATATATATATATATATATATATATATATATATATATATATATATATATGTTGGTAAAAGGAGACTTTAAAATATATTAAAAAAATGTTTTAATATAAATATGATAATAAAATGTAATTATATATTTTTTTTGTTATAATTTTAATTATTTTACAAATATCTATTATTTCATTTAATATAAAAATACATAAAAACATAAAAAACATAAAAGTAAATAAAAATTATATATATTTATATTTGATGTTCTTATATTGTTGCAGTTGATTGGTAAATAATCTTACTCATGAAAATTTTGTTGCAATGTCCAGTGATGCAGTAGTTATTAATATAAAACTTATTAATATTTTGTTAATTATTAAAATTTAAAGGATATTAGATTTAATTAAATGCCATTTAAAAAAGTTAGTAAGTGTTAGTTCTTGAGTGTGTTTAGATGTTTTTTAATATTCAGATAGAGATAGATAATTTAATTTCATTCATTATAATTAGTATAATATATCAAATATTTTTGTGATCTTATATTTAAAATATTACCAAAACATGTTTTAGTAATATTAACGCATCATTTTTAAGTTAATCTCTTTACTCTATTATAAAACAAATATGACTAACTTTATAAATTGTACTTGAATTTGGACCATCGACCGGCGATCACTAATATTTATTGTTTTGTAATAAATAAAACAAATTAATCTCAATCACCAGATAACACAATACATGAGACTAATTAGTTGTTACAAACAAATTAATAGAGAATATTATGTATTGGTATGTATATTCAAAATATCTCATTTGAACGCGTCAATTTTCTCGGAAAACTCAAAATCCTATTAAGTTTTGGTCAGCGAGATTAAGAACTTTCTCATTACTTTTAACCAACATCCCTCGTGGGTTCTAATGGGATATCAACGCAACTTCTAATTGATGTTTATTAAAGCATAATAGTTTGGCTAAATTTGTTTTATAATCTCTGCAAGAATGGAATTTATTTTCCTGAAGTTTTCGCATAAATAGTAACAGGACGTGTCTCAGAATGAAGCGCGGTAAAAAATATGGTTGTTGTTGTTTTGTTGTTAATCTCTTATTAAGAACTTCAGTGCTAAGAAGGAGTTTTATTAATTACGTTAAGTAAAAGGTAACAA
The DNA here is from genome assembly GCF_030347505.1 of Rhynchophorus ferrugineus. Classification (NCBI taxonomy): domain Eukaryota; kingdom Metazoa; phylum Arthropoda; class Insecta; order Coleoptera; family Curculionidae; genus Rhynchophorus; species Rhynchophorus ferrugineus. Next base: position 24,687,348 of record NW_027472590.1, on the reverse strand, counting down.
TGAAGTTGAGATAGGCGTGATATATGGTTGCCAAGTATAGATTTTAATAAAGGTAAAACGTCAATTGAAAAGTCCCCGGCATACTATAGTAAAATATATTTTTTGGCAAAATTAGTGTTTTTTATTCAAGATAATTTCCTTCAAGGGTGATATACACTAATTATATCGACCCTCCAACTTTTCGATACCATTCCCGTAGTACGATTTGTCCTTTGCTTCAAAACAGGCCTCAGTTTCGGCGGTCACCTTCTCATTCGACGAAAATGTCTTCCCAGCGAGCACTCTTTTGAAATCTAAGAATAGGAAATAGTCGCTGGGGACCAGATCTGGAGAATAAGGTGGACTAGCAATTCGAAGCCCAAGTAATGAAATTTTGCCATCGTTTTCACTAACTTCTGACACGGTGCATTGTCTTGGTGAAGCAGCACTTTCTTTTTCTTAAAATACGGCCGTTTATCAGCGATTTCGTCCTTCAAACGGTCCAATATCGCTATGTAATAGTCGCTGTTGAAATTCTTTCCTTCTTCAAGGTCGTCAATGAAAATTATTCCGTGCGCATCCCAAAATACAGACGCCATAACCTTGCCAGCCAACTGTTGCGTTTTCTCACGCTTTGGCGCGGGTTCATCGTGGGCAGTCCACTCAGATGACCGTCGATTGGACTACGGAGAGAAATGATGGAGCCATGTTTCATCCATTGTCACATATCGATGCAAAATCTCGGGTTTATTATAGTCGATCATCTTCAAATACTGCTCCGAATCATCAAATCGTCGTTGTTTTTGGTCAAAAGTGAGCTCGCGCTGCACCCACTTTGCACAGAATTTTCTCATACCCAAATATTCGTCAATGATATTGTGTACACATTCAGTTGATATCTTTAGAGTGTCTGCTTTTCATTCAATTTCAATTTTCGGCCATTTAAAATCATTATGTGGATTTTTTAAATGTTTCCGTCGGTAACAACCTCTTTTGGACGTCCACTGCGTTCACCGTCTTCGGTGCTCATTTCACGACGTCTAAACAGCAAACCAATCCTTCATGGTTGATATTCCGGGGCAGTGTCCGGAAAGTCGGCATCAAGCCAAGTGTTTGCTTCAACTATATTTTATCCCTTCAAAAAGCAATATTTTATCAATACGCAAAATTCCTTTTTATTCATTTATTTCACAATTACAAAAGTTGCTTCACTCTAAATGCTATAATTCACAGACTAATAATCCGACAGCTGTCAAATTAATACACATATCTTTTGAGGATTAGGGCTAACTAAAAAACATATACATTTAATTCTAGTAGCGCCATCTATGTGTAAGGCCGGGGACATTTCAATTGACATGTTTCATGACATCATATTCTATTCGTAAATTGATTTGTGTTAGAAGGTTTTGAAATGGGTCAACGGTAATTGTTGTTCACGTCTTGCCAATTTATATTTTAGGCATAGAGAACCCTTTTTGGGACACTTCTACCACTGCCTCCGTACCCTGAGACTGATTTGTTTCATAGAAAAGACTTTCCAGATTATATCAGTATTTACTGGGAACATTTTTAAATCTGTTGATGGGGTAAGGTTCTTGGGAAATATAATATTCTCTGAGGGTGTTTGTATGCCATGGTTCTTTGCTGACCACATTACGATGCAGCCAAAAAGCATTGGATGAAACATTCACGTTCGAGAGGTCGAGTTGGGAATGCATAGATAATCCAAAACCTTCATACAATTGTAGTAGTGAGTGCTTTATTGTTTACAGCCAAGTCTAGCTGGTCTAGGTTGTGAGAAAATAGAATAGATTGACGTTAGCGTCAGTCTGCGAATTGCTGGTGATGGTAACACACACAAAAGGACTCCGGAGGCCGTTACTACAGAGCTATCTAAGAGATTCTCCAATATCGGCAGGAGAAACAAGTTAATTATATTGTTGTTACTTGGAGATGGATCAAGAATTATAAAATAGGAGTACAATATAAATTTTGTTATATTCTATATAAATATCGTCATATACGATATCGTTTTTTTTTAAATAATAAAAAGTGAATATTGCTTAATTACTTATATTCCGCTGATGTTTATGAATCAAATACTAATAAAAAAAAATGAAAGCTTCAAAATTAACATTATTTAAAAACAAAATAATAATTAAAAATACAAGAAAAGTAATAAATATCGAAAGAATTTAGAGAGAAACAAATATAATTGACATTAAAATATTATATATACAGAAAAATATTACAAAATCTATAAGAAACTATAGAATTACCAAAAGGATACTATTCAGTTTTCTATTGAAGATTGTTTTTCGGCTAAGAAGCCGTAATATTTATTCTAAATATATAGCAGTAATTTCAAATTATCTTTCGTAACCGTTAACCTAAATAAGTTAATATTGGAGCAGGCTGTGCTTAATATTTTATTATTAAAAACTTTATTATTGTTATAGTTAAAAATAAGTAATATTCTTAGATAATCATATTTTTTCGAAGAAATCATATTGTAGAATCTTATTTCATAATAATCCCATTCCGAATTATTAATTTAATTATGTTATATGACTGTAAATAGTTACCACTGACATTTTTGTAAAACTTTTTTAAACAATTAAGAGGTTTTACATTATATATGTTAAGCTCAAATTTCTGATATAATTAATAGCAAGTTGTATGACATTTTAATTTTAACCATTTAGCAAAAAGTAAGGAAAATACATAATAACTATGCATTATAGGCACTTTATTTTTTATTTTTTGTCTTAAGAAAACATGATTGAAATGAATTGAAATAATTAGTTTTGAAATTGCTCTCAAAAGGAATGTATCGACAAATTTATTTTTTGTAAACAAACTCGATTTAATAGGGATTCTGCAGAATTAATTAGAATTATTGATCTTAGAATTTATGATAACATTATTATATAATATAAAATATGATATATTTTTGATAAAATATTATAGTACAGTTAGTCGATAGTATGCATAATATATTTTATATATTACATATGCCTAATATATTATAATAATAATGCATTATAATTATGCAGGCTTAAAAATATTACAATCTATTGTTTTGCAGTAATGTAAATTGACCGTAATGTAATTAGTTGTAAATATATCTACTAGAAGAGAACAAAGATTACTTATGGTATCAAATTTAAGGGAGAAATATAACTGTATTTCAGTCAAGAGTTAAAGGACCCTATCTTACCATTTAAAATTAATTAACAACTTAGAGGTTCCTATCGTTTTTAACGTTCGGTAAATATGTTTTTCTCCTTGTCAATTGCGTGGTTTTAAATTTTTTCTAATAGCCCAATCTAAAAATTTACAAATATACACAATTGTAATTACTATATGAACTCAAAGACATTTCACCGCATTATACAGAAGTTAAAATATATGTTTATGAAAAAAAATCACTCATTGGCTGTGGATACTTCCGCTATTGAGTTCCTATAAACAGAGTAATATATAATTGAGAAAAATACAAAAACGTTTATATATTTTCTCGTGCCGTTAGTTGATGTTGTTAAGACATTGCGTAGTTGTAATTGAATTTTAAAAAGTAACAATATATAAGGTAGTAAATAAATAAATACATGTAATGTAAAATTCGTTAAAATTCTTTAAGGTCATATAATTCTTTAAGACCTATAATGATGCGAATTTAAGAATTATTAGAAGCGCTGACAGAACAAACTCCTATTAATCCTTTGAATTACCTCTCAGAAAATAAAATAATTGAATTTTATTCTGTATTTTTCTATGTGGTAGTATTTAAATTTATTTCTGAAGATGTTTACATATATGCCTTTTAGTGAAAAAATTTAGTATATAATGAAAAATAATCGATGTTTTCAGTTTGCAACAGCTGATGACTATCGCGTTTCTTCGATTTAACAGAAAAATAAAACTTCTCGTAAATTGTGTTTTGACGGGTCATAACTCGACATATTCGAATCATTTTTCTTGTATTCATAAACTGTTTTGATATCAATAAACATCAATTTTTTTAACGAGATAAATATGCATGTAATCTGCTATTGATAAATGGTAAAAACCAGTTTTGGAACAGTGTAGAATAAATGTTTTCTAGGTTTTGGTGTTGTAATACCAATAAGTAAGCTATTAAGTAAAGAAATCGTACGCTTTTTGGTAGCCATTTTTGGACATATGTTCTATTGAACCGAAAGTCGCTGGGAGGAGGCTTGTAGTAGACCTATACCTCGACCTCATAGTACCTACGAAGTCCTATACTGTGGTGGTTTGCTTGGTTTGGGTACCGTTATGACTTGGACAATTTTGCCTTGTCCTTGAAATGTTCAAGATAAAGCATACTTTGAATATTTTCACTCGGCTTATGCTTTTCTTGTATGGCAGATGTTTCAATTGAGTTTGGTCAACAAATTCGTGCCCTGGTGGTTTTCATTCCTTGAGAATTCTTATTTCTTTCAGAGACTGTTTAGGATGCACGCTCTTCAACGATAGGCATATTTGAGGTGATATAAGGTACTGGTTTTCTCTTTATTTGATCTTGCCCACCTGCCTACGTTATCCCTAATAAGATTTTTCTATTAATCTCCTAGAACGTCAACAATCTACCAGTGGACAATAAGTATTATTTTTTAGGATACATTATATGGCTCAGTGAATGGAGAAAAATGAAATAAAACAGTGGTGTTTACATTATGTGACCGTTATTTATTGCAGTAATATAAAAATGTGGAAAATACAAAAGAGATAAAACGGATGGCAGCGGTGTTACCTGGTGACGAGGCTTGGGCAGTCGATGGTGGCATGTCTAAACCAAACGATGGTCGGTTACTGAATGAATGGAAATACCCTTCAATAGCATCTCAGATAAACATCTTGGGGTTGCCAGCTATTCGTTATCGGGTTCTAGTTGGCACTGCTGGCACCCCGCCCGTGTTCAATATCTGGGATTATATGTTTAGGTATTTTGTAGACCGTTATTCCACGATGTAAAATTCGATATGCCTCAAGGTCGCTACAGTTGTATGATTTCAGTTATATAACTATCCTGACATGTAGTATATCACTTCAGTAAGTAATCTACTGTAAAAGTTAAAATCCAAATCTTATTCTAGATACTATTCTAACTTATTTTAAAGTCTATCCTAAGATATTCTAAAAAGTATTCTAGCTTATTCAAGAGCTTATTCAATTATTAAATCTCACTCTATTTGTCTATTAATCAGTTCGTATGGCAGTTTGCGTTTGAGCCTACGCACTTCACTGTCATTGCGCACATTTAACTGTTTGGCGAGTGCATTGGGATGCACCAATAGTATTTCACAGTAGTTCGCACTAACACTCCGAATCACACTCGTTATGGGTTCTATGGGTATATCGTGCAGAATCAGTTCGTTGGATGCGTAATATGGGGCATCGACAATGACTCACAAAACTTTATTCTGTAACCTCTGGAGGATATGTATGTCAGATTTGTTAGTTGTATACCACAGTTCAATACCATAGGTCCAAATGGGCCTAAATATTGACTTATACGGCAAAACCTTGTTATGTAGTGATAATTTAGATTTGCGCCAGTACATTTGGTTTAGTTTAAGCCCAAGCTGTTTTATAGCTATATGTTTTTTCTATATCAAACGTCGATCGAAATGCATTCCCAGATATTTAGCGTTGTCTGCTTGCGGAAGTTCATTATTATTCTTTACTGAGGGACATGTTCTTCTACAAAGTGTGAATATCACATGGGTAGATTTTGTTACATTTACTTTGATACGCCACGTTTTCAACCATTCGATTTTGTTAAGATGAAGTTGGAGTTTTGTGAAGGCTGATATTGGATCCTCGTTTGATGATAAAACTGCTGTATTGTCAGCATATGTTGCAACAGTAGTGTTTCTTGAGGTCGGTAGGTCAGCTATATACAATAGATACAGAAATGGGTCAAAAACACTGCCCTGCGGAACATCCGAATATATTGGGTGTAGGTAATTCGTCACCCTGTTTGACAATAAAATGTCTTTCTGTGAGGTACAATTTCAGCAGTTGAAAGTGCGTACAGTAGGAGTTTTTTGAGCTTTAGATTTCTTTGTGGTTTTAGTTTGATCCCACATGGAAAAAATCATGTCTACTATGGGTGTTATTGTTGTATTTTTGACAGGTAGTTCCGAATGTTCTCTTTGTTCTTGAAAATTTCTATAGTGCTCTTCAATTTTTTTGGAATATTAATTAAATAAGGTTTCGTGTTTCGGGATTTGCATAGTATATCAAGAGTGGTCTTTGTTTGGTTTTTTCTTTTATTTTATCTCTGATGTTTTTCTACATTTTGTTAATAAAAGATTCAGTAGATCAGGAACCTTTCTTCTGTCAGTTGGCCAGTAAGTATGTTCGCTATTGGAAAAACATTAAGTATTATTTTTATCTATTTCTAAGTCTCTACAGGGGCAATAAAATGTTATTCTGTGCTCACAAAGCATTACAATAAATACTACGTTTGTGAAATATTTCATAGCTCCGACATGAAAACATATGTCGGGTCTTGTATTATCTAAAATGATTTTTAACTATTAGAAGTGAAGAAACAAACGTGCTCGATAAAGTTCCATAAAACAAAAGGGATTTCCGAGCGTTCTCTTACCTTAAAAGTTTAGAACCCCTGATGTTGGATACTAAATGTATCATTAAAAGTAACCCAACGCTAACAACTAATTAGATCGTCTTCTAATATCGCATACACGTAACGATCGCACCCAAAAATACAGCTATCGTAATGTGGACGGCGTTAAACCCGATCCAACAAGTATTCCAGGTAAGTAACAGTAAAACTGAAGCAGCATCACATTTCGGTGGCAATAATTTTGATTAACGGACGTGACTAAAGCTCTTAATACCAAGAACGATCCCAATAATTTTCCCTTTAGGGTTCGTATTGCTTGGCGACCGGATGATTAAAATTTTCCTCAGTCCTTTAAAAGACATTTTTTGCCAGCCAAATTATTAATAAACGATTTTAACACAAACTATTATTTTGTCGACGGACCCGGGGTCGATTTCGATGCCTTCGAGGTGTTCATTAAAATTTGTTCTGGTTATAATTCCTCCTTCATAATTTAGTTAATTTGTAGATTGTAGCTTAAAAACTCCCATAAGTTTTCGGTAAATTATTGTTAATTGTTAATATTGGGAGTAAAGCTCAATGTTCGATATGCAAAGAAAAGACCGTTTTATTTTTGTATTAATATCTGAGTTTTAGTTCAGTTTATTCAATTCCTGCCAATGTTCAATCTCCCTTTTCAAGTGAATTGAATGATACGGTGAACTTCGTACACCTATACCTATCTTACACATTTTTTCCGACAATAACAAGAGCCACCAGGTGTATTGTCAGGTTTGATGACGATATTATGACTGTCAGATGGCATCTGGTGCAATGCTATTTTGACTCAATTGTTGTTCTGATGAAGGAACATTTGTAATTCCTTGCCAATAGTTCGCTTCACTGCTGGACTGTATGCACAACGTCTATCAATTTATGCATCCAGATTGCAAATAATATAAGTTTGAAAGAAGTTACCTAGATGACCCTGTGAACTTTGTATCATCTGCATATATATTTCAATTTTTTCCAACAATAACCATGACGACTCTCAAATGGCACTCGAGCCAATGCTGTTTTGAACAATTTTACAAGATCGTTGTTCTGATGAAGAAACATTTATGTTCTTGGTCAATACTCTGTCTTTTGTTGGATAGTAAATACAATTTCTATCGATTTGTGCATCAGGATTGTGTGTAAACTATATATGTAAGAACTGATGACCTGTATCTTGTAGTGGTAACAGCACTTCCAGTAAGTAATACATACGTAGTCCAGCATTCGACTATGTCTCGGTCCTGCATCCCACAATTATATATATTAATCATATAATATTAATATAATATTCTAACAATATTGCTTGTAATTGGATATCTCCAAGATTATATGAATGTGTTCTAAATGGCTCTTTATATGGTTTCCGGGAAGTGTAGGAAGTTTTTATTAAAATTAAAGTTAAAGTAATATAATCCAATCGAATGCTTTTATGATTTAGGAAAGATTCTAGCCGCTCAATATTCCCCTATTTATCAGATTGCTTGTCGGAGTTGTTCGCTGTGTCTTCGACTCCAAGTGACTATTTTACCAAGTATGTGATGAATTCCTGCCAGCCATTGTAATCTGAATTTATTCCTCAACTCTGCACTGATTTTCACATCTTAAACGAACAAGCTTATTTATATCGGATTAATCTTGAATGGAAACATGAAATTTGTCTTAAGTATTGCCTATCTGCGCCATCAAGCTTTCAAAGCTGTGCAAAGTGACAACTGGTATTTATAGCCGAAAGCAGAGCAAATTAGCATTAGCTTAGTTGCCCAACGCTAGACTATAGAAAATGAGAGGCACCTATACTAGAGAAACCATTCGATACAGTACCAGAAGCACTAAAATTCAGGCAGTAATCAAAAGCAATCTTACAAGTAACTGTATCGCCACTGTAAACTGTCCAAGCGTTATCCAAGGAAAGTGTTAAATAGCGCGACTAATTCTAAGAAATTGGTGTAGTGCCTGGTAACATGGGTTAACAGTACAAGAGTTTCATAGGTACTAGAATGTGATTGAATTGACAATAATTTTCGCACAGTAGATTCAACAAGTCCGCCCTTCTTACGGTTAAAATAAAATAAACTAGGACCAAATTAAAACTGTTGAATCCTATTTAAATACATGTTTCGTAACTTTCAATATATCCAATACGATTATTTTATAAATAAAACCAAACTATAACGACATAAGTGCCATATCCTCGATATATCCTGTTAATGTATACATCATCTAAGGTTCGAAGCAATTACTTATCCGTAATCTTAATTAATATTTCAAGCCAGAGGAGAATATTTCGCTCACGACAGCGTCAAATTTTAATTATCCGCTTTTAAAAGAGAAGGGGGCCCAACTTGGAATTATTGGGATTAATTTGGTTATCAGAAACTCTAGTCACGTTCGTCAATCAAAATCGTTCTTAGCAAATTGCTACGTCACATATTTCGGCGTTCCCCGCTGACTGCAACATCTGGGACATATATTTAGATGTTCAAACAATTTAAATTTAAAATAGTAAGGACAACATTTTTAATGGAAATATGTATATAACACTGTAAACGTTCTAGTATATAAAAAGTTCTAGTGCCGGCTTGGTTGGCGCAGTGGTAAAGGCGACAGGACGGTCCTCCTACTGTTGCGATAGTCGCGGGTTCGTATCCTGCTGGAGCATGTTCGTAAACTGATGTTTGTGATTGTTTAGGATTTGTGACAAGAGTGTAAAATCCGACACGGAAAATGATCCCAGTCACGCCAGTAACAACGCTGGGTAAGACCGGATGTCTTCTGGGATGATGTCTAAGTTGGTCACTCGCCAGTCGGTAGACTTAATGCTGACGATCGTGGTTCGGAGGTTTTTTTATAATTTAATTTGAAACGAAGTAGAATTACTTTTATATTTGCATGTTCTGTGGATCTGTAAAAATGAATGGAATAATACCCCACAAATGTTTTATTGTATTTTAATATGTTAATGTTTTTTTGTTTAAATAATATACTATATTAAATATAGACAATACAATACAATTTAAATAAAAACTAAAGATGTACGATAACCATAAATACTATATAACAATTAAACATATACCCAATGTTAGAAAAAAACCGATCCATAGCATAATTAAAACTGATATAAATGCTTTATTTATTATTGAACTCGAAATATTTCTTTTTACAAATATCGAGAGTGTAATCGAAATAGTACCTATTATTGTTTTAAAAAGAGTCCAAATATTTTACTATTTATCATTCCAAATTTTAATCTCTTTACCCTATTACATTAACAACCTTGAATAATATCGTACCAAAATGCTATAATATTAATATACAATGCATTTTTATTTAAAAGAAAAATATCAAAGAAAATGTCATAAAATTACATATATTACATATAAATCTATGTAAGCATATATTGGGTACACTTTTCTCAAGATCGCGTCTAGAACGACATAACCAGAACGTTAAAAATCAGTCGAATGAAACAAGTAGAATTAAAAATAGTACCTAAAAGTAGGACTGAAGCAGTCGATAGTAAATTACCCAAGAATAGCGACTGAAAACAGTCGACTGAAACAGTCACTGGTAAAAAGTAATAAAATCAGTCGAACCAAAAATAGCGACTGAAACAGTCTATGGTAAAAAGTAGTCAATTACTAAATAGTCCATTCCATCACTATTATAAATAGTAATATAATTGGACATATCCTTTGTTTTACTGGATATAGTCTTTATATTAGGAACAATTAATGATAATAAACAATTTAATATATATTTATTAAATCAAAATGTATTTATGATAATTGTTAACATTCGGCTGATATAAGTTTTTATGTTTTTATATATAAATAATTATCTAAATTCTTGACTATCCCGATATAAACTGTTGACTGCATTTGTAGCTTACATTATTATTAGTTTTGTTGTTAGTTGTTAATTTTTCTTTCATCAGAAACATATTTGTTGAATTCCTTCCTCTTGCGGAGTTCCTGACCTATCACAACCACCGAAATGAAATTCTTAGAATTTATTCAATATCATCAATATATAAAATAAAATATGGTATATTTAGTGATAAAGCATTATAATATAGTTGGTCCATTATGGATAATAAGTTGTCGGATAATACCAACAATAAAGAGAACATTTTGCGTTGTCGAAATTATATAATGAATGAATATAAATAATATATATTGAATATTTTATATGACTAATATATTATGTTAATAAATAATTATAATTTGTATATAATTACCATAACAATATTGTGAACATTCAAATATTTTATTTTATTTATTTATAAGCGAGACTTAAAAGATACTACAATATATTGTTTATGCAGTAACGTAAATCATTGGTCGTCAATTAGTTATAAATATAGTTAGTAGAAAAAAAATCTGGCGAAAAATTTAAACATGATATCTAACAGTATTTTAATCACGATTTAAAGGACCTTATCTTGCTATTTAAAAGTAATCGGCAAAATGTAGGTTACTAACTTTTCTAACGTTCGGTAAATAGTCTGTAAACATTTAGTTAAAATTTTGCTGCGTTGGTGTACTTGTCAAATGCTTGTTTTTTAATTTTTCCTACAAGCGTAATATAAATATTTACATATACATATACATAATTTTAATTACTCTACGAAAGACATTTCATGATATTGTATAGAACTATATTGAAATATATGCTTTCAATAAAAAATTAGCTTATTCGTTATAGATATTTTCGCTATCGAATCTATGTAAATACCGTAACATATAACTAAGAAAAGTCCTAAAACGTTGGTATATTTTTCGTACATTTAACTGATTTTGTTAAAATGTAGTTGAAATCAAATTTTAAATCACAATAAATAAATAATTAAATAAATGCATTTAACGTTAGGAAAAAACTCTTTAAATTACTTATTTTTGAAAGTGTATATCGATACACAAATATATGATTATTAAAATGTTCTTATTTGTGCTTAAGGTCGTGGATATATATGTGAGCATCCATCCTGTATCAGAACAATTAGCGATAACAACAATCTGATGTGGTCTATATAAATAGTATGATATTCCCCAGGAGACAAACTAAATTTACAGAATTATGGAATTCTCAACACTAAAAGAGAAAACTCCCAAGTGCAACCCTCAGTCTAGGACCCAACGATGGAGCTTATATGTCAACTTCCCGACACAGGTACTAGATGGTCTCTTCTTCTCCGCGCATCCTCGAGTAACCGTGTGGTCAAATGTAAATTGTCATTCATTCAAAGAGATCATAGATAATGCCGTTAGTTTCTATCACTTGACGATGAGCCCCATCCTCAATTTTAACATATATCATATATTTCTCCAAGTATCTTCAATTCTGTTGTTTATTTTGATATAATTAGTTGACATTGACATTGTATGTCTAAATAAATAACTATATTTTATTCAATTTTTGTGCACTAGTACAGTTACTGAAAGTGACAGTTCACAAGTTGTCGAATATGATAAATATAACATAAATTAGGGAAGACGAGACGAGACATTTTGTCAAAAGAACAATTAAAGAGATTTCTTAAGCATCTTAAAAACCTTTTGTCTCCTGGGGAATATCATACCATTTACTAAGACCAATTCGGATTGTTGTTATCGCTAACTGTTCTGATACAGGATGGATGCTCACATATATAAATGCCGCAGATAGAATGATGTTTACAGTTCTAGACTCTAACGTTTTAGTTCAGAAATATAATGATGCGAGTGTGGACATATTAGAACCAAACTAGGGATTACTAAACGTTATTGTGGTTGTGATCGGTAGGCAAGTCGTCAAGAGGAATATATTAAAATTATTGAATTGTTTTGAGTTGTAATTTCTGGTAAAATAAAAATGAACCAAAAACAATAATGTAATTCACTCTAAAATAAAAGCACAGAGCCCCTTATATTTGTTTATATTGACAGCCAACAATTTAAATGAGGAAATAAAGAACAGCGAAAGCTTAACAGTGATTGACCAAACCAAACCTAACCGTATAAAACATATTTCATTAACATATTTTACCAATAACTAGATATTGTATAAGAGATTCCTTGATACATTAGGGTTAAAATATATATTTTTTTAATGTTTATATTTTGTTTTATGGTATAACATTATGATGTTCATTATGAGTGGATTATGAATGGTTTAGAGTTGGAATAAAACTTTTTATAACTATAACTTTTTATATTTTAAAGACCTCTTTTTAACAACTAGCGTTTATCCGGACAGGACCTACAATTTAACGTAGACTCCGAACCACCGTCCTTGCCATTACGCCTACCGATTGGCGAGTGACTAACTTAGAGATCATCCCAGAATGCGGTCTTACCCAGCCTGGTTACTGGTGTGGTTGGGTTGATTTTCCTTGTTGGATTTTGCACTCTTGCCTAAGGTCAATCACAAATGTTCAACAATCAGAAACATACATTTACGACCATGTCCCAGCAGGATTAGGACCCGCGACTATCGCAACAGTAGTTGCACCGTCCTGTCGCCTCTACAACTGCGCCAACCCAGCCAGCATTAAGATATTTTAATCAATAAAATAGTTGAGAATGAATACGTTCTTAATTTTTAATTATATTATAATAAAATGAAAATAATGTATACAGGTTTTTGTTCAAATTGTCAGATTTTACATTTATTATTTACTTAATTAAAATTGTTTATTTTATATGTAATCGTAACTTTCTTATTCCCAAGAAAACAAATTCTAAAATGAATTTACTAATTGTATGTAACAGTTTTAGACTTTTCAGTTAACATACTGAATTATTGGTTTTCGTTTAATTTTTAATTTTTAGTTTTCATTTACCATATCATAACCATATAAAATATCTACCTATGCATATTACTATTATTTCTGTTTTATGTATCACTAATTTCAATTATCACTATTAATAAGATATAATTTTATATCACATTATAATAATAGTTCGAAACGATAGGACATAAAACTTTAAAAAAGTCTCATCGCTATTCAATTATGAACGGAATGATACAAATTAACAATACGAAACAATCGGGTCGTTATGACGTTTTTATATAACTTTATTAAATTGATTCTCAAACGTAAACTATAACAACCAAACCGAAACATCCCGCGATGTTGCCGTACTTATCGGATCTCGGCTTGTACACTATCTTACAATTGTTGGTTGGTCCTCTCTCGGTCAATCTTCCGAGAATCACTAACACAAGATCCGATTTCGGATCTCACCTTGTAAATCGAATCTCGAATTGCACATCTATATATATATATATATATATATATATATATATATATATATTAGAACTGATTTAGACAACTTTGGTCTTGAATTATTTGTGGAACTCCAGGGAAGGTTTAAAAGGTGAATAAATGTTCGAAATTAAATAAAAACAATAATTTCTTTGATGTATCCCCCGTTATTCAAAAATCAAATAGAAAGAATAGTTTAAAATTAATAACTAATTAGAATTTTTATATCTTTATTCTCAGGAGGTAAACATAAACTTAATTTTAATTAACTACAGTTGTTAACTATCAAACTATTTTTATATAGATTGATAAATCTTAAGTTTTGTCACAAATTAAATTTCTGAACGCAATCATAATATTTGACATTTGACAATGAATATGTCGATCTATCTTCTATGTGGTTCGATGCCTAAGACAAAGAGTGCATCTTTCTATTTTTTTGAGTGACAATTACCGCTACGTGCGCGATAACTTTCTTAACTTCGGTGATCCTTTGTGATAGGGACATTTCAAATTAAGTGCTGCTTTTGTTGTGTCTCTTTACTGCTAACTGCGCGAGAACTTTTCCCTCTTAATTACAATTTACGATGCCGAGGAGAAGACGACTTGACTTAGGTCGTCGCAGTCAATCAAATGTGCGATGAGCTACCTCACGTGCTAACCCCACTGATGACCAGAGAGAAACAGATCAAGAAAATAGTCGTATTGCTATGTCAGAATTGCGTTCCTTAGAGAGTGATAATGAAGTAAACAGGCTTAGAATGCAACGAGTTCGTGCACATCAAACACAACAACAGAGAGCACGACATAATGAAATTGAACGATTCCGCAGACACAATGCTCCTGTGATCCTGGAACGAGCTGCATTCCACTATGATGCGGCAATAAATTATTGTAAAAATTGGGGAAATGACAATACTTGTAAATATTTCAAGGCGTTAAAATACAGTGGTGAATCTACTGGATTATGTTGTGCTGGAGGCAAAGTAAAATTGCCACAATTGGTCCCATCACCAGATCTTTTATGCTCTTTAGTTCCTGGGATTAGAAATGATTATACAGGACAATTTCATGCCCACAGTTGTTGTTTGCATTCCCACAGTTGACCCAAAATTGCCTGCAGTACTTAACAAACACATGATGATACATGGACCTTGCGGAGTTTTCAACTACAATTCACCCTGTATGGTTGACGGCAAGTGTTCCAAGCGATACCCAAGAGACCTGTATGCTGAAACCATAACGGGAAATAATGGATACCCAATGTATTGTCGGCAATCATTTGCGGGCAATGGGCAATCGGTAGTTGTGAAGCTAAGAGGACAAAATGTTGACGTAGACAATCGCTGGATCGTGCCATACTCGTCAATATTATCCAAAGCCTTTGAGACTCACATCAATGTGGAATATTGTAACTCTGTGAATTCGATAAAGTACATATGTAAATATGTTAACAAAGGTAGCGATATGACCGTCTTCGCTGTAACCAATGCAAATGACGAAATATCACAGTACCAGATGGATCGCTATGTAAGTAGCAACGAAGCAATTTGGCATATCTTTTCATTTGCGATCCACGAAAGACACTGTAGTCCATTTGGCAGACCATTTAGAAAATGGCCAGGAGGAAAAACTCGAGGATTCGAGATTGTCGAGGATCTCAATGTGATCATTCAGAATTTTTTTCCGGGACAGTTGGTTTTCTTCAAATAATTCGACACCGTTATGAACCAGGACGACGTAGTCAACTATACCACGGAGTTTTTAAAATCAGTGGAATTGCCTGGATTACCACTTCACAATATGCAGTTAAAATTAGGATCAGTTGTTATCATCCTGCGTAACATTAATCAACCTCAACTGTGAAATGGAGCAAGACTGGCTATGAAAAAGATGAGATGATCATTGAGGCAACAATCATAAAGGGAAAACACAAAAGAGAGGATGTCTTGATCCCAGGTGTACCGATGATTTCAGGTGTACCGATGATTTCAACGGATTTACCATTCTATTTTAAACGTTTACAATTGCCAGTATGTCTGGCCATTGCGATGACCATAAATAAATCTCAAGGCCAGTCGTTGGAAGTTTTGCGGAATCAACTTGGAGTTTCTCTGTTTCTCGCATGGACAATTATAAGTCGCGTGTTCGCGCGTCGGAAAACCGCCATCGTTGTTAATTTACGCACCACAAAACAAAACAAAAGATATACTTTGCCAGAAAGCTTAAAATTGATTAACAAACTGTATCATAATTGTGTGCGTCTTTAAATATTCAATTGAAACCTTTTAAATAGTTAGTATTTCAGGAAAACTCTGTTTTTTAATTATGAAACATCAAGCAAAGTGTAATTAATCGAAAATAATAATAAAAATTCATTCATACCGAGCATTTTTAGGTCGATTAAGGTAGTACGAAGTCTGCCGTGTTAGCTAGTAGTCTAATAAAAATGGTCTTATATTACAAATATGTAGAAGTTTATTTATTATATACTTATAGATCTATTTATTAGGAAAACCGAAATTACTTTTCCCCAACTCATTACATCTGCATTGTTCAACGAAAATTCGGGTTCTCAATCGCAAATAAACGGTTCATATTAGGAAATGTAAATACGAAATCGATTCGTCGTATGCAAACCGTTAATATGACCAGGCCGAGAACGAACAAAAGCCTACAATATCTGTTTTTTATTCAATACAATAACCTTGAATCTGTAACTGCCTCCCCGGAATGGAGCTGCGGAGGCAGTAAAGGAAAATTGAAGGACGCTTTTCCATATTTTTACCGGGTCAAGTCAGATAAATGTGACACAGAGCATGGCCGGAAATGTATGAAATAATAAAAAGAAACTTCCACCAGATTATATTGACTTATCATTTATTTTATGGCCGGGCCGGGCTTGCTTGCCTACTCGGAATGTTGCTGTGGAGCTTTTTAAGGGATTTAGCGTTATATTTTGACATAAACATAATAATTATACCCGAAATATATTAAATTATCAGACACGTGACGTTGTGTTTGGACGAAATTAGTTTAACTTTAATGCAAATAAAATTTAATTTATTTTGTCGTCAAGTACGGTTACCGAAATTAAAGTTTAATAATGGAAATTGATTTTTGAGTTGATTAAAATTACGGTATCGCAACGAGCGATACAACTTATAAATTCTCTCGCACAGAACGACTTGGAAATATCATAGGTCGTGACAATTTTATGAGGGTTTACAATTATCAGCGACGTCACATGTCAACCTTAATTTAGAGGGCGTTAGGACAGGTGAAACATCGCGAAATTATGTATAATCTACATAAATAAAACTAAATTGCCGAAATGTATGTACGCGCGTAACTTCAGAATCACTAATTGAAATTGAATAATTCTTTTTTTGTTCCGACTTCAAGAAAGAAGGAGGTTCTATGTTCGATTCTATATATTTTTTATTGTATATTAGACGATTTCTCCGTCAATTATGGAACTATTTTCTAAATTATTCACTTCCGAGATGATCCTATTGGAACCGAATCAGGATCTGATGACAGTGGCCGGGGAAATCGAGGGAAAACCTCAAATTTCAAAGGCACGTACAAAGTTTTCACATATAGTTTTATTTAAAATAACTAGATATTTTGGTACAATACTATTGGTGAACTAATGTGAGGAAAACCCGGAAGTCGTTCAATGCAAAAGCCGATCAGTTGCTTCTATGGTGCAGTGATTATAGTTTTCGGTTATTTTGGTTATTTTCGATTATTTTTGTTTCGGTTCATACGGACTGCACCTTTATTTGACCTACCCATTGTAATACTTAATAAAATAACAACAAAAAAATACTCACAAAAACAGAAAAATAAAACTACTCACGAAAAATAAAAGGAACACACTAAAAAGTAAAGTAAAAAATGAGTCATAAAATTTTAACACGTAAACGTTTTAAAACAATGTGTGTACCTAATAATCGTTGTAATGACTAAATAAAAATAAACAAAAACCTTATTTAACCTATTTAACTACTACACGTATTTTATATTCAACTATATACACACAATTTAGCTTAATACCTACATAAACTTATTTATCTATTTACAATATTATTTTAACTACAACCAACTGATGACTTTGAACTGGTTTTTGATCCCAAACTATATAAAAATAATAATATAATTTTGTAACATATACACAAAATAACCAACAAGACGAAGCTAAATTAATATAAATGTTTGGAATTTTTATGCTTTTTTTTTGGAGTCGGGTAAATTTTGTTAAAAATATTTTTTGTTGTATGCGTTATTGTTGGGACAAGGTCTGTGCGAAAAAAATCATGAAAAATTTACAGCAACGTGTTTTTCATTTAATCTTAGATTGTGTTGTTGCAAAATAATTACAATAACTCCCAAAACAAAAATGTTTATATAAAATGGGAACCTGGAAAAGGACATACTAAATGTACACGAGGAAAACATAACTAACCATGAACATTTTTATGAATCTATAGCTGCTATAAGGACACATAGGCAAATAAGAACTCTATAACCTATTGATAACATGGTAGCTGTTACTTAACAAAATTACGGAAATGGAGAATTCTTCATTGATTATGCGTCAAAAAACTAAAAAATTTGAAGCAGGTACTGAACAAAGGGTCCTTGAAAAATTAACGTACAAATAAAAATTAACTGAGCCACACCCTCAATGACTTAAATGACTTAAATAATATAAATGTGTGTCTGATATCAGAATCATATTTTAAAGCCGGCTTGGTGGCGCAGTGGTAAAGCGATAGAGCAGTCCTACTACTGTTGCGATAGCTGCGGGTTCGAATCCTGCGTGGGCATGGTCGTTGATTTATGTTTGTGGTTGTTTAAATTTTGTGATTGTCCTAGGCAAGAGTGTAAAATCCAACAGGGAAAATGATCACAGTCGCGCCAGTAGCCAGGCTGGATAACACCGGATGTCTTCTGGGATGATTTCTAAAGTTGGTCACTCGCCAGTCGGCAGGCTTAATGCCGAGGACCGTGGTTCGTAGCCCACGTTAAACTGTAGGTCCAGTTCAGATAAACCCATAGTTGTAGATAACCCATTGTAGTAGGAGATTTTAAAATATATTAATAAAAAAGAATCATATTTTAATAAGGAATCGTTTATTGAATTCAGACGCTATAAAACATACTGAACAACTTACCAGAATACGTAACAACACGGATGTGGCAATTATAAAAGAAAATAATGATTGTTGAAGTTCAAATCGGAAATATACTAATATTATTATCATCTATGATATCAATATAACCATTGATGTAAATATTAACCTCTTCAGTCAACTCATATTTACAATATTATTTCGAATGGAAATAACTGGAAAATTATCCATTTAAATTCTATCCGCTTGTCTCATCCATCAAAACTAACTTAATTATTTATTTTTCTCACGGCAATATTTTATTGAGGATTCTCCAGAAAATCAATAGTTTAAATCATTAGTTAAATTAGGTTTTGTACATAATTTTGGCAATAAATAAAACTTAGCCAGATTTAGCATCATTCATTTACTAACTAAGTAAAATAGATTCTCTGAAACCGTTTAAGTAACGTTTAGACTACTTAATATACATATATATCATTTTTAACGATATTAAAATACAGCAATTATAACAGGATATGTGGAGCTTGTGTTAAAACTTTTAGTTCAATTAGTAAATAGTGGGAGTACCACAAAAAGTTTTGGCTATATATTTCACTTCAATTCATCAACCGCTAAGGCACATGGTCTGTGATTAAATAAATGTACTGCGAGTGGTAAAAATACTATTATTACTACTATAGAAATACTACGAAAATACGTATTATTAAAAAAAAAAATTTAATTAATACATTGTTAATAGTAATTTCCGTCTAACCTACAAATTACCTTTATGATAACTTAAATCTAGGTATATAACTAGGATAACCCATCGGCCTTATGGCCTACTATGTTTATACATGTCAGTGCTGTATTTTTTATATATGCACTTCACTACATAACACTACACAAGATCAGATGGTTTGATACTTTTGAGTCTGTATTCTGTTATGGTGGGATCCAAAAGTTGCAATATTTCAATATTCGTATGACAATGCAGTTTTTCCTCATGCCTCTTGCAATTATCTTGATTTCTTGACTGACTGTGGGTATCTGAAAGTCTCGGTGTAGGTAATCAGTCCTATAGTATTTGGGTGCACCCACAATACCTCTCTGGACTTTGATCCTTGGAAAAATTTGTATTTTATTCATGTTACTCTTTGCAACATTCCCATAATTGAACTCCGTATGTATATATAGGTTTCACTATTTTCTTATATAATAGCAATTTATTATGTACTGATAATTATGATTTTTGGGAAGCGAAGTTTTGCATCAAGATTCATTCCGAAATATTTAGCGTTGTTGCTATATGGAATGACAGTATTATTTAATGTTGTTGGTGCTTGTACGGTTTGTTTATAGGTGAGCTGCACATGTACAGATTTAATTTTATTAATTCTTATTTTCCGAGCTTGTGCCTAATTATTGATATTGTCACTTGCCTGTTGTAATTTTCGTGATTCACTTCTTCACTATCGTCTCCGACAGCTATAGTTGCAGTATCATCAGCAAATGTAGCCATCGTAATATTCTCCAACTGTGGTATATCACAAGTATAGAGTAGATAAAGCATTGGCTCAATACACTTCCTTGTGGTACACCTGCTTTGGCTTCTTTTATTGTAGAGTAATCTTTTTCTTGTTTATCATTCTGTCTAAACATTCCGGTTGTAATGTACCATTTTAATAGTTCGGTGTGTTGTTTTTGTAGCATTTCCTGTAGTTTATGAACAAGGCCTTCATGCCAAACCTTATCAAAGGCTTGTGCTACATCTGAGAATATAGCCGAGCATACTTTTTTACTTTCGTAGGCCTTTTCAATTACATCTGTTATTCTATAGACCTGGTCAATTGTTGAATGCTTGTTAATAAACCTAAACTGGGGTGTTGGTATTAGGTTTCCTCTCTATGGTCGGTTTTATTAATTTCAACAGGAGTTTTTCAAAAACCTTAGATATTACTGGCAGCAGTGATATAGGCCTATAGGTTTTTGTTCCATTTGGATTATTTAAATTACAGTTAAGAATTGCATCTTAGTATGTGTGTTTCCAGATTTAAGTCTGCAAATACAAAGAAACAACCTTATTGTATCTAGGTAGGAGGTCATAGGATAATTTAGCAGCAGCAAAAACTAAGAAAATCGCTTCAGAATCTAACTGGTTAAATTAACAGTCCCCCGCCTGACACATAGATGGCGCTACTACAATTAAATCCTTATGTTTTAGTTATCCCTAACTCTCAAAAGTTGCGTGTATAAATTTGATAGCTGTTGGATCATTAGTTTGTGAATTATAGCATTTTGAGTGAAGCAGGTTTTGTTATTGTGAAAAACTGGATAAAAAGGAATTTAGCGTGTTAACAAAATATTGCTTGTTGAAGGGAAAAAATATAGTCAAAGCAAAAACTTGGCTTGATACCGAGTTTCGGGGCACTGCGCCAGGAAGATCAACCATCAAAGATTGGTATGCTAAATTTAGACGTAGTAAAATAACCACCGAAGGCGGTGAACGCAGTGCACGCCCAAAAGAGGTTGTTACCGAAGAAAACATTTAAAAAATCCACAAAATGATTTTGAAAGACTGCAAAATCAAACTAAATGAAATTGCAGACACTCTAAAGATATCAACTGAACGTGTACATCATATTATTCATGAATATTTGGGTATAAAAAAGCTTTGTGTAAAGTGGGTGACGCGCGAGCTCACTTTTGGTCAAAAATCATCGACGAGCTGATAATTCGGAGCAGTGTTTAAAGACGATCAAGCGTAATTAACCCGAGTTTTTGTGTCGATGAGTGATAATGGATGAAACATGGCTGCATCATTTCACTCCGAAGTCCAATAGACAGTCATCTGAGTGGACTACACACGATGAACCCGCTCCAAAGCGTGGGAAAACGCAACAGTCGGCTGGCAAGGTTATGGCGTCTGTATTTGGGCATGGAATAATTTTCACTGACTACCTTGAAAAAGGAAGGACCATCAACAACTGCTATTACATAGCGTTATTGAATCATTTGAAGGACAAATACACCAAAAAAATGGCCGCATTTGAAGAAAAAGAAAGTGCTGCTTCACCAAGACAATGCACCGTGTCACAAGTGAGTGAAAAGGATGTCAAAAATACATAAATGGTTCTTTTAATTGCTTCGTCATTCACCGTATTCTCCAGATCTGGCCCCCAGCGACTATTTCCTGTTCTCAGATCTCAAAAGAATACTCGCTGTGGAGAAATTTTCGTCGAATAAAGAGATGATCGCCGAAACTGAGGCCTATTTTGAAGCAAAGGACAAATCGTACTACAAAAGTGGTATCGAAAAGTTGGAGGGTCGCTATAATCAGTGTATCGCTCTTGAAGGGAATTATATTGAATAAGAAAAATTAATTTGCCTAAAAAAATGTGTTTTACTATAGTCAATTTACCTCTTATATGAAAGAGGGACTGACGAACAGTCTTTATTCTAAAAATATATTTCCATCTTTACACCTGTCACTAAATTTGCACTTTTACATAAATAATTTATGGCAAAAATGAAATGAACCCATCACCATTCGTCTGAAACTGTATATCGATACGCGGTAGTTAAAAAGCTTTCAAATACATTTTTTTAAGTGCGAAAAGGCGTTAAGCCTTTTTTATCATGCCAATAAAAATTCAAAAAAGAAGATGTTCGCCTACATCCGTGGAGATTGGACTAGCTGCTCCTGAAGTCTCGCCAGGCAGTAAATTGGAATTTAAACAGAATTCTTATTTATAGTCGGAACCCTGAAAGATTACGCAATAATTTACGGACGATGTAAGATGAAAAATTCACATTCGACATTCGAAGGTCCACCTATTACACCAAAATAAACGGTTTCGATGGTATTTTACGGTAAGTTATAGAGAAAATTACAGTTGCATACACCAAAATTAATTTATTAAATATATATTGGCATTTTTTATCTGAAAAGTTAAATAATGATATTTATTTTATTGTAAATTTATTTTTAAATTAAGAGATGTTTAACATTATTAGTTATGTTAGTGTAATAATTCTATTCGAGCATCGTCATGCAAGAGGATGAATTTGACGTCTATTACTTGTTATTGCCGGTCTCTTTTACAATAATGCGTCGTGAAATTCATTCGGTTGACTTCGAGAGACATTTGCAATAAGAGTTATATTCGGTTTTAGTAGCTCGGAATAGACTAAACACTCCTTCGATTTTTAAAAATGTATTAATTATATTGCTACCAATCATTGCCGACTGTCCTACAATTTGTCTTTGTAATAACTTAAATCTAAGTATATATAGTCTATTCAAAGTTTTTTTTAGTAATGTCTCGTGGAAATTTGTGACGTCGAACCATTACAATGTTGCCGCAATAACTCTGAGTTTTAATTCAGTTTGGCTTTGACATACAACTAAATTCTAATCTAAATAAAATAATTGAACAAAAATATTTTCAAATAGAATTTATTTTAACATTATTATCATTAGATAACAAGGTATTGCTGTATGAGTCCATACTCAAGCCCATTTGGACATATGGAATTCAACTATGGGGTACCGCTAGCAAATCTAATATATCCATCATTCAACGGTTCCAAAATAAGGTGTTGCGTGCCATTGTTGATGCTCCGTACTATATTTCAAATAAAGTGATACAACGCGATATTCCTCTAGAACCTATAACGAGTGTAATCCAACGTGTTTGTGTGAAGTACTTCGAAAGAGTGTCAGTGCATCCCAATGTACTCGCTAATCAGCTAAATATGCGACGTGATAGTGAAGTGCGTAGACTAAAACGTTTAACACCACCTGATCTGATTACTGGACATATGTAAAGTTTAGAATAAGCATTAGAATAAGACTAATTAATTAAGATAATATTTTATACAGAAGATTGCTTAATGAAGTGATTTTCTACATGCCATTTATATATAATATAAACGGAAGAAATACTTATTGCCAATAGGGCAGATTGTGGACTCACGAAGAGTAATAAAAAAAAATTTAACATTATAGTACATCTGATAGATATATTATCGGAGGACTTAAAACTACAATTAAGAACGCAGGTCTAGTTCTTGTTTCCTTCGATGGTGTGTACTTGGCAAGTCATCTTGATATCACTGTGTTTTTACTTCTTTTGCTACTACCTGTGTACACCATTTTTAATCAAATTTATCACTGAATTATGTTTAATGCATTTACCATATTTTCAAAACAGTTAATGTTCATTGTCTCCTCATACATTTTAACCTAATGTTTATGTTTAATTATGAAAAATTAGAATCATATCTGTTCACACAAATCTTTAACGCCCTACAATACCATTTTCTGCAGTTATATTCCATTAATTATGTGCATACCTTTAGTTGTTTCCACTCTCATCACTCTGTGTCAGGAATTTCCAGCATTATCACGTGTCCTGAAAGTTTCCTTCAGTCACTTTAATTTAGCACTCATTGTCTAATTCAATCACTACTGTGAATTTCTAATCTGTCTAAAACATGTTCACGATTCCACCATTTATCAATTACTTCTTTTGTATGTCTTATCGAGTTCATCCAAACCGAAGGTGTTATGGTTGACAATGCTTCCTTCCACATATCCAAACAGTTTTTGATCCTTCTCATCCAGCAATATATCTGCAACTAACTATTAATAAATATAATGACCAACAAAACCCAATTGAATGCTATTGTAACTTTTACCTTTTTCCATCTTTATTTATTGTCTTTACATTTTTTTGTTACTGTCTTGCCAAGAGTGCCACAATGAACCACATTGAAATATTCAAGTTTCTTATATTATTTTATGCCTTTAATTTAATTGTTTTTAAGGTAATGTCTGGAAGTTCCATTAAACCTCTTCGAGGGTTATCTTTACCCCATTTAATACCCATGCCTTGTAAGAGAGTATGAAAGGATATCTTACATGAATCAAAAAGCTGCATGTCCCTAATTCTTTTACATATACTTTCCAGAGAGACAATTTTCTTTAAAATAATTTTATTAAATTATTTTTATAGCAATGAAGTATTTTGTGTATTTACTGTTCTTATACATTTCGTATATTTCATCTCGAATAGAACCAAAGTCGAGATGGTCGAGATTCGTCACCCACTTTGTATGTAGACAGATTTTCTTGGGTGAATCTAACGTATTATTCTTCATTTTGTAAGCGATGTTATTTACGGTACCCACAGTAATATTTAGCACGGCAGCAACCCGCTAAAAAACATTTTCAATAAAATTGTAGAGACTTATATTATTTAGTATCATCAATAATTATCTTTCTAATGAAATTTACCGGTAAAGGGGCCCCCGTTATCTCCTTCGTTTTCGAAATAACCTATTAAAGCCGCAATCAATTTGTGACTATGAATATCTATTGTTTTCGGCATTTTTAAATAAAGTAATATGATATATTACGGAGCGACTTAAAATTTATCAAAATAATCAAGGGGCTAAAATAACGTTTGCCGGTTTATAACGTGTAATAATTATAACAAAGATTTTAAATAATTTAGAGTACATCTGACAACCGGACGGCGACCAGCTGTCAAACGTATGCAAAATTCTTGAAAGCAATAGTGATAAGCGGTTTTAACTCTTACCTATAAATTATTGTGGCTGTATAATTAACTGCAGCTTTTAGATGCAGTATAATGTTAAAATAAATTATATTTGGTAACATTTTTTCTTAAATTATTTTATTTAATTTAGATTTTTTTTGTAAGTCAAAGCCAACTGGTCTGAATCCTTTGAGTCTTTGTCCTGTTCTAGTGTCATACAATTGTAACGTATGTTCTAAATATATTACTTCGATTTGGACGTCAGAATGGAGTGTGTCCTCCAGTCTCCTCACAATTTTCTTGATTTCCTGAATTGCAGTCGATATTTGTAGATCTCTGTGTAAGTAATCACTCCCGAATTATCTGGGTGCAACTAGAACTAGTGATGATATGGATGTGAAGACTTTTTTGCTTTTGAGACAATTCTAAGAAATCACTTTTGCACTGCCTACAACAATACACCACTGAAATCTCTATTGTGGATGGCCACTATCGAAATCGCGATATTTAAACGGTTCAAAAAGACATTTTCGGTTAAATTGAGTGGCAGCCATCTAACTTCCTTTTGCATCTTTTTCGTCGCTGTGCCAATTGTCGGAAACTTCTAATAAGTATTGTAATTCATTGCCTTCTAAGTCTAATTGCGATTTACACTTACGACTTGACAAAGCTGTACACCGTAAGCTCCTAAAAGAGTATGCTTTTCTCATTCATTACCCGAAAAAAACAATGTTTAACTCATAGGGAAAATTAAAATTAGAAATCTGTTAATTGGAAAAATGTTGGTGATTTTATAATTTAATAATTCCGAAATGAGACCCTTAGGGCCAGAGATATTTCAACACTTAAAATGTTGTTGATGTTGCCTAAATATTTTAGGAGAAATAATATTTTTTAATGTTCTTATTGATTGCAAAATGCGATAAGACACCTGACATGAACATGGCAAAACGGAGCACTATACACCGACTAATGACATGTTCACGTTAGAATCGAGAGTCATGCTAACTAGTAAGTCAGCGCCAAAATGAATTTTTATTTTACCAAGACATAATTAAAAATAATTTGATTTTTATAATCTTGTTAGATCTATACTTACAAGGAACATCGTACTTCATTTACTTTTAAATATTTTAACAAATTAAGAGAAAATTTAGTTTAGGTTAGTTTAAAAGAATGTTTACAGTTCTTAGTTTGTGTTTTTAAATTACCATAGAGAACAAACTTAATATTTAAACACAAACAAATATATTGTAAAATCTGTGGTACGCCAAAATGTGGTACGCTGTCCTGAATTAGATAAACAATTAATATTCTCTCTCTATATATAACAAGATGAGAATATTCATCTACTGCAAAAAGGGAAACAGAAGAAGATTAAACCTGACAAGCGTCCAATGGAGTCTTTCGTATATCTTCAAAGAATAATGTAGAAAATGGGAAAGGTACTAAAAAAACACAATATCAAAGTTATGTTCAGAGGAAGATGGCTTCTGAGCTCTTTAATCCCAAGACTAGAAGAGATCCACTAAATTTGACAGGTGTCCTTTAAAGTTAAGTGTGGCAAAGTATTGACATAAGAGAAGATGATAAGTATAGCGATTAAATAAGACCCCTGACTAGTGGAAGATAACATTCCCTCCTGTCAACCTTGGATGGTCGAATACTGATCCAGTTCTCTAAAGTTGAGTTTTCAGCCAGTCGATAAGACTAGTTTGAGAGAAGACACCGGATTTATAAACATCAAAATAACTGGGGCTATATGACCAAACCTATGTCGTATACCATTCTCGTGGTTTATTTATTATTAAGCGTATTATGAAAAAGAAGGACTCTTATTGTTTGAACACTCACTCATAATTAAGTTACATAACATCACATCAAATTTCGTATTTCAGAGTTACTTCAAAATTTCGGAGCCCTATAACTATTAAATGAAAATATTTTTAACAAAATAATTTATTCGACTTCACAAAATAATTAGGGAACTCAATAACTCAAAAAAGACCTTTTAAAATAAAATACGTACATAATAATCGTTGTAATATCTAATAAACTGTAAATAAACAAAAACCTTATTTAACCTATCTAGTAGATGTATTTTATATTCTACTTATACATACAATTTAGCTTAATACCTACCTATTTACCTACTTACTATATTTTATCTATTTACCTACTTACTATATTTTATTAAGTATTACAATGGGTAGGCTAAGCAAAGGTGAAGCCTGTATGAGGAAGATAGGAACAGAGAAATAATGATTGAAAATAAGAATTTCTTCAGGCCCCGCTAAGCTAACCTAGGTGATTTGACAGATGTTCTAACCAAACTAGAGCAACAAAAGCCGTTACCCCGACGGGAATCGAACCCGCGACCCCCGCGTGTGAACTGAACGCTCTAACCATAATAACGCCATAGAAGCACATGCCTGCAATATTTGTACGGCTACTCATATGATATGTTAGTGTTTAAAATGCAAATTGAACGGCTTTTCACTGAACGACTTCCGGTCTTCCGTGACATCAGTTAAGCAATAGCATTATACACAAATATCGGATTATTATTTTAGATAATGAAATATCTGAAAACTATTACGTACATTTGAAATTTGAGGGTTTTGCTCGATTATACGATTATACCCCAAGCGCCCCCCCCCTCCATTTTATCTTGACATGGTTCCAATGGACTACCTCGGATGTGCACTCTTGCGAATAGAAAAGAATTTCGAAGACCGGTCCACAATTAACCGTGAAATCGGCGAATATATATTAAAAAAGCATACAGTCGAACATAGAACCTCCTTCCCTATCGAAGTTGATAATTAAGTTCTTTTACTCCAAATATATGTATTATATTGTTACAGTTTAATATATATTTGTTTTTTTGTTTCAGGTAAGGAGTTATTTAAAATTATGACCTCAAGAGTGCAACTATTTCGGTAAGTTGAATTTAACTTATGACAACAAAGCCAAATATTTACAATTACTATTGAAAAACTATAAACTAAACAACGTGTAAGTTTGAATGACCTAATGAGCTAATAAATTTGATTTATCCTAGCACAAACCTTGATCTAAATAATGCCGTTGACATAAATTCGTACCTGGACGTTATCGCGTGTAGCTACTCCATGTTGCTAATGATATTCGAAAGAAATTCATCGGATAATTTTGTATCGTTTGATTTTCCTTTCAGTTTGGCCGAGAACATGATTGCCAAAGGCACGAAATGTTGTCGTGAATAGCTAGCTGCTTTTCCTGCATTTTTATTTATCAACGGGTGTGTTTTCCTCTTAACCTTGGTATTTTCGTTCACATTAACATAAACAATCCATAATGTATGTATCTATATGATTTATTCTGATTTCCTTACGAAAAGTATAAGGGCATATCAAAAATTTAAGTGAGGTTTGAATATTTCAACAATCGATCTCGGTTAGGGTTAATAACAGGTTAATTGAAAAGTCCTCAGCCTGACACATAGATAGCGCTACTAGAATTAAATTCACATATTTTTTAGTTAGCCTTAACCCTCCAAAGATGCGTGTATATATATGATAGCTGTCGGATAATTAGTTTGTGAATTACAGCATTTTGAATAAAGCAACTTTTCTTATTGTGAAAAAATGGATAAAAAGGAATTTCGCGTGTTGATAAAATATTGCTTTATGAAGGGAAAAATACAGTTGAAGCAAAAACTTGGCTTGATACCGAGTTTCCGGACACTGCCCCAGGAAAATCAACCATCAAGGATTGGTATGCTAAGTTTAGACGTGGTGAAATGAGCACCGAAGACGGTGAACGCAGTAGACGCTCAAAAGAGGTTGTTACCGTAAAAAACATAAAGAAAAAACCACAAAATGATTTTGAACGACCGTAAATTGAAATTGAATGAGATAGCAGACATTCTAAGGATATTAATTGAACGTGTATATTATATCATTCACGAAATTTTTGGCCGCGCGAGCTCATTCTTGACCCAAAACAACGACGGGTTGAATAAAAAAAACCCTTGAAAATAGTAATTGCTGTGATTGATGGTATATAAACATCTTGTTCATCAATAATGCATATGACAATAAAACAAATAGTTTTTGCACTTAAACTTTTCATGTTGTGTAATAATCATATTTACTTACAATGTAAGTTTGGCATTTTACCTTTTGAGCACATTTTGTTTATACTCTGGGTAATATTGTCACTATTTGTTTTTTGGTTTCATGTTGGTTTGTGGTTTTGTAAAAGAAATATTAGTATTATAGAAATAATATTATATTAGGTGATAACACACACACTTATAATCTAGCTAATTTGCCGGCAACAAGGCGGTCTTCCTACTATTTCAATAGTTGCTTGTTCGATTCCTGCTGGGGCATGGATATACTTTACGTTTGTGATTGCAGTAAATATCTTTATAGGCAATAGTGGAAAATTCTACAATAAATATTCATCCCAGTCACGCCAGTGAAAATGCTGGGTATGACCGGATATCTTCTGGGATGGTCTCTAAGTTGGCCATTGGTCAATAGGTAGGTTTATTGCCGCGGATCGTGGTTCCGCGCCCACGTTACACCGTAGGATCAGTCCAGATAAGCTCTTGTTATTAAAAAGTGGACTTTAAAATATGTTCTATATACTTAATCGGTTAACCTTTTTAAATAGAGCCTCTGATAGATAACTTATAATTAAAGACATTATAATGATTACTATTATTATCATAAATCGAAAAAAAAACAGATATTTTTTGAATAGGCCTATTTTGAAATTAGAGCTACTCATATATTAAGCGCTTTTGCTTTGCTTTTACCGTATAGAATTCAAGCATATTCCTCACTTAGGTTTGCATTTAGGAGGAACACTTTGAATATAATTATAATTAACAAATAGTTTATCCAAAGAATAAACGAATATCATGAACTTGTATAAGTATTTTTACAAGATTAATTTCTTAAAACAAATACGAAATTGCGCGAGTTTTAACACTGTGCTTCAAGCAAACCAATATAGATGCATGGAAATGTGATTGCAGAGGCATCTGAATTGTGGACGAAGTGAAACCATTCTCCATACTCACCTATGATGATAAACCTCTGTTGACTCTGTCTATAATTTAGTACATCACTCGATAAATCAGACACATAAAGGCACCATTATTGACATACCTATAGTGTTTACCTTTTTAGTTTGAATAAAAATAATATTGTGTGCTTGCTAAATATAATTTTCGATGGCGGACAGTGACTTGACAAGCGGCGAGATTTGGAAACTAATTTTTCTACGAAAAAGACGTCGGAACGTTAGATGGGCGTTCGAATGCTAGAACCAATATTCAGTTATGTGTTACACTAAACTATACTATTCAGTGTATGTGTTACAAAGAAAAGTTATAATATAATAAAAATCGAATATTAGTAAAAATATGTTAGCTAACCCGAACCAAAACTAAAAAGAAACCATAACAAAAGTTTTACTATACAGTAGGTATCGTTATATCTCGAAGGGCGCTTGAAATTTTTAATGAAATATAATGTCGGAAGTTTGTGCATCATTACGGTGGAATACTGCAAAAGTTGATTTAGATATTTGTTACGTTAGTAGCTGACGGCAAACAAAAGTTTTGAACAGAAATACAGAGAAGCACTATTAGTATATGGTGGGTCCAATATCATAATGTCGGAAAATATATCTGACATGTATCTATTTCTTATTCGAAGCGATTTTCAACTCTAATTACTTTTTTTAAAGTTTCGCAAGAAGCACAAGATTGGCGCATATCACTTGTTATTGTGATATATAAAAAAGTAGATAAAAGATACTATAATAATTATAGAGAGACAACAGAGTAAGTTGGGTACAGTAATCGAGATATTTGGAAAATTATATAAAATCGTTTGAAATCAGTAGTAATCAAATGGAACAGTATATATGACCATATATCTTTGACAAAAGGGATAAAAATTCGAAATTCAATTCCTCTCAAAAGAAAATCACATGTACCTGTTACCTATAGGAAAAGAGTTACACGCAATAAAATTGTAAAATTAATTAAATAGATACACAGAAAAATAGCGAAAAGATAAATATTAATACCGCCATTGTAGATAACATGAAATCAATAGCTTCCAAATTCCAAACAGGATTAATACAAGTCGCAAGTGAAAGTGCAGCGATGTTTATAATATTAAAACCTGAAATAACAAAGAAATGTCAAATAGTCAAAACAGTGCTACATATAGGGAATACAAATATGGAAAAAGTAAAAATTATGGTAGGGTGCATATTATGTAATAGTAACAACTCATATGGTAGGAATAATCTTGAACTGATGATAATCAATAAAAGCAAAACGAAAATCATGATGATACAATGAATGATGAAACAAAGCTAACATTTTACAGAACAACCTGGGATCAATGTATCAGAAAAATACTTTAGATGAGAGGAAAGAGAACCAAGCAGAGACAGAAACAATATTGAAGGATATATGGAGACAGAGAGACTAGTCAATAAATATAACACGCATACAAGAGTAAGTGGAACAAAAGGTGTCGTTTGATTTTATATATACTATTAGTGTTATTAAATTAATTTTTAAGCATTGATTATTTTTCCTATTAGATGTGCATATAAGTATATTCACTCTCAACTATCGACTATTTTTTATAGCAATACCGTATACTATTTTCATTAGTTGAACACAAAGGTAACACAACGGTGAACATTGTACAAAACTTTCAATATTTTTCAAGTTACAAAAAAACCTTAAAAATCATAAAAAAACATTCAAAACTGAATGCGAAACTTTCAAATAAATTGAGGTAGTGAACTCAGCAACCTAAGTAAAAACTCATATATATCATATATACAATTGTGAGATAAATCAAATTAAAGAAGTCATAGATACTGTGGAGGTTGTGGTAAATTTCAATGAAAAAATATTAAAACAGTAAATAATAAACTATATTAGTGCTGTAAAAGAAATCATAAAATAATGTGTGATTTAATAAACAATTATTAAAAAAACAACACTAATGGCTTATTATTTATAGTAGGTTGCAGAAAGAATTGTATTGCATGAAATTTTTAAAAGAATTAAAACATGTATTGTATTTATATATTTATGGATATTCGCATTTAGTATACAATATGTTATACATCACATGAAACACTTAATGGTCTACCGGTAAAGTCATCTCATCCAATCATAACAAATCGAGAGCTGGTGCGAAATATTATCTGATCAGACTTCCAGTATTCTTAACATTAAGAGCGACAATTTCAAAGAAAACAAAGAAGCTTAATCTTACTAACAAATTTACTAACTGGGACAGACTGAGACTTTATAATGCAGGAACAAATCAGTTTGAACGCAAGATTCAAAAATATAGAAGATCTTGACAATATGGCAAACTCCCAATATTAGTGAACAAATTCGGTCTATTGCAAATGAAACTGCCCCAACATCAAGAGAGAAATCAGAATATGAGGTAAATTAACCCTTCGAATTTTGAGAGTTGATAAAAACGAAAAGCTAGAATAATATGGAATAGAACCAGGAATGCTGTAGACAAAACAATATTTAATATAATTAGTAATCAGACAAATCAAAATATTAAAAAATATAAATAGTTCCACGCAACATATAGAATCTACAATATATATAAATGCTGTTTATCAGCCCGATGTAGCTGTAAATCTCATTTCTTCAATATAAGTTGCCACAGAAATTGACAACAACCTTAATCGTAGAAAGGCTTCTGGAATTGATGATATTCAACTTGGGTTATTGAAGGATCTGCCACGAAAAGCAATACTCATGTTGACAGATATAGTCAATGCCTGTTTGAGACTGAAGTATGTTTCGGAATGTCTCAAGGTTTTTCGAATAATTGTGCTTAAAAACCTGACAAACTGGCAGAACATGTTGGATCTTACAGGCTTATTTCGCTGCTAACTGCGATATCAAAATTTTTTGATAACCTGCTGTTAAAACTTATTAAATCATTCATAGAAATATCAGATTTCTAAGTTGGTTATTGAAATCGACACTCGACAATCGACCAAGTGCACAGAGTAACAGGGGTTATTGAAAAGGCACTCGAAGGAAACAAATACTGCCCTGCAATATTCATGTACGTTTCACAAGATTTTCATCGGGCATGGTATTTGGGATTATTCTACAAAATGAGCAAATTACTTCCTCAGAATTACTGTCGATTGCTGGAATATCTTTTAATTAAAAGTAAAAAAAAGAAAATTATTGTAAAGTCCCGCATGGGCATCCCTAAAACTTAGTTGACACGTTAGCTCTAAGATATTGAACTAAATAATATAATAGTTATATATTATAATAATATATTTACATAATATGTAATCTTTGCAAACTAAGGTTAGCACACAATAGAATAGGTACACAATTGTATACTAAAAAATGGTATTGTATTAACATCACAGCCATTTAAACCTCCCAAAACCTATTTGGAATATATTCTTATTTAATACAACCTGTAGTACATATAAAAAAATTCTATGAACAACAAATTTTTACAAATATTACACACATATTTTCTAGAAAATATTAAGGAAAAACCAAAAGTAAAAACACTGAGCTATATCAAAATGTATACCACAAATATTTATATAACTATATTTTCTATATTTTCTCTATATTTTGCACAGCATTTAAACTATTTTCAAATATAAATA
Source organism: Rhynchophorus ferrugineus (assembly GCF_030347505.1). Taxonomy (NCBI): domain Eukaryota; kingdom Metazoa; phylum Arthropoda; class Insecta; order Coleoptera; family Curculionidae; genus Rhynchophorus; species Rhynchophorus ferrugineus. The sequence goes on along the minus strand of NW_027472590.1, from coordinate 24,653,067 downwards.
TATTATTTACATATATATTTTCATTAAGGCTGTAAATACCACGTATATATTATATATATAAATTTCAATGAAAACAAACTTATCCCATTCATAAAATGGTGTTTTGTTTTTTTTGCCACCCTAACACTAGAAAAATGGTCGTAAATAAACATGAATATTAAATTTTATGCAAGAACTCGTAAACATATATCTAATGCCACTTTTCCTGATGATATTCTGTCGTCTGTGTAGTAGATACCACAATAGGAAACTTGGGAAGCGAGATAGCATCTTTAATACGACTTCACACCGCTATTATTGAACTAATATAATAGAAATATATATCGTTTCTACCAATATTCAAAGTCATTCTCAACATAAATTTATAGTTAACTTTGTTACTCACAATATTATTGTATTTGGTTATTTTAAACAACCCGGTTTAACAGATATTATTTTGTGCTATATATATTTTATTTCGACGAATACTATTACTAAAAATATACAAAATTAGATTTATTTTTCCTTCTTATACAGCTTGTTATTCGCACTAAAAATAAAAAGGAGCGTGTATCCCATAAATCCAATTTCCTGAATTATATTCCAAAATTGTACATGACGGTCGAAATCAGCAGGTGCTTTTATGATCAGTTCCTTCAAACCCGAGTGTTCGAATCAAAATTACAAGGACGAAACGGGGGACGCTGCCTCAGCACACCGGCCTTTAAAGGGCATTTTATTTTGCCTACCTGCATTTTGACCTTTGGGTTCTCCAAAGGCAATATCCCGGAAAAACCCAATTTAATTTAATAATGTCGATTTCATGCCAAATAATATTAAAGTGAACAAACAGCATATGGGGGGAGAAATGTCGTTCAGATAAAATCATTTTAAAATAAAATGCATTACTTACATATTTGCCTTTGCTATTATACGTATTACCACTTTATATATATCACAAAACACTGAAATACAATACTTTCATAGATTAAGTCTATTTATTATATGTTAAAACAATAAAATCGAAATAAAATGGTAAATTAATACCGTTTTACCGTTTTAACACAAACGTCAATATATTTTTAATATCGGTATCTAGATTTATTTGGTACCGTTAAATTTGATCCCTGTAATGTCGGTATACGGATTGATGTTTCAAGTTTGTATTTCATTGTTTTATTCCTGACGTTTAACTATTTAAGTGTATTTTTGTCGATGCGTTTAAGGGACTATTGTGATGGAAATGTTTTTTGTGAACGGTTTTGTGCTGGGAAACTGTTTATTTTATACCAGAAGGTATAATTATGTTTATACGCCAAGATGAAATAAGGTAGGATGTCGCACACTACAGTAACCTAATTTTTTTTCACACCAAACGAAAAATACTTCTAATTTGTCTGAAATTGTGAATATATAAACTATTTGTACTCTCATTTAAAAGTTATGATAATTAAATTGAACGGAAAGCGTAAACGTAAACCTAACCTAAAAAGTCTGGTGGTGTAAAATGAACTTGTCATTCCAGAGGCTAGATAAATTACCCAAAAATCTCGCCCAGAGAGAGTCGAAAAAGATAATAAATTCCAGTTTCTAAAATCTACAAGCCAACTTCAAAATATAAGTTTGAAATTTCGGTTTAATATATGTTTTGATAACATAACGTTGACGTGAAAGGTAATTATGTCATAGAAAATAACCGTGTTGCTAGATTTACTTTAAATACGTTTGATAATATTAAGTTTATAAACTATATTTAATGTTTTCGTTCGTTAAATAATATTCTGAAATATACTTTCAGTTATTTTCCTTCAGTAAAATTCTCGTGGCTTCTTTAAAATCGTCGAAAGCGGTTCTTTTCTATAATATAAGATCCTTTTCAGAAGGAAAGGTTCACCTGTATTGGCTTCAAATTGAATCTATTTCTATTAAACTTTTTAAGAAAACCGATCAAAATATTTTGATGATATTTCATTCGTACGGTACGGCGCGAATATTTTTATTTCAAATATATGTAAAGCTTTATTGAAATCCCTACATCGATTTAGTTGAAGAGTTTTTTTTGTGACGGTTGAAGTATACGGAACGAAGCTTATTTAAATTTGCATACGAGTCATTTTTGAACAGACTTATGCTTTTTTTTAGGTAACGTGTTTTAAAATTGTTTGTTATTATTTTATACGGCTTATTTTGGATATAGATACGAGTCGGTTTATTTTGCTTTCGGTTTTTTCTTGTGTTTGTAACTGGTAGTGGTTTTAGATGCCTGCATTTATAATAAATATGGTTTTTTGAATATTTTATAATTTTTTTAACATCAATGGTTTTTGCTGCTCCTGTTTTGCCAATTAATGGGAATTCAAAATATGTATAGTCTATTCAAAGTTTTTAGTAATGTGTCGTGGATATTTGTGACGTCGAAACATTACAATGTTGCCGCATCAACTCTGAGTTTTAATTCAGTTTGGCTTTGACATACAACCAAATTCCAATCTAAATAAAATAATTGAACAAAAATGTTATCAAATATAATTTATTTTAACATTATGCTACATCTGAAAGCTACAGTTAATCATACAGCCAAAATAATTTGTAGGTAGAGTTAAAACCTTTTATCACTATTGCTTTCAAGAATTTTGCATACGTCTGACAGCTGATCGCCGTCGGGTTGTCAGATGTACGCTAAATTATTCAAAATATTAGTTATAATGATTACAGGTTATAAACCGACAAACATTATTTTAGTTCTTTTATTATTTTGATAAATTTTAAGTCCTTTTAAGCTCCGTAATATATGATATTTCATTGTTTAAAAATGCCGAAAACAATAGATATTGTGTCACAAATTAATTGCGGCTTTAGTTGACGTTTTGTTATTTCGAAAACGAACGAGGTAACGGAGGCAACATTGCAATGTCTCGATGTGACAAATATCCAGGACGCATTAGTAAAAATCCTTTGCTATAGTTTATATATAGGCTATAGTTTATATTTTGTTATATCATTTATTTTAATAAATATTGGTTTAATATTAATGTTTTGAACACATGTTATATAGATCATTTTTAGGTATTAAACCATAATCGTTTTTATTATATTTTGTATTAAAATAATGCTTTTGTGCTGCTAATTTTCGGTTTTTTCATGCATATTTGTTTTTGCTTGTTTAAAACATTAATAGAAATAAACAGCATATTTTAACACTTATATTAATAAATATCGGTTAAATATAAATATTTTGAACATATATTATAGAGCCTGCTTTAGGTATTAAATCATAATCCTTTTTATTTTGTTTCGTTTTAAAAATAATGCTTTTGTGCTGCAAGTTTTCGGTTTTTCAATTTCGGACCGTTGAGGATTACTATATTGCTGATAGGAAATTCCATATATATGATAAATAGGAGCTATCGGTTTATATAAATTTCGGAGGCCCTATTGATGAAACGTTTTGAAAATGGGCTTTGCGGTTAAGGGTTTTTCGACAATGGATTATTGTTTTTTGGTCAGGCTTCATTCTTTTCGATGGCTACTTCATACATGCCTATGCGATTTAAACTTTTTGTGCATATTATAGAACAAAGTTGGTTTCGTCAATATATAACAGACTCTCGATATTGGAGACACTCAATAATGGAAACATTGCGTTAATGTAAAAGCAAAATTTGTACATTCGTCAATAAAATGTCGCTGCTGAATAATTTTAGCTTATGTAAAACCGAGTTTTATTTGTTTATATTTTCTCGATATTTTATTTTCTAAAATACAAACAGAGACATGTACCATTCAAGGAAATCATAAATCGTTCTGAATGTTTATGGTACTTAGAATTCTAGTACTTAATATTTTTGGGTCGTTCAAGTGTTTTTTAAAAGGTTTGGACAATAATATAAAGGAAATAGGCAGGATTGCCGCTTTTTTTAAATTATATTATTTGTAGCCATTGCGAATACTTATCAATAGAAGTACTTACTGTGAATGGGAATATTGTTGATCTTTCTTCGGGGGTTATACTTGGCAGATGTGATAACGTCCTAGAGGTGTTTGAAAATCATGAAAGTCCATTTCTAAAGACGCGACGGTTAGAGTCACTACGTCTTTTTATGCAGTTTATTTTACTGTGCTTTGCGTCGTCCAAGCTGAGTTTCACCAAATAGTTAGTTTGTTCACAGAGTATTCCAGTTTCTCTTTTTAATTATCATTTATTATTTATTAAGTCTTCATTTATAATGTTCTAAATATTATTTTATATTTATTAGCGTTCATTTTCCATATTCTATTTATTATTTTATACTTACTATGCTCTGCTTATTTATTTATTTACCCATCAAAGGATATATAGTTTATTCTACTATATTTTATTATCTCTTCGAACCGTCGTATATTCTCCATAATTATTAAATTATGGTAAATCAAAGATCAATAGTTTTATGGCTGCAACTGTAAATATAAATTATAACTATTTCACAATCCAGAAACTAACGTCAAAGTGAAAATAAGCTTGAATTTGAAGCATACATAATCGTCACCGAAAGAGTTTACTTATGTTGGCAGCGTATCTAGCGTGTGACTTCTAGCTTTCTCCCTTGTACGCATTATACGTCCATCAGGAGAGCAGGAGAAGTGACTGCACTAATAACAGTAGTGTTCATTTATTAATTTATTTTGAGAATTTAGCTTAATCCTAGCGATGCCTACTAACTATAGTGGCAGCAGATCTCGCACATTAGTTTTAGGACATAAGCTGGCACGTTGTGCGCTACTTTCCCTTTGTACCGCGTGTATATGTCTTACGTCATCCAAGCACAGTGTATCATTGCTATCAATTATCGTCATTATCATCATTATTCATTATATGTTGTTTGTTGGTTATATATTATTGTATGTGGTTTATTGGCTCTCTGAAGCATACATAATATTCACCAAACGTGGTTCCTGCCGGGTCTTGGTGATAACGTATCTAGCATGTTTGCCTCTGGCTTTTTCTCTTGTACGCATTGCACGTTCATCATAGTCGGAGTTGCTTATGTAACATAGTTGCTTATTTGTTGATTTACAGATTTATATATATATATATACTTACTTATATATTGACCGATTTAGCTTCATCCTAAGGATCACTATTAACCGTAATGATAAGATATTGTGCGTCTACTTCCATTGATCTTATTGTACAACCTTTATTGTTGGTGTTAGAGTATAGGCTGGTACGTCGTGCGTTATTTTCCCTTCGTACCGTGTGCACGTACTATATTTTATCTTATCATAGTTTATTATATCAGTTAGCATTATTGTCAGTTTTGTAATGACACATGACATCATTATTGACTACCATGGACTAGGATTATATTGCCAACCATCCTGGTTACTATATCATTTTATTGTCTGCTATTGTCATCGTCTTTTATTTAAAGATTATCAATACCGTCCATTACCAGTATTTGTCGATATATTAATTTTGCGATACTATTATTGTTGATACTACTGTAGCGGTCAGTATTTTGACTGCCAGTACCGTTATATTTTAATTACCTGACAATAGAAATATCTGTCTACGTAATTTGCTTATTCAAGTACGTTTATATTATGGTTGCAGAAATGTCCAAACCAAACACCCAGACACCTCGCAGATCAAGATTTCACACGCTTATTTGCATTATTTATTTTGACATTTATCAATATGTTTAAAAACAATCCTACATTTATTATAAATATATGTATATATGTTTAAATAAACATATAAAACATGTTCATTATTTATTATTTAGATTAGAATCGCAACAACTAATGATTAGACAAATTAATATAATTGAGATTATACATTACAATTGTAATTACTTATAGAGTTATCTAATAATCTTAATTTTACCCCGAAAGAAAGAAACACAGATATTGCACGCAAAATAAACTAATCGAATTGGATACTCTACTTTATCTGTTCGTGCTGATATATCGATAGCTATTACTTTATTTTGGCCCTTCGTTTATTGAACAGCTCAATCCGTCAATTGACTATGGCTTTCGGGGGAAATATTCATTCAGCTTTCTTTAGTAAAACGGTGGCAATACGTTTTCCATGAAAGGTATGAACATAGTAGTTTTTATTTAGGTTTAGTTATTGGTATGGCCAGAAAAATAATATTTTATTTATATTCTCGGATGGGCTGAGTGAAATATATATATTATTTATTTTATTGAATTTGTTTTAGGGGGATAGTAGCTTTATTTCAATAATATGATTGAAATCATATGATATGATTTATATTATATAAGTTATACAATGTGGAGCAATAGTCTCGATACCATTTTGATTGTCTATAACTTTGCTCAAAGAAAAGATAAGTAAGTTTGGTTTTCACAAAATGTTTATTTCGTCTTCAAATTTTTTTTAATTTTGATTGAAAAAATGGTGACCGCTATTCGCTATGAAACTTTCGGCTCTTTTTAAGGTATTTTTCATGACATCCTGCAACATCTGAGGCTGAATTTCTTTAATTTCGAGGAGAATATTGTCTTTAAGATCTTGAATCATTTGGGACTTATTCACATAAACTTTTGATTTTAAAAAATCCCATAAGAAAAGGGCTTGTGCTGTTAAATCCGGAGATATGACTGGCCGTGCTAAATCGCCTCTTCGCGAAATTAATCTTCGTGGAAAAACGTCATTCAATAATTGAATTGTTGAACGAGCTGTGTGCGCTGTGACCCCATTTTGCTGAAATTACATGTTCTTTAGTCCTTGCTCTTCCATTTCAGGCGCAAGAAAATTTCGAATCATGTTTTTGTACCGTTCATCAGTAACAGTAACTGCAACATCTTGGTCATTTTCACCATTGTAGGAACCAATGATGTTTCCAGCATGAATACCACACCATACAGTTGTCTTTTGCGGATGTTTCATGAATTAATTAAGAATTCTGTGTTCTGTTTTTTGACGTGGCCACTGAGAAAAAATCCTTAGGACTGCGTTACTATGCTCATGTCGTTGATCAGGATCTCTCGGTAACAACTATTGTACTAATTGAATTTTGTAGGGGAACATTTTCAAATTAGTTTTCAAAATTCGCCTTAAACTGCGCGCAGAAATGTGTAACTGGGAACCACGTCTCCGAAGTAATGTTTTTGAAGATTCCGCAACACTATTGCGCACCAGAGCCACATTTTCCTGCCTGCCTACTGTCGTACCGTGCTCTCGAATATTCGCGTGTAAACGATAAATTGTGGTTTTGTGATGCACTGGACGATTAGGATATTTTTGACGCAATTTCCGCTGAGTGGCAATAATGGAGCGATTATTTTCAATAAATATTGTAACTATTTCTGCTCGTTCTTGTGCTGTATATTTATCCATAATAAAATTTGGACGTTTATACAACACAATTTTTAAAACGAAACTGAGCTAAACATCATTGGGTGAGCAATAAAAAATTAACAGATAAAAGAAAAATGCAGTGGCTATGGATGAATGTTAACAATTTATAAAGTTAATCATGTTTCTCCCATAATAGACTACAGAGAGTAACTCAAAAATGATCCGCTAATTTTATCAAAACTTGTTTTGAGTAGATTTTCAATAGAAGACCAGAAATATATTTCATATATAATATTAATTACCATAACAAATGCCCGTATATTAAAATACATGCCTCAAGAAGTTTTAATAATCAACAAAGTATTAATAAGTTTAAACATTTCCCGGGCAATCTCTAATAATTCGGCTAGTTAAGCCAATTTCGAGTAACTTTTAACGAACAATTTCTCTTCAGTCCAAATCTTAACTTGTTGAAAATAAAGATTTTGTAACCGTTTGTAAGGTTTCTTTGAGCTTCCTCTATGATGTATTTCGCACATTATTGACGCAGTTTACTACGTATCTTCTCTGCATAACTATTATGGGGAAGTGTATTGGAACCAGCAATATATTTGTTGCACAATCGGGACTTGCCTACATTGGATGACAATATGCTGAATCAGACAACAGCGAATGAAGTCAATGCTGGACAGGAAAATGGCGCATCAAAATGACTAAAAATATATCAGTACATATTGATTTTATCGGAAAAAGAATCAAGAACAAGCCAGTATACTTGGCATAACACTTGATATTAAACTCAAGTGAAAGTCATATGTTAAAAATAATGTAAGAATTGAAGCTGAAGTACTGGTTGTTGAGTAGATATTCAGCCCTGTCAGTATAGAAAGTTTCTGCTTGCCCAACAAGCTTTGAAACTATTATTGATGGCCCATGGTACATTCGTAACGACAATTTGCATGAACAAGGACCTCAAGGTAAATACTGTTGATAAGGTTATCAGAGACAATACCCAAAAACGTAAAGAAAGGCTCCATGAGCACATCAATGTTGAGATTCTCTAGCACCTAGGTTGATGGCCAGAAGATTAAAGAGAGTAAAACCAGTAGACAATAAAGATAATGAGATAGAAGTTAAGCCCAAAGTGTTTATCATAGAATAACTGTTTTGTAATTTAAACTCTAGTAAATTAGGATAAAAACAAATAGTATATCGGTATTAATTTGCTAGATTGCTGTAATAAATAATAAAAAATATATACATTTCACAATACTTTACTTTCAGCAACACTTTTTATTCAAATTATTCTCTCGATATTAAAGAACAACAGCCGAAAAAGGAAAACAATAATTCAATACCCCCTTCTCCCACCAAAGACGCAACGAAAAAAAAAAGAAAGAACGATGGTTGCGTGGGGGGATAGGGGCGACCGAATGTAAATCGGCGCCCTATAGAACAACGTTTTTGAATAATAAAAATCGAAATTAATTTCCATACATATTTTTTTCGTCGGGTATCGGGCCGGTGCCGGTCGGAATTACCACCGTTCCGGAGCTCTCCTTGACATTATTCATTTATGCAAACTAGAAAGGGTGAGAAACAGTTTAATAATTTTTATTTTATTAAAATGTCGGGCGTAGACGAGCCCCCCGCAAACAATAAATTTGTAATTTATTTAAATGCGCGCCGCCGAATCTCCGAAATAGATCGTGAAAAATACAGTGGCGATTTTTAAGTCGTAATTCTTGAGATGTTCGTTCTTCCCCTCTATTTTTTGTCGCCAGAATCCGTCACCGTACCAGTTGTGGGAGGAGAATATATTTGAAGTTTTTTTTTTAATCTACAAGGTCCTAGTAATCTATCACAGAAATGTTATTCAAATTCTTAATCGCTCTAGTGATCACAATTTGTTAGATTAATTTCTCTTATAATAATGTATAGGGAATAATTTATTAAAATTAATTCCAATAAAACTTATTTCAACAACATCTTCAACAAAAATGAATAATATTAATTAAATTGTTATAGGTTTTTATATTAGAATATGTCGGCAATGCTTCTTTCCATAATTCGAGACAGTTCTGATTTGAATATCCTTACCGACCTGAATGTCTATGGTAATAATTCTTTGCAGTATCCCATATCAGCTCAATTGGATTAAATATGCAGTGATAGGGAGGAAGGCTCTGTGGCCATAAAGTTCAGCAATATGATCTACCATGTATTTATTCTCAGGCTTATTTCTAAAAAAAGTAAATTACATAAAATGCATTAAATGCAATATTACATTTTTATTTACCGAGAAACAAAATTTGAAATTGGTCATTCTTTAACAGGGTTTCTTCAAAACTTATTTTTGTGTACTTTAAGCCATTGCTTAATTGCAGCCTTCCTTGATGCACTTGTTGGAATCTTTTCCACCATTCCATCTGTACTATGATATAAAAATTGGTATGATATGATATATATATTGACCATAACAATAACTAATGGTTCCTCCAAGTTCTTTAAAAGGTGATTTTCAAATCACTGCCAAAAGAAGTTATGGTTTATTTCTCCATGGTAGTTACCCTTAGACTTAGAAGAACTACTAATTTTGCACCAGCAATAAAACCATTCTGGTTTCTAGCATGAATGTCTGCAATGAATTATTAATAAATATTATGTTTACCTGTTTCCATTAACTATTGTTGTCTTTATACTATATTAGCAATCTAACCCAATGTACCATTCTGAAACATCCATGTCTCATGTTTTTGTTTCATGGAAGTTCATTAAACCCCTTCATGGGTTATCTTTATAGTGCATGAGGGGATGTTTTACATCCCTCAAATAGCTGCATATCTTTCAGCTTTTTATGGATAATTTCCAGACTAACAATTTTGTCTGAAATAATTGTATTGAATGATGTTTCGGTTGAAAAATAATTACTTACTGTTTTTATAGTTTTCGTATATTTGATCTCTGATACAGCTAACATCAAGCTAATATGGATTGGTCACCCGTTTCGCATAGAGACGGACAGAATTAGGATAGACGTTGGATTGGTAATCGTTCCACAGTTACTCCAAGAATTTCCTGAGATAGTTAAATGGAGTTAGGGCAAGGTGCTCAAGGATCTCTAGCCATAAACTATACCATGTAAGAAACATTCAAGCTTTGAAAATTACTCCATTCGTGGATTGCCGGTACACGCATCACAGCTTGTGGTTTAAGGCCACAAACACCACAGGACCGAAATTTGAATGGAAGCTTTCAATCCAACGACCACCAAATGTGGAATGCAGTAGCTTAGTTTCCGTAAGCTATTGCAATCTGGAGTCACCAAAGCTGGGAAATCACACCATGGATATTTGGCTACACACAGGGCCACTTTGATACCTTCAAAGGTAAACTGGCCGATGAAGGTACAGGCGATACTCAAACATAATTTCACAACAACTGTAAGCTGACATCTGTCCAGACGAAGTATTGACCATGTACATTCCTGTGGTCGTTCCTTCAGGAGGTATTATCTAGTACGACGTGGTGAACGACAGAGACGGGTTGGTCTGTTTTTACCTTCAGTGTCGCTTTGTATCGCCCTTCAACCAGACACTTCGTTCTGTTAAATAAAACAATAGTTTCAAGTATATTAATAGTTTTTGTTTTCTAAATCCTTTATATTATAAATTATTGATATATTAACAGGCACTTTTTCACATTTAGTCGAAAATATTAAAGGAAGTTAATTTATAAACGTTAAATGATGAACAGTTAATAAAAGGTATGAAGAGTAAAAGTAAATGTATAAAATATCTGCATTTTTCATTTTATTAATTAATATATTAATTGAAATTATTATTTGAGTTTACTGTGTATATTAGGACAATAACGAAGACAATTATGCACTTCATTTATCACAATTTAGAAATGTATATTTAAGGGGATTATAACCAATCATTAAGGTAGTTCAAAAAGTTTTAGAGCATACAATATAATATAGGTCCATATTTTATTGTATTTTATTTCAAAATATTTACCAAATTACTATGATTAATTCATATTTTTTTAAATTTATTCTGTCTGTCTTAGATTTGCGCATATTATCATTACTTCATTCATGAGTTCACGTCATTAGTCCATATTTCTCATCGAAAATATACATGTTGAAGAAATAAATATAACAGCTTTATTTGATAAAAAATCTTCACCTGTATTTTGAAATAGAAGTGCATTGATCTTTACTTATTTGTTCTACTCTTTAACTTTTATACAATAACTGCCATAGATTATTATTATTATTGTTTTTCTGTCGATAAACTTGGTTGTCATAGTCTGCAATATCGCGCTGGCCGGTAGTTTATTCTTTATTTGTCTTCTATGACTTTCGTCAACATACTGCTTTCTACTTTATCTTTACAATACCTATTTTACATTTTGGTGCATATATTAATGTATTTATTAGCTTATCTTCTTTATTCTCCGTTACTGCTTTGTTACGAAATGCATTTGCTAATAAAATCCAAAATGTATTAGGAGTTAATACCAATAAAAATCTAAATAACCATTATTGTTACTTCTAGTTCAATGATACATTATATCTACACAACCCTCTCAATTACTGTAAGTTCTTAAGCAAGAATTTGAGAAATCTGTTTGCTAAAATATAAAATCTGAAATAAAATTAAAATAATCGTAAACAAAGAAGATGGACGATTCCATTTATTCTATAGGGATTACTGTAATGAAGTATTCGTATGTAATGTTTTTCTTTCACAGCTGAACATTCCTTTTGATAAAACGGACATATTAATTGTTTGTCTTTATAAAAAGTGTAAAATGTGATTTTTAGATGACTATACTATGTTTAACTCTTAGGGAGGCAAATTTTTCACTAAGCCGATTAATATATAGATACGTTTATTTGAAGATCCACGGTCATCGGCATTAAGCCTACCGACTGGTGGGTGACCAACTTAGAAACAATCCCAGAAGATATCCGGTCTTACCCAGCCTAGTTACTGGCGTGACTAGGATAAATTTCCTTGTCGGATTTTGCACTCTTGCCTAGGACAATCACAAATATTAAACAATGATAAACATAAAGATATGACCATGCCCCAGCTAGATTCGAATGCGCGACTATCACAACAGTAGGTGGACCGTCCTGTCGCCTTTACCACTGCGCCACCAAGCCGGCTATTTAAAGATCTGTCGCAATATTCGTCAATGTTAACTCGAAATAATATCTTTACAAACCAATAACTTTACTTATTGTAGGAAAAAATTATATAGACAAAATTAACTGTTTAGAACAATTCTACATATTAATGAAATATGGATATATAGCTGCTATATTGTTACTACGTTAAGGACAAATAATTTCATTTAAATATGTGTTTCGCTTTTCCCTTTTACATGGACCTCCCTCATATCTTCTATTAAAAAACCCTTTCTACTAGCTGAATAAATATTAACCCATAACCCGAATACAATTTATTACTGTCTATAATGGTCCGGTCAAAATGTTGTATTAATCGGCAACTAAACAAACAAATAATTAGGGATTTATATTAAATGTCAATATTGATATTCCCTGATAATCTATTTTTTAGCATATTGAATTTCGATCTATGTTTCCGACTGTAATCAACATGAGAGAGTAAGAAACACTTGAAGTTGACATAGATATATTTATTGAAATGCTGATTAAAGATTTATTGGAAGTGTTATTGCAGTATTGAATATCGTTGTTTGGCACTATTGTAGTAGTCATATCATTGGAAAGTATATTTGAGTCATTTTCATATTGAGACCATAAATAAGTCACTGTCGTTTTATTTTTCTTCAAGAACTGGGCATCTACTATGAAGGTATGACAGTTTTTGTCTAAAACAAAATGAAACAAATCAAAATATTTGAAGATTGAGGTATCTGATGCTTTATGACATTATGGTAATTGTAATAGAATCTATTGATAGCGTTTTGTTATTTCGAATGATTAGAAGATAACGTTGTTAACCTTTTGATATTCATCTGTAATAAAACCATGCCAATATGTTATTAAAAGACAGTATGAATTATTATGAGTATGACGAATGGTATGTTAATTGTTGGAGTCTCTAAGCCTTAAAGGTCTGTCAATATTCAAATGTAGCAATTTGAAAGGTAAAATATTGTATTACGTTATTATATGATGAGTATTATCAGTTCAAACAATATTCTTGGGCCTATATATTAGGTTTATAGATCATCGTCATCGTTTGCAATCCTGCCAGAACTTTCTTTGTCTTCAACGATGAAATCGCGACATTTCACTTGTCGAAACCATGTTTTGCATGTTCTTGTGGTTGGAGCATGCTCACTGTAAGCCCTCTGCCACAAAGAGATCGCTTTCAGCGCCTCTTTCTTTTAATAAAACACTTCACTTCACAAGCACAGACTTGACATTTTCTATATGTTTGAGATCTACGTCACTACAATAAAATAAAATATGTATCATGTCATAATATTGCATACTTTACACCTGGTGGGAGACTTTAGAACCATTCTTATACTATCACAAGTTTTTAACCTGAAGAGATGAAAGCGATTCTTAACATTACTTGATGCCCTGAACTCAGATCTTAAATTAGTGTGTCAATATTGGTTCTAGTTTTTAAATTTGTTCATGGTGGCATCACTGGTTTTGCTCTAGTAAATACTGACAAGCTATGAGTCATTGTCTTGCAACGCTTGCAGAACCAAGTTGTATAACAGTTTTGTGATAACGTTATGCAGAGAATAGAAAAATCATATAGATGATTGTTACCTTAATTGTCATAAATGCAACGAATAACAAGATAAAGATGAATATACCTTATGATGGCTTGTGTTCATCAAGAGTTCCAAGTACAATTTCAAAGAGGCTTTACTCTACATTGGAAATAAGAACTATCTATTCCGGTTGCTCACGCAGTATTGTATTTGTTTTTATGTATTGTATTTCGCTGGATTGTATTTCTCTCTAGAATAAAATACATGTTAGAGTACAAGAGATTGTTCTTGGCAAAACGATACTTGTATTGAAATAATTGAAACAAAATATTACGATATCAAAAAAATCTCATCTTTCTCTCTTGACAAATGTAATATTTACTCGACAGATTCTAAACTTATGTTTTCGGTGGGACTCATTTTACAAATCGTTCCCATTTCGATAAAAATAAATATTAAACGTCTATACTCTGTTCTTTCGTCGATTTAAAATCGTTGCCATGAATAATGGAGAGAACGACTACAGTGATAATAGTAAAAATGCCACCTGATACGGGCGCGCAACTCCAAAATATGTAAATTAATTTCGATCTGTATTATTCAAGAATTCTGTTTTATTGGGTGAACGATTTGCGTTTAGATCTCCCTTGTCGAGTATCGAAACTACGGAAACCGTTTCGGAAATTTATTCCTTTATTTGCGACGGTTGTGATAACGCGCAGATGAAAGAGACGCATGATGAATCGTTTGCGCGAACCTGAGATTTAAAATAATGAAATTGGACCTTATCTCTATCGCTTAGGTCTGAGTTTATTGCCTGACAAAGAACAATTTTTATAATCGCTCAATTTTTTAACATAACAAATATTAATTGCATACTCTAACAGCATATAGCATGTGTTTGTTTATCATATATATTCCATTTACTAACTGAGACAATTTAGATTTATAATGCAGGAACAAATCAGTTTAAAGGCAAAATTTAGTAGTACAAACGATCTTGAGCAGCAAACCTGAAATACTAAACGAATTCGGTCTGCTGCAAAAGAAGCCCTCCCGATATCAAGAGAAAAATCAGAATATGAGGTAAATTAACCCTTGAAATTAGAGAATTAATGGCACAGAACCAGAAAGGTTGTAGACAAAGCAATATTTAATAGAGTTAGTAATCAGATAAATCAATAGATTAAATAATATAAACGAAGTTACTTCCAAAAATATGTAAATAAATTAAGCCAGCAAGCAAACAAAGATTACTTGCTATAGAAGCAACTCGGAAATTTAAAAGACTAATTATTAAAGTACCAGCTATTAAAAATGATCTAAAAAAATGTGTTCAATGCAACATATAAATAAAATTACTACAGAATAAAATTGCAATCGAACGTTACATAATCTACGTTGGATACAAATCTGGTTTATCAGCCGCATATAACTCTGCTTTCTCCAATAGAAGTTGCCACCGAATTTAACAACAACCTCATTCATCAAAAAGATCCTGAAATTAATAATATTTCACCAGGATTATTGAAAGCTCTGCTACTGAAAGCAATAATCATGTTGACATATATATTCAATGACTGTTTGGGACTGAAACATGTTCCAGAATTGTTTAAGGTTGCTCAAATAATTGCTAAAAAAATATACCAACCGGCAACAAGTTGGATCTTACAGGCTTATTTTGCTGCTGCCTGTAATATAAAAATTATTTGAAAAACTGTTGTTAAAATGTATGAAATTATTTATAGAAATACGAGATATCCAGTTTAGATTTCGAAATCTCCACTAAACAATCGCCTAGGTACACAGAGTAACAGCTGATGTTGAAAAAGCATTAGAAGAAAATGGTATGGGTTTTAGGATTAGTCAACAAAATGAGCAAATTGCTACTGCAAAATTATTGTCAACTGCTGGAGTCATATATTTTCTAAAAAAAATTCGTCTCGTTTAAAGTTGCCGAATACTGGAGTTTCCCAGAGTCGTGTCTTTACACTCCTATATTTTAAAGATATCTTAACATTTGCCGACGACACAGTTTTTGTGTCAAAATATGAATCTCTGTAGAAAAACTAAAAGTAGCAGTCGACTGGACAATACAGCTTAATAATTCAAAATCTGTCCTTATTAACTTTGCGCTACGGCGAAATGACAAGAACGTATTATACCACTTCATGGATACCCGATTTCTCAAGAAAAGCCTGTTAAATATCTCTCAATGGTAGGTTAAATTGGAAACATCATTTTAGGCAAAGAGCAAAGCTGATTAGACTCAATATCAAGCAATTGTGCTGGTTAGTTAGAAGATACTTTCAACTTGACCTAAAATCAAAGAGATTGGTTTATCAGTCAATTATAAAGCCATGTTGGATCTATGGGATGCAAATACGGCGTTGCCCCAAAACATAAAACCAAATAGTAATGCAATGTAGCCAAAAAAAGACCTACGATTAATTATCAATGCCTACCCCTACGTAAAAAACAAAGAGCTGCACGATGACCTCGAAATCAATTTTACGAAATTATAGATTATTTCATCTTAAAACATAAACTAAGGTTGCTATAAATAACAGTCAGAGCTAATCGTTACTTATTATATTAATTTTATTAAATTCAACTCATGAACATATGTATGAGAATAGGCTATTTTTTAGCCCAAAATATGTTAAGTCTACAGTGTTAATACATTTCAAGATGTCATAGCTTTTCCAAGTGTTGGAAGTTTAAATTAAATTAAAATTATTTAATAAGAACTTGTATGATTCTTAAAGTTAGATTTTATGAATACTGGTTCTTATACTGTAGTGGCAGTTATTATGCTAGATGAGCCGGGGTCGACGTTAAATTAATATTATTCCATAAATACCGTTAACACCTGTTTATTAATCCTCTTTATATTATTTCACAACTTACTGTTTAGTTTTGATATAAATTGCCTCATATTATGACAAAAGGTTTTACAATCAAGTGACATTTTCGAATATGCCTGAAGTTTTATGGTTATTTGTTTTTGGTTTTTGTATGGTAATGTTCAATATTTGGTATCGGCTCGGTAGCACGTTAGTAGAGAAAATAGTAAGACCTTTTTACATATATGATAGCTCTGGTTTCATTCCCCCCTAGAGAATGAGTGTTTCTAATTTACGTTTGTTAAGCCTATGTTTTAAAGTATTTAAAAATATTTTCCTAATTGTTATATTGAATTTGTTATTTTTTGTTATAGTATTACACTATTTCTCTTAAATTTAAATTTATTTATTTCATTTCTTTATTTCATGTGGATTTTGGTAATTGTCCAGTTCAGAGTATTATTTTCATATTATTAATAGATTTTATTCTGATACTACATATTTAATGTATGTAAGTCACAGGGTTTTATAAGTTTCAGAGCAAAATACATATTTAATAGCAAATTTAAAACCACAGCACTAAATAAGCTACAAATTAAGATTTTTGTTAACAAAATATGTTACTAGTGGTTTTCAACACTGTTATTCTTCGTCAATTCATTTTAAAATCTGCGTTGTTTCGTTTTGTTTAAATACAGTTGATTGTATTAAAATTATCAATTATTTTTCGGATATAAGGTAACATTAGTTAAACAAATTTTGCTTATGTGCAAAATTATTAGACTCTTCAACTAGCTAGAAATAATAAGAAACTAATAATATCTTTAGCTATCTGGAAGAAAATAAATCTTAAATGTTTTCTATAGTCCTTTATATTGTTAATTTATTTTATCAGCAATCTTTCCTTTTATAAATTTTCTTCTGCATCTGATTAATTTACCGATTCATACTAACTAATACATAATTATATCCACACCATTCTTGAGTTACATTTTGGTTATGTATAACTGAATTAATTGAAAGGGGAAGTAGTATTCAATATGAACTAAAATATTGTTTGCAAACAATTTCTATGTTTTCAACATCGACATTTTAAGCTGCAGTACTAATACCAACCAGATAAAATTAACTTAACTTTTTGAAAGGAAATAAAAATAGTTGAATCAAAAACTTGGCTCGATGCCGAGTTTCCGGATACTGCCCCAAGAAAATCAACCATCAAGGATTGATATGATAAGTTTAGATATGGTGAAATGAGTACCGAAGACGGTGAACGTAGTGGACGCCCAAAAGAGGTTGTTACCGACGAAAGCGTTAAAAAAATCCACAAAATAATTTTGAATGACCGTTAATTGAAATTGAATGAAATAGCAGACACTTTAAATATATCAACTGAACGCTTACATCATATCATTTACGAATATTTTAAAAGTATGAGAAAGCTCTCTGCAAAGTGGGTGCCGTGCGAACTCACTTTTAACCAAAAACAACGACGAGTTGATGATTCGGAGCAGTGTTAAGATAATCAAGCGAAATAAACCCGAGTTTTGGCGTCGATATGTGGTGGCTCCATCATTTCACTTCAAAGACCTATCGACAGTCATCCACGTGGGAAAACGCAGCAGTCGGCTGGCAAGGTTATGGCGTCTGTATTTTGGGCTGCGCATGGAATAATTTTCATTGACTACCTTATTGTCTAGATCTAGGCCCAGCGACTATTTCCTGTTCTCAGATCCCAAAAGAATGCTCGCTGGGAACACATTTTCGTCAAATGAAGAGGTGATCGCCGAAACTGAGGCCTGTTTTGAAGCAAAGGACAAATCGTACTACAAAAATGTTATCGAAAAGTTGGAGGGTCGCTAGAATCAGTTTATCACCCTTGAAGGGAATTATGTTGATTAAAAAAAACTGAGTTTGACAAAAAAAAGTGTTTTACTATGGTAGGCCGGGTACATTTCAATTGACCCGTTATTTAGTTGAAGTTACTTAAATATACTTAGTACGAACTATAGAGTTTGAGTACTTTTTGTAAAATTTTGACAAAATGACCACGCTGATTTTTTCTGTGCTGTGCTGAGATTGATATGCTTTATTTTTTGTTTTGTTATGAAATTCATCTCATATCAATTTAGCCATCTTATGATTTGCAATATTCCTTCTTCTCTTTCTTGCTCTAGAAACACTTTCTCTTTTGACAAATATTTATGGCCATTGCCTGGTTGAAAACAAACTTTTCTCATGTATGTTCAGATAGCCTCCTTTTGTTTTCAATATGATTGGGCTTATTATTATCAGAATGTCCCCAAATCATCATACCGTCATTATTATGCTTATAAGTGCGGTTGGAAAGTAATCCAAATGGAAAAACTCCAATACCAACATATTTATATAAGAATTTGTTGCAGAATTTCTCTATGTCAACTAAAAACAGGGTGTTTCCAAATTTTGAACGGCCGTTTATATGCAGAGGCGAATATATTTTAATTGTATTTCTCAGTTGGTATTACGGTTGAAAGTGTACAATAGTTTCACCTGTTTAAAATTGATAGGCCTAGCGAACTCCACAAAGCTGTTTTTGTTAAACAATATCTTACACCTAGCTTTTATTGGCTTCTGTCGTGTCTAATATAAAGTTTATTAATTATAGTTAAGAGCATAGGAATTAGTGTATTTATAACTAACATTAACTAAAATTCAACGTTATATAATACCCTAATATTACCGTGAAAGAAAAGAACTTAATTATGCAAATATTATACTTTCCAAGCGGTACTATTTTGGTGAAATATTATCCTACAAAGAATTCCATATTCCTACAGAAAGAACAGATGCAAACTGTTTTAATAGGAGTAATTTCCATTTGAACTTTCTGGCTGAAACTAAACTTTGGTGCGAAACTTCTCCATTCTAGTAAATATTAAATACTTTGACTGCCTGAGTCACAAATTCTTTTTCGACACTTGATGGTGTTTAAGCTCGATGATATTTTTAACGTTGTTAATATATGTTATAATCCTCATACATGTCCTAAAATATATGGTTAAATATATAGTTAACACAATTTAATATATGGAAATATTTTAATATACACTGTAAAATATATTTAGATGTGACAGAAACATATATATCTTGTATATCTTTGTATCTTGCACTATATATAAAACCCTTGTACTATAACCAGGCTTATCAGATGATAATTAAATGATAATGTTATGCTAATGAGCGTTCCATCTAGGAAATTATATGTTTTAAATGGGTGGAATAAAGAAATATCATTTTAATTAAGAATTTAGGCTTGACGATAATTACACCATCTTCGTTTTAAAGGGGTCGAGACAAATTATCGTTCAAATTAGACCTTCTAATAAATTGGAAACATTTTTTAACGTTCAGGGGACATATATTTTTGGAATACTTAGCCCAAAACACATTCATTATTTTATATTAGTCGGGTAGTCATTTTTAGTCGGAAAAATGTTAATACAATGGCTTTGAAAGCCGTTTCTTTCAGTTTCTCCTCAGTTTATTGACGAATTAAATATTATGTGAGTGTGGGTGTTGGTGTTGACGAACTTTATTGAAGACCATCGAAATAGGATATAATGAAATGTAGCTTTACTATGTTAAGTATTTTAAATAGTTTATAGCTGGTTTTGGTGATTAGCTAATAAGAATTTTATTGCGATAAATATAATAAAATAAAGAAAATAAGAAAAATAAGAAATACACATTTAGAGACATACACACAAATCATTGGCGACCGCCACGACCCTTTAGGCTACCACACATTCAGCTACACTTTCAAAGGTTGGCAACGCCTGCGGATTCGTACCATGCAGTTCCCAGCTATAAAAGACCATCACGACGACGTCTCGCTCTCTTTTCTTTTCTCCACCCCCTTGTAAAAGTACCACTAAATATCCTGTCAATTCTCCCGTCGACCATATGTATCAATTATAAGCTAAAATAAATAAGCTTCACTCAACCAGTGTTTTTAGTTCTCGTGCACATTTCTTCCAAAAATAGTAGTGAGTGTTTAGACAAGCAATAGCGTCGACAGCCATTCATTTCGACCGACCGACCCGACGAACATTCCTCCAATTGGTGACACCGACGTGATCAATGTGCCTAACAGGTAAATCAGCTCAACATAAGCCATTCGACAGGTGCTCGACACGTGCATGGAAGGATAGCACGAGGAACGGAACCCATCAACATCACAAGGTCGACGATATACCACGAGACTAACCTGATGGACGAAAACCACAGAAGCCCATTATGTATAACATCAACACATGAACACCCTTGCATCACGAATCGGGACACGTAAGGCACCACACTTATAGGTACCCGTAAAACTCCTCGCTCAGGTTGGGATCCCCATCTCGTCAGTAGCCCCTGGGCGTTTGTTTGCGTGATTGCGGGTTCACTCCGGAACCTGCACCACATAGAGGTACGTTCCACGGCAGTTCCACTAGGAGAGGAGTCATGTGGCGACCGCCATGACCCCCGAGGAACATTCCTACAATATAAATAAAGTATTAAAATAAAGTAGTCAATCAAAATAACTCATCTTCATACCCTATGTACACAAATCTTACACTCTCTACAAAAAAATTTACAACTATTCTCGCAGATTTCATTGATATTTACATTGTATATTTTATTGTAATATTTGACTTCAAATTCGCCTGAATTTTGGTGAACTGTATGTATTTTATACTTATTTTATGGGCTCTAATAGTAGTTTTTTCCTGATAGTTACCAGCGTTATATCCTAAATCCTTTTCCATAATTTCAAATCAACCAGATTATCTAAAGTGTTTCAGCTGACATCCTAGCATTCCTTCCTAGTGTATTTGTTTTTAATAGATTGTGCAAAGATTCCATTGCCATATTTATATTGATTCCAGTGTTTCTTCGGAAGCAATGAGCGCATTTTTATTCTGTCCTCATCTTCTAAGTTATAACCTAGAAAAATGATATAACCTTAAAGTAATGTTAATTATTATTAATACAGCAATTGTAGCACATACTTGTACAGATAATTTAAAAGTTCGACTTCAACGGCCTCTTGTAATGTAAAGATTCATCAGCTGCACAAAAGTGTGTAAGATTTGTGAGTATAGGTATGTATTGTAGCTGTCGCGATTATATAATAAGGAATACTCTATGTAAGGATGTGCATTTTGTATGTATGCACGAGAAGATAATGGGCAGTAATCTTTTTTGCAGATAATGTAGCGAGTGTGAAGTGAGTGACAGTTACAGTGATAGAGAGAAGCGGAAAAAAACAAATAGGGAAAATTGCATCGATAACAGAATAGACAATATATCTACAGATTCGTCATAAGTCAGTCACTGAAGAATCTCAAATTGAAATTATTAATAACATAGAGGTGATGCTTAAGAGATTTTAATAAAAAACCATTTAAAAGGGAAATGAAGATAAGTTATTTTGATTCAAAACTTTATTTTAATATTTTATTTATATGGTTTGTGTGTATGTCTCTAAATGTATATTGCTTAGGTTACCTTTTCATTATTTTACTACATTAATGGCAATAATATTTCGACATTATTTATCTGCTCCGAGGAGTTATATAAACGAAAGGAAATATATACAAAATAATGGATTGCTGTGAAATCTGTAAGGCGAGATTAGAACAAATGCGCATGTGCGGTTATAGCCAATGAAAACTTTGTTTATAGCCTTTTTACTATCATCTGAAGTTCTGCCGCATCTAGCGTAACCACCAGTTATCGCTCTCTGTAACTGATAGTTGTTCAGTTCGATTGAGCATGGTTTGGCTGGTAGCCGGTTTCGAAATCCTGAAAAACTGGGAAATTGATCGGATTGCAGCCAAATCAACATCATTCTTACGATACGGTATCGCCATCTTGCCATAAAGATGGGACAAGATTCCAAGAAGTGATAAAAATATTTCGACTAATGTATCCCTTGTCATTTTTCCTCAATAACTTCCTTTTTAAGATAGTAACGTTATACGAATGCATGTGAGCCTTTAAAGCAGAGAAATAAATTTGTTTTTACCAAACAAGGATCTAATAATAACATCATATCTTTACATAATCCTCTAGACGATCTCCAAAGTTCTAATCGTTGAGACTGCTAACTGCTTACAAACGATCAAATCTAATTAACGCAAAATATGCTCTCTGCTTTCTGACACAGCCAGGAAAATAAACGTTTCGGCATTAGCTGCACCCATTTAGCCCTAAAAGGAAGATCTAATTATCGCACTAATTAAATCCCTTGACAAATTGAAAACAATTTTTTCCGAAGGTATTTTCGGATTGTATCTCTCGAAAGCTTTAATTATTTTGTCACGCCACTCATCGAGATTTTGTAATAAAATGTTGAAGCTGGCTGTAGGATAGAAGCTGTTAATGCAACAGAGTTTAATATAATGCTAATTATCAACAAATAATTAAGAATGTTTCAAGCGTCTTTTACTTAACACTAATTTTATTAATTTTATGTTTTTAATTAAACTTGTAGAACTGCACGTACAAGATTGTTTATCGGAACACTCACTAATATTTTTGTGGAAGGAATTCGCAAGGGGACAGAAAACACTGGTTGATTAAAAACTTGTTTATTTCGATAATAAATCGAGGAACAGGGTGTAGTTCGTCCTGGAGCATTCCGATTTGTTTTAGTGAACCTATAGTCAATTCAAAATAGCAGTGACACCGGAGTACTGTCAAAACGTCGAAATGTTGCCGCATCAACTCTGAGTTTTAGTACATTTTGGCTCTGACATATAACAACATCTTAATATAAATAAAATAATTGAAAAAATATTTTATTAAATATCATTTATTTTAACATTATAGTACATCAAATGCATTTATTATCGAAGAACTTAATACTACAATTAATTTTACGGCCGCAATAATTTATTGGTTATAGTTGTTTTATTATATATACACTGAGATTTTTTCCGCACTAATATCGATAGGGTTCTAGGGCGTTATTGTATGTAGTGGTATCTTCCAAAGGCCTAATCCACATAATCCAGTTAATTAACAATTCTATATCTGACTAATGTATTTTACTTTCATTAGAGAACATATTTATGTTTTACGCTTAGTCTTTGTTTCTTTCGATGCAATTTATCCTTATAAAGTCATTATGATGTTACTATATTTCTCTTTAGTTTGTCCTATTTTTATCGGTATACATCTTTCTTGATAAAACTACATTTAATCACAGTTGGTGTACAAAATAGTTAATGTAGTACAAAACAGTTAGCGTTATTTCTCTTCTCATACATGTTAACCGAACGTTCATGTTTATTTTGAAGAATAACACACATGCTCATAAAGCTTTCACACACTGTGACCATTAACATTCAGTTATCTGATCTACTATGTATCTTTTCTCAGACTTATTTCTAAAAAAGTAAATTACATAAAATGCAATTAAATATTTCTTTTATATTTACCAAGTAACAATTTGTAATAGTTCATTCTTTAACATGATTTCCTCGAAACTTATTTTACGTACTTTAAGTCATACCTTAATTGCAGCCTTTGTTGATGAACTTGTTGGGAGTTTGTCCACTAGTGTATTATATATATTTATTTATATATATATATATATATATATATATATATATATATATATATATATATATATATATATATATATATATATATATATGGTAGATATAGTGCATTGTACATAACAATAACTCATGGTTCTTCTATGAACGGATGTTCTATACCTCTCAAATAGCTCTATATCTTTTGGATATTTATAGATACTTTCCAGACTAACAATTATCTCTGAAATAATTGTATTAAATGATCTTTCGGTTGAAAAAACTACTTACTGTTTTATACATTTAGTATATTTGATCTCTGAAACACCAAGCTGATCTTGATTCGTCACCTCTTTCGCATAAACATGGTTTCTTTTTGGCGAATTTAAGGTTATATATGGTTTTTTATTTCTTGAGATATGTTAGTGACTGTGTCCGTACTAATATGCAGTGCAGCTGCAAGGCGCAAAAAATATTTTCAATAAAATCGAGACGGTTCTTCGTGCTTGTCCCCCCATGAACGTATCGAGCGCTTAGATCCTGTTGGTCTTTTTGATCTGGTAGGCACACACACCAATTGTAGGATTGTTCGTCTTCTCGGTCGGAATGTGTGGCTGTCGATACGATTGTTTATCGGAATACTCACTACAATTTTTATGAAAGGAATTCGCATGGGAACAAAAAACACTGCTTGAATAAAACTTGTTTATTTCGATCTTAAATAATACATGTGATCGACTGAAGGATGGACAGTGCATTAGGTTAGGTTAAGGAAATACGAAAGCACTATGGAAGGGGTATTGTTACAAGGGGGTAGAAAAAAGAGAAAAATGAGAGAGACTTCGTCGTGGTGGTCTTTTATAGCTGGAATCCGCATGATACAAATCCACCAGCGTTGCCAACCTTTACAATTAATGTTGATGTAATAGTGGTGGCCTAAGTGGTCGTAGCGGTCTCTACACGCCTTTTTTACGATGTATGTTTGGATATGGATTTATCTAGATTGTGTGTTGGATAACTGAAACTAATGCAAGACTCTATAGTGATCTATAAACTATTGGGAATATTATTGTAATTTTCACTCTTTTGTATTGTTGTTTTCATTGACAGAAATTGTTGAAGGATAATTGAAATGCATATTTTTATTACTTTTAAAGGAAATTATGTAACAATAAAAACTCTATATGTAGTTCCTAATGTATATAAGTTTTAAATATTACGTTATTCTCTTAATTATTATCTTTTTATTTGATATGTATTCTGATTAGGGATGTCTACTTTCAATAAACGGCAAACTCAATCTAAATAACTTAAATTATTTGTTAAATTTGACGGCTTTGATATTTTCCAACATCAAATAATACTTTTACTTTTAATGATATTGATTTATTCAAAGGACACAAATGGGTTTGTTGTTGCTGCTAAAAATTAGCATTCCTGCCGAAGTCATACCATTCCAGGTTACTCCTTCATATCCCTGTTTTTTTGTTTTTCAAAATAGGTGATTTTGATGTCGTTGACAAAGAACGTCCTGAATGATTAAAAAACTTGAAAATTGAAAATTTCACGACTTATTGAATGAAAATTCAACTCCACCTTTCAAAAAACTTTCAGCCATCTTAGCAATTAATAAATCAACTTTCCCTAGGTCTTTTAAAGCAGAGGGGCAAGGGCTACCAGATGAACTGACTGAAACTATCATATTAAACGGTTTCAATATCGTGGTATCAATATTTGCCAGGAAAATTTTCTAAGAATTTTCTGTGGCGTATTGTAGCTGCCGATTAAAAGTGTATTTAGTATAATTTCAAGTGAAAGTATAATCTCAACTCGAGTCCAGTGTCCTCTGCCTTAAGTCCCACGAAATATAGTATCGTTGTGCATATGGTCGTATCACAAACATGCAGTGTATAAGCTATTTGTACAAATTAAATAACATATAGTGTCAAAAAAGGGGACTAACAGAGTAAAATAACATTGTGACTGTTACACAACCAGAATGGAAAGTTCTGTCGCACCCTCCAGATATACTACCTTCTGATCAGCATTTATTTAGAGCGAATCAGAATTGCTTGGCTGGCACAGGGCTTCAAAATACTGAAGCAAGGAGAAATTGGATCGATCATTGGATAGTTGCCAAAAGATCGCTTTTGAATAAATACAGTACTTTTAGAAAAAATAGTTAGAAAGGGATGATGAAAATATTTAAATATATACTTTGGCGCTGGCTCAAACGCAAACTACCATACGAACTGATTTATAGACACATAGAATGAGATATAATTATCTTTAGAATAAGTTAGAATAGCCTTTATAATAAATTAGAATAGACTTTTGAATAAGTTAGAACAGTATCTAGAATAAGATTTAGATTATAAATGTGTACAGCAGATTACTTACTGAAGCGATCTTCTACATGTCAGGATAGTTATATTGTATAAAGGAAATCATATAATAATACTTATTGCCCACATGCAGGTTGTTGAGGTTCTAAGAATATAATAAAAATATCCTAATCTGCTGATTTGGTTACCGGTGATTACTTTTTCTAAACGTCAAAAAAAGAGACATCAGTGAAAGACATTTAACTCTATGAATAGTGACAGAATCTTCAAAAATATTGTTGTTAAGTATTATTTTTAAAGGAGCACACTCTCCTGGCAAAAAAATGAAAAAATTAAAAAAAATTTATTATAATCCTCAGTATAATTAATAAAATTTTAATTATATTGAATATGCTCCTTTTGTTTGAGCATGTAATGCATGTTATGTTTTATCAAATATTCCTTTATAAATATTTATCAATAATTATAGCGTTTTTTTTTACTAAAGTACATATTAATATCCAACACGATATTACTATTGCGTTTAATATTTAATTTTGAATGCCGATTTATATTAAATTATACTTATAATTTTCATATTATCCATTCATATGTTAATATTTTACGTCAATAAAGTTTAAATTAATGTTATATTATAAAATATCGCTATTAAACCGTATATTTGATATTGTTTCAAAAGATAATCATAGAGTCGTATCAAATTATGTTGGTTTAATGTCTGAAATCGAAGTCGCAAGGATTATATGTTATATGTTCGATGTTTATATTATATATATATATTTATAAAATCAGTTATAACAGCTTTTGTTGTACTTTAATAAATATCACAGATTTCTTAAACGAAAATAATATAGTATAAATCCTAAATAGATCTAATTTAAATAATAGTAATTGCGATACGGTTGTAGTATCGTGATTTTAATACGGTCTGGACTAGCGCAGGCATCAAGAAAACAGATTGACTAATCAAAAAGAAGGTTGACGTTGGATTGGTAATCGTTTCGCAGTTACTCAAAGAATTTCTCGGTGTAGTTAAGTGGAGTTGGGACAAAAGTATTGCAGCTGAAGTTGCAAGGCCATAAAAGGTAGATTGAGCGAGCTCAAAGACTGCTAGTCATAAACTATTCTCAGTAAGAGGCATTCAAGCTTTTAAAAACAGCCCTTTTCCTTGAATTTTCGGCACATGACTCGATATAAAGTCACCAAGTCGGACTGAAGTTGCTGTGAATTCACATAGTTTACTGGAATTTAAACAAAAGCTTACAATTTAGGGTGAATTGCCAACAAAATGATAATAGTTTCGTTTTCTACCTGAAGATTATTTAAATCTGGATTCACCTAATTTTGGAAAACCATCAATAGTGTAACACAATAAAAAGTAGAAGAAGAAGGTATTAGGTAGAAGAAGGTATTAGGTAGAAGAAGTGTTATTTCGAAGGCCATCAGAGGCAAATTAGCTGTTAGGACGACGGTACAATCGATATTGAAAAACAATTTTAAGACAACTATTTGCTCCTTAGTTGCCCATGTGGAACAACGATCTTGTATAGTCAATTCAAAATAGCAGTGTACCCACGTGACCTGTCAAAACATCGCGATGTTGCCGCAGCAACTCTAAGTTTTAGTACATTTTGACTTTGACAGAAATGTTATGTATTATATTTTATTTTTACATTATATTACATCTAATCCATATATTATCGAAGAACTTAAAATTATAATTAATTATATAGCCACAATAATTTGCAGGTTAGAGTTGTTTTATTATATTTACATTGTACTTTTTTCAACTCTAGTACAGGTAGAGTTCTAGGCGCCTTTTTTTATGTAGTCGTATCGCCCACATGCATAATCCACCTAATTAACAATTGTATATCTGAGTAATGTATTTTACTTTCTTTAGACAGCATATTTACCTTTTAGTTCTATTTGAGCTTAGTTCTTGATTCCTTCCATGCAATGTTTTCTTGTAAAGTCATTTTGATATTACTATATTTCTCCTTAGTTTGTTCTGTTACATGTATACGACCTGTGTACATATTTATTTATAAAACTACATTTAATCACTGCATTATCTTTAATACATTTGCCAAATCTGCAAAACAACCCGTATTATTTCTCTCCTCATACATTTTAACTAAACGTACATATATATTCTGAACAATAACATAAAGTATTCATACTCTATTATATACATCTCACATATCTCTATAATACAATTTCCTACAGTTAAAGTCTACTAATTGTATACTGAACTTTAGTTGCTTATTTTTTCATCACCCTGTCTTGATAATTGTCAGTATTGAATCATAAGGCAACATTCATAAAGTTTTATTCAATCACTGTCACTTTCAAAAACACTAATTAAATGAATAACTAAGCTGTTTATTTCCAATTAATCAAAAACTTACTCACTATTCTACTATTTGTCAATTTCTTCTTAAATGTCTGATCGACCTCATCCAAACCGAAGCTGTTATTTTCAATAATGCCTCTTTCCATAAATCCAGACAGTTCTGGTTTGAATATCCTCCTCGACCCATCTCTATTGTAATAATTCTTGGCAACGCCCCATATCAACACAATTGGATTAAATATGCAGGTATCTGATCTACAATGTATATATTCTCAGGCTTATTTCTAAAAAACTAAATTACATAAAATGTTATTACATATTTTATTTATATTTACCGAGTAACCATTTGAAATAGTTCATTCTTAAACATGGTTTCTTCGAAACTTATTTTATGACCTTTAAACCATTCCTTAATTTCAATCTTTATTGATGCACTTGTTGTTATCTGCTCCACCAGAATACTATACTATGGTGTATTGTACATAACAGTAACTTTAAATATTTTTTAAACTACTGCAAAGACACGTTACGATTATTTTCTCCATGATAGTTACCATTGGATTTAGAGGAAAATACTAATTCTGCACCGGGAGTAAAACCATTCCTGTTTCCAGCATAGAGAACAATATGTCTCTAATGAATTATTAATACATGATATGTATATTGCCATACGATTTTGAAATATTCATGTTTCATCTATATATTCAAATTGATATAATAGTTCTTCCTTGAGTTTGTCACATGGTTTTAAACATTGTATTCCGTTGAAAACAATATCTAGATGTTCCATTAAATCCCTTGGTAGGTTATCTTTACACCACTTAAATCCTATATTGCCCAAAAGTGTATGAAGGGATGTTTTACTTCCCCCAAATAGCTTCACATCTTTTGACTTTTTATGGATACTTTCCAAACTAACAATTTTCTCTCAAATAATTGTATTAATTTATGTTTCGATTGAATTAAATTTAATTTTTCTTAAATTCTCTATACAAACAGCGGAGTTCTATTACATTCTAGCGAATGATCTCGCTTACTAAGAACAATTTCTATCTCTTTCAGAAGACGTAATCTATAGTATTTCAGTAAAAATCGAATTTTTTAGAACGTCGAGGTTCTTTTTACTGCCGGCAAAACTTTTTTGCCATTTTGCAAGGCAACAGTTTCGCGGTTCAGTCAGGCGGGAGGAATTTCGGCGCTTGAATCTTAGCCATGTCATCTATGTTTTATATTTGGAGTCATCGGAGCTTGTCGGGCCAAAAAAAATCTGACAGGGAATTACCCGTCAATCATGCGAACATTTGCCATGCTGGAAAAGGATATTTCGAAAAATTCTGCTATTATGGCAAAGGGTGTTGTCATCAGATGTTACCTATACGGGGAATATCTAAAAAATTGTTTTTAAATTAGATTAGTTTTATATATATACATATTATTTCATATATAAAATACGATCGAGAATAACCATATATAAGATATGAAATTGTGATTAAAATATTTTCTTTAGAACCAAATATATTCATATATATATGTAAAAATTAATTGTTAGTCTTGTTAAAACTTGATAATGATGTGGGAATGAATAGGGTTTCATAGTTAGATTATAAGGTTTATATAGTGAAGAATATGAAATTACTGTGAGCAAATAGGTTTTTTTTGTTAAATTTATTTATTATTAAAACAGGTCTCCTAGATCAACCATAAATTTACAGGTAACAGTTATTATTACAGTTAATACACCATTGTATATCCAGCGATAATCTATAGTTCTGCTCTCACATCTTACACCTCTTTACATAGACACTGCCACACAAGCTCCCAGGGTTTAGTCTTCTTCAGTCTGCGAAGAGAGTGTCATCCATGCAGTAGCTGAAGCGCCCCTGGGTTTCCATGGAGGTGTGCCGGGCTTGGTTTTTCAAAGCGAATATTTTAATTTCTTCCTTTGCTGTAGGAATTTCCAAATCACTATGCATATCTTCATTGCGTTCAAACCAAGCTGCGTCCACCGCGCTACGCAATACCCCCTGGAAAACAGAAATTGCTAAAACTGCTATTTCTCTCCCCCATATAGAAAAGTCACAAAGGATCCACCAATTTGGTTGGCTTTAAAATATGACTATGTTCGGGCATTTATTTCGTGGCGAAATATGTTTAATATTGATTAAAACTACCGCCCACTATTATCCAACTACAATAGAAATATATAATGTATTAAATATACAAGATAGATTCTCGGTACTGACAGTTTAATATTTTACCACAATTTATACTTCATCGAAACGTGGGTATTTTTTCATATGTATATTCGACAATACGTAAATCAAGTGAAAAATAATGATATATATGTGATATATGATATAACTGTAAAATTATGATAGCTGAGGGCAATTTCGAATCGAATTCTAATTGTGGTCGAGTAAACATAATCCATAAGAACATCTTTGAATTATGTGGTGAGTGTTTGACAAAATGATAAAGCGTAATTTGTAAATATATTTCACATTTTATATTATTTCATCACAAATTAGGGCGGAAAAACTTTCTTTACTATTATTATTAAGGATGCTAACTAAAAGACGATATGAATTAGGTCGTCGAAGTGCAACGAGCTAACTCATGTTCTAACCATATAGACGACCAGCGATAGATTGAAAATGATAATAGTTGTGTTGCTCTGCGACACATTACGTTCGAGAGTGACTGAAAATGAAGTGGATAACCTGACAATGCAACAAGTTCGTATGTATGAAACACAATAACAGCTAGCACGACACAATAAAATTGACCTATTCTGCAGATACAGCATGCATGTGATCGAGGAATGAGTGAGGAATGAGACACTACTACCAATGTGATCATAGGCGGCGTTGCCAATCCAAAGCGAAGCAAATTATTGTCCAAGAACAAGAAAGAGTTTTCTTCATCAGATCAACGATTTAGTCGAAATGTTGAACAAATAGCATTGGGTCGGATACCACCTGTCGTGACGAAAGGCCCCTCGGTAAACACACTTTGGCCTACTTTTCTTTCTCTTGTCCTATGGTTTTCAGCTGCTTTGATGACCTAGGGAGGACATGTGAATGTTTCTCTTCATCGAGGTTATCTATGGTCAGTTTAACACAGGGTTTCTTGAAGGGGTTTTGCTCAATGGATGTCACTTGGATATCCCGGTATCCCTAACAACGAAATGGATACGAGATACTCTAAATAGTATTAGTAAAAAGAGAGTGTTCAAAGTTTTTTCAGGTGAAAATTACGATGGTCTGTGAGACAAAGATTTTGTTTAGAGATAGATAAATGACATACGCAAATATTCTTTCTCGACTTTTTCTAAATAATACTAGATTATATCAAGCATTTCATTAATGGTTCATGATTTTTTAAAAATGTTGCAATACGATGTCATTTCCTATACATGGATTTAATGTAATTATATTTAAATTTGATCTCCATATACATATTCCACACCTAAATCTATTTCGGCTTGAGTTCCACAAGGTATTGTCTTGGGACCATTTCTATATATGCTCTGTACTGCTGATATCTCAACAACAAAGAAATAGTATTTGAAACATTTGCTGACGACACAGTTATATTGGCAAAAGATGCATCTCTGTTTAAGGCTATAAAACAAGTACAAGTAGTGGTGAACAAGATCTACAAATGTACTAGAGACTGGAAAATACAGCTTAATAGATTCAAATCTGTCATTATAATTTTGCGTTGCGGCGATTGGACAAAATCTTATTTATATCATTTGATATATACTCGAATCCTTAAGCAGAATCAGCTAAATACCTCGGAATATATCTCGATGGTAGGCTAAACTGGAAACGTCATGTGAGAAAAAAAAACAGAGAAATTTAAACTCAAGTCAGGCAACTGTACTAGTTAGTCGGAAGATACTCTTAACTTGATCTAAAATCATAGATTGCACTAAAACAACAAACCAACTAGTAGTCCAATGCACAACAAGGTTCGTATCGTAAAACAAAGTTTTAGGATTAACTACCAATGCTTATCGCTACTTAACCTGTGCTGCACCATGACCTCGGAATCAAAGGGACACGAAGTCATCCAAAATTTCGGCCAAAAAATAAAACAAGATTCTAAATCACAGCAACGTAAAGCAATACAGCTAATGTACAACACGCAAGAAATCAGAAGATTGAAGCGAATCAAACCACACATACTAGTTGTGTATGTGTGTTTTATCTTTAGCTCAAGTAGATTAGTTTTATTCTAATTGGAAAATACATACTAATGTATTGGTCCCGTACTTGCCTTGCTTGTACATTAATGCAAGTACAACAGAACAGTAGTAATACATTTATTTGTGAATTAAGATCGTATGTAAGATGTAATTAATATTTTTTTTAAAATATGCTTTTTTTAGACTATTGCAGTACGTTTCTCTAACATAATATGACTTATTATTTCCAAATATTTCCAAATTTTTATTTGCTTTGTAAACATAATTAAGACACTTTCAATTATTATAATGTGTATATAATTCCACATCTATATTTTATATTTATTCATATATATTGGGCTTTTGAACGGTGGTATTTACTTAAAATATTTCATACAAAATTAACGATAAATTTTCATATTAATAACTTTGCTAGTCTTTAGAGGAGGTTCCATCTTTTAGGTACATATTAGCACTTCCTATATAATCGTAATGTATGTTTGATTATAACTTTTGAGTTTCCTGGGGCTAAATCTCTCCATCGCGGAGGTATATACAATGGAAAATAGACTGAAATTTTAACTGACTAATCAACAGTTACAAATCAAAATGTATGCGCCTTGCCGTTTGCGCAGGAAATTTTGTTTCATTTTCTTTTGTATATTTTAAAGTCTTCTTTTACCAATGAGGGTTTATATGGACTGAACCTTCAGTGGGCTTTAATGTAGCTCCGAAACACGGTCCTCGGCATTAAACCTACCGACTGGCGAGGGACTAACATAGAAATCATCCCAGAAGACATCCGGTCTTGCCCAGCCTGCTTACTGGCGTGACTGGGATCAATTTCCTTGTCGGATTTTACACTCTTGCCTAGGACATTCACAAATATTTAACAATCGCAAACATATATTTACGACCATGTCCCAGCAGGATTTGAACTAAATTAACAGTACCTACTCGCCTTTACCACTGCGCCAACCGAGCCGGCAATTTTGTTTCAGGTTTTAAAAACAATGAACGTTACAATGCGAAGATTCACCAACAATCGATGAAATAGGTGTTGTTAATTACAGTGTAGCCACAATATAATTCTCGTATTCATAACTGATATCTTTTATATTATTCGACGGTTATTATTATTTAATCGACATAACATTAATTATTATTTTCCTATTATAATTTGACAATAAATATTTCTCAATTACGTGACATTGATATTTGATCCTATTATATCAATTTATCTTTTAGTGAAGCCTGTTATTAATGTACAGGCGAACATTATTCGATTTTAGAACATAATGAAACGAATAATATTGTTGTTGTTACCTTTGACAACCTAACCATTGTGAAATATTTAATAATTAAATTGTCATTGACAAAACCAGCCAGATAATTATATTGCTACCCAATACGTAAATAATAAAGGTTTCCCTAATTTTATAATTTTTGTATTCTTTGTTTATTGGAAATAAATATTTTATAGTACTAGTTGTTTCTATGTGTATGTCGATTTCTGACTTTAGAGGAAGAACGCCTTTATTTTTAAAAAAATGTCACAGTATATTTTGATCAAAATATTTTCCTGTCGGTTTGATTGGCGCTGTGGTAAAGGCGACATGAATCCTGCTGAGGTATGGTCGTAAATTTATGTTTTTGGGTGTCCAAAAGGCAAGGATGCAAAATCCAATAAAGAAAATGGCCCCAGTCACGTCAGTCACCATAAGGCAGGCTGGTTAAGATGAGATATCTTCTGGGATGATCTCCAAGTTGATCATTGGCCAGTCGGTAGTCTTAATGTCGAAGACGGTGATATGGATCCCACGTTAAGTCGTAGGTATAGTCTAAAGAAATCTTAGTTGGTAAAAAGAAACTTTAAAATATCGCAAAACATTTTCCTGTGAATTACAGCTTAGATATGCGAGTCTGCGGACAAATGAACGAAAGTAGTTTATGTTTGTTATCACTGGATTTTGTTTCAATTATTCATCTTATATTTCAGAGTTATATTATTATTTTGTGCTACCAACGAGCTAAAGGAAAAAGTTGTACTCGAATATATCGAGAAAAATAACTTTAGTATGTGCTGATTTGATTGTTCGGTGGCTACTTTACTACCATTAAATGAGCTAAAATGTTGACGAAAATCAAATAAAAACGTATAATATCAGTAAAACGTTTAGAATACCAATAAATGCAGGTAATAAGTCTAAAGAGTATACAATTATCGTATAAGCACCAGTTGATAACTCTGATAATAGTATTATTAAAACAGTATTATAAAGTGCATTTTATTTGCTAATATTCATCGATATTAAAGATTCCATCAACGGCAAACCTACTGAAAAATTGTATGATGATGAATTTAAGATAGACAAGTTAATGTATTTGATATTAATATTAATTGAAGATATTAATTTTCATAGTTGATACCAACTACAACACAAAAGTATTTGAATTGTATACATTCGATGGTGGGTATTTAATTTTTTAACTTTTAACAGCTCTGTAGAACGAACAAGTTTATCCGGTATTATACTAAATTATCTTATAATATTTCAGTAACTAAAAAGTACAAACTGTGATTTTGAAGTTTATTTTAACAGCCTTATAGAATTATAAGGGACATGCAACTACAGTACTTTATCAAGTATTTACAAAATTTTATTTTTGATATGTTTTAATATATTAAATTCTCCTACCAAAACTTAAACTATGTCTCTGATTAGTTTCGTTTACTTAACTTCATGGAAAACATTGGGGTTCGTGCGTTTATTATAATAAGAAATTTCGAAGCTTCTGTGTCATAACATATGTAATATTTTTATAATAGTACAATCTTTGATCAAATATGTGTCACTGTGAACTGTATTAT
The DNA here is from genome assembly GCF_030347505.1 of Rhynchophorus ferrugineus. Lineage (NCBI taxonomy): Eukaryota > Metazoa > Arthropoda > Insecta > Coleoptera > Curculionidae > Rhynchophorus > Rhynchophorus ferrugineus. Next base: position 24,616,859 of record NW_027472590.1, on the reverse strand, counting down.
GTACAAGTCTAAATTTGAACCTTTCATGTTCCTATATAATTTATGAGTTATTATTACTCATTAATAGATGTTAAACACATATTTATAATTCAAAAAAATCTTTATATTGATAGTTAAATTATAAAGAAAAACAGGGTTATATTTTCGAAACAAAAAATGTGATTCATGTCAGTAAATCGAATAAAACAAAAAAAAATAATTTAAGCAATATTCACCCACTCATCATATAAATAAAGAATTTATTTAGACGTACTATATTTTAACAAATCTCTTATCGTTTTATCTTGATATTTTATTAGAAATTTTCCTGAATGCTGCAAAATTGTGTCGATTATGTGAGGATCCCTGTGAATTTGTTGAGTTTTCTTAGGGTTTCTGATAATTATTCAGTTTTGATAATTGTTAGCATTTGGTTATTTAATATCCAAAATCCTCTTCCATAATTTCAAATCAATCAAATCATTTAACGCATCTAACAGTGCCCTAGTATTTCTTTTTAGGGTACTTGATTTAGGAGATTGTTCATGGACTTTATAGCCGTATTCCAGCGTTTTTTCGGAAGTAGTGAGACCACATGTTTACTGTATCCTCATCTTAGTATGTAATACCTGCAAAAACAATATACACATAAAGTAATTATTCATGTAGTAATACTAGTACGAATAATTTTAAAATTCAACTTCGTCAGCTCGTGAGTTTTGTAATGCACACATCTACCAGCTGTATACATTTGGTTTTTTCTTTTTCGTTAATAATGTTTCTCATTTCTTCTTTCATTTGCGCTCCAAGTTCCGGATTTTTTAATTTCCTGTTGCCTTGAATGTTCTTTATAACATGCCATAAGAGTCTTTATAGCCTGGTTCCTTTAATATTTATCCAACTTGGGCTACAATTTAACTAAAAGATAATATTTCATATATTCATTTTCGCTTTGTTTGGTATAAATATTCTCTATTAAGTAACATGTAATTATATTAACTTAACAAGCTTTTATAAAAATAAAATTGATATCAAACTACTTCCTAGACACAACCCTTGCAAACAAAAATGAGTGGCTGTGAAATTGTCAATAAATATATACAACACATTTGCAGTATTAGCTAAAGTATATAATGTTATTACAATTATGTTGCAAGATGGCAAGAAAAACATGTAAAAGCATACAGATATATGGATATATGAATGCTACAGTATAATGGTCGCATAATCCATGACAGTGATAAGGATACAAAATGCAAAAAAATTAAACGAACATGAATATTAATATTTCTCTTAGGGGTTCTCCAGCCTAAGGCACTGGTCCGTCGTTTCTCCCAGGTTACCTAACAGTCTTTGCGAGTTGTATCTTCGGCATTCGATTAGTATGTGTTTGGTTGACAACGAGGACCGCATTCGACGCACAGTGGTGGACTTCTTCCCTTAATGACAAACTCATGGGTCAGTTTGCAGTGACCAATTTTGAGACGCGAGAATATGCTTAAGTTACGCCTGCTAATGTTAGTGGCGTTAAGGCCCTGCTAATACTCTTTTTTCACCTCCTAAAGCTTGTTGTTTTCTGTTAGATCTCATATGAGTTAGTCTAGATGTCTAAAGATTCTAGTAGAGTCGTTCTTCATATCTCTACTACAGAATAGGAAATTTTCAGTAAGAGGGGGATCACCTTATTTTTGGCTAAGTAATCCGCTCTTTCATTTTTATTGAGTCAGATGGAGCCAGAGTGAGAAGGGAGTCACATAAACGTGATAGTTTCGCCGCTCCTTTCAAACTTAGATGTTAGTTCACGGATAAGCACTCCTAGCGGGTGTAGAGGTAGATATGGTTGGAGGCACTTTAAGGAGCTCATTGAATCGGAGGCGAAAATTAATCGTTTGTCTTGAACATCTTGTCCTCAGGTCAGGGCCCTATACATGGCAAACAGCTTAGCCGTCAAGACACTCGATGAAACGAGGAGCCGGAATTGTCCTTCCGACATCACCGATGTAAATGCTGTCCCTACTAGTCATTGCTCTAGGAACCGTCCGAGAATATGAAAAGGTGTTTAGGATATTTCTCAATTTTATATTGATTGAATTGGGTACTGATACTGTCAGAGTCAGAACTCTCCCTTCGTAGACTCCTCACGGAGAGATCAGCACACAATCAGCTTACAATCGCCTTGGAGGCAATCTATCCTCGGAGGTGTATATCGGAGGAAAAGCCAGCGATAAGCGCCTACAAACTGCATGGAATCTATGACAAGATCCTCTATTTTGCTCTCTAGAGGGTTTGAGTTGGTGCTTGATGGAATAAAATGTCTGTAATGAGACAGTTTTTATTTAAATCTCAAAGAGCTTCCATATTTAATCAAAAGCAATTCGCGTCTAGTCAAGGGACTTCCTTGCGTGTTATCCTTGCGCAGGGGCCATGCTAATCTTCTTTGTATCGTTCCAATTTTAGTATATGTACCGTCGAAGCGAGTACTCAAGCTAGGTTAGAATAAATTCGTTTGAGCAGCTCTGACCAATCAACACGCACGCTGGAAGCTAGGGGCACGCTTTTACTGTCGCTTGTCTTTCAATATGATTGTACAAATTTCTTGACGGATATCATGTACTCGTTCCGGCGCCACATATACTAACATTTGAACGATACAGAGGAGATACAGAGACAGAAAAGAGACCCCTGCTCAATGATGAGACGCAAAATCGTGAAGTGTTCCACATTTTAATGAGACCTGATAAAGAATAGTAAGCTGTGTGAAGAAATAGTTCTACCAGGATCTTAACACTGTCGATATTAGTGGACGCAAACTGTGCATATTTGGTGACTTTGAATAGGCCACTGTAAATTCACTCCTTAAGTTGTCCTTGAGGGAGGGAATTCACCATTATGCAATGAGTGCTGATCGTCTCTGACCGTTAAGCATATACTAATTGAATGTCGAATATACAGCTCATAGTGGCGACTATTTAACTTGGAAAATATAATGAAAGAATACCTTCAGATAATACCCTTGGATCAGCTGGTGAACTGCCAAATATTTAAAGATGGTAACCCATATTTTTTATTAATATTCACATTTATGTATATTCTTTGTACCTTAAACGTTTCGTTTTTTTTGTTATATATTTATATATCTAAATTTTTATATTTTATGTCTTTATACTTCTTTATTTTATATTTGTACGCTTGTATATTTTTCTGTTTCAATTTTTTTAAATTTATTATCCTTTTGTATATTTACTAGCGACCCGCCCCGGCTTCGCACGGGTGCAATGCTGATACTAAATTAAATACACTACAGAAAAAATATGAACGTTGTATATAAATACATAGCGGCCCGCTCCGACTTTGCACGGGCATAAATTATATATGCCTAGGTCACTCAATGAAAACATGATTAAAATCGATTCAGTATTTTGGGTTCATTCATTACTGCCCTTGGCCTGCACGCATTAAATTTGGAGTAAAACAATTCCTCTTCCCCTATATTTACTATGAAGATTTCCTGCTATCTTTGGAATATCTAAATTCATACAATTTTTATTACATTACACATTTTTAAACGCAAATTTTAAATTTGTAATATCTCCGAAAATATTTGTTTAATTTACATGCTGTAAGGAACCATATTGATCTATATTAATTGCACACTGTATTTAAGGTACTTAATTCGATAAGGATTAATGCCGTATTGCTTAAAATAGCTTCGTAAATAAGCCATTTTCTCACGTAAAAAGTAAACAATAAAAATGGTTAATGTGGGTTATCCCTAAAAGATAAACATATACCATCGCGGACTTTTTTGTAGACCTTTTTATGGTGTACAATACTGTAGTACATTAATTTGATCTAACTCGTAGGGTTAGGCAGCGTTTTTGCTAATTGCTAAATAAGCCTAAAAAAATAGGTTAATTTACGACATCACGTTAGAAACCTCTAAAATTAGCAATGTTGCCTTAGTATATTATGCATGTATTATACATATAAACCTTCCTCTTGAATCACTCTATTGAAAAAAACCGCATCAAAATCCGTTGCGTAGTTTTAAAGATTTAAGCGCACATAGGGATATAGGGACAGAAAAGGCGACTTTGTTTTATACTATGTAGTGATAGTCTTATATTTTTGATGTTTTTATAATTCTATTATTTAGATTTTTTATTGGTTATACTCAACTTAATATCCACTTTGCTATACAATATTTTTGTATTTTATATGCAGTAATTATATTAGTTCAGCTATACATAACAAAAATATTGTACATTTTGTAAAATTGGGAATAGGCCCCGAATAGCCCACGAGGAAGATGGCTCATCAATAAATAAATAAATTGATATTGACCGATTTGATATTAGCTGATGATAGCGTCATATTCGTTGATGCTTCCTGCATTTTTGATGATATTATCAAAAAAAAAGCCGCGACTGCTTACAATTCACTTAAAATCTGTTACGTACATTAACCGTTTTGAAATAACCGTCGTCTAATAGCTATTTCGTAACGATAATGTTTTTCCAATAACGAAACTATTTACCTCGATAGGAGTTCCCATCGTGGAGCTCCCGGGCGGCACAAATAATATCTCAATCTTTCACGAAATTTCGGTCGGCCGAAAGACAGAACGGACGTTCCTCCTTCAATTCTTTATTGCATTATCGTCGTGAAACGCAATCGGGTCAACATTCTCTTGCCGTAGACCGAAATTAAGTGAAAAACTGTTCTTTGATTACGGCCTTATTGAGTTTTCGTTTCCAACGACAGGAATGAGAGAGATAGGGAGGGGTTTTCGTCAGAAGTACGTCGGACCGGCGATATAATTGTTCGAATTCGTTTTAAACTCGCGATCACGAATTAAGGCGGTTTAACTTAATATAAATGTATTGGGTATTAATTACTTCGGAAGAACTATTTAATTTGTTCGGTGGCACTGTTAATTATGTCTGTTAATTAAACGAGGACAAATTAATTATAGACGTCTTCTGGTATTTATGGGATATGAAACCAAAAAACTGAAGATTTTTTTTTCTTTTAACAAGTTGACCAGCTAGAACCAAATGGTCTTCTGCTGATTTCGCTTCGGTTTCGAGGTATGATTGTTTCGCGGGCGACAGAGACCCTGGGTTACGACTGGGATTGTCGTAGTTGGTTTACTGCCGACGTTTGTGGATGGGTAGGGATTTAATCAAGGTGTTGTCGTGTTCTAAGGTGCCTATGGAGAACCTTACACTGAGATGTGTGTTGAAATTTGTCATAAACCATGGGGCATTGAGTAACGCGCGGACTTTTTTGTATTGGAAAACTTCTAGTAGTTCAAGTTGTCTCTCAGAGACATACCTGTACCACACCTGTGCTCCGTTGAGGCAGACTGGACGGACTACCATTTTATACAACATCGTTTTCTTTACAAATGACATGCTGTATTAGGGCTGACCATTGAAACTTGCGGTCGAACTGGAGACCGAGGTATGAAACTTTTTGGATCCAGGGAATAGCGACTTTATCAATTTGGTTTCGGAAGGCGCGGAACTTCCTCTTGCGGTGGAACAGAACAGTATGAGTTTTGCTCGGGTATATCTGTACCCGCCAGAATTTGTACTACGCTACCACGCGAATACGTCCTACGGTTGTGAAAAAAGCGGTATCATCTGCATAAAATGCTGTGTGGGAAAGTTTGTGGAGCGGGAAATCAGCCATATAAAGGTTGAATAGGGCTGGGGCTAGTGGAGTACCTTGCGGGACTCCTGCGGAAATCTGTTTATGAGAGGAGACTGCGTCACCGATCGTTACTTGAAAGGACCTACCGTCCAAGTATGAATCTATCAAGGATATTGGGTCATTCGGTAAACCAAGCTGTTTCGCTTTGAATATTAGACTGTAGTGACATACTTGATCGAAAGCTTTGGAGACACCTAAAAAGATGGCTCCAGTTTTCGACCTTTTATTAGTGCCTGATGGATTGTTGCTGTGACGCGGGCAGCTTGATGGTGGCACGAATGTTTGGCTCGGTAACCGAATTGTTCGTTCGGGATTATGTGATGTGCGTCTGTGGAATCGTTTAGAGCGTTTAATATTGCTTTTTCGGCAAGTTTGGAGAGTGAACTAATCAGTCAGATGGCTTGGACTTGGCATTTTTTTTTAGGAATGACAGAGACCAATGCATGTTTCATGCATGTAATGTTAGCAAGTTCTGATAGTTGCTTGCTAGTGAGGTTTTTTAGATAGTTTGCTGTTATACCATCTGGGCCTGGAGCCTAAAGAAACTCAAGAATTCACGCGCCTAAACTTATAGTCTATACAACAAGTAGCAGTGAATTCACATCATCTCAATTTATGACGTCAAAACAGTGCAATGTTGCCGCATTTAACGTTGAAGTTTTAGGCATTTTACTTTATTTTAGCTTCGATATTTAACCACATTCTAATATGAATAAATTAATGGAATAAAAATGTTATAAAATATAATTTATTTTAATATTACAGCCATCTTATCGACTAGGTATCTATATTTCAAGTTTATTTATAAAAAAGTAAATTACATAAAAGGTAATTAAGCATTTCGTTTATATGTATCGAGTGACAATTTGAAATACTTCACTTTTTAACATGGTATCTTCTTTAATTACAGCTTTTGTCGACCACTTGTTGGTTTCTTTTAACAGATCAATTGAAAAGTCCCCGGCCTACCATAATAAAACACATTTATTTAGCAATTTTTTTTAAATTCAACATAATTCCCTTCACAGGTGATGCACTGATTATAGCGATCCTCCAATTTTTTGATACCATTTTTGTAGTACGATTTGTCCTTTGCTTGAAAATATGTCTCAGTTTCGGCGATCACCTCTTCATTCGACGAACATTTCTTCCCAGCGAGCAACGAGCAACGACAATGAGTTCGCGCGACATCCACTTTGCACAGAGCTTTCTCATACCCAAATATTCGGGAGTGATATGATGTACACGTTCAGTAAATATCTGTAGAGTGTCTGCTATTTAATTCAATTTCAGTTTACGGTTATTCAAAATCATTTTATGGATATATTAAATGTTTTCCTCTGGTAATAACCTCTTTTGGGAGCCCACTGCGTTCATTGTCTTCGGTGCTCATTTCACTGTGTCTAAATTTAACATACCAATCATTTATGGTGGATTTTCCTGGAGCAGTGTCCGAAAACTCGGCATCAAGCAAAAACTTCTTCAACTGTATTTTTTCCTTTCGAAAAGCAATATTTTATCAACACGCGAAATTCCTTTTTATTCGTTTTTTTTAATAACAAAAGTTGCTTCACTCAAAATGCTATAATTCACAAACTAATGACCTGAACAGTTGTCAAATTTATACACGCCTCTTATGAGGGTTAGCTAAAAAACATATCGATTTAATTCTATTAGCGCCATCTAGGTTTCAGGCCAGGGACTTTTCAATTGACCTATTATTTATCTGCAATGAATTATTAAAAAATATTGTGATTTACAAAAGTTAATCAAATGTTATTCTAATTTTTACCTTTTTCCATTCTAATCCATTCTAATTCTTTTTCATATCTAATTGTCTAATTAGCTTAATATATCATATAAAAAGGTAGGTTTTATGATCGTTAAGCCACTTCTTTTACAGACTGCTGTTGGGTTCAATTATAAATAGTTTGGCTGTTACAGCTCTTGAATGAATGATAGCTTTTTGTAGTTCCCGTCATAACATTTAGGTTGAAAGAGTATTAAGCACAGTAATACATAGGCATCGCATTTTTACAAGGAAACTGTGTTGCTAGCAAGCAAAAAGATGTACTATATTATATAAAAACAAATTGGCGGGAAATTAAAAAACGCAGATATAAATTTCTCTTCATTGTGATTCTTTATACATTTTCAAATAAGCTATTTATTTAGAGAACTATGTGCAGATATGATTTTAACATATATATGATTAAATATATTAATAATTCATTTAAAATCTAACTAAACTTATAAACATTCAAACAGATAATTAGGAATAGATTACACTAAAATAGTAGTCTTCTCAGTTATTACCATATCAATTATTTTTTTAATACAAAAATGACTTGCGAACATTGTAAACTCCAATCCGAAAATGTCTACCAAAGTAGGCGAGCTGTTTTCTCATATACGATACATTTATTTTTTTATTAATTAAATTTTAAATTGATAAAACTAATATGAGAAAACTGCTGGAGAAAGACGATACTTATATAGATCATTTTTCTTCTGTCTGAATCGAGATAAATTTTGGGACAGATAGGGGAGCTGGATAGTTATTTCCTTATAGAACGGTATGTGTAGGATTCAATAACAGAAAGATAAATGAGATTTAAGCGGGCACAACTAAATTTTATTTACAGTTGCGCCCTGGTGGAATATAACCAGCGAAGTTAGACAATTCCACTTTTTGTTAAAACCTCTATTTTCGAATTTAATAAATCACGTAGCGTTTGTGTGTCTGTCGAAAGCAGAATGAGTAAATATGGATGGAAATTAACATATACGCCACTCACAGTATCATAAACGTAAAACGTGTCGGGGTATAATCAATTAATACTATTTGTCATTATCATGAATTACGGCGAGCCATTAATCTAATCATTAAGCTAATTAATCAAATGTAGTATATATATATATATATATATATATATATATATATATATATATATATATATATATATATACTATTGAAGACTTATTTTTTGGATCCCTTGGATCTTCTTGCAGTCAAACCGCAAAAATCAAAGTAGAGTAAAGAAATTACAACAATTAGTCGTTGAAAAGCAAAAAATAACACGGCGCAACATACTTATTCTGTACTATTTTTGGTTTTTCAAATTGTACTTGCTGATAAATTAAAGTACTATAAATAAAGGCGGTATGAAAATTTTAAATCACATTTATTTATTTTTATTATTAATTTTATAAAATTAAAATGGTAACATATATTTACAAATAGACAATGAATCAAAATTGCTCAGGTTTAAGTGGTCGATATAAAAACTGAGCCGTATATTCTGAAATAAAATGACAAAATTTTAACTTTTCCTCTTGTGAAGAATCCAATTGGATTACAAACATTTTAGCATTCCATCTCCATTGATAAACTCTTCTATCTATTTTATATCCAGGTAAAAACGTCCTCCTGGTTCGTCTTCGTCGTTCCAAGATTAGGGGTTGAAATCGATATGCCAATGCAAGCAATGCATTTTTAAGATATCCTGAGCCGCATATTTTTAACTTTTTGTAACAAGTCGTTCACTGAAATCTCGGCATTTTCAAGTTTCAATTCAAGTTTTCTTATTTGTGGGCTAATGAAATTGCCTTCTTTTAATTTAGCGTCATTTAATTTAGAAAAAACAAGTTTTCAAATATAAATATCATGAAATTATTAAAACATTTATTAAAAACGTTATATTTTCTTGCGGAATAAGTTCATAGTTAATGTATGATTTAATACAAACTAAGTCAGTTGTATTATTCGCATTTGTTTAACCCTAATATTAGTTTTATGTTTTCATACGTTTCTTTTAAAATCACTGAATGCGCAATAGGCATGGAAGGGTATTGGCTGCCATTTGGGTGTAATACAGCGTTTTAGCGTGAATAATATTCACTTTATCATCTTATCACCTTTTTCGTCAACTTGTTTATGTTAGAATAAATGTGTCAGACAGTGTAACTAAATATCTCTAAAACATATTAAGGTACAGTGTAATGCTACTTTAAAAACATATCCTTGAAATGGATTATTATGTTCACAGATGCTGGGATTCTACTAGGAGATTCTCTTTTATATTTAGCAATTGAGACCAATAACACACTTTTATTTATAAAATTTTATGGTTTCATCACCTATAGCTCTATATATAATCTACAAAAATATGTATTCTGCTAGTCAAAGTACAAATTTAGAGTGAAAAATTTCGGAGTTTGCAAACACATAGAATGCTGCTAGCATGATAGCTACTAATCTTGCAAATGCTTTAATGTATTTTAATCAACTATTTGTATTAATGGAATTTTGTCACTTATCTAGAGAAAACATCAATTTTCTATGTAGTATAATTAAGTTGTTCCGTGTACACATTCGCTAATCATAGGACGCTTAACATTTCTTTTTCGCTCTTAATACTTCTTTTGGATTTGCAGACATATGCTGCCGCCAGGCCATCAGACACTTTTAGAAACTTACAGTGACCTTGTCCATCATATCCCACTTGTCGCTCTTGGTATTACTTTTACTGCCAATATCTAAATAAGGGGTTTTGGCAGTGAACTAGAAAAGTATCAGAAACACCAAATACAATCAATTGTTTCGTAAGAAATATATACTTTACAATGTAAGCCTCAATTTTACATATTTCTGGATTATGTACTGTCACCGAGTGCTGTTTATTTAGCCCAATTGCCATTTTTAGATCTGTTGTGAAGTTACTCGGAATACCGTGGATAACATTTAGAAAAATGATAGTTGAAATCTAAATCAACCATCAAAGTTTGAACATATTCTGGCTATCAGGGAATGCGGAAGTCTTCTGATTAAACTTGTTACGTCAACAAAAGTTGCCAAAGTTATAAGTGACATTAATCCGAAAAAAATATCAAGGTACAAGTTAATAACCGGAATGTGGTGAAAAATCTATCAGTAAAGGCAATTATAAAACTCACCAACTTGATTAATGTAGAATTCTGATTAAAATATGTTTCGGGTGTAAGGAAAATGGTTGAACCTATTATGATTCCGAAACCTAGAAAACTACCAAATGAAGTAGAATTATTAAAATCATAGAGGACAACAAATCTACTACCTATATCTAATAATTTCCCAACTACATATCATAGGCGATATTAGAAAACTCATGAAGAGAACAAAATTTCGATCAGCCCTGCATTGACGTAGCTCAAGATTTGGTTAAACTCTAGCATAAAGGTCCCAAGCACCATAAAATATTATCGAAGCAACATGCTGAACACTTAACATACTACAGCTCAGCAAAGATACTATTTAATATGAAGAAGTTTACTCAAGGAGGAAAGAGAAGGAAAGCCTCATATTTCAAAGGCATATACAAAGTGTTCACATATTTTTTATCTAAAATAATCAGATATTCGTGTATAATCTTATTGCTTAGCTACTGTGACGGAAAATCAGAAGCGATTGAGTGCAAGAGCCATTCAGTTTACTTTTTAAACTCTAACAACAGCATATAACACCTCGTCGAAATATTGTAGATAATTACTTCTATCGTGTAATTGTTAAAGCGTTTAGCTCCCAATCGTTGGTCGCGGATTTCCGTGCAGAAAATATTTTTTATTGTTCTAGTTAGAACATTTCTCAAATCACCTACACTAGGTAGCGAACTTCGGAGCCTGAATTGCTTATTTTCAAATATATTTCATTATCCGTATTTTTGTCATACGCTGCACCTTTACTTGGCCTACCCAATGTAATATTAAATAAAATAACTGCGAAATGTATTGAGTAAATATCTAACACTAAAAAGAGAAAAGCAAAATAGTTTTAACACAAAAATTGAACCGACTTCAAAAAATAAATACAAAGTACTAAAGCTCACTACTTTATCCCACCAAAAATTAAAAAATAATCAAACTTAGGTTTGAAACACAAAAAAAAACACTTGAAAATAAAATATATACATAATAGTCGCTGTAATATCTAAATAAAAATAATAAAAACCATTATTTAAATTATCTACTCTACGTATTTTCTATTCTACTATATACACACAATTTAGCTCAATACCTTCCTAATCTGTGCCGAGCCTAAACAATACAATAGTAATAATATAGTTTTGTGACATATACAGAAAATTAAATGACCAACAAAACATATCTAAATTAATATAACTGTTTGAGTTTGGTTGGGTTCTCAAAATTAAATTACGAACAAAACAAAGCTAATTTGTTGCTCAGTACCGACTTCAAACTCATCATTTGATAGTAGTTAGAACAGAATTGTAAATAGATGAATGGGTTTAGGTAGGTATTAAGCTAAATTGTGTGTATAAAGTACAATATAAAATACGTGTATTAGATGGGTTAAATAAGTTGTTTGATTATTTTTATTTAGTTATTGCAATGATTATTATGTACACATTTTATTTTAAAATGTTTTTTTTTTGTGTTAAAAATCTAAGTTTGATTATTTTTATTGTTAACTGAGTTATTTATTTTTGAAGTCGGTTTATTTTTTTGCTAAAAATATTTTTAGAGAGTAGGAGATAATAGGTCTTCCTAGATAAAACTATCTAGGGAGATAAATATTTTTACTTACAGTTACAGTTACAGAGGAAATTAGTTGGCAACGACTAGTTATAATATATTAATAAAACTAAAAAAATCGTGTTTCAATATTGAGAGAACTGTTAAAATCCAAGAGCCGGTTAATCTAAGTTCTAATAGAGTGTTCTAATATCTGTAGGTGTTGAAGCAAGAAAACGGCCGCTATAAAATATAGGCTTTCGAACGGCACAATGTTGAAACCGTTACGAAATCGCCAATACTGCTAACGACTACATTTAACTTTTATAAAACTGTCGAGAAAATACGATAAGAACTTTTTGTAGCATATCGGAATAAAATATTGTTAAAGTTTAATGCTGGCAAAAGTTCGCTATTGAAATCGTATGATCGATCTTTCGGCGAGATACTTATTAAAGACTAAAGAGATCTACACAGATACGTTACCACTTAAGAAAATAACCTGATATAAACGATTTCAGAGGGAAAGAACGAATGCATTGTGTTACATTCATTTAACAGACGGATACATTTCCTAAAGGAAGACAAGCTGTTAATGGTGTTTTTTGTTCCGCCACACTTTATTTGTTTGTATTTTTAAGGTTCAAGTATCCACGTAGTTGGAAATACTTTAATGGACGAAACGTTAGAAATGTTCCGTTAGTTGGCAAGCATTAAAATTGGTTTAGATATTTAATTTTTCAATGATTTCACGTTCTATATTAAGTATCTTTGGATGCATATTTTAAAGATTTCCATGTATTTTAATTAACGATACATATTGGCGAAAATGCAAAGTATCAATGAAAATCACATAACAGGTCAATTGTACCCAGCCTACTATAGCAAAACACATTTTTTTGGCAAAATTAGTTTTTTTATTCAATATAATACCCTTCAAAGGTGATATACTGATTATAGCAACCATTTTTCGATACCATTTTTGTAGTACGATTTGTCCTTTGCTTCAAAATAGGCCTCGGCGATCACCTCTTTATTCGACAAACATTTCTTCCCAGTGAGCATTCTCTTGAGATCCAGGAAATAGTCGCTGGAGGCCATATATGGAGAACACGGTGGATGAGGAAGCAATTCGAAGCCCAATTCATGGATTTTTGCCATCGTTTTCACTGACTTGTCACACGGTCCATTGACTTGGTAAAATTGCACTTTCTTTTTCTTCAAATGCGGCAGTTTTTCGGCGATTTGGTCCTTTAAACGGTCTATTAATGCTATATAATAGTCGTTGTTGATGCTCCTTCCTTTTTTAAAATAGTCAATGAAAGTTATTCCATGCGCATCCCAAAATACAGACGCCATAACCTTGCGAGCCGACGATTGCGTTTTCCCACGCTTTGGAGCGGGTTCATCGTGTGCAGTCAACTTGGATGACTGTCGATTGGACTTCGGTGTGAAATTATAGAGTCATGTTTCATCCATTGTCACCTATTGATGACTCGGGTTTATTACACTTGATTATCTTCAAACACTGATCCGAATCATCAACTCATCGTTGTCTTTGGTCAAAAGTGAGCTGGCGCGGCACCCATTTTGCACAGAGCTTTCTCATACCCATATATACCAAATAATGCTTTTTCTGAGTAATCATTTGGATCATGAACTAGAATGTTTATATCAATGCAAGCTCTAGTTGTATACGTCAAAAATAATTTTAATCATTAGATTATTGAGCAAAGAAAAATCATAAACAACTTAAGCACACATTCATATGTTAAACCTGCAAAGCACATAAACGTCAGATGTGACTAGAATTTAAGTAATTGGTGAAGTTTATAGTATGTTAAATAAATGAGGATAAAATAGGATAAAGTTTCAGTTTCAGATCCAAAAAAAAACAAAATATCACCAGCCCCATTGAAAATCGTAATGCCAAATTATGGGTACATTTTTAATATCCTGTGATTGTCCTTGTAAGAAATATGACCAAAATCATTCACATTAATTATGTTTTGTCTTACTGTTCTTCTACTGTTCCTAACAAAATTTCTTCCTATCTTAAAACAATTTAAAACTGTAATACCGTATTAAATTTTTTTTTAAACATCCCTTGGTTTCCATCATTTGTAACGTTTCAATTTTAATACAAATATATTCATTTAGAGGTAAAATAATCATGGGCAACAATAACAACGTGCAAATTTTTAAAATAATATTAATACATTGTATTGCCGATGTATTTTAGAAACATTAATATTTGGAAGAATATCTGACCGTAATATTGTGATCTCATAATTAGGTGCTTCTGTTATATATAAAAATGGTTTTCAATTGTTGCTTTTTGGCAGTAATGTCATGTATAACAAAAAACTTTGTTAACCTGAAACCTAAAGGTTGAAGGTAAATATGGTCTCAAAAATCAATAATCATGAACACCCAGTGGTCGAAATAATTTTTTAAAAAATATTTCCCTCATAACATGTTAAGGATTAAAAATAAGTACAAGTAAAGTAACAATATATCAAAATATGCGCGATTTCTCAAGAAGTAACATTCATCAACATCTTATAAATTCTATTTCATTAAATCTAATTTCCACTAAATCAACAAAATATTAAGATATTTAAATATAAAATACCACACCACTGAACATTAACACATATTCAAACAAAAATATCATAAGTGTGATTATTTTCAGAACTTTAGCAACCTCAGAACATCAAATATAAGTATATAATATATGGAATAGTATTTACTATTATATTATGAACACAAAATATCGAATATTAAATGAAGTAATACCTGCTTTGTATAAAAACACGGAATATAATAATACAAATTGTTGAAATTTTTATTTGAATAAATTTATGAATATTAATATTAAAATAGAGGAAACAATTAGATAATTAATTACCCGTTTTATTTTATCGTCATTTTATCTGCATGTTTTCAATATTTCATTTGTGTATCTTTCATTTATAATCTTTAACTTTTGTACATGTTTCTCACCTAAAATATATATTAAAAACATCTAATACATTAGACTTATTTGACAAACATTTTTAATTCGGACATTTAATTATCCGATAGAGAGAAAAAAGTTAAGAAAACCGATCTTGTCTAAAAACAGGTAGTAATTGATGTGGGTTTGGAGACATATTACAATTGGATAACTGTAAAAATAGTAAAATGTTTTTCTGTAGATTTTTTGGTATTGACTTCTAATGCACTCCAGGTTACTTAAGTAAATGCATTTTGTAACAAAGCACTAACCAAATATTACCGATAGTAAATGTATTAGTTCTATACTAGTTTGTATATTAATAGTTGAAATGAACATTGTTGCAATTATAAAATAGCTTCATAGAATGAATTCATTTTTGCTGGGGATTTGTGAGTTCAAGACAAAATGAAAACCAGTACATTAAGCTATAGAAGATGTATGAATAAATATATAATATAAATAAGTTTACTGACATGAGATTATCAACGAGGGTTTATCTGGACTGGGACTTATCTAGTCCGAAAATTCTTGCGACCGATTATTTCCTAAATAGCTGATTTTTGTATTGTCTTTGAATTTTATTGTGCTAATTACTTGTCTGTTAACCCGAGTTCTCTTTGTTCTTTAGTATATATAAGATAATGCAAAAGCATTTTCAAATGTGCTTTTGAATGCCCATAAGTTTGATATCGCCAGGTTTAAATTCGATTTCCACCACCAATATTCAGCGATATTAAAGAACCAGATCGAGCCTTCATATTGTCATTATGAACTTTTTTATATGGCTTAAATTATTCCGTTTTAATATAAGGGTAGTGCGAGTTTACTCGATGATATGGGGCTGAAAAGCGCCCCTCTTCGATTTCACTAGTGATATATCGCGTTGATATACAGGGCACGTGTTATATTTGACGAATGAGCCAAGAAGCAGAATGAAAATCGAATGAGCGACTATCGGCGATCCAGCCCTATTTTTTTATTTATTATAAGACACGGGCTGAATCTTAAGATGGTTAATTCTCGTTACCTTATATATTTGCTTATAAATTATCCAGAGATATCATGCAGGCAGGCACAGGATATATTTTCGGAGAAGCTCGATTTTATTTAATTTGATTCATTTGAATTCAATATGCTTGAGGAATATTTGAGAGTATTAACTATTGGGTTTGACGGATTAATATTATTTGTTAACATCCAGCATCCTTTAGGAGTTTCTAGGGTCGATAAATACATGATTACAAATGTTTATTCCCACATTAATGGAAATAAACTTATAATGTAGGCCCACTCTTACTAGGGACCGACATATCTTTTTGCTTGACAAGTATTTATGGGCGTGTTCGGATATATAATATATTACGTATTGAAGATAATTTCTTGACACTAACCGTTTAATACTTTACCACGATTTTGTATAACTTCAAAATAAGTGAAAAATAAGAACACATATAGTCAACTGAAAACAGCAGTGTGCCCAGGTGATGTGTCAAAACCTTGCAATGTTGCCGCAGTAACTCTGAGTTTTAGTCCATTTTGACTTTGACATACAACAAAATTCTGACCTAAATACCCATACCACACTAGTATGGGTAGAGTTCTAGTCGCGTTCTTTTTTATGAAGTGGTCCCTTGAAGGCCAAATCCACCTAATTAACAATTGTATATTTGAGTAGTCTATTTTACTTTGATTAGAGAGCATATTTTACTTTTATGCTTAGTTCTTGTTTTCTTGGATGCAACATTTCATTGGAAAGTCATTTTGATATTACTATATGTCGCCTTAGTTTGTTACTACATATATACATATTTATTGTTAAAACTAGATTTAATCAAGCAATTCTTCTTAATGCATTTGCCATAATTGCCTAACAGTTAGTATTATTTCTCTACACATACATTTTAACTAAACGTTCATGTATATTTTGAACAACAACACACACATTATAAAGCTTTCACGCTCTATATTCCTACTGATAAAGTATATTAGTTATATACTGACCTGTAGTTTTTTCCTCTTTCATCACTCTTTTTTCGTAATTGTCAGCATTGAATCATAATCCAACATTCATAAAGTTTTATTCAATCACTGTCACTTTCAGAAATACTAGTCAACTGAATAACTAAGCTGTTTACTTCCAATCTACCGTTCTTTTTCAATGTGTTTGATCGAGCTCATCTAAACTATTATTTTCGACAATGCCTCTTTCCATAAATCCAGACAATTCCGGTTTGAATATCCTCTTCGATGCGAATGTGTATTGTAATGATTCTTTGCAATACCCAGTATCAACTCAATTGGATTAAATGTGCAGTGATAAGGAGGAAGACGTATTACTACTGTAAACTATTACTACTAAAAAAGTAATTTATATAGAATGCAATGAAATACTCCATTTATATTTACCAAAGAAACAATTTGAAATAGTTCATTCTTTAACATGTTTTTTCCAAACGTTTTTTGTTTAATTTAAGGCATTTCTTAATTACAGCCTTTGTTGGTGTACTTCTTGTCATCTTCTCTACCAGTGTACTATGATATAGTGCGTTATCCAAAACAATAACTGATGGTTCCTCCAAATTTTTTAAAAGCTGGTTTTCAAACCACTGTAAAAACAAGTTATGGTTCATTTCTCCATGGTAGTCACCCTTGAACTTAGAGGAAATTACTAATTCGGCATCAGGAATTAAAGATTTCCTGTTTCCAGCACTTGTCTGCAATGAATTATTAATAAATGTTATGATAAATGTCTCATTTAATTATACAAACTGATATAATTCTTCCTAGATTTTGTTGTATGTTTTTAAAAATTGTATTCTTTTAAAAGCAACGTCTAGAAGTTCCATTAAACCGCTTCTTGGGTTATCTTTACAACACATAAATTCTATATTACCTAACAATATATGAAGGGATGTTAAACATCCTTCAAATAGCTGCATATCTTTTGGCATAATAATTGTATTAAATTATGTTTCGACTGAAAAATTTTTTTATCGTTTTTATACATTTCGTAGATTTGATCTCTGATACAGGAAACATCAAGTTGATCTTGTTTCGTCACCTGGTTCGAAAGAGGATTTCCTTTTGGAGAATATAAAGTTATATTGTTCTTTTGAGATATTTTAGTGACCGTGTCCGTACTAATATTCAGTGCAGCTGCAACGCGCAAAAAGTATATTCATTAAAAAGCGCGGTGATTTGAAATTTATTAAATAAGCATTACTAGTGTTTTGAATAGACTATATGTCAATATTATAGTTACCTTCTGTCTTAGATAAGATTCAGTCATCGCCGTCTATACGAGAAGTGTAAGCATTTTCGGAGAAAAATATGATGGAAATTGTCTTCTGAACAAAAATATCCATTTACATGCGGCACTAGTTAGTAACTGAGCAAAGGAATAATTTTCTCTTTGTGTCTGTAAGGATTACTGAGATAAGCGACCTTGAATCAATCTATTCCATATAAAAACTGAAGGTTATATAACATTTCTGCTAATGTTATGTGACCTCTTATGTTGTATTTAAGAATAATAATGAAACTATTATTTTTCCAAAGCTAATTTCGGGAAAGATAAATGCGTTTTGAAAAATTGAATTGTTTTTTTGCGCATTCCTTTGCCCATTTATTCTTGCCCTTTGACCATCATATTATATATATTAGGCCCCTTTGGCGACACAGTATTGATTTCGTTCAGTTCTCAATCAATTGCTACGAGAACGGTTATATCCCCTACGATGGCTGTTCGATGAAACGTATTCCGAACGGTTATTTCAATTTGTCCTTCTGTTAAAGAAAAATACGTAATATGCCCTCAGATTATCGTTAATATTTTCATTTTAGACCATTGCTATGTTTTGTTATTGAAGATAAATTCAATGACGAATAATGAATAATAAATACAGTGTTGTATTATAGAATATAACGATTGTTAAATATTATTTATCACTGGAAACATTTTACAATACACTTTTCCTATTATCCTATAAAGTTATTATACATACTTATTAATACAATATATCCCTAAAAATACGAGTTATTGTTATCTTAGAGCAAATATCACCTTTTAATATTTGAACAATTTCGTGAAGATTCGAACATCAATGTAAACAACTATTAAATAAAATGACTACTAATTTTTCTTGTTAAATGGCTGAACATGCAAAAATTAATCGTAAATATTTACCTTTTCGGAGAATTACTATAATGGACTAATGACAACATTATAGTGGTGAGATGGCATCCAATATAATATAAACTATTTTGACTTTGTAGTTCATTTAATCGTTCGTAGTTCTTGGACAATGGTTCACCTTACCCTTGAGCACAGTATCCATCAATTTTCGCATCCGGATTACCATTAAAATGAATATGCAGGCATTAGTGACACCTTTCTAAGCCTTTTTATGTGCTTTTTTGTTTTTTTTCTGATATAAATTTGAAATAACTTGAAATTGGGCCTAAAATTGTCAAGTAGAATATTCATTGCGTCAAGAGATGTCATTTGGAAACAACTACTATTTTTATGAATGTCCAAGAAGTGTTTAGACTCATTTCCCATCACAGAAACTAATGGGCATAATGGTGGAACTGATTATGGCATTTTGACTTTATTTTACTACCTTACAGTATTGATAACCGATTGTCATTTTTTCAAATATCACTAATTTACGAGCTCATTGCTTTCTGATCCTAACCTACTTAATTTCCAATCACTTTCTATCGGAATTACATCGTACCAATATGACTCTTATCATGTTCTGTAGGGATCATCATTAGGAGACATCATTAGGGATCCTTCAATCTCGCTGTGGGAAGATGGTCAGTACCAGTTAACGAATTAGGAATAATAGCAATTTATAATCTAGTTAAATTATAGTTAATTATAATCTAGTTTAATTTATCAAAAAACAACCGATCTAGAATTATTTTTACAACATTCCTTCTTTAGAAAACTATGATAAAATATGGAAAATTGTTGGTAAACAAAAGTCCAATGTTCGTGAAATGCAAACATTATTTCATCTCAATATCGAAATATGAAATATAAAACTCACATTTTAATATAAACGTACGTATCCCGCACTTTCATTACAGTATATAATCTAAGATATCATTAATACTGTAGCTGATTTTAGGTCATGTCTGAAAATATGAGTTATTGATTATTATTTTACTTCCTCAACGATATTTATTTATGGAAAATGAGTTCTTACTATCTTAAATTTAACGTCATATAATTAATATATTTACTTGTTAATATTTTAACAATATTTCACCTAATATATTTTAATGATGGCTTAATGTATTTTAATCAGTAATATGTATTTGTGAATGTAAACACACAGCAACCTGATTAAGTTTAACTCTTTAGACACTTCTCTACATAAAATGAAGGTTTTCGATGTAAATTTAATAAAATTGCCTTTTCGACAATCAAATCATTAATTTTCTTATTTGATTTAGAGAAATATTTTTTATTGATCTTCTAGAATTTTAACATCTGCCTGTGGGCAATAAGTATTATCATATGATTTCCGTTATATAAGTATCCTGATATGTAGAAGATCGCGTCAGTAAGTTATCTGCTGTACAACTTATAATCTAAATCGTATTCTAGATATTATTCGAACTTATTTTAAGGTCTATCCTAATTTATTTTAAAGACTATTCAACTTATTCTAGATATTAAATCTCACTCTATGTTTCTATTAATCAGTTCACTGTCATCGTGCACATTTAACTATTTGGCGAATGCATTGGGATGCATTAATAGTCTTTCAGAATACTTCATACTAACACTCCGAATCACACTCGTTATGGTTTCTATGGGGATATCACGCTGAATCAGTTTGTTGGAGTTACAAAACTTTATTCTGGAACCACTGGAAGATTCCCATGTTAGATTTGCTAGTAGTACCCCATAGTTCAATACCATATGTCTAAATGGACCAAAGTATTGACTTATATAGCAAAACCTTATTATCCAATGATAATTTAGATTTACGCCCTACCAGCCAATACATTTGGTTTAGTTTAAGCCCAAGCTATTTGCGTTTTGGCACTATATGTTCTTTCTGTGTCAAACGTCGACCAAAATGCATTATTAGAGAAATATGAAGGACATTATATGGTTTTGGAATGACATGATGTTGCTTCGTCACATATCAATTTACTGTTTTGGTTTCAACGTTATGAAAGTGGTTCAATATCAAGCTAGAAAAATAGCAAATTGGAAGATCGAAGGTAACGATTTGCAGGATTGTATAGAATAAACAACTTAGCTCAAACTCTCAAAGATATTTCAAGTAGGATTGATGATGAACATCATGAGCAGTTGCTGTTGAAGGTTTAAACGCAATGTGAAATATACAAAATGAAGGAAAATGTCTACCATACGAGTTTATTAAAAACATCAATTCAAACCAGCCCAATCTTCATTGTTTCACAAGTATCAATAATCTATATATTTATGCTCCTAATATTTTTGCATTACTATTATTACATTTGTTACATTCAAAAAGCCACTAGAAAATTGCATGAGGTAATGAGAACATAAATAATTTGCCCCAAAACGGGAAAATAGAAATTAACGAAAATAAATTTGTACATGTTTGTACAGTTCATGTATAATCAGACCGCACAAGTATCAGTGACAATAAATTATTCTATTATTCCATATACAAACAACGTTAATATTTCGAAATCAATCTTGATACAAAACTTCGCTGAAAGAAGCATGTAAAATAGAAAAGAACTGGGGTTTAAATATAATAGTTAGTTAGAAGATGAAGACAAATAATAAGTTGTTATTATACAAACAAAAATTGAAACCTATATGAACATACGGAACTCAATTTTGGGGATCTTCCTCGAAAAATAATATAAATACAATAAAAGTTTTCAAGAACAAGGTCTAGAGAAGTATTCTAGGAGTACCGAGATAATACAGGAATAATTACTTTCTCCCAGACCTTCAGATACAGGCATAGAAAAGCAAAAGAACTACTTGAAATTCGAAGGATATATGAAGACATACTCCATTCTCATGTCAATATCGAACTCTTTGATAACACCAAAACAGTACACAGGCTCAAAATAAAGAAAATCAACAAAATCTAATTTAATCTTAGGTAGTATAGTGCAGTGAGGTTCATTTAATAGAGAAACACTAGTGTTAGTACGTAAAGATTATTACAACAGAGATTAAGATAGAGCTGATGGGCCCTCCTACTATATAACCAGATTTAAAATTTTGTTAAGTCGAATTGTAGCCAGCAACGACTAGCAATAATGTAATGTTTATTTATCAGTATCAGTCATCAGTTAAAGTATACATTGATATTACAACCATAAAATGCAAAGAACAATATAAATACATGGTCGGAATATAAAGTCTAGAGTTAAATGTGTAGGATAAAGAGTACATATTGAAAGATCACTAGTAAAATTTGTATAAGCATAGAGATGTATGAGTTTCTGAATAATGGTCGCACAACCCATGACAGTGATAAGGATACAAGATACAAACCACTCAAATGAACATGTATGATATTACATAGATGCATTCTATTATATTTCTAGTAGTAGTCCTGTTACGGTTAGAAAATTAATCAGCTCGTCCAGGTTCTCCAGACTAAGACATTGGTCCATCTTCTCTCCCAGGTTGTGTTTGACAGACAGTGGAGAACCACATTCGACGCACAGTGGTGGACTTCTTCCCTTAATGAGAAACTCATGGGTCAGTTTGCAGTGACCAATTTTGAGAGACGAGAATAAGCTTAAGCGAAGCTTGTGTTCTGTTAGATCCCATATGAGTAGGTCTAGATATCTAAATATTGTAGTAGAATGATGCTTCATATCTCTACTCAGAAGAGGAAATGTTGAGTAAGTGATCCCTCCCTGTTCTTGCCTAAGTAATATTTTCTTTCATTTTCAATGATCCCAGAGGGAGAAGGGAGCCAGATAAAGGTGATAGCTTTGCTATCGATGGTTGGAAGATAGCGATGGTTGGAGGCACTTTAAGGACCTCATTAAATCGGAGACGATAACTAATAGTTGGTCTTTCACATCTTGTACTGAGATCAGGGCCCTATATATGGCAAATAGTGTCCGACATCACCGATATAAATGCTGCCCCCACGTATTCATTGCTCTTGGAACCGATCAAGAATATGAAAAGGCGTTCAGGATATTTCTCAGTTTTATATTGATTGAGTTGGCTGCTGATATTGCTAGAGTCAGAATTATCCCTTGGTGGACTCCTCATGGAGAGATTAAATTTAATGATTAAGTAAAACAATTGCTATATTCAAACAAATTTAAAAAATCACAACAAATATTATAAATGCGATTCTAATTAATAAATAATTTCAAATTAATTTTTAAATGTAAATTTATGGATGTGAGAGTACTCATTCTTAATTTAATTTAATTTATTGTCTCCATTACATTTAAGATGCCATTACTAGTAATTTATGTTGCAATAAAATGTTAAAACGATGATTTAATTTAATAATGAATACTTCGGATGTGCTATCAATAAATAATTGTGTGCTAACATGATTTATATATAAATTTAATATATTATAAGACGAGAGCTTGGAGAGCTATCTGAAGTTATTGATTTTTCAAGGCAGTGCCTTTTTGGTATTGTAGATGACGCTATGTTTGGTGACTTTCCGATATAATTCCCTAAAATAAATTCTCTTTTTCACGAGTTAAGTGTGATCGGAAATATAATTTATCGATTACGTACAGAGCGTTAGTAATTTAGCTATTTCCTACCTTCTAGTTGTTGTATGTGTTGCTTTTCGTGGTAAATCACAAACTAATTAGAATTTATATTAAGAAAAAAGAGAAATCTCCTACATAATACATCCTCATTTTATATTTGCTAGTGCTATTAATTATTTGTGCCCGGGTGAGAAAGGTACTTTAAATTAAATTGCTAGCTAGCCAGTACTCAATTTGTATAATTTCCTTTATGTAGAAAAAGAACATTTGAAATACCGTGGTAGATATTAGATTTAAAAAAAAAGTATTTGTGTAAAAAATATATTCTTGACTCTGACATAAAAAATACTAATATAAAAAATAATGAAATAGAAGTGGCGTTACCAAATATCTAATGCATATATTTTCGAAGCACTTTAACCACTGTTAATTAAAAGGTTAGAGTTGTTTGTTTCCTCGCCACTCATGAGGTAGAGTTCTAGGCTCGTTCTTTATGTAGTGGTATATTCTGGAGGCCTAATCAGCCATATAAGTATATCTAGGAAATGTGTGTTACTTTCACTAGAGATAATATTTACCTTTTTACGTTTTTTTTTGCTTTCTTCTTTCTTGTGTTTTCTTGCAAATTCATTTGAATATCTCTGAATATCCCCAGAGTTTCTTCTGTTACTGCCTGGGTGCATCTTCACCTATAAAATTAAATGCACATTCCTCCTAATGCATTTCCCATATCTCCAAAAAAGTTAGTACTAATTCTATCATAAATTCTAACATAGTACTAATGTATATTCAAAACAATTACAAAATAATCCATGCTCTTAAATATTTTATTCTCTATAATATGAGTTTCTATACGTATCCTATATTAATTATACATTAATTTTTAATTATTTCTGCTTTTATCACCCTGTGTTGATAATTATCAGCATTAGGACATAAGCCCGCAACACAAGATTGATTCAGACTCCTTCATCAGAATCACTATTCAAGTCATTTACCAATTTGTTAACTTCTAACCTATCAAATACTTGTTAAGAATTCCACCATCTGTCAATAATTATATAATATATATAATAACAGTAAATTATATAATATATAAATATTTAGATTATAGTTACCGGATTACCAAATACTAATTAGTCTCTGGAAATAAACTCACAACTATTTCTACCATGAATAATAATATATCTGCAATGAATTATTAAAAAAAAAACATTATAAACAACAAAACCTATGTTATTCTAACTTTTACCTTTTTCCATCAATTTTTGTTTTGTTTACACTATGTATTAGCATTTTGCCGAGTGGCTCAATTTTAAAATATCTGTTTATTATTACAAATATTCACTTAAAAATATGACAGGAAAATATTTTTGTTAGCGATTATTTTTATGACGTATAATACATGAGGGTTTTTCTTATAAATAATATGCGTGGATAATAATTACATGTATTAAAAACACTGAAAATGTCATTGCCCTTTATTATAGATAATTGTTAAAAAATATAGTTATCTGCAAGACGAACTTATAAAGAAACAAGTGATTGAACAAGGCATTGCTGTCTTTTGTTTTTTCTCTTATAAGTTGTCTTTGCAACATCTTTAAACTTTTTTCTATAGAATTTTTTATAAGTAGCATTTCTATTCTAATACCAAACCTTCAAAAAATATTAAAATAGGATATCTTCAGAGGATGCGGCAAATGGAGGCTCTATGAGGGAAACAGTCTGTCGTCACAAAAGTAGCAAACATTCTTGAGTGAATGAACGTATTCTCTTGGCATTTTGATCTTAAAAATATTCTTTAAAACGCTAAATAGTAAAGTATTCTGGACCAATCATAATCCAGATAGTACAGTATAGTACTTTTCATAGGGCTAGATTATTTATATATGAGATTACCGAAGTGCCAATGTCGAAGAATTAATTTTCATAAAATCTTCGTAAATTATATCTTGTATACATTACCTTTCTTTCTACATTTAATTTTCTTTGACTGGTTGCAACACTCATTATTAGATGGTCTTTATTAGATATTTTTTCTGATTATTTGGATATATTTTCACTAAAATTAAAACTTGTGATCTGCCTATTCTACCAGGAGTTATTGTTTTGATGCCGGAGTGTACTGATTTACTAAGCTCTGGCGTGATTTCTAAATTCTGCAAAAAAAATGATATGACAATAGGGTAATTTATTTTAGCCCATAATATTTCCACCGCTATTGAAAAGACAAATAACCGTTTAAATTTAGTTGTGGAGTTAGTCAATTTTTTAAATAGATTTTCGCTATTTGTTTTTTTAAGTATAAGGAAAATAATAGAATTTGGGAAGTACCATAGATGGATAATTGAAAATAAATTATAATTATATTTTATTTTTTTATATAATTATATTTTGTATATACCTCCTTATTTTTTGTTCTTTAAAATACTTTGCCTATTATTGACATTAAAAAACGTTTTGTATCGTCCTAGCCATATTTAAAAATTACAGTTATCAGTGATTTTCTAATAATTTCTCATCCCATTTCCCAATCAGACGGATCACACATCCGGGTCCCAGTACTTGGAATGCTCCAATAACCTAAAATTTATCTAGTTTTGATCTATATTATGTTCCCTTTTCTGGAAAATCTAATTTAGCGTCAAAGTAAACTTCGATTGAACTGTCAAAATGGAATTAACATATTGATTTCGGAGATTTCCGTTGAGAATCTCGAGATATATCTGTCTTAGTCGGACATCTTTAAGTTTGATGGTGTTTCAATTATATGGTTCCGAGACCATTAGTGGGTCTAAAATTTTTATATTTGTATCATATGGCGTTCTTTGTTCCACATAATGTTGTAAACTGTTTATAATATGTTTACAAAATTAATTACCACATTAATTTCAAAGCAGATATATTATTTATGATTGTTTTAACTTTAAAATGTTTTTTTTGCGTCTGGCAGATAATTTCCACCAGTATGAAAGCTTGTGTTCAGTTTATTCTGACGAAAAACTGATTTCGGTTTTTCCTAATAGTCATCTATTAGGAAAAACCATTTAAGTCATATATGTCTAGTAATACATATTCAATGAATCCACACTGCAGTGTATGAAAGGTATCAGTCTATAGGATAATTTAGAGTTATCTAGACAAAAGTTATTGTTGTCAAAGTGGTGCTTCCAGAGAGACAATTTCGTCATGTTTTTCGAAATTACATATTCGAAAAAAGAAAAATGCACTCTATGGTGTTTATGGTAATGAGTTCTTATTGGTCAACCAGATAATTTCCACCAGTATGAAAGCTTGTGTTCAGTTTATTCTGACGAAAAACTGATTTCGGTTTTTCCTAATAGTCATCTATTAGGAAAAACCATTTAAGTCATATATGTCTAGTAATACATATTCAATGAATCCACACTGCAGTGTATGAAAGGTATCAGTCTATAGGATAATTTAGAGTTATCTAGACAAAAGTTATTGTTGTCAAAGTGGTGCTTCCAGAAAGACAATTTCGTCATGTTTTTCGAAATTACATATTCGAAAAAAGAAAAATGCACTCTATGGTGTTTATGGTAATGAGTTCTTATTGGTCAACCAGATAATTTCCACCAGTATGAAAGCTTGTGTTCAGTTTATTCTGACGAAAAACTGATTTCGGTTTTTCCTAATAGTCATCTATTAGGAAAAACCATTTAAGTCATATATGTCTAGTAATACATATTCAATGAATCCACACTGCAGTGTATGAAAGGTATCAGTCTATAGGATAATTTAGAGTTATCTAGACAAAAGTTATTGTTGTCAAAGTGGTGCTTCCAGAAAGACAATTTCGTCATGTTTTTCGAAATTACATATTCGAAAAAAGAAAAATGCACTCTATGGTGTTTATGGTAATGAGTTCTTATTGGTCAACCAGATAATTTCCACCATTATGAAAGCTTGTGTTCAGTTTATTCTGACGAAAAACTGATTTCGGTTTTTCCTAATAGTCATCTATTAGGAAAAACCATTTAAGTCATATATGTCTAGTAATACATATTCAATGAATCCACACTGCAGTGTATGAAAGGTATCAGTCTATAGGATAATTTAGAGTTATCTAGACAAAAGTTATTGTTGTCAAAGTGGTGCTTCCAGAAAGACAATTTCGTCATGTTTTTCGAAATTACATATTCGAAAAAAGAAAAATGCGCTTTATGGTGTTTATGGTAATGAGTTCTTATTGGCCAACCAGATAATTTCCACCATTAGGAAAACTTGTGTTCAGTTTATTCTGACGAAAAACTAATTTCGGTTTGTCCTAATAGATGACTTTTAAGTCATATATGTCTAGTAATATATATTCAATGAATCCATACTGCAGTGTATGAAAGGTATCAGTCTATAGGATAATTTAGAGTTATCTAGACAAAAGTTATTGTTTTCAAAGTGGTGCTTCCAGAAAGACAATTTCGTCATGTTTTTCGAAATTACATATTCGAAAAAAGAAAAATGCACTCTATGGTGTTTATGGTAATGAGTTCTTATTGGTCAACCAGATAATTTCCACCATTATGAAAACTTGTGTTCAGTTTATTCTGACGAAAAACTGATTTCGGTTTTTCCTAATAGATGACTTTTAAGTCATATATGTCTGGTAATACATATTCAATGAATCCACACTGCAGTGTATGAAAGGTATCAGTCTATAGGATAATTTAGAGTTATCTAGACAAAAGTTATTGTTGTCAAAGTGGTGCTTCCAGAAAGACAATTTCGTCATGTTTTTCGAAATTACATATTCGAAAAAAGAAAAATGCGCTTTATGGTGTTTATGGTAATGAGTTCTTATTGGCCAACCAGATAATTTCCACCATTAGGAAAACTTGTGTTCAGTTTATTCTGACGAAAAACTAATTTCGGTTTGTCCTAATAGATGACTTTTAAGTCATATATGTCTAGTAATATATATTCAATGAATCCATACTGCAGTGTATGAAAGGTATCAGTCTATAGGATAATTTAGAGTTATCTAGACAAAAGTTATTGTTTTCAAAGTGGTGCTTCCAGAAAGACAATTTCGTCATGTTTTTCGAAATTACATATTCGAAAAAAGAAAAATGCACTCTATGGTGTTTATGGTAATGAGTTCTTATTGGTCAACCAGATAATTTCCACCATTATGAAAACTTGTGTTCAGTTTATTCTGACGAAAAACTGATTTCGGTTTTTCCTAATAGATGACTTTTAAGTCATATATGTCTGGTAATACATATTCAATGAATCCACACTGCAGTGTATGAAAGGTATCAGTCTATAGGATAAATTAGAGTTATCTAGACAAAAGTTATTGTTGTCAAAGTGGTGCTTCCAGAAAGACAATTTCGTCATGTTTTTCGAAATTACATATTCGAAAAAAGAAAAATGCACTCCATGGTGTTTATGGTAATGAGTTCTTATTGGTCAACCAGATAATTTCCACCATTATGAAAACTTGTGTTCAGTTTATTCTGACGAAAAACTGATCTCGGTTTTTCCTAATAGATGACTTTTAAGTCATATATGTCTGGTAATACATATTCAATGAATCCACACTGCAGTGTATGAAAGGTATCAGTCTATAGGATAATTTAGAGTTATCTAGACAAAAGTTATTGTTGTCAAAGTGGTGCTTCCAGAAAGACAATTTCGTCATGTTTTTCGAAATTACATATTCGAAAAAAGAAAAATGCACTCTATGGTGTTTATGGTAATGAGTTCTTATTGGTCAACCAGATAATTTCCACCATTATGAAAACTTGTGTTCAGTTTATTCTGACGAAAAACTGATCTCGGTTTTTCCTAATAGATGACTTTTAAGTCATATATGTCTGGTAATACATATTCAATGAATCCACACTGCAGTGTATGAAAGGTATCAGTCTATAGGATAATTTAGAGTTATCTAGACAAAAGTTATTGTTGTCAAAGTGGTGCTTCCAGAAAGACAATTTCGTCATGTTTTTCGAAATTACATATTCGAAAAAAGAAAAATGCACTCCATGGTGTTTATGGTAATGAGTTCTTATTGGTCAACCAGATAATTTCCACCATTATGAAAACTTGTGTTCAGTTTATTCTGACGAAAAACTGATCTCGGTTTTTCCTAATAGATGACTTTTAAGTCATATATGTCTGGTAATACATATTCAATGAATCCACACTGCAGTGTATGAAAGGTATCAGTCTATAGGATAATTTAGAGTTATCTAGACAAAAGTTATTGTTGTCAAAGTGGTGCTTCCAGAAAGACAATTTCGTCATGTTTTTCGAAATTACATATTCGAAAAAAGAAAAATGCACTCTATGGTGTTTATGGTAATGAGTTCTTATTGGTCAACCAGATAATTTCCACCATTATGAAAACTTGTGTTCAGTTTATTCTGACGAAAAACTAATTTCGGTTTGTCCTAATAGATGACTTTTAAGTCATATATGTCTAGTAATATATATTCAATGAATCCATACTGCAGTGTATGAAAGGTATCAGTCTATAGGATAATTTAGAGTTATCTAGACAAAAGTTATTGTTGTCAAAGTGGTGCTTCCAGAAAGACAATTTCGTCATGTTTTTCGAAATTACATATTCGAAAAAAGAAAAATGCACTCTATGGTGTTTATGGTAATGAGTTCTTATTGGTCAACCAGATAATTTCCACCATTATGAAAACTTGTGTTCAGTTTATTCTGACGAAAAACTGATTTCGGTTTTTCCTAATAGATGACTTTTAAGTCATATATGTCTGGTAATACATATTCAATGAATCCACACTGCAGTGTATGAAAGGTATCAGTCTATAGGATAATTTAGAGTTATCTAGACAAAAGTTATTGTTGTCAAAGTGGTGCTTCCAGAAAGACAATTTCGTCATGTTTTTCGAAATTACATATTCGAAAAAAGAAAAATGCACTCTATGGTGTTTATGGTAATGAGTTCATATTGGTCAACCAGATAGTTTCCACCATTATGAAAACTTGTGTTCAGTTTATTCTGACGAAAAACTGATTTCGGTTTTTCCTAATAGATGACTTTTAAGTCATATATGTCTGGTAATACATATTCAATGAATCCACACTGCAGTGTATGAAAGGTATCAGTCTATAGGATAATTTAGAGTTATCTAGACAAAAGTTATTGTTGTCAAAGTGGTGCTTCCAGAAAGACAATTTCGTCATGTTTTTCGAAATTACATATTCGAAAAAAGAAAAATGCACTCTATGGTGTTTATGGTAATGAGTTCTTATTGGTCAACCAGATAATTTCCACCATTATGAAAACTTGTGTTCAGTTTATTCTGACGAAAAACTGATTTCGGTTTTTCCTAATAGATGACTTTTAAGTCATATATGTCTGGTAATACATATTCAATGAATCCACACTGCAGTGTATGAAAGGTATCAGTCTATAGGATAATTTAGAGTTATCTAGACAAAAGTTATTGTTGTCAAAGTGGTGCTTCCAGAAAGACAATTTCGTCATGTTTTTCGAAATTACATATTCGAAAAAAGAAAAATGCACTCTATGGTGTTTATGGTAATGAGTTCTTATTGGTCAACCAGATAGTTTCCACCATTATGAAAACTTGTGTTCAGTTTATTCTGACGAAAAACTGATTTCGGTTTTTCCTAATAGATGACTTTTAAGTCATATATGTCTAGTAATATATATTCAATGAATCCATACTGCAGTGTATGAAAGGTATCAGTCTATAGGATAATTTAGAGTTATCTAGACAAAAGTTATTGTTGTCAAAGTGGTGCTTCCAGAAAGACAATTTCGTCATGTTTTTCGAAATTACATATTCGAAAAAAGAAAAATGCACTCTATGGTGTTTATGGTAATGAGTTCTTATTGGTCAACCAGATAATTTCCACCATTATGAAAACTTGTGTTCAGTTTATTCTGACGAAAAACTGATCTCGGTTTTTCCTAATAGATGACTTTTAAGTCATATATGTCTGGTAATACATATTCAATGAATCCACACTGCAGTGTATGAAAGGTATCAGTCTATAGGATAATTTAGAGTTATCTAGACAAAAGTTATTGTTGTCAAAGTGGTGCTTCCAGAAAGACAATTTCGTCATGTTTTTCGAAATTACATATTCGAAAAAAGAAAAATGCACTCTATGGTGTTTATGGTAATGAGTTCTTATTGGTCAACCAGATAATTTCCACCATTATGAAAACTTGTGTTCAGTTTATTCTGACGAAAAACTGATCTCGGTTTTTCCTAATAGATGACTTTTAAGTCATATATGTCTGGTAATACATATTCAATGAATCCACACTGCAGTGTATGAAAGGTATCAGTCTATAGGATAATTTAGAGTTATCTAGACAAAAGTTATTGTTGTCAAAGTGGTGCTTCCAGAAAGACAATTTCGTCATGTTTTTCGAAATTACATATTCGAAAAAAGAAAAATGCACTCTATGGTGTTTATGGTAATGAGTTCTTATTGGTCAACCAGATAATTTCCACCATTATGAAAACTTGTGTTCAGTTTATTCTGACGAAAAACTGATCTCGGTTTTTCCTAATAGATGACTTTTAAGTCATATATGTCTGGTAATACATATTCAATGAATCCACACTGCAGTGTATGAAAGGTATCAGTCTATAGGATAATTTAGAGTTATCTAGACAAAAGTTATTGTTGTCAAAGTGGTGCTTCCAGAAAGACAATTTCGTCATGTTTTTCGAAATTACATATTCGAAAAAAGAAAAATGCACTCTATGGTGTTTATGGTAATGAGTTCTTATTGGTCAACCAGATAATTTCCACCATTATGAAAACTTGTGTTCAGTTTATTCTGACGAAAAACTGATCTCGGTTTTTCCTAATAGATGACTTTTAAGTCATATATGTCTGGTAATACATATTCAATGAATCCACACTGCAGTGTATGAAAGGTATCAGTCTATAGGATAATTTAGAGTTATCTAGACAAAAGTTATTGTTGTCAAAGTGGTGCTTCCAGAAAGACAATTTCGTCATGTTTTTCGAAATTACATATTCGAAAAAAGAAAAATGCACTCTATGGTGTTTATGGTAATGAGTTCTTATTGGTCAACCAGATAATTTCCACCATTATGAAAACTTGTGTTCAGTTTATTCTGACGAAAAACTGATCTCGGTTTTTCCTAATAGATGACTTTTAAGTCATATATGTCTGGTAATACATATTCAATGAATCCACACTGCAGTGTATGAAAGGTATCAGTCTATAGGATAATTTAGAGTTATCTAGACAAAAGTTATTGTTGTCAAAGTGGTGCTTCCAGAAAGACAATTTCGTCATGTTTTTCGAAATTACATATTCGAAAAAAGAAAAATGCACTCTATGGTGTTTATGGTAATGAGTTCATATTGGTCAACCAGATAATTTCCACCATTATGAAAACTTGTGTTCAGTTTATTCTGACGAAAAACTGATTTCGGTTTTTCCTAATAGATGACTTTTAAGTCATATATGTCTGGTAATACATATTCAATGAATCCACACTGCAGTGTATGAAAGGTATCAGTCTATAAGATAATCTAGAGTTATCTAGACAAAAGTTATTGTTGTCAAAGTGGTGCTTCCAGAAAGACAATTTCGTCATGTTTTTCGAAATTACATATTCGAAAAAAGAAAAATGCACTCTATGGTGTTTATGGTAATGAGTTCATATTGGTCAACCAGATAATTTCCACCATTATGAAAACTTGTGTTCAGTTTATTCTGACGAAAAACTGATTTCGGTTTTTCCTAATAGATGACTTTTAAGTCATATATGTCTGGTAATACATATTCAATGAATCCACACTGCAGTGTATGAAAGGTATCAGTCTATAAGATAATCTAGAGTTATCTAGACAAAAGTTATTGTTGTCAAAGTGGTGCTTCCAGAAAGACAATTTCGTCATGTTTTTCGAAATTACATATTCGAAAAAAGAAAAATGCACTCTATGGTGTTTATGGTAATGAGTTCATATTGGTCAACCAGATAATTTCCACCATTATGAAAACTTGTGTTCAGTTTATTCTGACGAAAAACTGATTTCGGTTTTTCCTAATAGATGACTTTTAAGTCATATATGTCAGGTAATACATATTCAATGAATCCACACTGCAGTGTATGAAAGGTATCAGTCTATAAGATAATCTAGAGTTATCTAGACAAAAGTTATTGTTGTCAAAGTGGTGCTTCCAGAAAGACAATTTCGTCATGTTTTTCGAAATTACATATTCGAAAAAAGAAAAATGCACTCTATGGTGTTTATGGTAATGAGTTCATATTGGTCAACCAGATAATTTCCACCATTATGAAAACTTGTGTTCAGTTTATTCTGACGAAAAACTGATTTCGGTTTTTCCTAATAGATGACTTTTAAGTCATATATGTCTGGTAATACATATTCAATGAATCCACACTGCAGTGTATGAAAGGTATCAGTCTATAAGATAATCTAGAGTTATCTAGACAAAAGTTATTGTTGTCAAAGTGGTGCTTCCAGAAAGACAATTTCGTCATGTTTTTCGAAATTACATATTCGAAAAAAGAAAAATGCACTCTATGGTGTTTATGGTAATGAGTTCATATTGGTCAACCAGATAGTTTCCACCATTATGAAAACTTGTGTTCAGTTTATTCTGACGAAAAACTGATTTCGGTTTTTCCTAATAGATGACTTTTAAGTCATATATGTCTGGTAATACATATTCAATGAATCCACACTGCAGTGTATGAAAGGTATCAGTCTATAAGATAATCTAGAGTTATCTAGACAAAAGTTATTGTTGTCAAAGTGGTGCTTCCAGAAAGACAATTTCGTCATGTTTTTCGAAATTACATATTCGAAAAAAGAAAAATGCACTCTATGGTGTTTATGGTAATGAGTTCATATTGGTCAACCAGATAATTTCCACCATTATGAAAACTTGTGTTCAGTTTATTCTGACGAAAAACTGATTTCGGTTTTTCCTAATAGATGACTTTTAAGTCATATATGTCAGGTAATACATATTCAATGAATCCACACTGCAGTGTATGAAAGGTATCAGTCTATAAGATAATCTAGAGTTATCTAGACAAAAGTTATTGTTGTCAAAGTGGTGCTTCCAGAAAGACAATTTCGTCATGTTTTTCGAAATTACATATTCGAAAAAAGAAAAATGCACTCTATGGTGTTTATGGTAATGAGTTCATATTGGTCAACCAGATAATTTCCACCATTATGAAAACTTGTGTTCAGTTTATTCTGACGAAAAACTGATCTCGGTTTTTCCTAATAGATGACTTTTAAGTCATATATGTCTGGTAATACATATTCAATGAATCCACACTGCAGTGTATGAAAGGTATCAGTCTATAGGATAATTTAGAGTTATCTAGACAAAAGTTATTGTTGTCAAAGTGGTGCTTCCAGAAAGACAATTTCGTCATGTTTTTCGAAATTACATATTCGAAAAAAGAAAAATGCACTCTATGGTGTTTATGGTAATGAGTTCTTATTGGTCAACCAGATAATTTCCACCATTATGAAAACTTGTGTTCAGTTTATTCTGACGAAAAACTGATCTCGGTTTTTCCTAATAGATGACTTTTAAGTCATATATGTCTGGTAATACATATTCAATGAATCCACACTGCAGTGTATGAAAGGTATCAGTCTATAGGATAATTTAGAGTTATCTAGACAAAAGTTATTGTTGTCAAAGTGGTGCTTCCAGAAAGACAATTTCGTCATGTTTTTCGAAATTACATATTCGAAAAAAGAAAAATGCACTCTATGGTGTTTATGGTAATGAGTTCTTATTGGTCAACCAGATAATTTCCACCATTATGAAAACTTGTGTTCAGTTTATTCTGACGAAAAACTGATCTCGGTTTTTCCTAATAGATGACTTTTAAGTCATATATGTCTGGTAATACATATTCAATGAATCCACACTGCAGTGTATGAAAGGTATCAGTCTATAGGATAATTTAGAGTTATCTAGACAAAAGTTATTGTTGTCAAAGTGGTGCTTCCAGAAAGACAATTTCGTCATGTTTTTCGAAATTACATATTCGAAAAAAGAAAAATGCACTCTATGGTGTTTATGGTAATGAGTTCTTATTGGTCAACCAGATAATTTCCACCATTATGAAAACTTGTGTTCAGTTTATTCTGACGAAAAACTGATCTCGGTTTTTCCTAATAGATGACTTTTAAGTCATATATGTCTGGTAATACATATTCAATGAATCCACACTGCAGTGTATGAAAGGTATCAGTCTATAGGATAATTTAGAGTTATCTAGACAAAAGTTATTGTTGTCAAAGTGGTGCTTCCAGAAAGACAATTTCGTCATGTTTTTCGAAATTACATATTCGAAAAAAGAAAAATGCACTCTATGGTGTTTATGGTAATGAGTTCTTATTGGTCAACCAGATAATTTCCACCATTATGAAAACTTGTGTTCAGTTTATTCTGACGAAAAACTGATCTCGGTTTTTCCTAATAGATGACTTTTAAGTCATATATGTCTGGTAATACATATTCAATGAATCCACACTGCAGTGTATGAAAGGTATCAGTCTATAGGATAATTTAGAGTTATCTAGACAAAAGTTATTGTTGTCAAAGTGGTGCTTCCAGAAAGACAATTTCGTCATGTTTTTCGAAATTACATATTCGAAAAAAGAAAAATGCACTCTATGGTGTTTATGGTAATGAGTTCTTATTGGTCAACCAGATAATTTCCACCATTATGAAAACTTGTGTTCAGTTTATTCTGACGAAAAACTGATCTCGGTTTTTCCTAATAGATGACTTTTAAGTCATATATGTCTGGTAATACATATTCAATGAATCCACACTGCAGTGTATGAAAGGTATCAGTCTATAGGATAATTTAGAGTTATCTAGACAAAAGTTATTGTTGTCAAAGTGGTGCTTCCAGAAAGACAATTTCGTCATGTTTTTCGAAATTACATATTCGAAAAAAGAAAAATGCACTCTATGGTGTTTATGGTAATGAGTTCTTATTGGTCAACCAGATAATTTCCACCATTATGAAAACTTGTGTTCAGTTTATTCTGACGAAAAACTGATCTCGGTTTTTCCTAATAGATGACTTTTAAGTCATATATGTCTGGTAATACATATTCAATGAATCCACACTGCAGTGTATGAAAGGTATCAGTCTATAGGATAATTTAGAGTTATCTAGACAAAAGTTATTGTTGTCAAAGTGGTGCTTCCAGAAAGACAATTTCGTCATGTTTTTCGAAATTACATATTCGAAAAAAGAAAAATGCACTCTATGGTGTTTATGGTAATGAGTTCTTATTGGTCAACCAGATAGTTTCCACCATTATGAAAACTTGTGTTCAGTTTATTCTGACGAAAAACTGATTTCGGTTTTTCCTAATAGATGACTTTTAAGTCATATATGTCTAGTAATATATATTCAATGAATCCATACTGCAGTGTATGAAAGGTATCAGTCTATAGGATAATTTAGAGTTATCTAGACAAAAGTTATTGTTGTCAAAGTGGTGCTTCCAGAAAGACAATTTCGTCATGTTTTTCGAAATTACATATTCGAAAAAAGAAAAATGCACTCTATGGTGTTTATGGTAATGAGTTCTTATTGGTCAACCAGATAGTTTCCACCATTATGAAAACTTGTGTTCAGTTTATTCTGACGAAAAACTGATTTCGGTTTTTCCTAATAGATGACTTTTAAGTCATATATGTCTGGTAATACATATTCAATGAATCCACACTGCAGTGTATGAAAGGTATCAGTCTATAGGATAATTTAGAGTTATCTAGACAAAAGTTATTGTTGTCAAAGTGGTGCTTCCAGAAAGACAATTTCGTCATGTTTTTCGAAATTACATATTCGAAAAAAGAAAAATGCGCTTTATGGTGTTTATGGTAATGAGTTCTTATTGGTCAACCAGATAATTTCCACCATTATGAAAACTTGTGTTCAGTTTATTCTGACGAAAAACTGATTTCGGTTTTTCCTAATAGATGACTTTTAAGTCATATATGTCTGGTAATACATATTCAATGAATCCACACTGCAGTGTATGAAAGGTATCAGTCTATAGGATAATTTAGAGTTATCTAGACAAAAGTTATTGTTGTCAAAGTGGTGCTTCCAGAAAGACAATTTCGTCATGTTTTTCGAAATTACATATTCGAAAAAAGAAAAATGCACTCCATGGTGTTTATGGTAATGAGTTCTTATTGGTCAACCAGATAATTTCCACCATTATGAAAACTTGTGTTCAGTTTATTCTGACGAAAAACTGATTTCGGTTTTTCCTAATAGATGACTTTTAAGTCATATATGTCTGGTAATACATATTCAATGAATCCACACTGCAGTGTATGAAAGGTATCAGTCTATAGGATAATTTAGAGTTATCTAGACAAAAGTTATTGTTGTCAAAGTGGTGCTTCCAGAAAGACAATTTCGTCATGTTTTTCGAAATTACATATTCGAAAAAAGAAAAATGCGCTTTATGGTGTTTATGGTAATGAGTTCTTATTGGTCAACCAGATAATTTCCACCATTATGAAAACTTGTGTTCAGTTTATTCTGACGAAAAACTGATTTCGGTTTTTCCTAATAGATGACTTTTAAGTCATATATGTCTAGTAATATATATTCAATGAATCCATACTGCAGTGTATGAAAGGTATCAGTCTATAGGATAATTTAGAGTTATCTAGACAAAAGTTATTGTTGTCAAAGTGGTGCTTCCAGAAAGACAATTTCGTCATGTTTTTCGAAATTACATATTCGAAAAAAGAAAAATGCACTCTATGGTGTTTATGGTAATGAGTTCTTATTGGTCAACCAGATAATTTCCACCATTATGAAAACTTGTGTTCAGTTTATTCTGACGAAAAACTGATTTCGGTTTTTCCTAATAGATGACTTTTAAGTCATATATGTCTGGTAATACATATTCAATGAATCCACACTGCAGTGTATGAAAGGTATCAGTCTATAGGATAATTTAGAGTTATCTAGACAAAAGTTATTGTTGTCAAAGTGGTGCTTCCAGAAAGACAATTTCGTCATGTTTTTCGAAATTACATATTCGAAAAAGAAAAATGCACTCTATGGTGTTTATGGTAATGAGTTCTTATTGGTCAACCAGATAGTTTCCATCATTATGAAAACTTGTGTTCAGTTTATTCTGACGAAAAACTGATTTCGGTTTTTCCTAATAGATGACTTTTAAGTCATATATGTCTAGTAATATATATTCAATGAATCCATACTGCAGTGTATGAAAGGTATCAGTCTATAGGATAATTTAGAGTTATCTAGACAAAAGTTATTGTTGTCAAAGTGGTGCTTCCAGAAAGACAATTTCGTCATGTTTTTCGAAATTACATATTCGAAAAAAGAAAAATGCACTCTATGGTGTTTATGGTAATGAGTTCTTATTGGTCAACCAGATAGTTTCCACCATTATGAAAACTTGTGTTCAGTTTATTCTGACGAAAAACTGATTTCGGTTTTTCCTAATAGATGACTTTTAAGTCATATATGTCTGGTAATACATATTCAATGAATCCACACTGCAGTGTATGAAAGGTATCAGTCTATAGGATAATTTAGAGTTATCTAGACAAAAGTTATTGTTGTCAAAGTGGTGCTTCCAGAAAGACAATTTCGTCATGTTTTTCGAAATTACATATTCGAAAAAAGAAAAATGCGCTTTATGGTGTTTATGGTAATGAGTTCTTATTGGTCAACCAGATAATTTCCACCATTATGAAAACTTGTGTTCAGTTTATTCTGACGAAAAACTGATTTCGGTTTTTCCTAATAGATGACTTTTAAGTCATATATGTCTGGTAATACATATTCAATGAATCCACACTGCAGTGTATGAAAGGTATCAGTCTATAGGATAATTTAGAGTTATCTAGACAAAAGTTATTGTTGTCAAAGTGGTGCTTCCAGAAAGACAATTTCGTCATGTTTTTCGAAATTACATATTCGAAAAAAGAAAAATGCACTCTATGGTGTTTATGGTAATGAGTTCTTATTGGTCAACCAGATCATTTCCACCATTATGAAAACTTGTGTTCAGTTTATTCTGACGAAAAACTGATTTCGGTTTGTCCTAATAGATGACTTTTAAGTCATATATGTCTAGTAATACATATTCAATGAATCCACACTGCAGTGTATGAAAGGTATCAGTCTATAAGATAATCTAGAGTTATCTAGACAAAAGTTATTGTTGTCAAAGTGGTGCTTCCAGAAAGACAATTTTGTCATGTTTTTCGAAATTACCTATTCGAAAATAGAAAAATGCACTCTATGGTGTTTATGGTAATGAGTTCTTATTGGTCAACCAGATCATTTCCACCATTATGAAAACTTGTGTTCAGTTTATTCTGACGAAAAACTGATTTCGGTTTGTCCTAATAGATGACTTTTAAGTCATATATGTCTAGTAATACATATTCAATGAATCCACACTGCAGTGTATGAAAGGTATCAGTCTATAAGATATTCTAGAGTTATCTAGACAAAAGTTATTGTTGTCAAAGTGGTGCTTCCAGAAAGACAATTTCGTCATGTTTTTCGAAATTACATATTCGAAAAAAGAAAAATGCACTCTATGGTGTTTATGGTAATGAGTTCTTATTGGTCAACCAGATAATTTCCACCATTATGAAAACTTGTGTTCAGTTTATTCTGACGAAAAACTGATTTCGGTTTTTCCTAATAGATGACTTTTAAGTCATATATGTCTGGTAATACATATTCAATGAATCCACACTGCAGTGTATGAAAGGTATCAGTCTATAAGATAATCTAGAGTTATCTAGACAAAAGTTATTGTTGTCAAAGTGGTGCTTCCAGAAAGACAATTTTGTCATGTTTTTCGAAATTACCTATTCGAAAAAAGAAAAATGCACTCTATGGTGTTTATGGTAATGGGTTCTTATTGGTCAACCAGATAATTTCCACCATTATGAAAACTTGTGTTCAGTTTATTCTGACGAAAAACTGATTTCGGTTTTTCCTAATAGATGACTTTTAAGTCATATATGTCTGGTAATACATATTCAATGAATCCACACTGCAGTGTATGAAAGGTATCAGTCTATAGGATAATTTAGAGTTATCTAGACAAAAGTTATTGTTGTCAAAGTGGTGCTTCCAGAGAGACAATATCGTCATGTTTTTCGAAATTACATATTCGAAAAAAGAAAAATGCACTCTATGGTGTTTATGGTAATGAGTTCTTATTGGTCAACCAGATAATTTCCACCATTATGAAAACTTGTGTTCAGTTTATTCTGACGAAAAACTGATTTCGGTTTTTCCTAATAGATGACTTTTAAGTCATATATGTCTGGTAATACATATTCAATGAATCCACACTGCAGTGTATGAAAGGTATCAGTCTATAAGATAATCTAGAGTTATCTAGACAAAAGTTATTGTTGTCAAAGTGGTGCTTCCAGAAAGACAATTTTGTCATGTTTTTCGAAATTACCTATTCGAAAAAAGAAAAATGCACTCTATGGTGTTTATGGTAATGAGTTCATATTGGTCAACCAGATAATTTCCACCATTATGAAAACTTGTGTTCAGTTTATTCTGACGAAAAACTGATTTCGGTTTTTCCTAATAGATGACTTTTAAGTCATATATGTCTGGTAATACATATTCAATGAATCCACACTGCAGTGTATGAAAGGTATCAGTCTATAAGATAATCTAGAGTTATCTAGACAAAAGTTATTGTTGTCAAAGTGGTGCTTCCAGAAAGACAATTTTGTCATGTTTTTCGAAATTACATATTCGAAAAAAGAAAAATGCACTCTATGGTGTTTATGGTAATGAGTTCTTATTGGTCAACCAGATAATTTCCACCATTATGAAAACTTGTGTTCAGTTTATTCTGACGAAAAACTGATTTCGGTTTTTCCTAATAGATGACTTTTAAGTCATATATGTCTGGTAATACATATTCAATGAATCCACACTGCAGTGTATGAAAGGTATCAGTCTATAAGATAATCTAGAGTTATCTAGACAAAAGTTATTGTTGTCAAAGTGGTGCTTCCAGAAAGACAATTTTGTCATGTTTTTCGAAATTACCTATTCGAAAAAAGAAAAATGCACTCTATGGTGTTTATGGTAATGAGTTCTTATTGGTCAACCAGATAATTTCCACCATTATGAAAACTTGTGTTCAGTTTATTCTGACGAAAAACTGATTTCGGTTTTTCCTAATAGATGACTTTTAAGTCATATATGTCTGGTAATACATATTCAATGAATCCACACTGCAGTGTATGAAAGGTATCAGTCTATAAGATAATCTAGAGTTATCTAGACAAAAGTTATTGTTGTCAAAGTGGTGCTTCCAGAGAGACAATATCGTCATGTTTTTCGAAATTACATATTCGAAAAAAGAAAAATGCACTCTATGGTGTTTATGGTAATGAGTTCATATTGGTCAACCAGATAATTTCCACCATTATGAAAACTTGTGTTCAGTTTATTCTGACGAAAAACTGATTTCGGTTTTTCCTAATAGATGACTTTTAAGTCATATATGTCTGGTAATACATATTCAATGAATCCACACTGCAGTGTATGAAAGGTATCAGTCTATAAGATAATCTAGAGTTATCTAGACAAAAGTTATTGTTGTCAAAGTGGTGCTTCCAGAAAGACAATTTTGTCATGTTTTTCGAAATTACATATTCGAAAAAAGAAAAATGCACTCTATGGTGTTTATGGTAATGAGTTCTTATTGGTCAACCAGATAATTTCCACCATTATGAAAACTTGTGTTCAGTTTATTCTGACGAAAAACTGATTTCGGTTTTTCCTAATAGATGACTTTTAAGTCATATATGTCAGGTAATACATATTCAATGAATCCACACTGCAGTGTATGAAAGGTATCAGTCTATAAGATAATCTAGAGTTATCTAGACAAAAGTTATTGTTGTCAAAGTGGTGCTTCCAGAAAGACAATTTTGTCATGTTTTTCGTAATTACATATTCGAAAAAAGAAAAATGCACTCTATGGTGTTTATGGTAATGAGTTCATATTGGTCAACCAGATAATTTCCACCATTATGAAAACTTGTGTTCAGTTTATTCTGACGAAAAACTGATTTCGGTTTTTCCTAATAGATGACTTTTAAGTCATATATGTCTGGTAATACATATTCAATGAATCCACACTGCAGTGTATGAAAGGTATCAGTCTATAAGATAATCTAGAGTTATCTAGACAAAAGTTATTGTTGTCAAAGTGGTGCTTCCAGAAAGACAATTTCGTCATGTTTTTCGAAATTACATATTCGAAAAAAGAAAAATGCACTCTATGGTGTTTATGGTAATGAGTTCTTATTGGTCAACCAGATAATTTCCACCATTATGAAAACTTGTGTTCAGTTTATTCTGACGAAAAACTGATTTCGGTTTTTCCTAATAGATGACTTTTAAGTCATATATGTCAGGTAATACATATTCAATGAATCCACACTGCAGTGTATGAAAGGTATCAGTCTATAAGATAATCTAGAGTTATCTAGACAAAAGTTATTGTTGTCAAAGTGGTGCTTCCAGAAAGACAATTTCGTCA
Organism: Rhynchophorus ferrugineus; assembly: GCF_030347505.1. Taxonomy (NCBI): domain Eukaryota; kingdom Metazoa; phylum Arthropoda; class Insecta; order Coleoptera; family Curculionidae; genus Rhynchophorus; species Rhynchophorus ferrugineus. The sequence goes on along the minus strand of NW_027472590.1, from coordinate 24,573,265 downwards.
TGTTTTTCGAAATTACATATTCGAAAAAAGAAAAATGCACTCTATGGTGTTTATGGTAATGAGTTCATATTGGTCAACCAGATAATTTCCACCATTATGAAAACTTGTGTTCAGTTTATTCTGACGAAAAACTGATTTCGGTTTTTCCTAATAGATGACTTTTAAGTCATATATGTCTGGTAATACATATTCAATGAATCCACACTGCAGTGTATGAAAGGTATCAGTCTATAAGATAATCTAGAGTTATCTAGACAAAAGTTATTGTTGTCAAAGTGGTGCTTCCAGAAAGACAATTTTGTCATGTTTTTCGAAATTACATATTCGAAAAAAGAAAAATGCACTCTATGGTGTTTATGGTAATGAGTTCTTATTGGTCAACCAGATAATTTCCACCATTATGAAAACTTGTGTTCAGTTTATTCTGACGAAAAACTGATTTCGGTTTTTCCTAATAGATGACTTTTAAGTCATATATGTCAGGTAATACATATTCAATGAATCCACACTGCAGTGTATGAAAGGTATCAGTCTATAAGATAATCTAGAGTTATCTAGACAAAAGTTATTGTTGTCAAAGTGGTGCTTCCAGAAAGACAATTTTGTCATGTTTTTCGAAATTACCTATTCGAAAAAAGAAAAATGCACTCTATGGTGTTTATGGTAATGAGTTCTTATTGGTCAACCAGATAATTTCCACCATTATGAAAACTTGTGTTCAGTTTATTCTGACGAAAAACTAATTTCGGTTTGTCCTAATAGATGACTTTTAAGTCATATATGTCTAGTAATATATATTCAATGAATCCATACTGCAGTGTATGAAAGGTATCAGTCTATAGGATAATTTAGAGTTATCTAGACAAAAGTTATTGTTGTCAAAGTGGTGCTTCCAGAAAGACAATTTCGTCATGTTTTTCGAAATTACATATTCGAAAAAAGAAAAATGCACTCTATGGTGTTTATGGTAATGAGTTCTTATTGGTCAACCAGATAATTTCCACCATTATGAAAACTTGTGTTCAGTTTATTCTGACGAAAAACTGATTTCGGTTTTTCCTAATAGATGACTTTTAAGTCATATATGTCTGGTAATACATATTCAATGAATCCACACTGCAGTGTATGAAAGGTATCAGTCTATAAGATAATCTAGAGTTATCTAGACAAAAGTTATTGTTGTCAAAGTGGTGCTTCCAGAAAGACAATTTCGTCATGTTTTTCGAAATTACATATTCGAAAAAAGAAAAATGCACTCTATGGTGTTTATGGTAATGAGTTCATATTGGTCAACCAGATAATTTCCACCATTATGAAAACTTGTGTTCAGTTTATTCTGACGAAAAACTGATTTCGGTTTTTCCTAATAGATGACTTTTAAGTCATATATGTCAGGTAATACATATTCAATGAATCCACACTGCAGTGTATGAAAGGTATCAGTCTATAAGATAATCTAGAGTTATCTAGACAAAAGTTATTGTTGTCAAAGTGGTGCTTCCAGAAAGACAATTTCGTCATGTTTTTCGAAATTACATATTCGAAAAAAGAAAAATGCACTCTATGGTGTTTATGGTAATGAGTTCATATTGGTCAACCAGATAATTTCCACCATTATGAAAACTTGTGTTCAGTTTATTCTGACGAAAAACTGATTTCGGTTTTTCCTAATAGATGACTTTTAAGTCATATATGTCTGGTAATACATATTCAATGAATCCACACTGCAGTGTATGAAAGGTATCAGTCTATAAGATAATCTAGAGTTATCTAGACAAAAGTTATTGTTGTCAAAGTGGTGCTTCCAGAAAGACAATTTCGTCATGTTTTTCGAAATTACATATTCGAAAAAAGAAAAATGCACTCTATGGTGTTTATGGTAATGAGTTCATATTGGTCAACCAGATAATTTCCACCATTATGAAAACTTGTGTTCAGTTTATTCTGACGAAAAACTGATTTCGGTTTTTCCTAATAGATGACTTTTAAGTCATATATGTCTGGTAATACATATTCAATGAATCCACACTGCAGTGTATGAAAGGTATCAGTCTATAAGATAATCTAGAGTTATCTAGACAAAAGTTATTGTTGTCAAAGTGGTGCTTCCAGAAAGACAATTTCGTCATGTTTTTCGAAATTACATATTCGAAAAAAGAAAAATGCACTCTATGGTGTTTATGGTAATGAGTTCATATTGGTCAACCAGATAATTTCCACCATTATGAAAACTTGTGTTCAGTTTATTCTGACGAAAAACTGATTTCGGTTTTTCCTAATAGATGACTTTTAAGTCATATATGTCAGGTAATACATATTCAATGAATCCACACTGCAGTGTATGAAAGGTATCAGTCTATAAGATAATCTAGAGTTATCTAGACAAAAGTTATTGTTGTCAAAGTGGTGCTTCCAGAAAGACAATTTCGTCATGTTTTTCGAAATTACATATTCGAAAAAAGAAAAATGCACTCTATGGTGTTTATGGTAATGAGTTCATATTGGTCAACCAGATAATTTCCACCATTATGAAAACTTGTGTTCAGTTTATTCTGACGAAAAACTGATTTCGGTTTTTCCTAATAGATGACTTTTAAGTCATATATGTCTGGTAATACATATTCAATGAATCCACACTGCAGTGTATGAAAGGTATCAGTCTATAAGATAATCTAGAGTTATCTAGACAAAAGTTATTGTTGTCAAAGTGGTGCTTCCAGAAAGACAATTTCGTCATGTTTTTCGAAATTACATATTCGAAAAAAGAAAAATGCACTCTATGGTGTTTATGGTAATGAGTTCATATTGGTCAACCAGATAGTTTCCACCATTATGAAAACTTGTGTTCAGTTTATTCTGACGAAAAACTGATTTCGGTTTTTCCTAATAGATGACTTTTAAGTCATATATGTCTGGTAATACATATTCAATGAATCCACACTGCAGTGTATGAAAGGTATCAGTCTATAAGATAATCTAGAGTTATCTAGACAAAAGTTATTGTTGTCAAAGTGGTGCTTCCAGAAAGACAATTTCGTCATGTTTTTCGAAATTACATATTCGAAAAAAGAAAAATGCACTCTATGGTGTTTATGGTAATGAGTTCATATTGGTCAACCAGATAATTTCCACCATTATGAAAACTTGTGTTCAGTTTATTCTGACGAAAAACTGATTTCGGTTTTTCCTAATAGATGACTTTTAAGTCATATATGTCAGGTAATACATATTCAATGAATCCACACTGCAGTGTATGAAAGGTATCAGTCTATAAGATAATCTAGAGTTATCTAGACAAAAGTTATTGTTGTCAAAGTGGTGCTTCCAGAAAGACAATTTCGTCATGTTTTTCGAAATTACATATTCGAAAAAAGAAAAATGCACTCTATGGTGTTTATGGTAATGAGTTCATATTGGTCAACCAGATAATTTCCACCATTATGAAAACTTGTGTTCAGTTTATTCTGACGAAAAACTGATTTCGGTTTTTCCTAATAGATGACTTTTAAGTCATATATGTCTGGTAATACATATTCAATGAATCCACACTGCAGTGTATGAAAGGTATCAGTCTATAAGATAATCTAGAGTTATCTAGACAAAAGTTATTGTTGTCAAAGTGGTGCTTCCAGAAAGACAATTTTGTCATGTTTTTCGAAATTACATATTCGAAAAAAGAAAAATGCACTCTATGGTGTTTATGGTAATGAGTTCATATTGGTCAACCAGATAATTTCCACCATTATGAAAACTTGTGTTCAGTTTATTCTGACGAAAAACTGATTTCGGTTTTTCCTAATAGATGACTTTTAAGTCATATATGTCTGGTAATACATATTCAATGAATCCACACTGCAGTGTATGAAAGGTATCAGTCTATAGGATAATTTAGAGTTATCTAGACAAAAGTTATTGTTGTCAAAGTGGTGCTTCCAGAGAGACAATTTCGTCATGTTTTTCGAAATTACATATTCGAAAAAAGAAAAATGCACTCTATGGTGTTTATGGTAATGAGTTCTTATTGGTCAACCAGATAATTTCCACCATTATGAAAACTTGTGTTCAGTTTATTCTGACGAAAAACTGATTTCGGTTTTTCCTAATAGATGACTTTTAAGTCATATATGTCAGGTAATACATATTCAATGAATCCACACTGCAGTGTATGAAAGGTATCAGTCTATAAGATAATCTAGAGTTATCTAGACAAAAGTTATTGTTGTCAAAGTGGTGCTTCCAGAAAGACAATTTTGTCATGTTTTTCGAAATTACATATTCGAAAAAAGAAAAATGCACTCTATGGTGTTTATGGTAATGAGTTCTTATTGGTCAACCAGATAATTTCCACCATTATGAAAACTTGTGTTCAGTTTATTCTGACGAAAAACTGATTTCGGTTTTTCCTAATAGATGACTTTTAAGTCATATATGTCAGGTAATACATATTCAATGAATCCACACTGCAGTGTATGAAAGGTATCAGTCTATAAGATAATCTAGAGTTATCTAGACAAAAGTTATTGTTGTCAAAGTGGTGCTTCCAGAAAGACAATTTCGTCATGTTTTTCGAAATTACATATTCGAAAAAAGAAAAATGCACTCTATGGTGTTTATGGTAATGAGTTCTTATTGGTCAACCAGATAGTTTCCACCATTATGAAAACTTGTGTTCAGTTTATTCTGACGAAAAACTGATTTCGGTTTTTCCTAATAGATGACTTTTAAGTCATATATGTCTGGTAATACATATTCAATGAATCCACACTGCAGTGTATGAAAGGTATCAGTCTATAAGATAATCTAGAGTTATCTAGACAAAAGTTATTGTTGTCAAAGTGGTGCTTCCAGAAAGACAATTTTGTCATGTTTTTCGAAATTACCTATTCGAAAAAAGAAAAATGCACTCTATGGTGTATATGGTAATGAGTTCTTATTGGTCAACCAGATAATTTCCACCATTATGAAAACTTGTGTTCAGTTTATTCTGACGAAAAACTGATTTCGGTTTTTCCTAATAGATGACTTTTAAGTCATATATGTCTGGTAATACATATTCAATGAATCCACACTGCAGTGTATGAAAGGTATCAGTCTATAAGATAATCTAGAGTTATCTAGACAAAAGTTATTGTTGTCAAAGTGGTGCTTCCAGAAAGACAATTTTGTCATGTTTTTCGAAATTACCTATTCGAAAAAAGAAAAATGCACTCTATGGTGTATATGGTAATGAGTTCTTATTGGTCAACCAGATAATTTCCACCATTATGAAAACTTGTGTTCAGTTTATTCTGACGAAAAACTGATTTCGGTTTTTCCTAATAGATGACTTTTAAGTCATATATGTCTGGTAATACATATTCAATGAATCCACACTGCAGTGTATGAAAGGTATCAGTCTATAAGATAATCTAGAGTTATCTAGACAAAAGTTATTGTTGTCAAAGTGGTGCTTCCAGAAAGACAATTTTGTCATGTTTTTCGAAATTACCTATTCGAAAAAAGAAAAATGCACTCTATGGTGTTTATGGTAATGAGTTCTTATTGGTCAACCAGATAATTTCCACCATTATGAAAACTTGTGTTCAGTTTATTCTGACGAAAAACTGATTTCGGTTTTTCCTAATAGATGACTTTTAAGTCATATATGTCTGGTAATACATATTCAATGAATCCACACTGCAGTGTATGAAAGGTATCAGTCTATAAGATAATCTAGAGTTATCTAGACAAAAGTTATTGTTGTCAAAGTGGTGCTTCCAGAAGGACAATTTCGTCATGTTTTTCGAAATTACATATTCGAAAAAAGAAAAATGCACTCTATGGTGTTTATGGTAATGAGTTCTTATTGGTCAACCAGATAATTTCCACCATTATGAAAACTTGTGTTCAGTTTATTCTGACGAAAAACTGATTTCGGTTTTTCCTAATAGATGACTTTTAAGTCATATATGTCTGGTAATACATATTCAATGAATCCACACTGCAGTGTATGAAAGGTATCAGTCTATAAGATAATCTAGAGTTATCTAGACAAAAGTTATTGTTGTCAAAGTGGTGCTTCCAGAAAGACAATTTTGTCATGTTTTTCGAAATTACCTATTCGAAAAAAGAAAAATGCACTCTATGGTGTTTATGGTAATGAGTTCTTATTGGTCAACCAGATAATTTCCACCATTATGAAAACTTGTGTTCAGTTTATTCTGACGAAAAACTGATTTCGGTTTTTCCTAATAGATGACTTTTAAGTCATATATGTCTGGTAATACATATTCAATGAATCCACACTGCAGTGTATGAAAGGTATCAGTCTATAAGATAATCTAGAGTTATCTAGACAAAAGTTATTGTTGTCAAAGTGGTGCTTCCAGAAAGACAATTTCGTCATGTTTTTCGAAATTACATATTCGAAAAAAGAAAAATGCACTCTATGGTGTTTATGGTAATGAGTTCTTATTGGTCAACCAGATAGTTTCCACCATTATGAAAACTTGTGTTCAGTTTATTCTGACGAAAAACTGATTTCGGTTTTTCCTAATAGATGACTTTTAAGTCATATATGTCTGGTAATACATATTCAATGAATCCACACTGCAGTGTATGAAAGGTATCAGTCTATAAGATAATCTAGAGTTATCTAGACAAAAGTTATTGTTGTCAAAGTGGTGCTTCCAGAAAGACAATTTTGTCATGTTTTTCGAAATTACCTATTCGAAAAAAGAAAAATGCACTCTATGGTGTATATGGTAATGAGTTCTTATTGGTCAACCAGATAATTTCCACCATTATGAAAACTTGTGTTCAGTTTATTCTGACGAAAAACTGATTTCGGTTTTTCCTAATAGATGACTTTTAAGTCATATATGTCTGGTAATACATATTCAATGAATCCACACTGCAGTGTATGAAAGGTATCAGTCTATAAGATAATCTAGAGTTATCTAGACAAAAGTTATTGTTGTCAAAGTGGTGCTTCCAGAAAGACAATTTTGTCATGTTTTTCGAAATTATCTATTCGAAAAAAGAAAAATGCACTCTATGGTGTTTATGGTAATGAGTTCTTATTGGTCAACCAGATAATTTCCACCATTATATATATATATATATATATATATACATATACACATATATATATATATATACACACATATATATATATATATGTATATATATATATATATATATATATATATATATATATATATATATATATATATATATATATATATATATATATATATATATATATATATATATATATGGTGCTGGTGGTGCTTCCAGAAAGACAATTTCGTCATGTTTTTCGAAATTACATATTCGAAAAAAGAAAAATGCACTCTATGGTGTTTATGGTAATGAGTTCTTATTGGTCAACCAGATAATTTCCACCATTATATATATATATATATATATATATATATACATAGACACACATATATATATATATATATACACACATATATATATAAATATGTATATATATATATATAAATATGTATATATATATATATATATATATATATATATATATATATGTATGTATATACACATATATATATATATATATATATATATATATATATATATATATATATATACATATATACACATATATATATATATATATATATATATATATATATATATATATATATATACATATATACACATATATATATATATATATATATATATATATATATATATATATATATATATATATATATATACCTTGCACAAACACGTATTGTTTGCAACTAATTTTGTCTATTTAGTAGTACATAATTATATATACTAATTGGGGAATAATTTAATCAAGAATATAACCCAAAAATACATGTTTTTCTTTGAAATTTAAGAACTCTTTAAGAGATGACAACAGGTGCACAGTGAATCACTTGTCCTAGTTACCATAGATATAATTTTTTCCCTTATAAGGTGTATTTTGATTCATTAAAACGGCTTAAAATAACTATAAAATTATTTTTAATAAACTACAACTTTCAACATAAAGCCATACATGCTGAAATATCTAAATATCTTTTAAAAATACATTTTTAATTTACACCATACTTGAAAAGTCATTAAAGATATATATGTTGGTCCTATTGCAGTGTTTAGTTTATTCTTACGTCAGGAGGGTGATTATTTTTCAAACGAACTAATACGTTTCTTAAGGCATTTATTCACGAGAGACGAAACCCATCTTAAAACGTTTTAAACACTGCTAAACTATATATTTATTAGCGATGCTCTTTTACGACCTCTTAACGATTTCGGAATGGATGAAACTAGGGCAACAAAGGTCCTTCGGGAAACATTAGGCTGATGTCTTAGCAGTCTATTGACGTCCGTTCCGAGCAAGTCGAAAATCACTCAACTTATTTTATTTCCAACGTAAATTTTATCCAGTTAAATTAACAGAAAAAAAGAAGAAAGAACCGTGGGGTGTTTTGCCACAACAGAGGAAGGAATGCTGGGGGGTTAATGGTCAGTTAAGAATTTCAATTTGGGATAAAAATAAATTTTCGCCATTTCTGACTTTTTTATGTTGAAACGAAAGACGAAGGTTCGATGTACGTTTTTTCCGTTTGTGCCGCCTATTATTTTAAGGTTCTTACAGTTCGTATTTTAATTACAAATTAAGACAATGTTTGGGTTTTGATAATTTTTAAACTAAGCAGTATATTCTCCATTATTTTACATCTTTTCCCAGTGTTTCTAAGAAAATGACGATATCGCATCGAAATAAAGATGTTAAAATATCGACATTGAGAGCCATCATACTGATCAAAAATTATCAGAAAAAAGTTTCGAAAATACTTGAGCATACGAAGGAATATGGAATGTATCTTCATGTATGCTGGTAATCAGAGGACCCTATGTATAGTGAGTATGTTAGATCCCTCAAAATTTCCGAGTTGAGCTGCAAGACGTGTACGTTTAAACCACAATATACTATACAGAGATTACTAAAAATACATCTATTTCAAAATTAAAAGTGGGATTACTAAGATTTTACCAGAAATGAAAATACAAACTTTCAAAATTCCCCATATTACGTATAATACCAATGTACAAAACATTGACGTCATTTACCGTTTCCTAACCATCATTTCTACATTCCAACGTGTGACGTATTTATTAAGCTTCCATTATATTTGGATTATATATCTTATATTTGACATTTAAAAAAATACTTTTGTGCTACCAACGAAAATAAATGGTAAACAAAAAATTGAACTAAGATTTATCAAGGCAAATAACCTAAATTTTCACGATTTGTCGATACTGACCATACCATACTGGGTGCCTGTAACTAAAATAACAATTTTAAAAAGAATACTAGAACTTTATAGTATGGAAATGAGTGGCTTTTTCAGATATACTAGCACTGAAGTATGATTGAATATCGAAGAACATCAATTAAAGATTCTATCAGTACCACTTGGTAAAAAACTATTAAGTACAGATGATCTAAAAAGTACCCAATAATAACACAATCACCATTTGGGGAGTGTGTAAATAACATTATTGAATTTAAGTGCCTTATATTTGCTAAAACTAATGAAAATTGTATCGATGGAAAACCTATAGAAAAATTTTGTGATGATATTTTGAGAATACAGATGCTAATATATTTGACCAGGGTATCCAAACAATTATTTTACATAGTTGATAGTAACTACAACACATAATTATTTTAACTATATAATTATAAATTATATACATTTTATGATGGATGAATGATTTTGTTCTACTACTGACCTTGTAATATTTCAGTAAATAAAAATAAAACAATTTATTTTTTGTTTATTTTAAGTTTATTTTAATGTTTTTACAAACCTGTAAGAGTTTTTACCAGCAAAGCTTTATCCAGTACTTTACACAATCTATATTGAGACAAGCTTTTACAAATTAAGTACTCCTAAATATTTTAAAAATCGATCTCTACTTAGTTTCTTTTATGTTATTGGACTCAGTATCAATATTTGGATTTATACATCATTTGTACGGGAGCATTATTCGAAGAGTTTGAAATGTCTATTTACAACAACTCACACACACCAGGCTGTGAAATTTTGTTAAAGTCACACTATTCAATCAAATGTGTTAGTTTCCTTAAACCTAGTGAAGTATAGCCATTCGAACTATCTGATATGTAAGAAAACAGAAACTTGATATTAGTGTTTTGTAAACTGGCCGTGATGCAATTTGAAAAACCCTTACTGATAGCTTGGACATAATTAATATTTCTTTTTGTATTTTAAAAATATTTGGTTATTTAGTAATGAATAACATTAAATGTTCAGGGAGTTCATTTAGAAGACTGGTTTTCCGAATTCGGTCTGGTTGCCACTCAAATCTTGTGCAAGTATATATTGCCTTCAGGTACAATTGCACGACTAGATGCGTTAAATTAAAAATAACCAAAGTGTAACCAAAATAACTACTTCACGCGCAGACTTAGAGAGTTTTGTCGGGTATTTTAAAATTACACTATTTTAAACCTATATTTTTCTCTAAAATCCAGTTTTTGCAGAAATATTGCGTAAAATTGTCATAAAATAGTCATCTAACCTGTTCTTGCAACATGTTGCTGAGTATCATGAGTGCCATGCAGTAGGATAGCTGGGTCAGTTGCCGCATAGAGAAAAGTATATTTGGAATAGATTCAGCATCATTCGGAATCCATTTATTTAACAAAATTCATTAATGCAAGGAATTAGTGTTGCCAGCTGACATCTTCGAACCGTAGGTTTTCCTGTTCTGTATATAAGACATGGGCTGAAATGTCCAGGGTATAGTAAAGAACATCCTTTTATTTATAAAACTGGCTTCATTCATCAAGGTAAGCTCTGTCAAGAGCCACCAGTCATTTCAGCGCCGTCCTAACATTCATCATATCACTTTTGTATAATGATTTACCTTTCGCCTCAACTTCGGCCTGTCACCAGTTGCTGTCCGCTCAGATGAAAGTCGTTTTCGTTACAGAGTGAAGGGATAGATCCACGTTTCATCTATTATCACTTATCGATGTAAAATTTCTAGTTTGTTTCGTGTAAACCTGACCAAAGGCTGCTCAGAATCATTAACACGTTGTGGTTTTGGATCAACAGTCGGCAAGCGCGTCACCCAACTTGAACAGAGTTCTGTCATAGATAAATGCTCATGTAATATAAAACCAACACATATTTTGATATCTTTACGATGTTAGCTAACTCATGTAACTACATTTTTCGATAACTCAAAACAATTATGTGCATTTTTTTAATATTTTCTGATTTTACCACCCCATTGCTTCACTTGAAAGGTATTGTTTTCCCATCAAGAAGCAGTGTAAAAGTAAAACACGAAATTGTTTTTGATCCATTGTATTGAATATAACACAAGGACTATCCCTCTTAGCACAATAGCTTTCTTTTGAAAGTTAGTACTAACTGAAGAAAAAACCGAATAAAATAAAACTAGCGCCATCTATGTGTTAGAGCCCGGGACTCTTTAGGCCATGTTTCATATATCCAGCCTCTTTTTTGTATAATTTAGGCAACATCGCGTACAATTTTGAAGTGGTTAGAACGTTTACAATTTAAAATTAAGCTCTAGTGCAAATATAGCATGATGTATGTTATTAATTTCTCAATAATCAGTTATCATCGAAAAATTCTTAATGAAATCACAATCCATATGCCGAAATATCCTCGAGAGCTTGAGCTGTTTTTTTTTCCAAAAGTGTTACAGTTTATTGTCCTCAAACAATTTAGGCTCAGTGATATCAAAATCACCATTTTTATATCACCGAAACGGTGGAGTAGATTAAACATAAGCGTCTAATAGTGTTTGATGGGCTTTGGTAGTAGATTTCGTCAACAAATAATGCAAATGAATGAGTCATGTTATCGAATTCAACAGCTAGATTAAGCTTTTTAATACTTGCTTGCATTGATACTTTGCATCTTCACCAATAAGTAGCCCTGATTGGAATGATTACACTGTGTGACAATTTTCTTTTTTACTATGACATTAAATTTGAAATTGAAATTTGACTTGAAATGACAAAATCAACTTGTTCCCGCTGAAGAGAAAAAATTTGAAGGGATTTTTTGTAACACTTATACTTTTAAAGTTATGATAAATTAAAATGGTATTTTCTTTAGAGGTAACCGAGCCTCTAGTCTTCTTTTAATTTAACATCCCTTAATTTTGAGAAAACAATTTTCAAATACAAAAATCCTTTACCATTTTTATCCATGAGCTTGATAAAAATGTTGCTTTAAACCAAGTTTTATATGCAAGGGTGGAAAAAATCACATTATCTTATGGAATAAGAGGTTCAGATTTAACGTTTGATTTACCACAAAGCCAGTTTTTTGGCCAATCTTTAACTTCATAGTGCTCTTTGGTGTCTTTGCTATCCGACTAACATAGAAAACAACAATATTTCGTGAAACCTCCAAGTAGTCCAAACACCAATAACATAAGCCAATATCAATAATTTTCATAGTATTCTTTGAATACGTTTCTTTTTACCACAAAGCCAGTTTTTTGGCCAATCTTTAACTTCATAGTGCTCTTTGGTGTCTTTGCTATCCGACTAACATAGAAAACAACAATATTTCGTGAAACCTCCAAGTAGTCCAAACACCAATAACATAAGCCAATATCAATAATTTTCATAGTATTCTTTGAATACGTTTCTTTTAAAAATAATTGATTATTAATAAATATGAAAGGATATCGGCTGCCAGTGTGGAAAAATAAAGCTTTTAAGAGTAAACATTATATAATAGAATATGCATTTAACAATACAATAAGTATTTCTAAACAAGTAATCTTATTTAGGCTACAAAAATTGTGTCACACAGTGTTATTAACTGGTTTTCAACTAAAACGGTTCTAAAAAGTACAATTAATGAACTAAACTCCATGTACTACTTCCTACGCGGACGTATACATCAATTTTTACAGTCTAATATGTAAGGGTGGAAAAAATCACAATATCTTCTGGAATAAGAGGTTCAGATTTAATGTTTGATTTACCACAAAGCCAGTTTTTTGGCCAATCTTTAACTTCATAGTGCTCTTTGGTGTCTTTACTATCCCACTAACATTGAAAACAACAATATTTCGTGAAACCTCCAAGTAGTCCAAACACCAATAACTTAAGCCAATATCAACAATCTTCATAGTATTCTTTGAATACGTTTCTTTTAAAAATCACTGAATATTAATAACTATGAAAGGATATCGGCTGCCATTGTGGAATAATAAAGCTTTCAAGAGTAATCATTATATAATAGACTATGCATTTAACAATACAATAAGGATTTCTAAACAAGTAATCTTATTTAAGCTACAAAAATTGTGTCACACAGTGTTATTAACTGATATTTCAACTAAAACGGTTCTAAAAAGTACAATTAATGAACTCAACTCCATATACTACTTCCTACGCGGACGTATACATCAATTTTTACAGTCTAATATGTAAGGGTGGAAAAAATCACAATATCTTATGGAATAAGAGGTTCAGATTTAACGTTTGATTTTCCACAAAGCCAGTTTTTTTGGCCAATCTTTAACTTCATAGTGCTCTTTGGTGTCTTTACTATCCCACTATCATTGAAAACAACAATATTTCGTGAAACCTCCAAGTAGTCCAAACACCAATAACATAAGCCAATATCAACAACTTCATAGTATTCTTTGAATACGTTTCTTTTAAAAATCACTGAATATTAATAAATATGAAAGGATATCGGCTGCCATTGTGGAATAATAAAGCTTTTAAGAGTAAACATTATATTATAGAATATGCATTTAACAATACAATAAGGATTTCTAAACAAGTAATCTTATTTAGGCTACAAAAATTATGTCACACAGTGTTATTAACTGATATTTCAACTAAAACGGTTCTAAAAAATACAATTAATGAACTCAACTCCATGTACTACTTCCTACGCGGACGTATACATCAATTTTTACAGTTTAATATGTAAGGGTGGAAAAAATCACAATATCTTATGGAATAAGAGGTTCAGATTTAACGTTTGATTTTCCACAAAGCCAGTTTTTTTAGCCAATCTTTAACTTCATAGTGCCATTTGGTGTCTTTACTATCCCACTAACATAGAAAACAACAATATTTCGTGAAACCTCCAAGTAGTCCAAACACCAATAACATAAGCCAATATCAACAAACTTCATAGTATTCTTTGAATACGTTTCTTTTAAAAATCACTGAATATTAATAAGCATGAAAGGATATCGGCTACCATTGTGGAATAATAAAGCTTTTAAGCGTAAACATTATATAATAGACTATGCATTTAATAATACAATAAGGATTTCTAAACAAGTAATCTTATTTAAGCTACAAAAATTATGTCACACAGTGTTATTAACTGGTTTTCAACTAAAACGGTTCTAAAAAATACAATTAATGAACTCAACTCCATGTACTACTTCCTACTCGGACGTATACATCAATTTTTAACACACCATCGTATGTTAACAGTAAAATCTACACATCTCACATGAATATATATCTTTCAACGGAAACAAAAATAAATTAATATCATTGCATTGAAATTCGGAATTCTCTCTAGAATATTTCCAGGGAAATCGTGAACGCTGAAACGTTATTACCAAATGCGGAATATTAACTTATTATATACCCACTTCCAGAAGAATAATTGCATGGAAATGCATATCGTCTGTAAAGGACCGTTCCTTTTCATCGATTCCTTTGCGATATTTTAAAGAATGGACTTGCTCGTGCAATTTAAAAGAACGGCTTTAGAGCTTAGAACAAGTTTTAAAGAAATGAATATTTCCACAATAGAAATTCGCCCTTTTATAGTTTCATGTTGACTCCTGCAATCTTTTTGATATGTTGCAGATATTTGAATCGAAAATTCTTCTGATATATTCATATTGGGTTATTATATACTTAGTTATAACATGCATGATGATAGTAATTAATAATCATAAAGGTATAGTATTTATCTAATAAAATAGAATCAATGGATTTATAAACATGATTTAATTTTTTTATTTAGTTCGAAGTCGATATATTTAATAAATTATAACCAGGAAATAACGGAATATGCTATGATATTGATCTCCAATGTGAGTTAATTACATCAGTATTGAGTAACTGACTCAATAAGTATGTATAGGAAGAGGAAATATATCAATAAGTGGTTATTCTAACAAGGAAGTATACATTCAGAACATCCACGTCTAAAGAAAAAAAATCCTTGATCATAAAAATATATCCGTTTGTTGACAAAGTATCGGTTTTGCTACAATTTCATTATTCGAAACAAAATATAGAGAAATCACGAAACGTGACTGTTTAAAAGCAACAAAGCCTTTAACTTTACTTTAACAACTATTTTATGTGCAATCTTTTTGATATGTAGCAGATATTTGAATCGATAATTCTTCTGATATATTCATATTGGGTTATCATGTATTTAGTTATAACATGCATGATAACAGTAATTAATATAATCATAAAGGTATAGTATTTATCTAATAAAATAGAATCAATGGATTAATAAACATGTATTAATTTTCTTATTTAGTTCGAAATCGATATATTTAATAAAATATATCCAGGAAATAACGCAGTATGCTATGATATTGATCTCCAATGTGAGTTAATTATGTCAGTATTCAGTAACTGACGCAATAAGGATGTGGAAAGAGGAAATATATCAATAAGTGGTTATTCTAACAAGGAAGTATACATTTAGGGCATCCGCGTCTAAAGAAAAAAATTCCTTGATCAAGAAAATATATCCGCTTGTTGACAAAGTATCGTTTTTGTTACAATTTCATTATTCGAAACTAAATATAGAGAAATCACGAAACGTGACTGTTTAAAAGCAACAAAACCTTTAACTTTACTTTAACAACTATTTTATTTGATGGAAAAAATTGGTGAGTTGGTGAATGGAGGTGCAAAACGACTCGGTGGGTCTAAAGCTATTCTAGCAAAAATCAAATTTTTATCTATAGACGAATTATTCTTCACACTATTCAGTCATAACTTAAACATATCGCATTGGTCCTCCAAAAGAACAGTCTTCGTATACTATGCTTGTGTCGGAAACCAGGACTAGCGCAGTTTTAGCCATTATGTCCAATCTACTTGTTGTACATTTGTAGCTTATGCTGCCATACTTTAGCTCCAACTCAATTTATTGACACCAACGAATTCGTCCAGTAACTGCAGAATTGTCTTCAATCCAACGTGAGCCCGTCCTCTCTTCTTGATAATTTGATTCCGGCCAATTTAATGAATTCAAATGAGAACAACCTTATGATCTGCCAGGATTCCTACCTGCCTACTTGATATCGATACCGGTGGTCACTTTGGAACGAACTTATGTCTTATAATAGGATTTTTTTTAAATTTTCTTCTGAAAACTTTTATTTCCAACAAAATGTACCATAACGTTGCTCTCTTAAATTTGTCATAGTTTGCTATTATTTTCATCAACGCTCGTTAACATTTTCATCTCAAATCATTTTGGTATCACTATATTGCTTCTTATTTTCTTGTGTTACTACTTATATAAATTTGTTTTCGAAAAATTGTAGAATTTCCCGAGTCTTGCAAGATTTCAAAAACCTAGTCATTTTCGCTATATATACACATATACTATAATCATAATACATCCCAAATGCATTTTCCATATCATCTGTAAAAAAATTAGCATCAATTCTAACCTATGTATATTCTGAACAGTTATACACAAATCTTAAACATCTTTAATTATTTACGTTCTTATCATTCTTCCAAGTTTCATTCAGTCACTCTAACCTTCACTATCAGAATTAGTGATCAAGTCAATTACTAAATTGTTAATTTCTAATCTATCGAACATTTGTTCACAATCACCTTTTGTCAAATTTTTTTTCTGTGTGCCTTATGAAGTACTTCCAAACCAAAGGTGCTGTTTTAGGCAACACTTTTAGTATTCAGTATAGCTGCAACGCGCTAAGAAATATTTCCAATAAAAACCTCTTCTAGTCAATATATAATAGTATCAATACCCCTCTAACGCGTTTTACTGAAAAAAAGGGGCATTATTTCGTTCCTGCTGGAAGTTCGATTGGATATACAATTTGTTTCTGAATAGGACTATTTATTTGAAAACAGACTCTGCAGAAATTATCAGAACAAACAAATCACTAACATATTGCTAGGCTATAATTTAATTACTTATAACGTAATTATTTTCAATAAAGTTGAAGTATTTGGAGACATTTAACAACCAGGCATGTTTTATAGGATCATTCCGTTACATGTTGGAACGAAACACCATTATGTCTCTCTAACTGGAATAAAGTAAGAATTATTTTGAATGAACATTATTTAATCTGATGTAATGCTTTCAAATCTTTTATGAATCACTATATAACACAATATTGGTGAAGCGGTTTAAGTTATAAATAAATACAATACATTAATATAATTAGTTTAAATCAGTTTTCTCCTTATCACAGATTTTGTCTTTATTCTAATGTAACTAATAGGGAATAAAATAATTCAAAGGAGCATATATTATGTGAGAGTGATATGACTTCTCATTCATTTACACAGTTGTTTAGAAACTAATTTTTTATGAATCATCATTCATGGAAATAATATGTAAAACAGGGCTACAGACTCATTAGCTGAAGCAAAACAATTTCGATGAAAGAATGCAACATTGTCGTACAGGGACTACATATGCTTATGCATGAGAAAGTGCCTAAAAGATCCATATAGTTGTATTTTCAACAGCTTCTGTTGGAAGTAAAGGTTTTTAAAAGAAAAGAAACTGGCATTTTTCGTACTATGAGATTCAAGTTCGCTTGAAAATGTAAATGTTCTAGGGAATAAAATAATTCAAAAAATCAAATATTATGTGAGAGTATTGATAAACATTTAAATATAATGACATCTCATTTGTGAATTTGCAGGAAACTTTATGAACATTCTTTTATTCTTTTTATTTATGTATTCTTTATGAATTCTTTATGAACATTGTTTCTAGTCGTTTCCGACTAAACTACAATTTGCCTTAATGTTAACTTAAATCTAAGTATATAACTAGGAGGACCCATCGGCCCTATCTCAGTCTCTGGTGAAATAATGTTTAAACATGTCACTGCTGTATTTTTTTTATTATATGAACCTCACTACGCAACACTATACAAGATCAGATGGTTTGACCCTTTTGAGTCGGTATCCTGGTATACAAAAGCTGCAATACTTCAATATTCTCATGAGAGTGGAGTCTTTCCTCATGCCCCCTTGCAATTCTCTTGAATTCTTGACTGACTGTGGGTATCTGAAGGTCTCGATATAGGTAACCGGTCCTATAGTATTTGGGTGCGCATGCAATACCTCTCAGGATTTTGTTCTGAAAAAATTGTATTTTGTTTATGTTACTCTTTGCAGAACATCCCCATAATTGAACTCCGTATGAGGTTTCAGTATTTGCTTATAAAATAGCAATTTATTTTGTACTGATAATTGTGATTTTCCTCCAATTAGCCAGTACATTTTCCTAAATTTCCTTTACGAATAAGTTATATTTTGGGTCTTAAAATAGTTCTCTTTATAAATAAAACAAAAGATTCTACGAAAGAGTTATAGTGCAATTCAATTTATGGACCAGCTGCGCGAACATTAAACTTCCTCTACAGAATAGTTGCAGTTTGTTCCTTTTATTTATTTAACCTTACACGTGTGATCACAAGGACCCTTGAAAGTAATTAAATGTTAAACACCGAGTCATCTTTTGAACATATAGAAATTGATAAAATAAACCTATAGTATAAAGTTTTCTTGATAAAAACGCTTGTTTAATTTATATATCTTACGATAGAATTTCTAAGTAATAGAGCAAGAACTATATTCCCCACGACAACAAAAAAGCATTAGAATAAATCATCATTAAATACAACTCAAATAACATTTCTTTCGCATCAATTCAATTTAAATAAGATATCGAATATTTAGACCGAATACATAATAAAATACAAGGAAGGAATACGAAATAAGGTATAAGGAACTATTGACAAAGATGGTGAATTTTAATGCATTCGCTTATTCGTAATATGGACACGTACCACGAAATTTTGTTGGGTTTTCTATTGATACAGTAGATTTTCATGCAATAAATCACGAAACATTCGTTATAAAATTGTCACGGTTCTCGAATCGGAGACGCGGCTCTTTCGACCCATCGATTTTGGTAATTTTTTTGATTGGTCATGAATTATAATAACATCAAATCATTTTATGCGTATATTTATTGCTACGTAATCAACGAAGAACTGTACTACGAAAAAAATCTCGAAATCAATCTACAAAGTTGATACTATCCAATATATCGCCTTAAATCATGGGAACTATAGACTGAAAACGACTATCGGCTATTTAGTAATTAACGAATTTGTGTCATCGGCAGTTTCAGTTCTTACTTTTCGTTTAACTAGATTGTCCATCACCACAAAATAAACAGGCTTAGAATGCAAAATTAAAATAACATAACCGGCTTAGTTGGTGCAGTGGTAAAGGCGACAGGACGGTCCATCTACTGTTGCGATAGTTGCGGGTTCGAATCCTGCTGGGGCATGGTCGTGAATTTATGTTTGTGATTGTTTAATATTTGTGATTGTCCTAGGCAAGACTGCAAAATCCGACAAAGAAAATGACCCCAGTCACGCCAGTAACCAGACTGGGTAAGACCGGATGTATTCTGATTAGAAACGCAATTACTTTCTGCCTTTATCTAATGGCCACTGCATTTTCAACCAGAGTAATAATAAGCAACGATTTCAAAGTTATCAAAACAAGCAACGATTTCAAGAATTTTGCAGACGTTTGACAACCCAACGACTTTTGTAGGCTGATTGGGTTACATGTTCAAAGGAATCAGTCAGCATTGTATCTCTTTTTAACTAGAATAATATGAGAGGGAAAAACCGGGTTCTAAAAGGATTTACAGGTTGTGTCAAGCAATACTTTAAACATGTTGATGACGTGAGTTAACTGTTATTTTAAATAGACTATAGAGTATAGTTCATCAGTAATTTAATTATTTTTAATAATTATGTAAATATATAAACAACAGTAAAATATATCAATAATTAAATTAGCATTCAATTAAATAAAAGCAACTGAAACAATATAATTGATTCACAATTAAAGAAAATGGAAACAATTAATATTATCATAGTTCGTACATGTATTTGCATAAGAATTAAAAAACTATATGCCGGGAGTGTTAAATGGGCCTCATTATTTATGTCTCACGTCCAACATTATTTCTTATATTATTAGATTAACCCATCAAATATATAAAGGCATGTACAATGCAAATAACAAAAGAAAACCTGCAGATAACTTCTCCAGATATGCCTTAAATTTACTTATCTAACTGAGTTAATATTTTTCTTCAGCTATGCAGGCGCAAAACCATTAATACTTTCATTAATATTTCATTTACTTTGTCCGGAAATTCTGATAAAATATTTCTCCATATGAGGACGTTGAAATAAACACAGAGTAATTTGAAAAAATTCACATGTGCATAAAAAACTTGAAGTAAAATTAAAATATTCCGATTTCAGGAAACCCTCCAGGTTTTTTTCGTTTGGTTTTGGAGGTTTATTTTAGCGGGATAACTTATTTTAAAATTATCTTTGGGTTGAATATCTTTTTTGCAAAATTCCATTTGCAAACACGGTTGTTGTTGTTGGAATATATGAAGTAAAATAACATTTTATATTAACTTTTAATCACTGTATTTCTGTTAAATTTTCACAACATCTCTTTCGGTATGTCTGCATGTCCGAAATATATTTATTTTCGTACTAAAGTTAATTAAGAGAGCTTGGTGTATATTTTCGTTTGAAGCATAATTGTTTATAAAATGTGAAAGGGTTTTAAATTTACTCGAAAATACTATTTTATTTTAAGGAAAGAATAGGCGACTTGTTCAACGGTGATACAAAAAATATTTAGGGCCAAAATATATCACAACACAAACTAAACCTCTATCTATATACGTCTGTCTCTTAGAGTATTCAATCCTCACACATGACCCGATTTCCTCAAATACACGTAGCTCGTGCCATGTCGTGCTACAACAGCTGCGCAATATAGCATCGTACTCATAAAGAAATGATCAAACGGATATTGTCAGTATCTCATGTACCTGTACGTCTTAATCTGAATGGTTCTGCTTCTACCCAAATTTCCACGGTATTTTCTGTATGGAATGGTTCTCCAATTTCTTGAAGATTTAACCCCATGTTTTAATAGACTACGGTTGAGAACCGAACTGCTGTAAGGTGTTTTAGTAGCCATTCACCTTTAACTGCAAACATCTGTCCAATTATAAGTCCATTTAAGTTTAAAACAGAGAATAATCCGAGTTTGGCGCATGCGTATATACAGCTTTATATACTTATTTGTTTTATCGTGAATATTATATTTAATATCGAATATATTAAGTAGGAAAATAGTAGTAAAATTTCGGAAATTACACATTTTATTTAAAAATGTATTAAATAAAATTAAATAATAAATATAATTTCTATATGCTTTTCTATTTTTATAGGAATACCATATTTAAATAAATTTACGTATTTGAACAATTAACAAGAACTCCAAGAACCATATAAATAAACATCACCATAAAAAAGACCGAAATCGTTTAGATCAAAGACAGTCAATATAGTTAAGACCAAACGAAAAAACACCATTATAAATGAAACCAGTAAAAATTTCTTAAAAATATCCAAATATTATCGCTAGTAATATTCTTGATCCACAAAGTCCATTAATGAAATGACTACCTCGAGCTTTCGATTAATATATCGTAGATTTACTAGCCTAAAACGAATGAATGAGTGTACTTTAAAGCTGAATAACATATCAGTCAATACACTATTATTTTTACCTAACATACTCTTATATAAAAATGCATTGTATTTTCCTTGTCGTTAAACCATTAGGGTGTCGTTAATACTTGTATATTTTGTTTATTTGATCCAGGTCTACTTTTCTTAGCAAATTTAATTATTTCAATGTATCACTGTATACTGTTCTTACGTCATAGCAAAACGCTGTTTAATTTATTCTCCTTTGATTCCCTGAATTTCACATTCTTCGACTTTTACTCTCAATAAATTCTAGCAACGTCTTAGTTATAAAATAAAATTCAAATCATTACTATATATATTATGTTTAGAATAAATGTCTAATTATTACCAGTTACTACAGTTTTTGCTACCATTGTTGATCGACAAACCTTATTAATGACTTGACTACTTCCAACACAACAAAAATCGTTTTCTTCTCCGTTCTTGTTATCATTAAATTTTGGTTTATGTTGATACCTATTCCAGGTCATTGAAAATGATTTGTAATAAATTCGGCAGCTAAAATTCCCACTATAAATCAAATCGATGCTGTTTAGATTTTATTATAACTTTTAAAAACTTAACCATACATTCTGCACTTACCCTTTCTCTTGCATATTTTAAAACCAATGAATGTTAGAACACCAAAAATAACACAACAATTCAATTATTACTACTATAGAAGCACTAATGTAAAACCAGATCGAAATATTGCAGATTTTTTTGTTATTTTAATCTGATAGACCGTACCGATTGACTCGAAAAGAATGGACCGCCATTAGAAAAGGAAGACAATATAGTTTATTCCTTTCTATGGTTTATTCTATATATGAGAGTACGCATACGCCAAATGCGAAGATGTTGTGGAGTAGTTTATTCTCATAGCAAATCAGTCCGCCTTTGGTGACCTTACACCATAATTTCTACAGGGAATTCACGAATTAGAGGCATTCTCAATCTACTTCAATCTAGCTTTTACGGCCTTGCAGCTTCAAATGTGGCACCAAACTAAATAAGGCTTCGGTCAATCAACTTCACCAGTGTAGCAATCTTTCTTTCAAATTGAATATATTTGAATATATTCAAAAGAGATTTATAATCTCACCGGAATTTAAGGGTTTAAGTAAATAAGTGGCGACTTGTTGAACAGGATTACAAAGTGACATTAGGGGCTTTTATCGATTCGAAAACAGACCAATCCGTCTTCAGAGCAAACAGATTTCCCCGATAACACCTTCCTCCAAAAGTTTGCCTTTGAAGATCTTCAAAATAGTACAATTTATACCCAAATTTCCATGGCTTCTCTCTAAGGAATAGTTTTACAGTTTTGGTGATTCTAGTTTCCAATAGTCTACGGCTAAGGAACTGGGCTACTACAATCCGCCTTTAGTAGCCATTCACCCTGAACAGTAAGCTTCTGTTCAAATTCAAAAAAATAATATTAATTCACAGCAACTTCAGTCCGACTTTGGAGGACTGCGCTACCCTAGCGAAATCAGTGATGATAGATCTAACTAGTTTATACGGTAGGTGCCAAAGCAATTCGCGACACGAAGCTCCGTAAAATTTGTTTTAATAATATCGCTGTAACTTTTAAACTATAAGCTAAATTAACATGCAGTTTCGAAACATGTCGTATTAAGGTTATAGCTGTTAAATTAGTTGCAGAATCTGATTTCAAAAAGATTGCTTTAAGAATACTTCCGGTTATCTTTTTGATGAGCAAACATATACCGGATCAAATTACGCAGAATAGGTAAACTTTAACCAAATTATTAACTGAGCCAGTTTTGCGTGAACAACAGTGCTGAAAGCTTAAAACTGGACAGTTTAATGCATTGCGTAGCATTTGGTAGCTGTAGGAATTTTCGGTTCGGAATATGTTGACAGCCGATGCGGTTGATTGTCCGACCACCCACTACTGTTTTGTGGAAGGGATCCGCATGAGAACTAAAAAAGCTGGTTGAAGAAATATATGTTTATATCTATTTAAATTGGTACATGTGGTCGATGGGAGAATGCACAGGATATTAGGTTAGATTAAGGAAGTACGGTAGCTCTGTGGAAGTGGTACTCTTACAAGAGGGTCGATAAAAGAAAAGAGAGGGAGACTTTTTTCGAGGATGACCAGCTAGAACCAAATAGTCTTCTGCTGAATTAGCTTCGGTTTCGGGGTACGAATGTTTTGCGGGCGACATAGACACTGGCTTACGACTGCGATTGTCGTAGTTGGCAATTTACGTCTGCCAACTACGACAATCCCAGTCGTGGTTTATGGATGGGTATGGATTTTATCAAGGTGTTGTCGTGTTCTAATGCGCCTATGGAGACCCTTACAAGGAGCATGTTCGTGAAATTCTTCACAAACGGGATGCCTGATACAAGGTGTGTTTTGGATTGGAACACTTGTGGTAGTTCAAGTTAACTCTCACAGACATACCTGTGCCACACAGAGCACAGAGTCGCTTCTCTTTCTAGGGGATTGGAAGAGAGCCAGACGTCGTCGTGGTGGTTTTTTATAGTTTGGAGCCGCATGATACCAATCCACCAGTGTTGCCAATCTTTGAACTTGATGTAGGTGAACGCGTGGTAGGCTAAACGGTCGTAGCGGTCGCTACATAGCAATTTAACATAGCGCCCTCTATTGGATATTTACTGAATCCTGTTGATAAATTACCTTACTTCGTCATCTGTTAGAATCTTACGAAACTCATTGATAATTATAAGTCTTTGACATATTGTAAACAAGTAATGTGCAATAAAAATATTGCGACTATAAATTGAGATATAAACTATCCTACCTGTCAAGTTGGATCAAATTACACAGTGTATAAAATTTGATTAAATCCGTTCATGGTTCATTGCGGACAAACAACGTGACATGAAATGTTTATGGTGAATACAGACCTGAGCATTCGAGGTTAATTTTGTGAGAAAATTAAAAATGCGCATGAGCAGAACTGAATTCGGCGGACATTCGTACCGAACGGGTTTCAAAATTGGTTTAAAGTCGTATTGCGTCTGCACTTTGCTTAGCTCCAGTGTCCGTCGCGACGACTCTCGGCGCTTGGTGACGAACAGAAAGAGAGTTCTAGGAGCTGCGGATCGGGCCAACAAATTTGAGCAAACGTAGGAATATTTGGCCGGATTATGAATGACACAGGTTTTGGTTTCGAGAAAATAAACCTGTTTTTCTTTGTAATTTAATTGTTGCTATACAGATGTTTTTGAATGACAAATATGTGTTTAATATCTATTAATGGTTAATAGTATATAATAGTAGAAAAAATCAAATATTTATATTTTACTTGTAGGAACCTTGTTATGGAATCAGAAACATTATTTAATTTTGATTTCTATTTTGCAAATGGTAATTTAAAAAAGTGTCAAAATTATGAGTTGTTTTTCTTATTTTTGATTGAAGGGAATTAGATTTATTGATACTCTCCATAGTATAAAATTTAGTAATAATCTCATATAAAACAATAACATAAAAATATTAATTTTGCTAATTGTTGTTGGAATATTCTTTTTCGTTATATTATTGCTTGGAAGATATATGAAAGTTGTGCAAATACTAAAAATAACTATTGAAAACATACAAAAATGTCAAAGTACTACTAATATTATATAATTCATAGAATAGTGCAAATATTTTAATATGTGACAAACACATCAACATGTAAATATAACCATTAATCGAACCATACTCAACAATCTCTTTTTAGCTTCTTTGCAAAAAGACTACCATAACTTCGGCCTAAAATATAAAGTGAAACTCATTAAATATAGTAATTTTCAAAATACTAAAGTCGTATAAAGTCGTATAATGTTGTATAAACATAATAATTTTATGACATATTCTTACCATAATCTGTAAACCCGTGGAAATTCAACATAATTCGTATTTTCTTCCTTATCGTAACATTTTTTTGTTATGTAACCGGCCATACTACAATAATATCATACTCTTTTAAGAACGCTTAGAGGGTAGAAAACAACATTACACATATGGCCAAAAAATATTCACAAGACATTTTATTTTCGCACGCCATCGTGAAAATTATGGTTATAAACAAAAGAATACACGTCTCTCAACCAGATGAAAACCGTCAAATGATTTTGGGAGACCGCAACTTTCCGAGAAGAACCGAACGCCTTACGATTTGATTATATTTTTGACATATGGCACCAATTTTTCTAATAAATACCTGTTTATTTTTTGAAATACTTATTAAAATATATTTAAAAAAGTTTTTTGTTGCTTTGGGTTTTTATAAATTTGTATTTGAAGAAAATCTTGATACGTATAGTTATGCCTGTTTCTACTACTTCTTGAAATTCCCAAAATGTATTTAAAATTTATACGTTCACATTTCAGTGTTTCTTGTCGAGCCGAGATTATAAATCTATATGGTTGGTTATGTGTATTGAAATATAAATAGTTGTTTAGTGGCGATAAATAAAATCTGTCGGCTTTTCTTTTCTGATAAATAAAGGCAAACGTTTACTATTCAGATAACTTTTTCTAGCCGTACCATTTTCCTTGGCCGCCATCAAATTTTCCAGATTTACGAGGCAAAACAGGCGTATACTCCGAATTATATTTATTTTATGTTTAAAGCAAACAGCGAATGTTTAAAAGGCAGGGGACATGCGGGAATATAAATTTCGGTATCTCTCGCTGGTTTTTTTCACTGCGCGCTCGCTGAGCAATATGGGAAAGTTTCACTCCGGGTGTAATCAGATTTAATGAAGTAATTTTTAATTGCGAACGGACAATTTTTTAACGCCGATGGCTTAATGGCAAAGTACTAGTATCGTTTCCAATTTTGTAATGGATATTTTTATCGAATCATTCGAAAACAAATCACCAAGGATATGTTCCCAATTGTTGGTGTCGGGGTTTTGTTATAAAATGTATATTATATAAATTCTGTCTATTACTTTTATTGAATATTTACCATATTTGTTCATTATTGCCTTTTAATTCACAGCACTCGTAAAAGATTTACATTATGTTACTATTTAAGAATAGTCTCCCTCTCCTGTCTTCCCCAACCCTCTCTCCCTATCTCTCCCTTTCTCTCTTCTTATTATTTAGCTATAGCTGTCCACTGGTATAGAATAGAATAAAATGTCGCCAGTACCAGTTATCGGAAATTTTGCAGATCTTGCAATTAAATATTTTTCGAGCTTACAGACATATTGTATTTATATATTAATAGATTGATATTTTAGACTACCATTTCTCAACTGACAGCATAAATGTGAACACAGAACACCCACTCTGTTTCAAATACCCCAATATTAATTCACAACCCTAGAAACTATCCTTCTGTTATAGCTCTTAACAAATGAAAACATTGTATTAAAACCAATTTTTATAAAAGGAACGTTTACAATTCTAAAAATCATTCGTGATATATTATGTTATTTACATTTTATAAACACTGACTGTAATAGTTGATTTTATATTAACACAAATATTCATTCATTCACAGGATTTATGTCCTTACAGCTTTAGCTCCGATACTTGTGCCTAAACACCACTAACTACACCAAGGAGTTAGTTCCTCGCGTAGCTACGGAACGACTGTCATTACAACGCCAACTTGTCTTATTTTTTTTTGATAATTAATATAATTTAGGCTAATTGAATGAGAACAAAAGCGAACAGTCTTTTGATCTCCCGGGATTTCACCGACTGTGCCAGTTATGAAATGGGAAAGAGTCTAGAATTTACTGTAAAAACTGATTTGTTCAAAGAAAGAAGAGGCGACATTTTAAATGGCGATTCAAAACGATAAAGGGTTTTTATCTATTAGAATACAGACCCATCTCCCTCGTTCAGCATTCGAGTGATATTAAAACAATTAGCTTTTGCGCATGGCCGTTATAGCCAGTACCATATTATTATTCGTGATGCGTCTCCTAGTTTTTTGCGCATTATTGTCGTCATTTAAATCAAAATCAATCTAAAAAAAAACAATCTAAATGTCAAACTTCTTTTTGTTTTATACAAATGGCTCAAAACAATTACATGAACGACGACTAGATTCTTAGCGATGTCATGATATGAAATATTTTATTATACTTCGAAAGGAGAACTGACAATAATCTTCATAGTTTTCACTTTCAAAATACAGTGATTTTTGTCTGACTAAACATATAGTCCGTTCAATAAAACTCACGCCATCTAAAATATATGACGTCAAAACGTGCCAATGTTGCCGTATCAAATGTGAGTTATATTTCATTTTGAACTTGACATATAACAAAAATATAATCTAAATAAAATAATGAAACAAAAATAGTATTATCAAATATAATTTATATTAATATTATAATACAGCTACAATAATATATAGGTTTATAATACTTAATTAACCATCTAATAATATTTTAGTTTCATTAGAGAATATATTTTTGCTTTTTACGTTTAGTTCGTATTTCCTTCGTTGCAGTGTTTCTTTGGCAAGTTATTTTGATATCTCTGAATTTTTTTATAAATTCTTCCTGTATATTTTTTGGTAAAATTCGATTTATTCACTGCAATATCGCTAATGCGTTTGTCGTATCTGCAGAAGTGTTACTATTCCTGCATTCATTCTAACCGAATGCTATGTATATTTTGAACAATTAAATATGTACAGTTATTATTCAGTTATTCTATATGAATGGTTTTTTATCTATATTTGTTTCCACCCACGTTGTATCGGTATCGATAATTGTCAGCATTGGGTCATAATCTCATATCCCGAAAGTTTCATTCTGTCACAATTACTTTCTGGGTCGCAATTCCTAAGTCCATAACTAAGTTGATCTTCAATCTAGCACTTGTTCACGACTCCACCGTTTACCAATCCGTTCTTCAGCATTCCTTGGAGTTCATTCAAGACGAATGTGTTGCAGAAAATATTTCTATCCATATTCCTAGGTTTACACTTGGTTGTATATTCTTCTCGATCTGCATGTCTGTTTTTGGCCACATCCGTATTAGTAAACGTTCATGAATTGTAACGTCGAACCTGGCTGCCGTGAAGAATGCAGTGTCGTCAGCGTAAAACGCGACGTCAATGTACTCTTTTCTCGGCAGATCTGAAATAAAGAGGTTAAATAAGGCTGGGGCCAGAGGGGAATCTTGAGGTACGCCAGCACCGATTTGATTTCGAGTGGAAAGTGTTTTCCTGATATTGACCTGGAAAGATCTGCCCGAGATACAGGACTTGATGAGAGCGGTTAGGTCTTCTGGGAGGCCTAATCGTACGCATCTTGCGATAACACCGTCCTGCTAGATCTTGTTGAAGGCTTCGTTTAGTTGTAGAAGGACTGCTTCGAGCTTTTTACGTTGGTCAAGAGCGCGATAGGTGTGTGCGGCCAGACGGTCAGCCTGATGGACGGATGAGTGGTGATCGCAAAAGCCTAATTGTTCATCAGGAATGATGTTGTTTTCCTTTATGAAACACTAGACAATAGATTCGAAATTTCACTGAGAAGGCTGATGGGCCTGTAGTCAAATGTCGGAAATATCCATATTTCATCTAAATACACAAATTGAATTAATAAGTTTTTTTTGGATTTTATTATATACTTTTAAAAATTGTATTATTTTAAAAGCAATGTATGACAGGTCCATCAGATCTCTTCGATACTTTTCATAGTAAGTTTCCCCTGAATTAATTGTATCAAATTAGGTTTATATTGAAAAAAATACCCACTTTTTTATACACTTCGTATATTTGATCTTGATTCGCTAACATCTTCGTATGGGAATGGTTTATTTTCGGTGAATCCAAGAATATGTTTTTCATTTTTTGAAATATTTCAATTACCGTGTCCATATTAATATGCAATGCGGCTGTAACAGGCAAAATGTATTTTCGATAAAGCCGCAGCTTGTTAGTATTTAAAAGTAAAAATGCTTACCTCTCTAACGAACTTATGACAAGAGGGGGCCTCCATTATATCGTTCCTACTCGAAGTAACTGATTAGAGAGGCAATCTGTTTTCTCTGGCATCGGATTTTTTAAACAGAGTAATAATAAGCAGCTATTAGAAATATCAAAACAACTGCTTCTCTTCACTAATGTATTTTAAAAAAATTACATACATTTGACAACCGGACGACTTTGACAGCGTGACTCCTTTACGTGTCTGAACGTATCAGGCAGCATTTTATCTCTCTTTAATTAGAATAATATGAGAAGGAAAGTATTGTCTGATTCTAAAACGAATTTACAAATTTACAAGGTTACTTTGGATATATTTACCTATCAAAATTCTGCATTAGAAATTTAAAAACCACTGTTAAACCAATTTATGAAACTAATATTTGATGTAAACTAGTATATTTACTTTCCACAAATATCGCTGATGTTATTCAAATGATACATTTAAAAATATTCCTATTTCTAGTAAGCGTATGACATCTAACGACGTAATAATATAATCTACGTATTTCGAAAAAAAGGTGGTCGTAGATATGATAGGACTCATGTGATTTTCTTCTTTTTAATTTTTTTTCAGTGGGATACCAAAATTTTTTCTCTAGTTTTTTCCCTAAGATCGATATACATGTCTCGCATTTCAGTCGGGAGGGTTTAGAAGGTTCTTATCGTTAAGCTGTGAATTTAAGGCTTGCAGAGGGTCCCCTTGATAAATTAAAACCTTTTTACCGTTTCCTAAATGGTTCGACGCGAGAGTAACAAACTCGATTTGAAGCCGAATGTTTGTCTTGATCACCTGTGCTTAATCCGGCAGTGTTTGTTTTATTTTTAAAATAGCAGGAAACAAACATTCGTCTGAAACTCGGAACGAAAGCGAGATGAAGTAGTTAGAGCTTTAATTGAAAGTGTTTTTTTTTGTTATATATTGGAGTCTCCTTTTTACTAACTGGGGTTCGTCTGGACTGAACCTACCGCTTAACGCGGGCTCCGAACCACGGTCATCGGCACTTAGAGATCACCCCAGAAGACATCTGGTCTTACCGAGCTTGGTCACTGACGTGACTGGGGTCTTTTTCTTGTCGGCTATTTCACCACTGCCTTTTAGACATTAATAATTACTGGTCTCCCTGTTATTGAAATTCTATTACAATTTGTTAATTATAACATCTCAATATAAGATCAGAAATGTATATTAAAATATATTAAATTAACTATCTCAAAAACTAAAACTCACCAAGCTTTTTTAGTTACCAAAATTACTTAAGTTAAGCTAATCTAGTTACCATTAAATTTCAATAATAAATATTTATATGTTTATTATACTACATAAGAATACATAATATACTAAAATCACTGAACATTATAACATACTATATGTGCATAATCGTTCTTTACTTTCGTTGTACAAACTTAAATATGAAATAATAAATTAACTACTGAAATTGAAATTGAAAAAATTTAGGATAATTGTGAAAGTCAGACTTTAACATAACATATATATTAAAACAGTAATTTTTCACAATTTAGAAACCTATACTAGAGGAAAGTATTTACAGTCATTTAATGACATATTGATTTTCCAAAACTCTTTTTATAAATTTATCAAGTAAATAATCAAAGTAATTGATAATTTACTTTATATGCAATAAGTTGTATTAGTCGTTAAACACCTTAATATTGATGAATGCTCTAAGATGTTTACAAATTTACTGTTACTAATTCATAATGTCTTCTATTTGTCCTATGTGCTTCATCTATCCAAATTATGTAGTTAGTGTCATTTGAACTGCTGTATATGCACACTACACCCCTAAAATATATATTGCGAAAAATATTGTATACACCATGCTGATTAAAAGAACAATTTCTCTACCTAAATTTTTTAAACAAAATGACATCATTTTTTGATCATTTATTCCTCCTTTCTGTCTCACCCTTGAAGGCAGCTCATTTTTAATTTGCCTTTATTCGGGTATCTAAATTTTTCGGTAAGCCTACTAATATATAGATAAATAATCAAAAACATAAATTTACGATCATGGTTCAGCTTTCCCGGCTTGCAACGTTTTAGTATTCGCAAGCATTTAGTATTCCCTACTTCTATCACTTTTTACAATACGTCATTCAATTTGTTCAATTGACGTCGATAAATATCTTCAGTTATATTTGCATTCAGTTTATACAACTTTCTAATCCTATCACAGACTTACTCTATAACCTTGAATATTCCGTTTCGACGTCAATATGCCTGGCTCTCCTGGAGTATTACATGACTTTTTATTCTTGAGATTGTCATATTAGACTCACTCTTCATCACTTCACTTCATTCACAAGACGCCACAGAAAAAGTTTCTTTATTGTTTGGTAAGTAATGAAACTGCAATGTTGAAATGGTTCAATATTCCATTTTCACTCAGCCTCAGTATAGTCAACTAGTATGGTAACAAGTTTCAGCCATCCTCTTCTTTCAGGTTTTGCTAATAGTTGATTAATAAATCGTATTTTCATAAATATCTGTCGCTGATCAAAATACATACAGGCTTCTAATATCTAACATGTATCCTACTAGCTAAGTAAATACTCTCGTGGCAGAAATCGACGCCAATGTATTTAGAGACCTAGTCTGTACTGTGGTCAGCTAACCACGATAAGCCATAAGCAACTCGAAATTCTAGGAAGTAAAATTAATCGACGTCCAATACAGTCAATCGACAACTTGCAACTGCAACTTCTCGAACGAGTTTGCATTGCTTCACAACTTGGTACCGATCTTATTAATGTCTTAAATTGTCGTAGTTTAGAAAGTTTAGCCAGAAAACCGAGCTGTATAATGTTAAAAGCAATAATAAGAAAATACTAACTAGTGGCGTTAAAGGTTAGAGAGCTTGGCCGGTGGCTTGGTTGGCTCAGTCGTAAAGGCGACAAGATGGACTTCCTACTGTTGTGATAGTCGTAGGTTCGAATCCTGCTCGGACACGGTCGCAAATTTATGTTTGAGATTGTTTAATATTTGTGATCATCTTAGGCAAAAGTGCAAAGTCCGATAACGAATATGTTCCCAGTCACGCCAGTAACCAGGCTGGGTAAGACCGGATGTCTTCTTGGATGATTTCTAAGTTGATTATTCGCCAGTCGATAGGCTTAATGCCGAGCCCTTAATGAGGTTTGGAGCCCACGTTAAACTCCAAGTCCAGTTCAGATAAACCTTCGTTGGTAACAAGGAGACCCTAAAATATTTAAAAAAAAATGTTGTTGGAAATATGCATTTATGCTGAGTTAATTTGTGTTATTTATAATAATAGCTGTTGATTCTAAAAAATACATTTATTAAATATTTTCCTAACTTTCATCAGTTGTTGTTTGAGCCGAATAAAACAATTTGTAAAAGTTTCACTTAAAGATGTTGGTTCTTTCCAATGTTTCAATGTAATTTTGTTGCTCCTGATGCTCGTGAATTGAAGTTTGATTCCATCTTTGAAACAAGGATGAATACAAGGGGGCTTGAAAATTATTAATATAATTTTTTTATAATATCTTTATTAGATACGCTTAGTACAATCTTAATTTCCAATTAATTTATTACTACTTTTCCTATGAACTTGGCTTAATTAACAAGCAAGACGAGTGCGAGAAAATACATCAATATGTATTCCTCAATACTTATATATATATATATATATTTATAAATATTTATTAATTATTAACTTATAGCTATAGTTTACACTAAATGTATACACTTTATATAAGTTCGTATAGTTTTGTTCGCTTCAATCTCCTGACTTCCTGTGCGCTGTCCAGCAGTTGTCTTGCAATCAGCAAATCTTGGATAACTTCGCAAATCCATTTGATTTTCAGGTCATGGTGCAGTTCTTCATTGGTTACATAGCGATAGGCATTGGTAATCAATCGAAGAACCTTGTTTTGACAGCGTTGTATGACTAGTTGATTTGAATTTTTAGTGCAACCTCATGTTTGCACCCCATACGTCCAAATTGGCTTTATAATTGTATTATAGATCAACCTCTTTGATTTTAGATCAAGTTGAGAGTATCTTAAGACTAACCATTATAGTTGTTTTATTTTGGTTCTAATGTGTTTTGCTTTTTGTTTAACGTGATGTTTCCAATTTAATCTACCGTCAAGATAGATTCCAAGGTATTTAGCTGATTCTGCTCGAGGAATCGGGCATCCATTGAGTGATATAATTAAGTTTTTATTATTTCGCCTCAATTAACGTGGACAGATTTGGAGCTATTAAGTTGAATTTTCCAATCTATCGTCCATTTGTAGATTTTGTTGACTGCCACTTGCACATTTTCTATTACCCTAGGCAGAGATATATCTTTTGCCATAATTATTGTGTCGTCAGCAAAGGTTCCAAGAAGTGTTTCTTTGGTTGTTGGAATGTCAGCAGTGTAGAGCAGATACAGGAGGGGTCCTAAGATGCTACCTTGTGGAACTCCAGCCGAGATATTTTGAATGTGATACTCTACATTTTCTTCCGAATAAATATGTCTCCAGCAATTGACAATAGTTACGCGGTAACAATTTTCTCATCTTACAGATTAATCCCAAATGCCAAACCCGATCAAAAGCTTGTGAGACAACCAGGAATATTGCAGAGCAGTATTTCTTTTCCTCAAACGCTCTTTCAATAGCCGCAGTTACTCTGTGCACTTGATCGATTGTTGAATGGTGATTTCGAAAACAAAACTGGAAATCTGGTATTGTTACCAAATGTTTAACACGTTTAAATATTAGATTCTCAAATAGCTTTGATATTGCAGGCAGTAGCGAAATAGGCCTGTAAGATTCGAATTGTTCTGCAGGTTTGTCAGGTTTTTTGAGCATATTAATATAACGATTCCTGAATATATAAGCTTCAGCTTAAATTTTGAATATAATTCGAAGTTTGTAAAGCTTTAGGGGCAAAATAAGTATAGAGCAAGTGAAACAGAACCAAGATATGAAAGAGACAACAAATACATAATATTCGTATTTTAATATCTTAATAGTTTTTAATTGAAATATTTTAATTTAACAAGAAAAATTGATTTCTTTATTTTAATTGTTTATTGTATTATTAATATTCTTTATTTTTGACATATATTATTGATGCCTGTTCTAAAACCAATATTCAGTACGTTTGCGGAACCAAAATATACTAGTAATGGACAAAATTATATGAATACACGACACTGACAAAATGTTTGTTAATTAATAAAGTGTGGGACCATCATTTGATCTTTAAGTATCTTAAATTATTCCCGGAATATATTTGCAGAATTTCTGAGCAGTTTCCAATGGAATGTTGTCTCATTCTTGTACTCTTCATAACGGTTCAATTATGTTAATTTCTGGAGATTGGGCTGACTAATCATGATTGGGAATATTTTTGATGTTATTGTGTTTCTCCTCAACCCAGGACTGAACTTTTTATCTTAGAATATGCCAGCGTTTTCTAGCAATATGCTAGTTAGAGTAAGAACTTGTAAGAACTTCGCCATTGAGGATGTCGATATATTTATTTGGAGTAATCTGTCCAGTGATGTGAATCAGAGGTCCAGCTGAATAATACTACATTACCACTCATAGCATAACGAATGTGGATGCTATAATACTTCTTTTGTTGCTCTGCGTTGAAGCTTCCATGAATATTACATTTGTGAAGCTTCCAGCATACTATTTTTGTTGACACAGCATTAATATACTGAGTGTTGAGTTCTACTGCCCCTATTCCGCGGTAATTTTGTATGCGTTTTATGAAAGTTTTAGGTAAATCATTTAAAAATATTTTTAAAATTATTTTTGTTGTCAGACTTTTTTACCTTAACTCTATATAGACTAAATTAGCTATGATAAGCGCAATTACTGATTGAACATTAATAAGCTCTTCCACAGTCACTTGTCGATTTAAAATAAATTGATACTGTATATGAAGTTTTTAATGTACATATAATTGTTTTTAATCCCTGATTTAGACCTATAGAATGACCGATACAAAAATACTAAAATTGTATCTGGAGTAACTATTGGTATACATAGAATATACTCCTGGAGTAAATATAACTGGAGATTTGAAATAAGTTTATTAAAGAGCTTATAACTGATCTATATATTATAGAAATTAGCAATAGCTTTCAAGAGTTTTAAAAGAAAATGACATCACTAAAGCTTTTGTCGTTTGTTCCTTCTGTTGATTTTTGTTTCTATATTCCAGCAAACAATTAATAGTTGAAAATTGTTCTTATAGTTTTTGACTTAGATCTTTATTAAGTATCCTCTTTATCTTTTTATGTTATAATTTTGTCCTTTCTATTGTACTTCCAAATTTTTGTTATCGGTTTACTTGGCCTCCCAGAGCGGATCTTATTTTAAATTCTAAACACAACATTCCTTTGAATTCGAAGCTACTCCCTATATTTTTTCCTATATGAGGCATTGTTTCCATAAAGGACTCTAGCGCTTCAGTTAAAGCCGTGTTCCGATAAAAGCAAAGAACTAAAATATCTTGGAATTATTGCTAAATACAAAAGTGACATATTCAGCATAGTAAAATACTTAATTTTTGTATGAAACTTGAAGGAATACAGGATGAAAATTATTAATCTTTATCTAATATCTTAGAAGCCACCAACCACCATCTTGAAAATCGGTTATTATATTGAAGCATAGCAATTTTTTGATAACTAATTTATACCATCTATAAATAGTCAAGCTATTCTACTATGGAAATCGATGAACATAATACATGTGCTTCATTCATTCCCATGACTTTGTTGTTCTTGACCAAGATTGAATTCGTTGTTTGTCGATTATTTCTTACCTATCCAGTACAAAGATTGTTATGCTGTTATCCGAAATATTTCATAGAATCAAACAAGAAGGAAAATCTTAAAATATTATATGTAAAGTATATTAAATAAGCGGAAAGGCGCTATCCTTGTCTGATAACACGTTAAAGAATGAATAAAACTACTAACTGTAATCCTTATATTTGTTTCCTGTCAGTAAATATATGTTTTTCAAGTTTCTGTTTTATTATTTTCAAGCTCGTTCGTACATGTAGCTCATTTCTAATTTATCTTGTATGACTTTCGTAGGTCTACTGCTTTCTACATTGTTCTGAGTCTCATATAGAAACTAACAACATAAGAACAAATTAGGAATCAAAATTGTATAATTTATTATTATTACTCTTCTTTTGAGCTATAAATAGATGAATTAGTTACCTGTAATATCCGGTTAGTGCTTTATTGGGAAATGTGTTTAGTAATGAAACCAAAATTGGTTAGATATTAATATTAATAATTCTTAAAGAAAAATCTTAATAACTTTTACAATTACCTCTAATACAATCATATACTATGTCTCCAGAATCATATCCATTACTTAAGTAAGGAACTGTATATTTCTTAGCATTTAATTTCATTTGCCATTGTAAATAAATATGTACGTCATTGAATTAGTTCCCAGTATCTCTCTACCGCTTGCTAATAATAACTTATGTAGTTTTTAGAGTTCTTTACGAACGCAGTTGCTTCCAGATTTATAGTTAAAGCAGCATACGCCGAAAAGTATATTTATTTTACGTTCTAAGTAAAGCCGAACAATGAACACTCAAAGGTCGAATACATGTGGGAATACAAATTTACAGTATCGTAAAATACGGCACTGTATTTTACGATGGCTTCTTCCTATACGCGAGACATAAAGAAAACAAAATTTTATTTGTTTATTCCGAATATTACATTCGAAAATGGCGATGATGTGAGGGAAATTTTAGACAAAAGTTAGTCGTTTTGATACTAAACAGGAAAATCAAAAAATTATAGCTACATACCCTTATTTTTATTAGTTTTTTATGGTTGTTCATTATTAGGAACTGTTGCAGTAATATTTATCGTCTTCTATGTATGTTGTATAATACGACTAATAGCGCTTTGCCTACGGATTGCACTGTAACCTGTTAAGAATGGTGTTACGATTGAGATATCCAAAAAATTACTTCAGCAGGATATTTATCTGTTTTTACTGGCCTACAAGTCGCCTCTTCTTTCTTTGAGTGAAACAGTTTTTAAAGTTAATTAATAATTTTTTATTCTAAATCTTTTATTCTAAATCACATATTATAACTGGCGCAGTCGGGAGGATTCAGGTAGATTCTCTTTTGAATTCATTCGATTCACCCGAATCAAAATAACTATCAAGAAACGCAGAGAATTTGGCGCTGGATTGGCAATTGTTCCGCAGTTATCCGAAGCATTTCTTGGCAGCAGAATTACGACTAGAGCTGTAAGGTCACCGAATATGTATTGAAGGTGCTCAAAACCTACTAGCCTTAATCTATTCCAAATAACAAAGATTCAAGCTTTAAAAAACCTGTCAAGTCCATATATTTCCGGCACATGTTCAAGGTGTAAGGACACCATAGGCCTCTGAAGATGCTGTGAACTAACTTAGCCTATTAGAATTCAGACTGAAGCTTATAATCTGCATTTAACTAAGCCTATTAAGTATGGTGGTAATTTAAGACGACCCACATATGATGAAAACACTTTCAGAAAAAAAATAATTCCTTCAGTAGTTCAATAACCCCAAACGTTCGTTAAAATTAGGTCAGGGTTTCCCGTAGAAAAACAAAACGAAGAAATTTTGCAAATAATAAAATAGCCGTCAAAATCGCCAAACTTCACACCTACCGAATTAATATGAGGTGAACTAGATAGAAAAGAGAATCGTTGGTCATCGAATTCCATACAATTGTACGAATACTTAAAAAGTGAATGGATGTCACGGGGCTCCCAATATTTAAAGAAGTTATTAAAAAGTATGAGTAAATTTCGTCATAAGTCAATATATTTAAATAAATTCAACTCAATGATTTAACATAGAATATAATTAAAGATTTGAGTTTAATAAAATAGTATTTATCTGTTTAATTGTCCTATTTTTGTTCACTACTTTGTGAAATCTGTAGAAACTAAAGGCCTTGGATCCCAATATTTAAAGAAGTTATTAAAAAGAATGAGTAAATTTCTTCATAAGTCAATATATTTAAATAAATTCAACTCAATGATTTAACATAGAATATAATTAAAGATTTGAGTTTAATAAAATAGTATTTATCTGTTTAATTGTCCTATTTTTGTTCACTACTTTGTGGAATCTCTAGAAACTAAAGGCGTTGGATCCCAATATTTAAAGAAGTTATTAAAAAGAATGAGTAAATTTCTTCATAAGTCAATATATTTAAATAAATTCAACTAAATGTTTTTGTTCACTACTTTGTGGAATCTGTAGAAACTAAAGGCGTTGGATACTAATATTTAAAGAAGTTATTAAAAAGAATGAGTAAATTTTTTCATAAGTCAATATATTTTAAATTCAACCAAATTATTTAACATAGAATATAATTAAAGATTTGAGTTTAATAAAATAGTATTTATCTGTTTAATTGTCCTACTTTTGTTCACTACTTTGTGGAATCTGTAGAAACTAAAGGCGTTGGATATAAAAAAAAAACATGAATTCATGATGGAGCAAAAAAAACAAAATGAATTAAAATATATATTGGCTATATCGTAAGGATTGGCGCATTGGATGAATTATGTAACTCAAACCTTGCCCAATCTAATACCACTTGATCTGCAAAATTCTCTTAATGGTGTAGATGCGGCTTCAAAAGACAATGAAGGGGAAGTCAACGATGAAAACATGAAAAAAATCCATATTTTTCTCAAACCAAACCAACTTATTTTAAACGTATTTAATATATAGAACCATGTCTTATTTGGGAAGGTCTAGTAGTTCACGGTTTCTAAGTTTAATGAGGTCCTAGCTAGCCACAAACACATGCCAATACAGAGGTAAACATTTTCCCTTCGAATTCTATTTCAAATCGTGACTTTGTCGTAAATAAAGACCCAAATACTACATTTAACTTGGTGTTGGCGAATGTTATCGGTTTATATAGACAAAATAGTAAATATATAGGGTCTTTGCGAGACAAAATAACTGTTTACTGGAGACTATTGTGCATTGTGACGGGTTTCGAACTGGCTTCTATTAATTGCAACTTAGTTTTTTTTTACTTAAATACAAATTTACTCTCTCAGACATATACTAGTTGAAATAATTAAGAGAACTATAAGGTTCTTACTTGCAATATAACCTTATACACTCTTAGTTTTTAGAATTTTTGATGTTGTATCTTCTGGTTATTTTCTGTATAAAATTGAAGACACATATTCATCTTTTTTAAAATAATTTGCTTAGAAACACATGTTACAATATTCAGCTTCCATACCTCTTCATTTGCTTTTTTTTAAACTAGAACAGGTCAATTGAAAAGTCCCCGGCCTGCCATAGTAAAAGACATTTTTTTTGCAATTTTTTTTTTATTCAACATAAATCCCTTCAAGGATGATACACTGATTATAGTGACCCTCTAAGTTTTTGATACCATTTTTGTAGAACGATTTATCCTTTGCTTCTATTTAAGCCTCAGATTCAGCGATCACCTCTTCATTCGACGTAAATTTCTTCCCAGCGAGCATTCTTTTGATATCTGAGAACAGGAAATAGCGACTGGGGCAAGATCTGGAGATATACAGTAGATGAGGAAGCAATTCAAAGCCCAATTCATGGACTTTTGCCATCGTTTTCACTGACTTGTGACACGGTGCATTGTCTTGATGAGGCAGCGCTTACTTTTTCTTCAAATGTGGCCGTTTTTCGACCAATTCGTCCTTCAAACGATCCAATAGCGCTATCTAATAGTTGTTGTTGATGGTCCTTCCTTTTACAAGGTAGTCAATGGAAATTATTCCATGCACATCCCAAAATACAGAATCCATAACCTTGCCAGCCGACTGTTTCATCCAGTGTCACATAACAACGCAAAACTCGGGTTTATTATGCTTAACCATCTTCAAACACTTCTCCGAATCATCAAGTTGTCGTTGTTTTTGGTCAAAAGTAAGCTTACGTGGCACCCTCTTTGCACAGAGCTTTCTCATACACAAATATTCGTGAATGATATGATGTACACGTTCAGTTGATATCCTTAGAGTGTCTGCTCTTTCAATGAATTTCAATCTACTGTCATTAAAAATCATTTTGTGATTTTTTTTATGTTCGTCGGTAACAACCTCTATTGGGCGTCCACTGCATTCTTCGCCTTCGGTGCTCGTTTCACCACGTCTAAACTTAGCATAACCAATCCTTTGATGGTTGATTTTCCTGGAACAGTGTCTGAAAACTCGGAATCAAGCCAAGTTTATGCTTGAACTGTATTTTTTCCCTTCAAAAGCAATATTTTATCAACACGAGAAATTCCTTTTTATCCATTTTTTTCACAATAACAAAAGTTTCTTCACTCAAAATGCTATAATTCACAAACTAATGATCCGACAGTCAGCCAAATTTATGCACGCATCATTTGAGGGTTAGGCCTAACTAAAAATACATATGAATTTGATTCTAGTAGCGCCATCTATATGCCAGCCCGGAGACTTTTCAATTGATCTGTTGTATTTGTATATACTTCTAAATATTTAAATATTCTATTGTGGTCTAAGCAACTGCTGAATCCGGCGTTAAACTTGCAGCCATATTCTACTTTTCGATGGGCTAATGAAATGATCTGCAAATAGACACATACTTTGTATTTCAATTCCATTACCGTTGTTTTAATAAAACACAAAATATTTAAATTACAGTTATGAATTGCATCTTGCTTTAGCAACGTTTTTCCATATTTGATCTGAAGTGCTAAGTATTAATAGGCGCTCATAAAAGATTCCCATCGCTATATTTTTGTTTATTTTATCTATCTCTCTATAATAGAATTTTTTGAAAAATAATTCATTTCATTTGAACATGTTCTGTTCTATCCTGTTCTGATTTTTTTTCATTTAAGTATATCAGTATTGCTTTAAACGCTATAAATATATAGTCGTAAAAATATAGTAGAAAATTAGTAAAACTGATATAGTATAATTTATCCGACAAAAATCCAGATTGCCATTTATTTTTACATTTATACCTCAGGCTCTCTAGTCCAGGCTCAGGCGCACAGTCACAGCGGGTGTGCTCACTTTGGTCCTTCTAATAGTTTATTGTTATTTTAATTGCTTACTTGATTAAAATAATTCTCATAAACTTAACAGTTTTTACAGTTTCTGTTGCGTTTATTTATATGTTTTACAATTTTTAAAAGGTGTTTATGTTTGTTTGTTTTTGTTATGTAATTTAGAGAAGATTTTAGGAGACATAGTCATCTCGTATAGTAGAAATTAAGTTTAGTTTTTAGTTTTTAGTTTTTAGTTTAGAAATTAGTTAAGATAACGAATGTTTTAGATTTCCAGATTATTAGGTATAAATTGAACTGACTCTAATTTGGCCTACTGACTATGAATGCTTTGAATGTGCAAATTAATATAAATGTTTCTAGTCAAAAACACACGACACTCTATAATCAATAAAAACTATTTAATAATTCTTCCATCACTCATTGATATTTTTGAAAG
This sequence comes from Rhynchophorus ferrugineus, assembly GCF_030347505.1. Lineage (NCBI taxonomy): Eukaryota > Metazoa > Arthropoda > Insecta > Coleoptera > Curculionidae > Rhynchophorus > Rhynchophorus ferrugineus. The sequence goes on along the minus strand of NW_027472590.1, from coordinate 24,530,844 downwards.
ATGTGGAGAGTGAAAAATGAAGCGAATTTTAATTATATTTATTTAGAGAAACTTAGTAGATTAATATTAACTACAGATAATGGGCAGACGAATAAGACATAGTCTAAATATAGGTAGTACAAACGGTATGTTCTTCTGTACTTGATCACTCGTTGACGAGCGTTGATCTCGCAGAAAGCTGTACAATGTAGAAAATATTAATATGCCAGATGACGCAAATATCTGAAACTCTTTTCTATAACAGTTGTTGGTTATTGTGTTCTATTTAAAGTTTTCTGTAAAGATATCACTAGTATAGAATAAATACAATATTGGTCCAAATCCATTTCCTTGTGGTACACCCGTATAAATAAATTCTTAAATTTCAGTAGTCATCACCGCATCTTATTCAGAGATGACGATTGGAAATACAGAACCTACCTTATTTGGCTAGGTAATTTGCTTTCCAACTTGTATTAGGGTCCTCGGAGTAATTAGAATAGTAATTAGAATTCAAAATTGATATATCTTGTGGTTTAATTGTCACGTTCAAAAATATTTGGAGTGAAACATTAGGAAAACATTTATTTAGAAAAAGTTATATTAAGGTGGTAAAAACATAAGTAATAGCAATAATAGTTACTTGTGATCACCTTATGGTCGAAATTCGACCACAAATTATTGAGCTAATTACTTAATTAATTAACTAATAAAATTACTTAATAATTATTACTTAATAATTTTAAAATGATTATATTACAAAACTTGTTTTCGAAGTATTTTCATTATATGATAAGAAATGTATTTGATTATAATATTAATTAAAATAATAAACGTCTGTATACTAAAACATATTAAAATATATGGAATATATCCCAGGAACTAAAAATCACTAAGCTTCTTAAATGATAGTTAATTAAATATAATTTTCACTAAGTTTTAACAATCAGCAAATTGTTGATAAATTTAAATGGCTACGCCACTGATCACTATAACAAGATTATCATAAGTAAGATTATTTTCAGAACTGTACCAATTTCAGAGCATCAAATATAAGTATACCTGGCCGTTCATTACTTTTATATTGTAAACACAAATATGGAATAATAAATGAAGTAATACATATTTGTATATTAAAACAAAGAATATAGGAATAACATAATTTTAAAATTAATATTTGACTTTAGCATATATATTGAAACCATAACAAACACAAATAGGTAATTTAGTTTTTACAATTTAGAATTGTATATTGAATGAATGTGTTTACAAACATTAAGTGAACTATTGACCATTCAATAAATTAAATAATCAAAATAATTATGACAAGATTCACATAATAATTTGTCATATAGTATACTATTTGCATTAATCGTTAAACACCTTAATATTTATCAATGCTTTAAATTGTTTACAAATGTATTTTTAATAATTCATAATTTCTTCTTTTTGTCCTATGTGTTAGTTTCATTTTAACTGCTGCATATTTTCATTACTTCATTTATTTATTCATATAGTCCTTATTTTTATCCATATTTCTCGCTTAAAATAATTTATAAGAACAAAAAATACAGCAGGCTTATTAAAAGAATAATTTCCTTGCCTAAATTTTTAAATAAAACTGAATCGTTTTTAGCTTATTTATTCCACATTTCGATTTTTAGTCTGTCAGTAGATGTATTTATTCCAAGTTATTATTTTATGTATTTTTGGTATATCTGGAATCTCGCTCTTGCAGATAGCTCATCTTTAATTTGCTTTTCTTAATGACTATTACTTTCTTTAATCTACTACTTTCTACTTTGCACTATGTCCGACACGTGAACTAATAAATCACCAAAAAAAATGAGGAACTAAAATTCTTTGAACTATTTTATAATTGTTAATATAGTTTGAAACATTCATTTTAACTCTTGATGCACAATTAACCCAATTATTACCAGCAATATTTGGTTAGTGCTTTGTGATGAAATGTATTTACTAATGAAACCCCAAATAAATCAGAAGTTAGTACCACTAAAATTTACTGAAAAATCTAAATCACCTTTATAAATATCTCTGGTACAATATATATGTCTCCAGAACCATATCAATTACTGTCAGTCCTTAAGCAACAACAATTTTTCGTAGCTGTTTTGCGTTCACTATACATCAAATTAAACCAAAAGCTAACTTCAAAAATCTAAATATCTTTAAACAAAGAGGGCAGGAGTTTCTTGTCATTCTCGAATTTAGGGTTCGTCTTTCACATATGTATATACTTTTCGATAAAGCGAACACATTAAACTTAAATTAATTATTAATTAAAATTAAAAAATTAAAAGTGTTTCTACCAAAAAAGCAAAATATAACTTTATGATATCATATTATTCTTAATCGTTTTTATCTAGACTACCTATCCAAGTAACCTAAAGTAGCACAACATTTTAAATAAAACTGCCTGAAATTATACAAATTAAATAAGAATTTTCCTCAAGAAGGGAGGCAAAATGTTCGTTAAGTCGATTGATTTATAGGTATATATAACTACTTTTAAGTCAAATAAAGAATATTTTCTGTAGTTTGTAATCATCAAAACTGATTGATTCATTCGATGCCATTCAACTCAATAAAAAAGACAAGTCTTTCGAAGTCCCCAGGGTGGTACTTTAATTAAAATTCCCCCATATATCGCCTACGCATGGTTAATTTATTTCTTAACTCCTCAGGAACAGATGCACTTAAACATTGATATAGAAGGTTAATTTCCTGAAAGAGGAATTATCCATTGAGACAAATGGCCCTTCCCTTAAGAGGGTAATATTATTGAAATCTGCCGGTAATTAATTTGCCCACAGAGACGCACTAAATTAGATTTGCTTGGCTATATGACCTACTGCTAATATCACGTATACGCGTAAGTTGAGAGCCGATGAACAAAGAACTGGCGGTAACGGTAACACGTTCGGTAACAACGTTTAAATTACGAACGAGGGACAGAGAAAGAGAGCGAGAAAGGGCGGGTAAGTGCGAGATGATAACGACCGTGACAGGAGACTTACGGGACAAAAATCGATGAGAGAAGAATTGAAATATGAATATTTCATTTTTAATAATGTGGCGGGGCTTTAGTTGATTTTAACATTTTAAAAAGTTTTCGAGTTTTGGTTATACTTCGACCATATATTGGAAGAAAAGTTAAATATGACACTGGGTCGATAAAATGATGAAAAAAACGGGTGCTTGTATCAAGGATGAACCAAGAAAAGTATGTAAATGATAAAATGTGAGTGGGTTTAGAAAATAAATCCATTAATTTACTTTCAAAAATTATTTTATTCAACGGAAAGAAGAGGCGAATGGTTAAACGACGATACGACGATTAGATATCTAATTCGTAGCACAATTAAATATACATGGCTCCTCAGATCACACTGCACTATTAGTATTAGTCGTATAGTATAACATCCCCTACCTAAAGAAAGGACCACAGGTATAGACGAGCTCTGAACAACTGATAGATCTATTAAAATTATGTCTGGACCTTCGCCGGCCATTTTGGCTTTGACAATCTTCGAAGTGGCACTTTTTCCACCAAAATTTCCATGGACTGGTTTTCCATAGCGTTGGCATTTATCGAATGAAAATAGTCGAAACAGTCAATAGTGGCAAAACAGTCGAAATTGTCGTTAGTTAAAAAATTAACGACTGAAAATAGTAAAATACCCTTCGAATGATTTCATCGCACGAAGATATACGAATTCCTACCGTTATAAATTGTGAGTGAAGAAAGAATGGAGCTAATAGCTTGGATGATGTCATTTTAAATTTAATTAAACAGGCAATTAACAGTGTTAATTAACATTATAATTTAGTGTTACTTTGAATTTATGAAAAAGAAATGGAATAATTATCCCAAATACGTTTCATGGTATTTCATTTTAATATTTGAAATAAGTGAGACGGAGATGTACGTATTCCTTTTCGTACTAATTTATTATTTTCTTGTATCTTTAATGGTATTTTCGTGGAAATAAATTGTTGAATGTTAAAGATGAGTTTTCCTGTCAGAAAATTAATTTATTAGAAATATTTAGTATGAATATTGAATACGGTTATCATCTCTTTACCGTCAATAATTTTTCCGAAATTTAACAACTGCTTCTGTTAAAACTTCTTCAAATCGTTTGGAACCGATGAAATATAAGGAACCTTTCGAGTCTAAATTTAATTTTCAAGATCTTAGGCAATAAGTTTTGATAATCAAAAGACTTGAACAAAAATCGAGAGAGTTAGATAGAAACGAAAAAGTCAATCAAGAGAAATTTTACGTATTATTAAAATAAAAATAATAAAAAGTATTAATTATTATTAGTAAGATTTTATTCTTTTTGCAATTAATAATTTTGAAAAATAGCCTTCCAAAATTCTGCTATATTAATCATTAATTCATGGCCATTCACCCTAAACTGCAAATTTCTGTCCAAATTCTAGTAAACTCTGTTAATTCAGATCAATTTCAGTCCGTCTTTGGTGGTCTAATACCTTGAATTTTGATATATATATTGTAAATTCACGAACTAGTTTCTTTAGCTACCATACTGTTGCCCGAATCTCACTCTTTCAACCAAACCAAGGAATTATTCGGGTCAATTAGGAATGATTGACAATTCAACGTCCACCTATCTTATTTTCTTGATAATTATTTAAATTCCGGTTAACTGAATGACTTCTAGTTAAACAGAACGGCCTTGTGATCTTCCTGAAATCCTACCGATTGCGCTAGTGATAAAATATGAAATGGCTTAACACACCATCTCTATTCGATTGAATATGCAGTGATAGGGAGAAAGACGTAATTGTCTGTAGTAATATTATTCAGCTATCTGATCAATAATCCTTTTTTTTATAAAAGTAAATTACATAAAACGCAATTAAACATTTGGAATAGTTGATTCTTTAGTATGATTTTTCCAAAACTTAATTTACGTGATTCGAGCCATTCTGTAATTACAAATTTAATGTACTTTTTGAGATCTTTTCTACAAGTGTAACTATTATGGTATGATGCATTTTGAATAAAAATAACTAATGATTCCTTCTGGTTCTTTAAGAGTCGATTATCGAGCCAGAACAAAAATTTGTTATAGTTCATTTCTCCTTTCGATTTGAAAGAAATACTAAGTCTACTCCAGAGGTAAAACCATTCTTCTCCACTGCATGAGAAGCAATATATTTTCAATGAAATATTAAAACAAATTTTGGCTATCGGAACCTAATCAAACTTTTACCTTTTTCCATCAACAATTTTGTTATCTTTATGCTATTTTAATTATCGTCATGCCATATATAGTCAATGCTGCATTTTAGAATATCCAAGTTTCATCTAGGAATACGAAAGTACATAAAAACTGGATGCTTTTAAAAGCAATGTCTGGATATTCCATCAGTCCTCTTCGTAGGTTATATCTTATGTTTATGTCGAAAATACTACCCACTTTTGTAGTGCAATTCATACATTTCTGGTAGAGTTAAAATCGGGATGATCTGTCGCCTGCTTCATATGAGGAGATTTTATTTATTTTGAATCCAAGGTTATAGTTTTTTTCTTTTTTTTTAGTTTTCTGGCGCATTTTACCAATAAGGCTTGAGGCATTTTACCATTGAAGCTTGCATTACGTCGTTATTGCTCAAAGTAACTGACTAAAGACGTAATCTCTTTCTGTTTCTGACTATTTGATAGTTTCGGCATTTTCAATCAGAGTAATTATAAGTAGAGATTTAAGATTTATCAAAACAAAGCGCTAAAACAATATTAGCCGGCTAATAACCTGTAATTATTATCATTAATATTCTGAAAGATTTTGCAGATGTTACCTGATAACCAGACCTAGGCTTCAACTAAATATTTGAATATAACAGAAATTTTTTAAATATGATAAAACAAAAACTAAAATATCTGATTTTATAATAAATTTACAAAATTAGATAGCTAATACATTCGACATTGTGATGTCGTAAGTTCCTGATTAGCTTGAATATAGTATATATCCAAGTGTGTCCAAAACTCCGTCCAAAAACTGCATGAAAATTTTTATGTCATAATTTTATTAAGTCATATAAATTTAGCAAAAAAACAATGAATTACATTAATCTGAACCTTTAGCAATAATAAACTTTGTTCTATATAATAATAAACCATTTGTTCAAAAATAAGCATTAAAAAAAGTCCACGTTTGTCATATATTTCCGTAGTCTCTTTCAAATATTTACCAATTATCTCCTCACGCCTTGTGGAGCCTCTAATCGCGACCATAAAACACACCGAAGGCCGAATTTGCCGCCCCAAGTAAAACTAACCAAACTAATTTGAAATTTATTGCTGACTAGACCAGAACGCCGACCGAAACTCCAATACGGTCGAACGATGGGACAAAATTGTATGGCGGGAATGTGCATTGCAATAATTCGAAGGTAAATGCACGACGATCAGTAAAATTAAGGTACACCGAACATTTACTGGCGGAAATATAAATTGCTGAATACGATATTTAATGGTTTTTCTACGGGGCGATCATATATCTGTTCAATGTCAATTTCATTTGGTGAAATTGACATTGAACAGATATATATATATATATATATATATATATATATATATATAAATGCCGATGTTATAAAAACATCATTTCTCAAGACATATTAAAATTTAATAAACTTAATCAACAATTAATCTAGTTACCACTAAAAGGATGACCATATTTTTAAAGAAGTCATATTTACATAATTTTGTTTTCAAAAAAAGGCGGAATCATGTACATAAAATGATATATATCAACTCGAAGGTGTGTTTCCTCCATCGAATATATTATATCAGACTTTCACACATTGCAGAGAGAAGAACAAGTTTAATATCGAACCTGTAGGGAAAAGAAAAAGCCAAAAATACCTAACCTTTTAATACAAAATCTGAAGATTTCCCCTTTTATAAATAGCCAGGTCGTTTGTATGGTCCCATACTGGCGTTTATAACAGATGGTAGCGCCTCCAAAAAAAATGAACGTTATTATGTATTTATTTTCCGCCGCGAAATTAACAATATTTTCTGGAGATTTGGAGGCGCTTATTTTGGACCGTAAAATGTTCGATAAAAAGAAGAAATTCAACGCTTGATAATGGCAAAACTTCCCGTTTATATGTGCACGTATTTCTGACTGTGTGATATTTTTGTACCCGTTTTATTTCCCTTTATATTTATTGTATCGGAATATGGCGGTGTTAATTTTATTTGAGCTACTAAACAGATGAATGAAGAGGATATTCTGGGAAAGTTATTTTACATTGATACGATAATTTTTTAACACATGAAGACTCATAAATGTGTTTAAGGCAACTTTTGTCCACCTCCATATAGGTAAAATATTTTTAGAATAAATTTGGCAAACCAATTGTTTAAAAAGAAATGAATAATCTGTGGTTTGAGCTCTGAGTAACCATGTGTGAAGCGAAAAAGCTATTAAATAAAATATTTATTTCCTCAGTTATCTTGTATATTCAAGTTTGAGTTTGCATCTTTAAAATGTCGAAAATAATGACAATAATTAGGTTAGAAACAATAAAGAAGGGGTTGAGACTTTCCTTAATTATTTCAAGAAATTATTTAAACATTTCCTGTCTGAGAAATTTAGATGAAATATGAAATGAATAAAGGACATTTTTCCTAAATACTTCATTTCAAATAGATCTACCCATTGAAAAAATTTATAATTACCATTTGATGACCCACCACTGCGCCTCTAAGTTGATTCTTTGTACTCTCAAAACCCTTTGTAATTGTTTTTGAGATTCTTTATAAGTTGTATGAAGAGATTTTTTGATATGTACGGTATTACATAATAAATAAATCGACTGGCAAAGCAAATAGGGAATTAGACCTTAAATATTTCAAATTTGATATGAGTTATAACAGATAAATGTAGACTACAGCAGTCTAAAATGAACAAATATAATGAGTTAATAATCTTATTAATTATTATCTAATAAGCACAGAATAACAAAGAAGTGTCTAAAATATGATAATACAATGCATTTGGACAAAATAGGATTTCGAAAACGTGCATAATTGTTGAGTAAATAATCGCGGTAAATGTTAATTAAAATAGCTGATAACTGATAACATGAACAACTATTAACAAATATTTATAAGGAAAAAGACATTGATAACTAAAAGAAACTTCTGTGGAAAATTCAGATAATTTTCTCTATATTAAGTCGCTATGACCGTAGGGTAATAGAGATAATTATAGAGTTTTGTATCTCCAATTTACTCAGTTTTGTCATTCGAGAAATTTAATTGACTAGTTTAAATGTCTTTATGTTCATCTCTAGAAAATAACTCGCAATCTATGCTTTTGATTGATACTTGTGTGGCCGGGTTTTCTTTAAGTCGCGTTTTATTGACAAAATAAGCAAATGAAAATTGAATTTCATTTCTCCATTTCAAACATAACTTAACAAACATAAAAATATACTAATATAAGCAAAATTAGTCCTTAAAATATCTATATTTGTAATTATAATATAAAATTAAAAAAAATTAAAGAGAATATCCACTTTTCCCATTTTCATATTTTTTTATTGTCATTATGTTAAAGTCTTTCGGTTTTGTAAAACTCTGCTATTTTTTTATCTGTAATATATATTGAAAACAACCTTATTATAGATGTAAAAATTGTACAACTTTATCTAGAAAATAATTTGCAGTTTATGCACTTGATTGATGCTTAATGTGACTTAGTTTGCTGGAAGTCACATTTATTGACAAAAATGTAAATAAAAACTAAATTTAATTTCACAATTTCAAAAATTACATATTGATATAAAATAAAAGAAAAAAATCAACTTTTTAAAAATATAGATAATAATATACTAATATACTAATATAAGGATAATTAGTTTTCAAAAAATATATCTAAATATATAATAATAATATAAAATTAAAAAACAACAAACAACAGCAAAAAAGATAATCCACTTTTCCCTTTTTCATATTATTTTATTGTCATTTTGCTAAAGCTATATCTTTCGGTTTTGTAAAACTCTGTTACTTTGTTTAATTCTAATATATACTGAAAAGAACCTAGTTTGCTGAAAATCACATTTATTGACAAAAATGCAAATAAAAACTAAATTTAATTTAATCACTTTGAATATAACATATTGATACAAAATAAAAAAAAATCAACTCTCTGAAAGTGTAGATAAAAATATACTAATATACCAATACAAGAAGAATTAGTTTTGAAAAAATATATCTTAATATATAATAATAATATAAAATTAAAAAACAACAAACAAAAAAAACAAGAAGATCCACTTTACCCTATTTCATATTTCTTTATTGTCATGTCAAAGCTATATTTTTCAGTTTTGTAAAACTCTGTTAACTTATTTAATTCTAATATATATTGCAAAAAGCTTTATTATAGGTAAAAGAATTTTACATATTTAGTTTCATTTTAAAATTGCACCATTGCATTGCAATTAAATGATATTAAATATAAGCTAACATGCATCTTTTGGAGAAATACCTGTAAACATATACCTGTCCAATTCCTGGTAACACATCTTCCATTATAAAAGACTAAAAACTAAAATGCCCTCACGTTCACCTTCTTCACAATTTTCTAAAAGCGAATTAGATGAAAATATTAAATGATGTAGATATTAAAACTATTTAGGTTCGAAAAAACAGGTTTTAATCATTGCACATCAAACTACCTAGTATTATTATGTCTTGGTAACTTCGCAAAGGTCTTTCCTACATTAACTTCCCCTCGATTCCACGAATGACCTTCTCAAATAGATTGAATAATAATCGTTTTATTGGCACATATTTCCTTTTGTGTTCGATGTCCATTACTGGAATTGAATCGGTTAAAATCACAAATAAATATAGCAGAGAAAATATTGGAAAAAAATTGTTTAAACTTTCGTTTAATAATCAAAAGAGAAAAATCACTTTTTGCAGTATATTTTTAGATTTCGGTCAAATTGTTAATATACGGTGTTTGCTAAACAACTGTGTAAATATTTTCGGTCATTTTCGTAACTACTTCTTTACAATTTTAAGTAGTAAACAGATATTGTTATACATCAGCTGAATCCCAGTAAAGCGCGCAAAAATAAAAATGTAATTTTTTCTTGATGGGATTTGTTTCATAAAAAATATTTGGCTGAGCACTTTGTTTCAACATTTTGCTAGTGATTAAACTGTTGTTAAAGAAACAAAAAAAAACGAAAAAAATACTATTTCACTATATTTTCGGGTTTTGGCTATTTCCAAGAGAATGTGGAACGAATTAAATATGATAATCATAATTATAACTTATTATTAATCGTAATTGAATAATTAAATAACCATGGCTGAGAGATAGATAGTGTTAAAGCCGCTAAACTATTATTCAGTGTACTGTAAAACTCATGCAGTGTTTATGGTGCAGACAAATATTTATTTATTTTATTATAAATATTATATTATCTGCATCAAACCATGACTTACATTAGGTGTTTATCACTGAAGAAGTTAATTTTTTTTTTAAATATTTGACTGAGTATAAAAATAAATCTTATTGAGACTGTTTGATCTAGAGAGCGTGGAACATTTTTTAGTGTATTACAACCTATTGAGTCAGAAAAATAAGTTGTTTTCAGTATATTTTCACATTTGGCCGAAAATTTGAATATGCGTTGCTTAACACAAACTTATCGAAATACCGAGTACACATCAATCATCTCCTTAATTGCTTCATTATAATTTTACACAACAAGCAAGTATTATCGTACATCAACATATTTGAATTGGACTGAAATGGCGTCAAACGAGAAAAAATAGGCGTCGGTAATCAATAGCTTCACACGAAAACCGAATTATGTTTAATTGGAGATTGTGGTGTTATTAATGATGTAATAACAACCCATTCCAAACCAGTAATTGCCGTAAATTTTGCAAATGTCATCGCTTATGTTCAACTAGTTTTAATTTATAACTATTTGAAGCTTAATATTTGGCCATTTCAGGGCTAAAGGTTCTCTAATGTTAAATTAAAAATATTTTTAACAAATAAATTGAAGCCACATCAATAAAATACTAACTTGACCTTTATTACGCGAATATAGTCAATTCAAAATAGCAGTGACACGAGAGAACTGTCAAAACGTCGCAATGTTGCCGCATCAACTCTGAGTTTTAGTACATTTTGGCTCTAACATATAACAACATTTTAATATAAATAAAATAATTCAACAGATATTTTATTAAATATAACTTATTTTAACACCATAATACATCAAATGCATTTATTATCGAAAATGAAATTATAATTAATTTTAGAGCCGCAATAATTTATAGGTTAGAGTTGTTTTATTATATAGAGATTAAACTTTTTTCCGCAATACTATCACTGGGGTTCTAGGCGCGTTTTTGTATGTAGTGGTGAGCCCGAAGGCCTAATCCACATAATTAACAATTATATATCTGAGTAATGTATTTTAGTTTCTTTAGAGGGCATATTTATGTTTTACGCTTACTTCTTGTTTCTTTCGATGCAATGTATCCTTATAAAGTCATTATGATATTACTATATTTCTCGTTAGTTTGTCCTATTACCATCTATATGCACCTTTTTTAATAACTACATCACTGTATTTTCCTTAGTGCATTTACCATATTTGCATAACTGCTAGTGTTATTTCTCTCCTCATACACGTTAACCAAACGTTCATGTAGATTCTGAACAACAACGCACATGCTCATAAATCTTTCACAATCTATAATACAATTCCCTACAACTAAAGTATACTAATTGTATACTGACTTTTAGTTATTTCCTCTTTCATCACCCTGTCTTGGCCATCGTCATCATTGAATCATTAACCAACATTCATAAGGTTTTACTCAATCACTCTCACTTTTAGAAACACTAATCAGATGAATAACTAATCTATTTGTTTCCAATCTATCAAAAATTTGTCAATTTTTTCTTCAATGTGTCTGATCGAGCTCACACAAACCGAAGATCCTACTTTCAATAATGCCTCTTTCCATAAATCCAGACAGTTCTGGTTTGAATATCCTCCTCGAGCTGAATATCTATTGTAATAATTCTTTGCTATACCCCGTATCAACTCAATTGGATTAAAAATGGAGTGAAAGGGAGGAAGACGTAATACTCTGTGCCTATAATATTCAGTAATCTGATCTACTATATATCTTCTCTCAGGCTTATTTATAAAAAAGTAAATTACATAAAATGCAATTAAATATTTGATTTATATTTACCAAGTAACAGCGTGAAGAACTATATGTCTGCAATGAATATATGTTATGACTAACAAAACCTAATCGATAGTTATTGTAACATTTACCTTTTTTCATCAACTTTCGTTGTTTTTAAAATATTTATTATCAACTTGCCATGAGCAACCCCTGTTCTTTTTGGCCAATTTAAGATTATATTGTTTTTTATTTTTTGAGATATGTCAGTAAGTGTGTCCGCACTAATATACAATGCAGCTACAAGGCCCAAACAAAATTGTAATAAAAACCGCGGCGATTTCAAATTTATTAAAACAAAGCAACGTTTGACGGTTTATAACCCGTAATTATAATATTTTGAAGAATTTTCAGACGTTTGGCAAACGGACAACTTTTGCAGGCTCAATCCGTTACATGTTCGAACTTCTCTAACAGCGTTCTATCTCTTTTTAGATAGAATAAGATGAGAAGGATAATATTGTCTGACTGTAAAACAAGTTTACAACTTTAGATAGACACATATTGACACTCGTGTCACTGCTATTTTTTAATTACTAAATTTTAATTTATACCTTGATTTGCCTAGTAAAAACCTATATTTTCAATCGACATGCTGGTATATCCTGTACAAATTTTTACTAGTTAATATTGTATAGGAAGCAGATTATTGTGATCCATTTACTAATCCCTTTGCTGGCACAGATAAAGAATGTGTCTCTGTAGACAGACCAACTTGAATTATTAAAATGGCTTACGGGATTTGTCCAAAATCTCTTGTCAAAGTTTACGTAAGCTGCAAAATCCACAGTATCGATGCAGAATCCTCTACAGAGTCACACGATTGGCGAGTAATCGATCTATTTTGAAATCCAAAACAGCTCCTTACGGCTAATGGGGCTGTTTTAGAGAGACGATTTGGTAGAAACAGCTTGTGATTTTTCTTAGGTTTATTATATATATAACATGTGCCAATAAAACGATTATTATTTAATCTATTTGAGCGGGTCATTCGTGGAATAGAGGGGAAGTTAATGTAGGGAAGACCTTTGCGAAGTTACCAAGACATAATAATACTAGGCAGTTTGATATCCAATGATTAAAACCTGTTTTTCCGAACTTAAATAGTTTCAATATCTACATAATTTAATATTTTCATCTAATTCGCTTTTAGAAAATTGTGAATGGGGTGAATATGAGCATTTTAGATATTTTTTATTCCTTTATAATGGAAGTGTTACCAGGAGTTGGACAGGTATATTTTTACAGGTATTTCGTCAAAAGATGCATGTTAGCCTATATTTAATATCATTTGGTGCAATTTTAAAGTGAAACTAAATATGTAAAATTCTTTTACCTATAATAAAGCTTTTTGTAATATATATTAAAGTTAAATAAGTTAACAGAGTTTTACAAAACTGAAAGATATAGCTTTAACAAAATGACAATAAAGAAATATGAAATAGGGAAAGTGGATTTTCTTGCTTTTTTTTGTTTGTTGTTTTTTAATTTTATATTATTATTATATATTAAGATATATTTTTTGAAAATTAATTCTTCTTATATTGGTACATTAGTATATTTTTATCTAAATTTTTAGACAGTTGATTTTTTTCTTTTATTTTGTATCAATACGTTATATTCAAAATAATTAAATTAATTTAGTTTTTATACGCATTTTTGTCAATAAATAGTCTGGTATATATTCTTTCATTAGTAATTAGTTTTTAAGATACGAGGGCTGCATAATCTATGTATCAGAATGTGATTATATTAATTTTTATTCCGGATATTTCTAGATAAGATATTTCTGTTAAATTGGGAGTTAAAATGTAGCCATCGGAGTTACAGGTGTTGTACAAAGCAGTATGAACACCGGACATCTAGAATAATTATTTTTTAATAAGCAGTTTAACTATTATTAATTTTTCAAATATCTGCAATTCTTCACGGAATGGAGCACGAATGATTTCTAATGGAGTATTGTTCCATTTTTGTATCCAAATAGCCAATTGTTTCAATTAACTTGGAGCTGGAAATGAAAATTTCTGCTCTTAACTCCCCTATAACAGACTGAAACATAACTTACATCCTGTTTTAGAGGCATTTTACATATCATGCGGTAGATCTAACTAAGCTATAAATATTCTTTATTTTATCTCTAAAGGACGTTCAATAATCTCTAGATGAACCTGATCAAAAAATATGTGTTTTAATTTCAACCAAAACAGATTGTTCCAGATTAGGTTATTAAATATAATTATATAATAATAATTTTTTAATAATGTTTAAGAAATACCAATATATATATATATATATATATATATATATATATATATATATATATATATATATATCTGTTCCAAATTATTCCATACCTCTTTTAAATATGTGGCATCAAAACGTCGCAATGTTGCCGCATCAACTGTTTAGTTCCTGTTTTAATATATAATTTTCTCTGACAGTCGGACAGTTAGTCTGACAACCGGACGACTATGACAGGCTCATTCGTTTACGTAATCGAACTAATCAGACAGCTTTGTGTCTTTCTAACTGGAATATATCGCCCAGAAATACCGATCTATTCCATTTACATCTAGTATCGATATTTTTTCGATATATATATATATATATATATATATATATATATATATATATATATATATATATATATATATCGATATTTTTTCGCCATCCCTACTTTACATGACTATCATTAATACAAATCTCGCAGATGACTGTATAATTTTATATCTGGACCGGCCACCTCGTGTGACCATTGGGACCGCGGGCCATTCATTACAACATATCCAGATAGGACCCGGCATGCCAGTTCTCAATTATTCTCCGTCAACCCTTAATATACACCGCCGCCCTGCGATCTTACGACGAGGCGCAACAGGAAATCTAAACTTATTTGACGCCTCTCATTTGTATTCAACGCTGTTTGCTTTATTACATTTCGGAAAGTAATTTGCGTGGTGCGCGGACGAACTTGAATCTGGAGGGCCGGATTTGAATATGTTTGCCTTGAGCAGCATTAGAAAACTATCTGTTTAAGAACATATCGCGTGGAGTGCCGTGGATGGTGGTGTTACGTGTTGCATTAAATGGGTCCAGGATTATGGACTGTATGAATAATATATGGTAGTAAATTAATAGAGGGGATGTAAATCTAAATCTCTCTAATTAGGAAACTGTATCTTCGTTCTTAGTGAAGATTTCTGATTTAATTTTAACCGAGGAAGCCGCACGAAAAGTACCACAGGCAAGTGAAAATATAGACCACTGAACCCAAACTTGGAAAATAAAAATTAACGAAAGTAAGTATGTGCACGTACAGTTCATGTATAATCAAGCAGTACGAGCACCAACAACAACAATACGTAGTATTATCTTTCCATACAGCTACGACACTAAGAAATGAGTTTTATTAAGAAATTCGCTAAAAAGAAAGTGAAAGAACTGGAGTTCAAATAAAATATTTTTAACAAAAAAGATTAATCGACTTCAAAAAATAAATAAGGAACTCAACAAAATGTAAAAAATAATCTAACTTAGACTGTACGTAACAATCGTTGTAATAACCAAATAGAAATCAGCCTGAAGTTGGTACCGTGTCCAAATAACTATATTAAATTGATTAATAGAGGGGATGTAATTCTAAATCTCTCTAATTAGGAAACCGTAGCTTCGTTCTTAGTGAAGATTTCTGGTTTAATTCTAACCGAAGAAGCCGCACGAAAAGTACCACAGGCAAGTGAAATTATAAACAACTGAACCCATACTTGGAAAATAAAAATTAACGAAAGTAAGTATGTGCACGTACAGTTCATGTATAATCAAGCAGTACAAGCACCAACAACAATACGTAGTATTATCTTTCCATACAGCTACGACACTAAGAAATGAGTTTTATTAAGAAATTCGCTAAAAAGAAAGTGAAAGAACTGGAGTTCAAATAAAATATTTTTAACAAAAACAATGAATCGACTTCAAAAAATAAATAAGGAACTCATTAAAATGTAAAAAATAATCTAACGTAGACTGTACGTAACAATCGTAATAACTAAATAGAAATCAGTCTGAAGTTGGTACCGTGCCCAAATAACTATATTAAATTGATTAATAGAGGGGATGTAAATCTAAATCTCTCTAGTTAGGAAACCGTAGCTTCGTTCTTAGTGAAGATTTCTGGTTTAATTCTAACCGAAGAAGCCGCACGAAAAGTACCACAGGCAAGTGAAATTATAAACAACTGAACCCATACTTGGAAAATAAAAATTAACGAAAGTAAGTATGTGCACGTACAGTTCATGTATAATCAAGCAGTACAAGCACCAACAACAATACGTAGTATTATCTTTCCATACAGCTACGACACTAAGAAATGAGTTTTATTAAGAAATTCGCTAAAAAGAAAGTGAAAGAACTGGAGTTCAAATAAAATATTTTTAACAAAAACAATGAATCGACTTCAAAAAATAAATAAGGAACTCATTAAAATGTAAAAAATAATCTAACGTAGACTGTACGTAACAATCGTAATAACTAAATAGAAATCAGTCTGAAGTTGGTACCGTGCCCAAATAACTATATTAAATTGATTAATAGAGGGGATGTAAATCTAAATCTCTCTAGTTAGGAAACCGTAGCTTCGTTCTTAGTGAAGATTTCTGGTTTAATTTTGAGCGAAGAAGCCACACGAAAAGTACCACAGGCAAGTGAAATTATAAACAACTGAACCCATACTTGGAAAATAAAAATTAACGAAAGTAAGTATGTGCACGTACAGTTCATGTATAATCAAGCAGTACAAGCACCAACAACAATACGTAGTATTATCTTTCCATACAGCTACGACACTAAGAAATGAGTTTTATTAAGAAATTCGCTAAAAAGAAAGTGAAAGAACTGGAGTTCAAATAAAATATTTTTAACAAAAACAATGAATCGACTTCAAAAAATAAATAAGGAACTCATTAAAATGTA
Organism: Rhynchophorus ferrugineus; assembly: GCF_030347505.1. Lineage (NCBI taxonomy): Eukaryota > Metazoa > Arthropoda > Insecta > Coleoptera > Curculionidae > Rhynchophorus > Rhynchophorus ferrugineus. Next base: position 24,513,581 of record NW_027472590.1, on the reverse strand, counting down.
AAAAATAATCTAACGTAGACTGTACGTAACAATCGTAATAACTAAATAGAAATCAGTCTGAAGTTGGTACCGTGCCCAAATAACTATATTAAATTGATTAATAGAGGGGATGTAAATCTAAATCTCTCTAGTTAGGAAACCGTAGCTTCGTTCTTAGTGAAGATTTCTGGTTTAATTTTGAGCGAAGAAGCCACACGAAAAGTACCACAGGCAAGTGAAATTATAAACAACTGAACCCATACTTGGAAAATAAAAATTAACGAAAGTAAGTATGTGCACGTACAGTTCATGTATAATCAAGCAGTACAAGCACCAACAACAATACGTAGTATTATCTTTCCATACAGCTACGACACTAAGAAATGAGTTTTATTAAGAAATTCGCTAAAAAGAAAGTGAAAGAACTGGAGTTCAAATAAAATATTTTTAACAAAAACAATGAATCGACTTCAAAAAATAAATAAGGAACTCATTAAAATGTAAAAAATAATCTAACGTAGACTGTACGTAACAATCGTAATAACTAAATAGAAATCAGTCTGAAGTTGGTACCGTGCCCAAATAACTATATTAAATTGATTAATAGAGGGGATGTAAATCTAAATCTCTCTAGTTAGGAAACCGTAGCTTCGTTCTTAGTGAAGATTTCTGGTTTAATTTTGAGCGAAGAAGCCACACGAAAAGTACCACAGGCAAGTGAAATTATAAACAACTGAACCCATACTTGGAAAATAAAAATTAACGAAAGTAAGTATGTGCACGTACAGTTCATGTATAATCAAGCAGTACAAGCACCAACAACAATACGTAGTATTATCTTTCCATACAGCTACGACACTAAGAAATGAGTTTTATTAAGAAATTCGCTAAAAAGAAAGTGAAAGAACTGGAGTTCAAATAAAATATTTTTAACAAAAACAATGAATCGACTTCAAAAAATAAATAAGGAACTCATTAAAATGTAAAAAATAATCTAACGTAGACTGTACGTAACAATCGTAATAACTAAATAGAAATCAGTCTGAAGTTGGTACCGTGCCCAAATAACTATATTAAATTGATTAATAGAGGGGATGTAAATCTAAATCTCTCTAGTTAGGAAACCGTAGCTTCGTTCTTAGTGAAGATTTCTGGTTTAATTTTGAGCGAAGAAGCCACACGAAAAGTACCACAGGCAAGTAAAAATATAAGCAACTGAACCCAAACTTGGAAAATAAAAATTAACGAAAGTAAGTATGTGCACGTACAGTTCATGTATAATCAAGCAGTACAAGCACCAACAACAATACGTAGTATTATCATTCCATATAGTTACAACACTAAGAAATAAGTTTTGTTAAGAAATTCGCTAAAAATAAAGGGAAAGAACTAGAGTTCAAATGAAATATTTTTAACAAAAACAATGAATCGACTTCAAAAAATAAATAAGGAACTCATTAAAATGTAAAAGATAATCTAACTTAGACTGTACGTAACAATCGTTGTAATAACTAAATAGAAATCAGTCTGAGGTTGGTACCGTGCCCAAATAACTATATTAAATTGATTAATAGAGGGGATGTAAATCTAAATCTCTCTAGTTAGGAAACCGTAGCTTCGTTCTTAGTGAAGATTTCTGGTTTAATTTTGAGCGAAGAAGCCACACGAAAAGTACTACAGGCAAGTGAAAATATAAACAACTGAAACCAAACTTGGAAAATAAAAATTAACGAAAGTAAGTATGTGCACGTACAGTTCATGTATAATCAAGCAGTACAAGCACCAACAACAATACGTAGTATTATCATTCCATATAGTTACAACACTAAGAAATAAGTTTTGTTAAGAAATTCGCTAAAAATAAAGGGAAAGAACTAGAGTTCAAATAAAATATTTTTAACAAAAACAATGAATCGACTTCAAAAAATGAATAAGGAACTCATTAAAATGTAAAAAATAATCTAACTTAGACTGTACGTAACAATCGTTGTAATAACTAAATAGAAATCAGTCTGAAGTTGGTACCGTGCCCAAATAACTATATTAAATTGAATTTGGTTTGTTCCATTTTAATTTTGTGTTTATGACATATAATTATATTATTATTTTTGTATTATTTGACGGCTCGATCTCGACTTTTTTGTTGTTGTTTTTTTTTTGTGTTAAAAGTCTAAGCTATATTATTTTCTACATTTTAGTGAGTTTGTTATTTACTTTTTGAAGTTTTTTGATTTTTCTCTTTTGAGTGTTAGATATTTACTCAAGAAATTCCGCAGTTATTTTAATTAATCTTACAATGCATAAGCTAAATAAAGATGAAGCCCTTATGAGGAAAACAAGGAATAAAGAAACAATGATTGAAATTAAAGAGCGCTTCAGGCTCCCGTGTTCGCTACCTAGTATAGTTGATTTGACAAATGTTTTAACTAAACAACAAAAAATTATTGTCTCTGCTGGGAATCGAACATGCGACCTCCGTTAGTGAGCTGAACGATTTAACCATAACACCATAGTAGCAGTAGTGTACAATATTTCTATTTGATCTTGTGTAGTGTAGTATAGTGATATACATTTAGTAACAAAGCAGCAGTGATAATACAAAAACATTATTACATTAGAGACTAGTATAGAGCCTATGGATCTTTCTAGATATCAGTTATTGTAGGAAGAAATTGTAGTTTAGTCGACAACGACTAATAAAATTGTAATAAATAGGCTAAAAGAATAATAAAAAGCAGCAGTGATAATACATAAACCTTATTACATTAGATATTAATATAGGGCCTATGGCTCTACCTAGATATAAGTTAATGACAGAAAAAATTGTAGTTTAGCCAGCAATGACTAATAAAAATGTTATAAATACACTAAAAAATTATAAAAATTTTCTACATATGTAGAAAATAGCAAAGTAGCTTTGTATATACTAAGCATGGCAAGGTAAGAGAATTCACAAAGAACCTCAAAAATATCCAGTAATCTAATGTTCTTGAAGACGTTTTTGAAGATTATTTCTTACTTACTACCAGAGACTTACCCTTAACAGGACCTATCATGCAAAACTCCCCGATAAAATGGGAGCTACTAGGCCAGAGATAATTAAAAGGCCACAAGATTTGCATATCACTTTGAGAGAATGACTCAACTCTATACGGTGGATGACGTTGGAGCATTGCCCTGCGAAATTCGACAGGAAAGGATGAAAATTTCATTTGTTAGTTTTACCGAGGTTAAGACAAAAATACAACAGGATTTTAACGCAAAACAGGCTTCTTGTTTTTACCTTATTACTGAAAAAAAAATGAAGAAACTTCGAATAAAAGCACTAACAAGCTAATACTTCAGAGTTAAATAAAATTACCCACTCTGGCTTGAGGAAAATACAATAAAAGATGCCACAGGAAAGTGTATTGCGATCAAGTCTTTATCTGCCACACAATCGGGCGGTTCGGTTGGCATTCCCAAATTCAGAACGCAATCCAAAATGGTTCGATGATTGCAAACTTATCATCTTCTCTAATATGCCCTTCTAGCAGGTTTCCCATTTCCATCAAATGCTTGTTTTACAAGATGTTAATTCGGTACATACTCCTCTACTAATCTAATGTCTACATGATGTTTGTTATACACAACCAAGTGAAACGGCTTCAAGTTTTCCAAAACAATATCCTCAGGAGAATCTTAAACGCTCTATAGTTTGTCAGAAATAATCAAATTCATCGGGAAACTCACACTTCTGAAAACAAGCACTTTATATCTCAGTCTCTCCAAAAACAATAACTAAGCTCAATTTCTTGAAAACGCTCTTGTTGGCGAGCTGGTCCATATGCTGGTTGCTTAGCACCGCGTCACCGCTAACCTCCCACTTTTCGAGGCTGAAACGACCTCATCCGTCGCTGCAGTCATAACCTTTGCCTCCATACGACAGTATCCAGTCGTGTGTTCAACTCAAGTTCGCGAATCAATAGTTAGTTTCACTATCCCATATTTCGCCGGGCCCTCGTGCCCAATAACGGCTGCTCGATTAACGGCTGCCATATGCCCAAATTTAATGCATTAGCAGTAGCAAAAAAAAATGCAATCGGGACTTGCCTACATTCAATGAAAATGTTGCTGATACATTTGCAGATGACACTACAATTCTAGCCATTATATTTTAAACCACTGAATCCATCGAAAAGTAAGATCAAATATCATAACAAAATAAATCAGTGCAGATTGATTTGATCAACAAAGAAATCAATAACAAGCCTGCATTTGTAAATCAGCAAGTAGTCCCGTATGGGAATGCACCCAAATATCTTGGCATGACCCGATATTCAGCTCTGTCAGTAAATAATAACCTCTTGCTTTACCATTAAGTCATTTAACTAGTGTGGACTTATGATGTTCAACTTTAGGGTTGTGCCAGTTAAAAGAATAGATATATTATACAAAGGTTCGAAAGCAAAGTACTACAATGTATTGTTGATGGTTCATAGTACATTGATAACGATAATTTGCATAATAACCTGAAGGTAGAAACTGTCGCTAATGTTATTAAGGACTATACCCAAAGACAATAAAAGAGGCTATTCCAGCACATCAATATTGAGGTTCTCCAGCTCCTAGGTAATGATGATTTAGACAGAAGATTAAAAAGTGTAAAACAAATATTTGATCAAATTCAGTGAAGCTATAAGTAAAACTCAGTGCACATTTAAGCCCAAAGTGTTTATCGGGGAATAGGTAATTAATAGGTGTAAATAGTGGTAATTTTAAGCCGTAAACTCTTAAGATGTTTTTATCCTAATAGTCAGTTATAAATTATTTAAAAAAATCTTACTCATTTGATTGTATGTTTACTCAGCATTTTTCAATTTAAAATGACTCTTATTCACCAAAATTAGTATATTGTATATTGTCAAAATCATTTTCCACAAGTTCTTCCTATCTTTTTCACAGCATGGGCGATGACGTGCATTTTTCAAAAATGTGTGCGAGTCAAGCCATGCCGTATCGAATTGAGCAACTGGTTACCTGAAGCCGCAACGTCCCATTCGAATGTTATCATACAAGAGGATAATTTTTCGTCAATTAGTTGCTAACAGATCAATTGAAAATTCTCCGGCCGGGCACATAAATGGCGCTACTAGAATTAAATATTTATATATTTTAATTAGCCCTAACCCTCAACAGACGCGTATATAAATTTGACAGCTATCGGATCATTAGTTTGCGAATTATAGCATTTTCAGTGAGGTTGTCTCACTCAAAATTTTTGTTATTGAGAAACAAATGGATAAAAATGAATTTCGCTTGTTGATAAAATATTGATTTTTGAATACAGTTGAAGGCAACGGCTTGATGCCGAGTTTCCGAACACTGTTCCAGGAGAACCAACCATCAAGGTTTAATGTGCTAACTTTAAACATGGTGAAATGAGCAGCAAGGACGGTGGACGCAGTGGGCGCCCAAAAGGAGTTGTTACGGACGAATACATTAAAAATATCCACCAAATGATTTTGAATGACCGTAAATTGAAGCTGAATGAAATAGCAGACACTCTAAAGACATCAATTGAACGTGTACATCATGTCATTCTCGGATATTTGGGTATGAGAAAGCTTTGTGCAAAGTGGGTGCCGCGCGAGCTCACTTTTGACCAAACACAACGACGAGTTTATGACTCGGAGCAGTGTTTGAAGATGATCAAGCGTAATTAATCCGGGTTTTTGCATCTACGAAGGATGAAACATAGCTCCATAGCTTCACTCCGAAGTCCAATCAACAGTCATCCGAGTGGACTGCACACGATGAACCCGCTCCAAAGCATGGGAAAACGCTACAGTCGGCTTGCAGGTAATGACGTTTGGGATGCGCATGGAATAATTTTCATTGACTACCTTGAAAAAGGAAGAACCATCAACAGCGACTATTACATAGCGCTATTGGACCTTTTGAAGAACGAAATCGCCGAAAAACGGCTGCATTTGTTATAACCTATTATTCCTTGTTTATTGTAACTGATTTTTTGACACCATAATCTTTATTCGGATCATAGTGGAATGCTGTTCGTTCCTGGATCAAAAAGTGTGAAGAATGGTTCAAAGCTCATTGTGCTATACTAGCTGTTGTATGATATGCAAGAATTTGTTGCATTCTCAGTCTATCCGCTCATTTCCAATCTCTTGAAATCAACTATAACATGCCAGTATAACTAGTATCCTTTTCTATCTCTCACTAGGCATTAGTGTCTATTATCTCGTCGTATATATAATTTCTTATCCTTAGAATTCATAGTAACAAAAGAAGGTTTTCTGACATTAAATTTTTGACTAAGTTTTTTAAATTATTTAGTTATCATGCTTTAGCATATAGTGTCACTACATACTTCATCTCTATTATTGGAAAATATTTATTCGACCGCAATTAGAATATATCTTGATTTTTGTACCTATAGTTATAGATTTCTGGTCAAGTCTTACATCAAGGCCATTTTTCTGCTCTAATAACATTTATATATATTAAAGTAACTACATGCTCTTTGATACTGTCAAATATATATGGGACCTTAACATTATCTCCGTTTAAAAAAACGGTAGTACTTTTTCTACCACCCTGATTATGATGTATGATTATTACAATTTCGTTTTTATCAATTTTCTTTTTTTACTCTTCCACAAGCATTAAGTTGTAGGCGGACGTAAATGTACGTTTGGCTCATTTATTATTCCATACATCTCCATTATCCGTGTTTTCAATATTCGAAATTCATTTTTGTTGTTTGGACCGTAATTGATTACGTACGGTAAACACAATATAACCGTGCGAACACAAAGAGAATTATAGGATTGTTTTAACACCTTTTTGTCGTCGAACTTCGTCGGTTTCCAGAAAATATAAACTTCGCTGGGAATTGCTTTTCCGGCTTGTGTCCGATAATTGGCTTGTTAAATTCTACTTTGGAAGTGGATGTTTTTACGGGAATTTGTAGCACTTTTTTGTCGTTCTGCACTTAAAATTGCACCGCTCCGCTTTATTATATAGGGTGGGACATTTTTTGTTGCTATAAAAAGTCAATGTTTTTATAAAATTCGTCCACTCAACAATCATTATGTAGTCTTGAACAAACGTGGTATCTAACCATGTCGTACTCCATATGTTGCAAGCTCTTACCTTGATAATGTTTCCGGTCAGTTTTATTCATATGTATCCTCCACGCAAGTACGACATAAAATATTTAGAAACACTTGACGTGTTACGAGAGTATCACATCATAGCAACACTATTTTATTTGTGTAGTTTTTATCTATAATTCACAAACCAATATCAATCTATTTTTGTTATTAATATACACCGTTTAGAGATCTAGTTTACGACCCATTTAGAAATTAAATTATGTCATGTTTTCGAAATAAACTGAAATAAATGCATCGAATGTCTGGTGGTGCCAGGCCGTACCAGAAATGCCATCAATATAAGTAGAGCACTGCATATCCAAGTAATGTACCTTTATTTTATTCGAGAGCATAGTTGCCGTTTACGTCTTTATTTCATTTTTGCTTATATTGACCGTTCTTGATAAAACTATATTTACTTACAATCACTTAATTCACTCATTAACCACTTAATTAATAGTAGTGGCCCTTAACTTAGAAGAAACCACTGTGTATCCAGAATGGAGAACAATACATCTGCAATTATTAAAATTATTATAATTTACAAACCTAATAAAATATCATTCTAACGCTCTATATGTATTATCTACTTTTATTATTTATTAATGTACTTTAATGTGATTCGAGAGCATAGCTGCCGTTTACGTCTTTATTTCATTTTTACTTTTAATGATCTTTAATGGTAAAACTAGATTTACTTACTATCACTGCATTCTTCCTAATGAATTTGCTAATATCTGTAAAACAGTTTCTATACCTTCTCTACTCCTACATTCCAATCAAATGCTTATGCATATATCTAACAATTACACATATATATGTGCATACTGTTGTCCTATAATAATTTTTAGTTGTTTGAACTCTCATCACCTTGTCCCGATAATTGTCAGCATTATATCATAATCTTACAAAAGGAAAGTTTAATTCAGGCACTGCCAGTTTCTGGGTCGCTATTCAAGTCGATAACTCAGCTGTTAAATTACAATGTATCTAAAATTTGTTTACGGTTTCACCATTTGTCACTGTCTTATTAAATGAGTCTGATGTAGTTTATCCAAATCCAATGTGTTATTGTAGACAATGATTCTTTCAACATATCCAGACAGCCTTTGCTGGTATATCCTTCTCGATTACTATGTATTTTATATTAATTCTTTGCTGCATCAATTCGATTGAATTGTATATGCAGTGATAGGGAGCAAAATCTAATATTCTGTGGCCATAACGCTTTATACTTATTATCATCATGTCATGGGTGACAGAATGTTCCATTTGGTAATACCATTGTCTCATTTAAATATACAAATTGAAATAACAAGTCCTCCTTGACACTTCTATGTTACCCAGCAATGTTCGAAGGAATCAAAGAGCTATATGTCTCTGACTTTTCAATGGATATTTTCCAGACTAATACTTTTTTATATAGTATTATTATATGCCTGATTATGAAATAAATTTACAAATTTCGAAGGTGTATATTTGATATCGTGTTGACGTGAATTCACTGCATTTTGAATAGGCTATATACATAGTTTGTCCCATAGTATATTGTTAATTATTTCTTTATTTCATTACTTATTAATCCATGTTTAAATATATAAAAAAATTTCTTTACTGAATTAACTTTATGTCGGTGGTTATAGTGTTCTTGTTTGTCAGTGTCTATTGAAAGGAGTAAGAGAACTGAAAAATGTGAAGGACTTTTATTATTAGAAATTGGGACATATAGAAGAAACATTTTAATTACACTTTTTTGCAATGTTTAAATTTGTCTTCATTCATATTTTACTAATATTTTATAATTATTTATTATTTTATATATTCCTATAGCTATATGCAAGAATTGTAGATAAGTCAGATATTTAAACAGTATATAATCCATAATTTTCTAAACTATGAAATACATTTTCTAATATGAAAACACTGAGATCCAAAACGTATTTACCAAGCATAAAGTGCTTCTGCTTCTTTAATATTGTTGTTAATATGTCAAAAACGAATGAATTAAAAAGTTCCTTGAAAGTTCAAACCGAAATAAATTATTTATTTATTCTTCTATTCTATTACTTGTAAATGTGCATTATAAATAATATATTCCTTGGGTGGCAATGCATATTTGTCTTCATTCATATTTTACTAATATTTTATAATTATTTATTATTTTAAATATTTCTATTGCAGATAAGGTAGATATTTAAATAGTATATAATCCGTAATTTTATGAACTATGAAATACATCTTCTACTTTGAAAACACTGGGATCCAAAACATATTTAGCAAGCATAAAGTGATTCTGCTTCTTTAATATAGTTGTTAATATATCAAAAAAGAATGAATTAAAACGTTCCATGAAAGTTTGAACAGAAATAAATTATTTATTTTTTCTTCTATTCTATTAATTGTAAATGTGCATTATAAATAATATATTCCTTGGGTGGCAATGCATATTTGTCTTCATTCATATTTTACTAATATTTTATAATTATTTATTATTTTAAATATTCCTATTGCAGATAAGGTAGATATTTAAACAGTATATAATCCGTAATTTTATGAACTATGAAATACATCTTCTACTTTGAAAACACTGGGACCCAAAACATATTTAGCAAGCATAAAGTGCTTCTGCTTCTTTAATATAGTTATTAATATGTCAAAAAAGAATGAATTAGAAAGTTCATTGAAGGTTCAAACAGAAATAAATTATTTATTTTTTCTCCTATTCTATTAATTGTAAATGTGCATTATAAATAATATATTCCTTGGGTGGCAATGCATATTTGTCTTTATTCATATTTTACTAATATTTTATAATTATTTATTATTTTAAATATTCCTATTGCAGATAAGGTAGATATTTAAACAGTATATAATCCATAATTTTATGAACTATGAAATACATTTTCTAATTTGAAAACATTGGGATCCAAAACGTATTTACCAAGCATAAAGTGCTTCTTTAATATAGTTGTTAAAATGTCAAAAACGAATCAATTAAAACGTTCCTTGAAAGTTCAAACCGAAATAAATTATTAATTTTTTCTTCTATTCTATTAATTACAGATGGGCATTATAAATAATATATTCCTTGGGTGGTGTTGCAAGGTGAAATACTAGATACAAATAGGAAAACTGGTAACCGGCTCGATTTAAATTCTACGACATCGTGAAATTTCTCCACCCGAAAATTGAGGTCAAGTTTAATAAGGTTCCAATGCTGACCTGAAAACCAAAGCTGTCAATAACAAGGTTAAGTTCAATTGCTAATCGAATCGACAGACCATCTGGGCCGCCCAATATTAGTTACATTTACTCTGTAATATTAGATAGCGGCGGTGTAACGATCTTGATAGCTCTAAGATCGTATTATGAAGAGATTGATACAGTTCGAGGAAACGAGAGTAGTGCAAGAGTAACTAAAGATTGTGAACAGATTTTTTAAAAACTAGAGCTAATAAAACTGCTTTCTGTTTTGTTTTTATGTAATATAATCAGAGCTGGGCAAAATATATGTTTGGCTTTATTCAAGGTAAAAAATTACAAGATATTATCTGGCATGTATGTAAAATAAGAAATAACAATATTGTTATGCCGTATTTTTATCTTAAATATAATATAAAAATAAGGTATTTTGAATATTTATGATTGAAGATCGAAGTAATTTATATAACTTGGGAAAATAAGCATATTTCAAGAAAACCTTAACATTGATACTGTTATACGAGAGTGGTTCAAATATGATCGAGATAAATACTCTGACACGTTTATTTACTATTGAAAAAATTATAAAAATTTACAGTTTTTCTAGGTATTTACACATCTTGTCCATATTTCCTGAAGTTTTTTGATGCCTGTATCGAAAAATTCCTTGGGACAGCCATGTGAGCCCCTCTACCTCGCCTTCGGTGTTGAATCTTCGACCTTCGAGGGCATCTTTCAGTGGTCCAAACATATGGTAGTCGCAGGGTAATAAATCCGCACTGTAGGGGGGGTATTCCGGTACATGTACATCCCTCAGTAATTCCGAAATTGTATTGAGCGTGAGGCGCGTGGTATAGGGGCGGGCGTTATCCTGGGGAAGAATCGCACTTCGTGCTGGAATGTTCTTCCATTTCGAGCGATAAGTGGGTTTCACGTATCCAATAACGCTATGTAATAGTTGCTGTTGATGGTTCTTCCTTTTTTAAGGTAGTCAATGAAAATTGTTCCATGCGCATCCCAAAATACAGACGCCATAACCTTGCCAGCCAGCTGTTGTGTTTTTCCACGCTTTGGAGCGGATTCATCGTATGCCGTCCACTCGGATGACTGTCGATTGGACTTCGGAGTAAAATCATGGGGCCATATTTCATCCATTGTCACATGTCGACCCAGAAACTCGGATTTATTACACTTGATCATCTTCAAACACTGCTCCGAATCATCAACTCGTCCTTGTTTTTGGTCAAGAGCGAGCTCGCGCGGCATCCACTTTGCACAGAGCTTTCTCGTATTCAAATATTCGTGAATGATATGATGTACACGTTCAGTTGATATCTTTAGAGTGTCTGTTATTTCATTCAATTTCAATTTACTGTAATTCAAAATCATTTTGTCGATTTTTAAAATGTTTTCGTCGGTAACAACCTCTTTTAGGCGTCCGCTACGTTTACCGTCTTCGGTGCTCATTTCACCACGCCTAAACTTAGCATACCAATCCTTGATTGTTGATTATCCTGGGGCAGTATCCCGATACTTAGCTGAGTTTTTGCTTCAACTGTATTTTTTCCCTTCAAAAAGCAATATTTTCCCGCGCGAAATTCCTTTTTATCAAATCAACAATAACAAAAGTTGCTTCGCTTAAAATGCAATCAATAATTCGCAAACTAATGATCCCACAGCTGTTAAATTTATACACGCATCTTTTGAGTGTTAGAGCTAGCTAAAAATTATATGAATTTAATTCTAGTAGCACTATCTATATTGTCAGGCCGGCGGCTTTTCAATTGACCAAATCAGAGAATCAGAATTAGATCTAATATACAACTTAGAGTATTTCAAATATTTATCATTGAATATTGAAGTAATTTATATAGTTCGGAAATATAAGAGTATTTCAAGAAAATCTTGACATTGATATTGTTATATATGAGCTTTGTATAGAGTGTACAAATATTGTTAAGAATTAGAGCTAAAGACATTTTTGTTTTATTTTCTGTATTTAATCAGAGCCGAACAAAATGCATGTTTTGCTTCAATTAAAATATATGTTATATTGCAAAATTTTATCTGCCATGTATTTGAAATGAGAAACACAAAATCTTTATTAAATTTATAGCTTTTATACTTTAAATAAAAATACAAAATACAGCTTTTAATTACTCTTATTTGAAACAATACATGAGGTGTTAGGATATGCAGATAGGATAAAACCAATCTACTCCAATCCGATAATTAGTAAACGAAGAAGTTCCTGACACAAACACTGGTTTTTTTAAATGTTTTATCAAATAATCAGCCTCTTATTGGGGAATGAATAAAACCTGAGAAAGAAAACAATCTGTCTGCCTGATGATCACAAACTCGTCTTGTTATATTCTATTTTTTTATATTTGGCTATCGTTCAAGGAATAAAGTATAGGTATTCGTTATTTTCGTAACGTTCTATCGTAAGGTTTTCGTTTTGTTCGTTTAAGGAGCTGACTAATTTTAATTCCATTTTTGTATCTGTTGTTGATTAGTGAATCTATATGCATAAATAATACATTCATAATATTCCTTACTAGGACCGCTTTTCCTCTGTGATATAGATTGCAAGAATTTGAATTCTTTGCTTCTCATCACTTGTGACGCTCTATATTAGCCAACGCATTTTGTAACGCGCGCACTCGAATGGTAACGCAATATTAAAGTGGTTTATTTCAGGTGAGAGTTTAGAAGACTTATAAAATTTTATTTGCATTTAACATAAATTGGTTAGACATTATCATAGACACTACTCCTCAGAGTAAAATGCTTTTCAGCACTTAAAATTAGCGTATACGTCCAAAAATTCACTTGATTCACTCTCTCAACTCCATTTTTTGGTAGCGTAGAGCATGATGTAGTGAATTTGATTACCCATGGTAATATTAGTACCAGCAGACTTAATACACAGAAGTTTCGTCAAAGCAACAACTTTTTTTATTTTAACTATGAAAATTAATGATATTGAATTATTCATACGATATTGGTCAGTTTAAAATACAGTATTGTGCAGCACTATTATGCAGTGATGCAAAACTTCAAGGACTGTCATATTTAGAGGTTGCCATTTTGCTTACAAAATCTATCGATCCTTATAGTCAGCAAAATGTACCTACTAAAAATATGTCTAAATGTAGTTATATACAAATCAATTTTGATTCCGTTTATGAAACCGATGTTTTGAATTAGAAATGAAAATAACTACAACATACCTCAGCGTCAGGTTTTGAATTACTAATTAGAAAATATATTTTTAAGAAGTAATTACCAAAGGTATACCAAGTAGGTATTTGTGCTACAATTATTTATTTTAGTTACAAATAATTCAAATGCTGGCCAAGCCTGCATATAATCAAGGGAATTATTATGTTAGGAGATTACTATTTCTCCATTCCTTGGAATAATTAACGATTTGTGACAATAATATTAGAATTAAAATAGAACACGGTATATCGAAATTAAATTTTTACTATAACCGTTGTTCAATTAGATAGAAAGCTCAGCGGCTATTAAGTAATTTTCCAATCTGCCACAAATCAAATGCATTATCTTACAGAGTTTCCCTCAATTAAACGGGGAAGCGTTTAGAGCGGCCATATCGATGCCCATTTCACTTAATTTTCAAGTTCGGGTCGCAAGTATGGTCAGCTTGTTCGATTGCATATCGAATTTGACCTGGTTTCTTGAAATTTAATCTTGCGTTTTGTCCGACCGAATGACTCTAGCAGCGATTCAAGCCTGAGAAGTTTAACGGATCGTGTTAATTAGGTATGAGCGTATCCAAATTTGGATAGTGGAAATGTTCTCAGTTTGGTGTTATTCTCAAGGGAAAAGGGGGTTTGTGTAATATTTCTAATATGTCATTAAATCATTTCGTGTTTTATTAAAGAGAATATAGATTTTCAAACTCTTTATAGTTTATTCAAATATGATTTATGCATGAAAATATATGTAGAGTTCTTTCAATAAAATGGTGAGCCTACGTCATCTAAACTGAGGACCTCAAAAACGTTGTAATGCTGCCGCATAATCCTGAGATTAATAATAGTTATAATAATTTGTAAGTTAGGGCTGTGTTTAGTTATATTTACATTGCATTCCTTGTCATACCACCTATATGTTAGAGCTCTAAGCGCGTTTTTTTAGTGGTATCCCTAGAAGCCTAATCCAAATGATTAGTTAGCTTAGTTCTTCTTAACTGCGATTTTCCTTAGTTTGTCTTGTTACTACCTGTATACATCTTTGTGATAAAACTAGATTTAATCACTACATTTTCTGTAATTATCTGCAAAACAGTTCATATTTTCTCTACCATATATACGATAATCGAATTATTTGCCTATCTGTTTTTTTTTCTATCTGAATATTATCGCCGCAATTGCTGAAAATCGAGGAGGTTTGTAAAACGAAAAGTCTACAATCTATCTAGAGCCTTAATTTCACAAAGTTGTATATTTACTGGTAACGTAGAAGCTTCTAATAACGTAAATCGTCGGAGTTGTTTTATTCTAATATTTGGTTTCGTATAAACAGGCTTTGGAAAAAGGGAAAGGGGGAAAGAAATTCACCAAATTTAATCAAATTTATCCACCCTCTACACAAACAGTATTTCGATTTGTTATTTATTTTGTTTTGGTTGGAACGTGATTATCGCTGTTTGCTTTTTACTGTTTCTCGGAACGCTAGCGGATATTTCATTTTTAAATTAAAGTTAAAGTTGTTTTAACATTACTGATACATTTTCTTAATGACATGGTTTAGTCGGAGTACTATTACGAGCTTGAATGTATTCTAATTATTCTAAAAACGCATTTATTGAGGGAAATTGGCAAAATTAAAATTAATTTCTATAATTTTGTTCACATTCTGGTATCTCTTGTGTGTTGATTCATTGCGTGAGTGTTGATCGAGTAATGTTGGTTTAGTGGTAATGCAATCATCGCTCCATTTTCGCACTTCTTCAACTTTTCAAGGTCGTGCGCCAGCCAGCCATACTGATTAGATTTCAACAAGCCATAATTAGAAGACGCTATGTTCATATTTCATATTTTATGTACATATATGAATCATATTTTATGTATATGTGTAGAATTTAAATTTCTGTAAAATTAAATTGTATGAAAATTAAAAAAAATTGTTTCTGTCTTTCCTAAGATGTTTAGATGTTTCCATATTGACAAATCATTACTATTTTGTGCTGATTAATGTTATAATTTATTACAAGTATGTCAAATTTCTGACAACAATTAACTACTAGAAATGAAATGCAAAAAAATAACTAACTAAGGACACTAACATAGTTTATAGTATATCCAAAAGAGAGTATTTGATGTAGTGAATCGTTGAATTCAAGAAAAATACTTCCAAATTATTTCATAGTACTAATTTTATTTGTTTTGTTACAGGTATGGTCTTCGTGAGACAACTAACACAATAATTTCTAATTTAAATTAGGAAGTCAGATATCATATCTAATATAAAGAGGTATACTATCTAATATGTTAAAATAATGTTCCATAGAGCCAATTTTAAGCTCAGGTAGCCAAAAATTATATATTAATGAAAGAAAATAGTTAAAAAAGTAGGAATCAAAATAGTTACAACAACTTCTTACACAATAATTGGTAAAATATATAGAGGAAAAATAGCTAAATTATTCATGTCGAGATGGTCGGGCGACTAATCTGAAAACCAATTTTCAATGCAAAGGGTGACGTTCAAAATATGCGTGAAATATTACAAGGATCAATGACCGGTAATAATGAAATATAATGATATTAACAGTTCATGTTACTTGCAGCATATAGTACGATAAATAATTATGACGAAGGATTATAGTATCAATAAATAATAGTATCCGTAAATAAATATACCGACAAGTAATTATACTGATAATGGATGGTACTCAGTAGCAATGGCAGAGTAACCATGATAGTTAACACTAATCTAAGGTTATATTAGCAAATAACAATGACACGATAACTGTGACTACTAACAACAATTTTAATCCATATTAGTCAATTTCATAGGAATTATATGCTGTGATGATATGAAATATGACAACTGCATACGGTAGGAAAGGAATGACGACGTACCAGTTTTTATCCTAACTCTACAAATAATTGATGTGTAATGAGATCAAGGGGAGGCGACAAGCAAGGTCCTGCCATTCAATATGCTGGCTGCCATATTAGCTCTAATAAGCCTCGATAGGATTGAGCTAAAACCTCTCCGGTTTTGTACTCACTTCTTCTAACTTCTAACACAAGTTCAATGCGCACAAGAGAAAAACTCAAAAGCAGCCGTATTTTCGATTATTATATGCCTCATCTCTTCTTCTACTGTTGAAATATCCAGAATCTACAACTATTTCTTAGCTTCAGTACTTATCTGCGTTAGATTCAGTCATAACATTTGTTTGTACTAAAACTATAGTATCGTTTTGGCATGGAATGTGATCCATTATTACACTTCTTCTTCAAGTATTCTTTTTCCAATATATTATTTATTATATAGCCTATTCATGCGCACGTTTGCTTGTTTCTCTCAAGGTCAAATAGATAAACACATGGCCAATCTGTTAAAATTCGTTCTCCAAATCTTTCTTTACCCGTTAACCCGAATTTCAAACTATTTTTTTTTTCAATTTATGATCTATGGGGTTAAAGACCAGCGATAAATTAATAGAAAATATTCTTAAAAACACTGTAGAAAAGTACCGATTAACATTTTCCGACAATATAATTTTATAAAAAGTTACCTTGGATTTATTTCCCTTGTAAATAGAGCTATCTCTTGACTAGTTATTTCCTTCCGAAATATAAGTGCAGAATTTATGACAGTACCCCAGAAATATGTAACTTTCTTGTAATATAGTAATATAGTATTGTAATGTATTAAATTAAAATATAAATTAATATAATTAGGTTATTTTACATGCATAACGTCTGATTTTTCTCAATATATAGTAAAATTATTTATTTTAAAATTATAAATTGTCTGAACGATGGGAAAAAGAAACGGTTGTCGATGGATAATACTACAATAAAATGAATTGTTCTGTTTTTTTTTCACAACAGAACTTACAAATAGTTTATAATAAATAAAATAATAATTTTTCTTATTATATTTTGAAGTCCCTTTTACCAATGAGGGATTTTTCTGGACGGGACATACTCTTTAACGTGGACTCCGAATCACGATCCTCGGCATTAAGCCTATCGACTGGAGAGTGACCAGTTTAGATATCATCTCAGAAGATATCCGGTCTTACCCAGCCTGGTTACTGGCGTGACTGATATTTTATTTGTCGAATTTTGCACTGTTACCCAGGGCTATCAGAAATATTGAACAATCACAAACATAAGTTTTACGACCATGTCTCAGCAGGACTCGATCACAACAGTAGGTGGACCCTCCTGTCGCTTTTACCATTGCGCCAGCCAAGCCGACAATAATAATTTACTTAATATTACAAAACAATATTTCAGCTTTTAATTGTATATAGTACTTATACATTTTATTTACAGTAAATTATTCTAGTTTTAAATAAATATACGATTTCATATAAATTTCTTTTAAATGTGATATTTTTCAAGTGCATTATAAAAACTAGATGCATATTTCGAGATATTAAAATAAATTGCGCATTTCGGAGCGGACAAAAGCTGGTTTTTCCTGCAACACAAACATTGTATTCAGGCCAGATTTTAGCTAGTCGCTAGCCAACTTGGCAGCTTCTCGCAGAGAATGATTTATAAACGGCACCGTTATACAGATGGCCGAAGTTGATTCGGACAATGCAGATTCGCAATATTTACCCAAGAAGATGTCGTCTTTTGTGGCCCTGTACCTTTTGTCACAAACCATAATTAACCTAAAATATAACGGCACCGACACTGTTGATGTTATTACAATGTCAAGAGCGCCAAGAAATGGCAGATTGTATAATGTTTGTGTGTACAAATTATTCAAAATTAATACATTTTTTAATACTTTGAAAGTGATGTATAAATATTGCTAAATAATTTTATTCCAATCAATGCCCATTTCTTTATGGAAATTGATTTCATTTATTTTTTAGTTCCAACCTTATTTTGTTGATTTTGTGAGGGTTGTTATTTATTTTTACTTAATTTTAGGATATTCTTTAAAGTCTCCTTTTTTTCCAAGGATAGTTTATCTAGAGTGGACCTACTGTTTAATATGGGCTCCGAATCATGACCCTCGGCATTAAGCCTCCACTTGACAAACTAGGAGACCATTCCAGGAGATATTGCATCTTACCTAGTCTGTTTACTGGCGTGACTGGGATGGTTATTCCTCGTCGATTTTTCCACTATTGTCTATAAAGGCATTTAAAATTACAGTCACAAACATAAAGTACATCCATGCCCTAGCAGGATTCAAACTCGCTAGTATCGCAACAGTAGGCGGACCGTCCTGTCGTATTTACCACTGCACCAACCAAGCCAACAATAATAACTTACATAATATTACAAAACAATATTTCAGTATTTAATTGTATATAGTACTTATACATTTCATTTACAGCAATTTATTCTAGTTCTAAATAAATATACGATTTCAAATACATTCATTTTAAATGTGGTATGACTGATTGTATAATGTTTGTTGTAAATAACTGTAAATATACGGTCGGATGTGTACAGACTGTTCAAAATTAATAAATTTGTTAATACTTTGAAAGTGATGTATAAATATTGCTAAATAATTTTGTTCCAATCAATGACCATTTCTTTATGGAAATTGATTTCATTTATTTTTAATTTCAACCTTATTTTGCTGATTTTGTGAGGGTTGTTATTTATTTTTACTTATTTTTCGGATATTCTTTAAAGTCTCCTTTTTACCAATTTAACAATGGTTTATCTAGACTACTGTTTAATATTGGCTCCGAACCATGACCCTCGGCATTAAGCCTCCACTTGACAAACTAGGAGACCATTCCAGGAGATATTCCATCTTACCTAGTCTGGTTACTGGCGTGACTGGGATGGTTAATCCTTGTCGAATTTTTCACTATTGTCTATAAAGACATTTGAAATTACAGTCACAAACATAAAGTACATCCATAAAGTCCCCAGTAGGATTCAAACTCGCGACTATCGCAACAGTAGGCGGACCGTCCTGTCGTATTTACCACTGCGCCAACCAAGCCGACAATAATAATTTACTTAATATTACAAAACAATATTTCTCCTTTTAATTGTGTGTACTACTTATACATTTCATTTACAGCAATTTATTCTAGTATTAAATAAATATACGATTTCATATACATTCATTTTAAATGTGATATTTTTCAAGTGAATTATAAAAACTAGATGCATATTTCGCGATATTAAAATGAATTGCGCATTTCGGAGCGGACAAAAGCTGGTTTTTCCTGCAACACAAACATTGTATTCAAGCCAGATTTTAGCTAGTCGCTAGCCAACTTGGCAACTTCTCGCAGAGAATGATTTATAAACGGCACCGTTATACAGATGGCCGAAGTTGAGTCGGACAATGCAGATTCGCAATATTTACCCAACAAGATGTCGTCTTTTGTGGCCCTGTACCTTTTGTGAGAAACCATAATTAACCTAAAATATAACGGCACCGATACTGCTGATGTTATTACAATGTCAAGAACGCCAAGGAATGGCTGATTGTATAATGTTCGTTGTAAATAACTGTAAATATACGGTCGGATGTGTACAGACTGTTCAAAATTAATAAATTTGTTAATACTTTGAAAGTCATGTATAAATATTGCTAAATAATTTTGTTCCAATCAATGACCATTTCTTTATGGAAATTGATTTCATTTATTTTTTAGTTTCAACCTTATTTTGCTGATTTTGTGAGGGTTGTTATTTATTTTTACTTATTTTTTGGATATTCTTTAAAGTCTCCTTTTTACCAACAATAGTTTATCTAGACTACTGTTTAATATTGGCTCTAAACCATGACCCTCGGCATTAAGCCTCCACTTGACAAACTATAAGACCATTCCAGGAGATATTCCATCTTACCTAGTCTGGTTACTGGCGTGACTGGGATGGTTCTTCCTTGTCGAATTTTCCACTATTGTCTATAAAGACATTTAAAATTACAGTCACAAACATAAAGTACATCGATGCCCCAGCAGGATTCAAACTCGCGACTATCGCAACAGTAGGCGGACCGTCCTGTCGTATTTACCACTGCGCCAACCAAGCCGACAATAATAATTTACTTAATATTACAAGACAATATTTCTCCTTTTAATTGTGTGTACTACTTATACATTTCATTTACAGCAATTTATTCTGGTATTAAATAAATATACGATTTCATATAAATGTATTTTAAATGTGATATTTTTCAAGTGCATTATAAAAACTAGATGCATATTTCGCGATATTAAAATGAATTGCGCATTTCGGAGCGGATAAAAGCTGGCTTTTCCCGCAACACAAACATTGTATTCAGGCCAGATTTTAGCTAGTTGCTAGCCAACTTGGCAACTTCTCGCAGAGAATGATTTATAAACGGCACCGTTATACAGATGGCCGAAGTTGATTCGGACAATGCAGATTCGCAATATTTACCCAACAAGATGTCGTCTTTTGTGGCCCTGTATCTTTTATTACAAGCTATAATTAACCTAAAATATAACCGCACCTACAACGTTGTCACGACATTATTAGAGTCTCAAGAGCGCCAAGGAATGGCAGATTGTACAATATTTGTTGTAAATAACTGTGAATATAGGATTGGATATGTACAGATAGTTTAAAATTAATAAATTCGTTAATAAGTTAAAAGCGATATATAAATGATTTTAAATACATTTATTCCAACCAATGCCCATACAATTATGGAAAATAATTTCAATTATTCGGTTTTAACCTTATTTTTACTGATTTAGAGACGGTTCTTTTTTTTATGTATTAGTCTACATTTTACTCTATATTATAAGTCTCCTTTTTACCTAGACTGGACTAGGGTTTATCTAGACTGGACCTGCTGTTTAACGTGGGGTCTGAAACACGATCCTTGGCATTAAGCCTACCGATTGGCCAGTGACCAACTAGACCATCCTGATTATTGGGTCTGGCCCAGCCTGGTTACTGGCGTGACTGGGATAGTTATTCTTTGTCAGATTTTCCACTGCTGTCTATAAAGTACATCCATATGGCAACAGTAGGAGAACCGTCATGCCGCCTTAATCACTGCGCCACCAAGTGAGCGGTCGCTCTTTATATTTTGAACAATGTAAATTCTAAGTGTTGTTAAGCTCAATCTGAGGTTCTCAATTACAAGTTTTAACCTTATCTTTCTCAAGAACGTTTTATGATTGGAGTTTGACTTGTGCTGTTTAGAGTGAAAAGTATACTTCGTTAAAAATAATGAATTAAATTGATCGCCATTTCGAACGCGCTTTACCAAAATTATCAAGACAAATGTGCATCGACTTTTCGTATTGAAGCCCCTCTGTAAAACGTTGGTAAAACGAATTTAATCGTGGCTCTTAAAGGCGTATATCACGTCGTATAAAATTAGTTCTTCTGCCAGAAAACATTGATGGTGTGCTCGAAGCGATGTTTTAAGGTTGTCATTGGACTTATTGTGAGGAGATGGGATGATGAATGCCAATCAGATAGTGCATGAACATTTGGCTGCGAAAAATATTTGTTCACTTAGGATCTCGAAAAGTTTGACAAAGCTCGAAGGAACTTGTTTTAATTGTTGCAAATAAATGGTCGATAAATACTACACAGGTAACAAATCTTGGATCTATGCGAGCCCCAAATAAAAAAATAGTATGGCTATTCCAAAATGTATATTTTATTATTACTATAGCCACCAATTGAAAAACCTGATTGAAAAGCTAGCTCAAAAATTAAAATGCAGGAATTCACGCAGCTGCTCATATAGTTCACCTCTTTTCCTAGTTTCAGAAAGCTCTGTTGTGTGTCAGGTGAGACGTTTTCATACAGGTGATATATTCATCAGACTTGGTTTCATCCGATTATGATTTGGTACAATCGATTCATATTTTATTTAAGATGTGATTATGGCAACATAGGAATGGTGGAAACTTTCCAAAAAATGTCCAAGAATAAATTCTTTGTTGAATAGTTTTTATGTGAAGAAACTTTTTTATAAAATTTTTAAAAATATTCAGAAACCTAATATTTGCCCCAGCCTATACCTCAATGGATATTTGCTTTTAACAACACGAACTTTTGATTCCTAAATTTAGCTTCTCCTCATATTTTTATTACATTTCTCAATTCAAAGACATTTAGTTTAGTGGAAGCTTGATAATAAATATCTTCAAGCGATTGACGTCAAATGATGAAATACGAGGATGGTTCAAATATGATCGAGACAAATACTCTGACACGTTTATTTGCTATTGAGAAAATTTACAAAAATTTACAGTTTTTCTATGTATTTCCCCCCACTAATTACGCATTTTGTCTATCTTTTCGGAAGTTTTTTTGAACGCGGTATTGAATAATTCCTTGGGCAACTCGGACAGCCAGGTGCGCACGAACTCCTCTACCTCGTCATCGGTGTTGAATCTTTGACCATCGAGGATTTCTTTCAATGGTCCAAACATGTAGTAATCGCAGGGTGATAGATGTTCCGCTACCTCTTACCCTAATTCCGATATTGTATCGAGCGCGAGACGCACGGTATGAGGGCACGCGTTGTCCTGGAAAAGAATCGCACTTCATGCTGGAATGCTCCTTCGTTTCGAGCGATAAGCGGGTTTCACGTGTATTTTCGAAAGTTTAGAGTAATATTCAGCATTAATGACACGTTCGGTGTGGAGGAAATCGACGCATAGCACGCTCCGCCGGTTCCAGAACGTCGTATAGAGAACCTTACCGGCGGATCTGGTTTTCTTCGCTTTGACTTGCTGGCTATTTCGCGCTTCTTGCTCCTTATTCCTCCACTCTTTAGACGACATTTTGCT
Source organism: Rhynchophorus ferrugineus (assembly GCF_030347505.1). NCBI lineage: Eukaryota > Metazoa > Arthropoda > Insecta > Coleoptera > Curculionidae > Rhynchophorus > Rhynchophorus ferrugineus. The sequence continues at coordinate 24,490,238 of NW_027472590.1, read as the reverse complement.
TTCGGGAGTGTAACAGTGTATCCATGTCTGGTGTGTAGTGAAAATTCAGGTTAAAAAACTTTCCTCCTCCTCCTCGTTTCGCGCCAGCAAGCGGCGACAAAATTTCAACCGCGTAAATTTTAGTACGACGTTCAACAGTCGAGGAACCCATCGCGCCGTTATTTTGCGATATTGAAGGTGTTCGTGGATGACACACTACCATTACTGATGCCGAGTTCAGCCAAAATGTCTCGAACATTCATCCTACGGTCCTCCAAAATGAGTTGTTCTACGGCGAATATTTTTTAGTGTGATGCTGATTCACGGTCGACGACCATGCGGCTCAGTCTCGATGGTTTCGCGGTAATCCTTGAATGCGTTGGCCCATTTAAAAACGGCAACCCTACTCAGGAATTCACTACCGCACTGATTTCGCAAACGCAGAAAAGTTTCCTTCTTTTTAAGGTCTTCCCATACTAAAAAACGAATGACAATACGTTGCACTACGGCGGTCGGCACTTGATGTTCACTCATGGTCGTAGCCCGCTCATGAAGCATGCACTCCCGGCCGAAACTATGCCACACCCTTCGTAAGGGACCCAGCTATCACATACCCAGGCCATGACCTTCAAAAGCTTTTTTCTCCATCATATTGGAACCACACTCGTAGCTATGCTATCACATATTATATGGATCTTTAGCCCATTTAAGCCTTGTTTTTACATAGGATAAAAAAGGATAAGGCATTTTAATCATCTTCACCATCAGATTGTCTCCTTCTTATTATCTCTTTTTATTACTTAATCATATATAGTGCTATAATTGTCTGTGATCGTCACCCGACTCGTCTAGATCTCAGAGCCTTGTTGGCTTTTAAGTTATAACATCTTTATTTAATTAACATACTTATCAATTTTGCTAGCTACCTTCAACGAAGAAAAACATTACTGGTACTGTAGGATTGTGTCTAACATCAAACCCAGGATACCAGTTACGGGTTAGTAACTTCTTGTAAATAATAGTAAATATTTAATGTAAACCGAATTAGCAATAACGATAAAATTATTTTGCGCGTTGTCAAACAGAAAGGCCGAATTAATTAATATTAGTTATATAAAGTTTTATTTATTTATATTTATTTATACTTAAATTCGAATTTCTAGCATTAATGAAAGTGGATAATTACCAAATAAAATAATTTTCATTTGAAAAGCTCTCTCCTACAATTTATAAATGTATTTATCATCGCTATTTAATTAACAAATACTCGAATAATTATTCATTGTCGCGTGACTATTAAATTTTACGGTATTAGCAATTATTTTAAAATATATACTTTAAACGAAATTAGTTCCCAAGTGTTCAACATCAACTCTTCATGTTTTTTTTGCCTTGTTATAACATAATATTTTCATGGTTAACTCATTGTTAATGTCTTTGTATATTGAAATTCATAAATGTTTGCGGTAACATTCGTGAGTGAGTCTACATTCGTTTGTTAGAATCATCCTGCAGAGTCATATTCATACATCATTCAGAGTTTCCAAAATGATATGTTCCGAGCTATAATCGTTGCTCCTTATTATGTTTCTAATAAAGAATAAAAAATAATTCCAAAACTCATAATGAAGATAATTCAATGTTTTAGTGTTAATTAACTACTTCGAAAGATAGTCAGTGCACTTCAATTCATTTACCATTTCGCTGAATGTAATCTCTTGACTTGATTGGTTTAGATTCTTCCAATCATGTTCGTTTATTTTGGAGATTCTCAACACAGAGCAGGAAAAATTAACAAAAACTTGAGGCTGAAACCCCTCCATTCATTACACATTCTAGAAAACATAAAACAATAAAGCAGCAATAAATTAGCAGTTATAATTGTTGAAGAATTGTGTTTGAATATAAATAAATTAGACTTGACATAATAAGTATTGAAACAAAACAAATATCTAACAAAAAGTAATAAATAAAGTTATGTTTAGTTAAAATTCACCTTAAAATAATGCTTTATTGAAGGTAAACCTAGATTTTAAAATTATTTATTTATTTAGTTATATATTATAGACCCATTGGCCTCCAGGACTATTTAGGGTCTGTTTACAGATATCAGCACAATTATATCAGTTAAAATTTACAATGTTATTACAAGTATAGAATGTAAAGAACAATATAAATACATCATATTGCAAGATAATAAGTAAAATATGTAAAAGCATATACATGCATGAATATATAAATGCTACAGTATAATGATGACAATGATAAGAAACCAGATACAAAAAACATAAACGAACATACACGATATTACAGAGATGCACCTTATTATATTTGTAGTGATAGTCCTGTTACAGTTAGAAAATTTATCAGCTTGTCGAGGTTCTCCAGTCAAAGACACTGATCCGTCGTCTCTTCCAGATTGACCAACCGTCTTTGCGAGTTGTACCTGCGGCATTCGATTAGTACGTGTTTGATAGACAGTGAGGAACCACATTCGACGCACATAGGGGACTTCTTCCCTTAATGAAAAACTCATGGGTCAGTTTGCATTGACCGAGTCTGAGACGCGAGAATAAGCTTAAGTTGGGCCTGCTAATGTTAGTGGTATTAAGGCCCTGATAATACACTTTTTTAACCTTCCAAATCTTGTTGTTTTCTGCTAGATCCCATCTGAGTTAGTCTAGATGTCCAAATATCCTAATACAGTGTTGCTTCATATCTCTACTCCAGAAGAGGATATTTTGATCATCATGATATCTGATTTTTTCAGAGTGAGAAGGGAGCTACATAAAGGTGATAGTTTTGCCGTTGCTTTCCAATTCAGAAGTTCGGTCACGGATAAGCCTGCTAGCGCGTGTAGAGTTAGATATGGTTGGAGGCACTTTACGGAGCTCATTGAATCGAAGACGATAACTGGTCGCTTGTCTTGCACATCTTGTACTGAGATCAAGGCTCTATATATGGCAAACAGTTCAGCCGTCCATACACTCGATGAAACGGGGAGCCTGAAGTGTCCTTCCGATATCACCGAAATAAATGCTGCCATCCCGTAGTCATTGCTCATAGAACCATCCAATATGGAAAGGTGTTCAGGATATTTCTCAGTTTTATATTGATTAAATTGGGTGTTGATATTGTTAGAGCCAGAATTACCCCTTGGTAGACTCCTCATGGAAAGATCGACAATTGCCATGAAGGCAATCAGTCCTCGGAGGTGTATATCGGTGGAAAAGCCAGCGACAGTAAAAAGAAAGTAAACGACTACAAACTATATGGAATCTATACAAGAGCCCCTGTATTGCTCTCTAGAGGGGTCGAGTTTGGTACTTGATGGAAAGAAAACTCTGTAATCAGAAAACTTTGGTTTAAATCTCAAAGAGCTAGCAAATATAATTAAAAGCAATTCACATATTTTAAAATTAAGGACATGATACCTTATAATAATTTATAAATCAGACATCATTTCCTATAATAGTTAGTAAAGGTCTGCGTTTTGTTAAAATACTGGACACCTTAGATGTGGATACTCTCACGTCCCAATTCGGACACAGAGCTGTCACAGCTCGATCCGTCAGCAATGATTTGGAAAACTGGCAGTTACCAATCAGAAATCTGTCTAATTTTATATGTGTATCTTTTGTAAAGAGATATCAGGAGAAATGAGGTCCTTCTTAATGAGCAAAAGCTAGTTTTCCTCTTCCAGCAGGTTCCACTGTTACGATCTAACATTTAAGAGAGATCTTTGTAAGATCTCTCTTCAGCCAAATCGTTCCCTGGTATACTCCCTTGGACCAACTAGCTCAACTCTTTAGAAGTCTTATGATGTATCCATATATATATGTAGAGAAACAAAGGATCAGAGGGTGAATTTATATAATTACTTTAAAATTGATTATGGTTTTGTTCAAAATAAATAGTTGTCAGAAAAAAAAGGCTCAGTCAGTGCAGATCAGATGGAGCCCAACACCCCTGTCAGATTTTCACACATATGCCTTAATTTTATCAAAAATGACTTCCCATTTCGTTTTATTTGACATTTACTGACTGCAGACGATTTCATTTTACGCTCTATAGCTGTAAAAGGTAGCGTGATTATTCGTGAAGAATTGAAATATTATTTTAAGTGCAAATTATATCAAATGAATTTCTTCGATGTTGTTGTCATAGTAACCATATACTTTATATTACTATACTTTTTATTGGAATAAAAAGAAATTGGAAGCTAAACACTTTTAATAACTTTTAAAAATGTATAAAATCTTAACACTGAATGTTATTTATTGTGATGCTGAGAAAATTCTTAAACATATGGAATTAGAACTATACGTTTTATTTTGCGAGACCAGTACGGGAATAAAGATGACCATAACACAAGTTTTGAACTACTTACATAAGAATAGGTATTTATAAAAGCTCGATGTTCGGTTTTCCCATAAACCAAACACTAGAACAGTGAAAAATTTTGTGAATTGAGTTTCTATTGGTGAATCACTGCCGAAACCAAACAAAACAAAATTGAATAATTTATGAAAAAATTCATCGCAATAATGTGTGAAAAAAAGTGGTTTCCCCTTAAATCAGCTTCACAAACTGTTATTAATTTTAAAATGACACTAAAGAAGGTTATGCTAATTATTTGGTAGGAATGGAGAAGAATTGTTCACGATGATTCGCTGGAAGTTTGGCAAATCATCAGTTCTACTATTTAGTGTCGACAACTAACGCAATTGAAGCAACCAAAAATAATAATTTAAAAAAATAACTTATGTATCAAAAATGATATAACTATGTGCTAACGGTTATTTCCAATCATATTCTAATTTATATTGAGTAAACAATTACCGAGAATAGAGTTAAATGTATTGTGAGATTTCATAGGAAACCATACTTCGTAAATGTATTTCACATCTGTTACTATATAGTTACAAATTTAATACGCCATAACTTTCTTTATTTTCATTATAAGCAATGCCCAGAAGACAAACTGACTTGTTCGACCCAAGTACGTTAGGTAGCTCGATAGATGATAATAGTTATAGTCATATTGGTATGTCACAATTTCGTTCGAGATTGACTGGAAATGTAGTGAATAGTCTTAGGAATGTAATATTAGGCAGTGCAACTCAGAGATTCCTAAGATGTAGTGCTCCTCTAATGCAGCAACAAGCAACTTTCCACTGCAATCCGTACATAGAATTTACAACTGGTGAAATTACAATCGTTTATCAGTTTTGCAAGGCATTCAAATACAGCCGTGAATGTGCTGGGTTAGATATGCCAGTGGAAAACTAAAATTACTCACTTAATCACAGCACCAGTTCCATTACGTTTCATTATTTTCTTATTTAAAATAATTCTAAGCACTGATTCTGTCTAACATTCAAACATATTATAGTCATTTTCAAACGACGTATTATACCATAACAGTTTTTTGGTAACATATAAATTTGTATCAGAAATAAATTAATAAAGTCTTGAACAAATGTAGATACAAGGACATATTTATCACATACTAAGAGTGTTTTTATCACTACCTGATGCAGATAATCAATTCTTCGAAACAACATTGGATCGGTTACCATCTGACGGTCATAATATAGTCATCAGTGTTAAAAAACAGACCCTAAGAGGTTTAATTTATCGAAAACCGACCGAAAGTTGCTATTGTTATTATCGGATTTTTAAAAAATTGTAAAATGATAGAGATTCAAATTGCCGATTCTATATATAGATCATTTTCCAGATAATATTTCACCCACTGGTTGGGAATTATGTTAACTCATGTAGAATGTCTTTATCGAGAAAATAAAAAATATGAATAAAGTTGTTCAAGTGTGCCCGTAAAGATTTAACGAAAATTAAGGGTGAAATAACAAGGGGGGACCCCTTTCTGTAATCTAGATGCCTCGAGGTGTCAAAGATGTTGACTTCAAAGATATATGAATGATAAACTGTTATTATTATATGGGGTAGCATCCATTTGAGTAAGCATTCTGCTTGATACGAGTGTAGTGTTAAAATAAGACATGGACATTTGTTGGGGTAAATTGAATATTTCCTTTGACATTATTTTATCAGAATTGGGATAAGCTTTTCTGTTGTTTTAGTTTTACCATTTTTTATAATCTTTGCATATTTGTGGGGGATATTTAACGGCTACATCTTATATTTCCGAAAATTAATATTAGTCATTTATAAATTAGTTCCAGATTTTCTATATATTTAAATTGAATTTTGAAGCACGTTTTCTATTCTGGAATATACAGTTGGGCAAAAACCAATTTCAAAACATCAATTTCATTTTGAATAACATGGAATAGCAAACTATATTCCCCAAGCTAATTTATTATATATAAGAAGCATTTTTAGCTGACTAGGATATAACGCGTCACTTTGATAAAAATGTCATGTGATAAACAGTCATTACTCATGCTCTTTATTAGTGATGGTGTACGCCAATGTCTAAAAGTGTGGAAACACCCTATTTTTCATAGTTTCAACCTTTTTAAATTAATAAGCTTAAGTTATCAACCTTTTTAAATATAATAATGATTTTATTTACCTTAGTCAGGACTCCTTTATTATTAGTATTCGTTAACTTCAATGGAAGAAGTTGTAACATTCAAAAGCCTCTAAAACACATCCAGAGACTCAAAGAATCGAAAAAGTAAATAAAAAAATCAAGATGACATAAATACATTCAAAATCATTTTACCATTTATTAAAGTATATAAATACTGTTATATTAATGTACATTACTATTTATGGTCATATTAATATAGGAATAAAATCATTTTGACATTTTTTTTATAAATATTTTAAAGCCTCCTTTTACTAACGCGGGTTTATCTGGACTGGACCTACTGTTTAACGCGGGCTTCGAATCACGATCCTCAGCATTAAGCCTACCGACTGGCCAGTGACCAACTTAGCGACCATACCAGAAGACATCCGGTTTTACCTAGCCTGGTTACTGGAATGACTGGGATAATTTTTCATGTCGGATTTTGCGCCAGTCGCCTTTACCACTGCGTCATCCAAGCCGTCTTAACATTATTTTTAAGGTCGCGGTTAGAACAACGAAATTAAGGGGTTACAAATTAAGTTAAAGGAACTAATCACGACTGAAACTAGTCGGGCGGAAAATAGCGACTGAAAGTAACTGACTGAAATATTCGATAGACATTACTAAACAGTTAATAGCCCTTTTCAATCGATGGTTCTTAGTTTCTTAGTTAGAGTTCTGCGTAGTTTGTGCCGTTCATGTAATACAATAGATACAACAGTTCATAATAGCGCAAAATACCAAAGAGTCTGCCTAAACTTTCAACCAAAAATATTATCTATATGCTAAGAAATATCCGAAAAAATCAAAGGTATAAGTGCGCATTATATTCTTACACGAACACAAACTACTGGAGAACATCAGGACTGGGAAAGATCGTTTAACTTTTAGCTAGATCGTTTAACTTTAAAGAAGGCCGCCAGATGTGTCGGAACATGTCACCGATTCAATCTACAAAATTCAGTTTGTGTTGGTAATGGTCGACACTGTTGTCAAATAACTACAAAATTCTTCAAAAAATTAGTGATAACAATTAGAGACAAACTGGCAAGCGTTGTGAACCAAAATTTTAAGTAATGCGGCAACATTGCGCCGTGCTGCTATCATACATTTTAATGACGTGCATTGGCTGTTTTATTATATAGACTATATGTAACGTTTCCTTTGAATTATAGAAAAAGTCAAAGTTAATTAGTGCAATTAATGATTTCATTCAAATATTTCAACCGAATATTCAAGGAAATTATTGAAACCATTGTTATCTTCGTACACGAATTTGTGCTTAAACTGTGCATTTTAACATGAATAATTTTTATGCAATAATAAACATATGATGATCATATTGTGGCACAAAAATGGCACAGCAACAATAATTTTCTCAGGAACTTATTTTGGGTGAGCTTCATAAAATTCGGCCTCAAAACATTTGCCATTCATAGACGATGAGCGTTTAAATATCGAAAAAAGTCCAGTAATGTATCGTGGATGACTTGATTCACCGTACTAGTCAAGAACTAATAGTTTCTAAATAAATTCTAGGATATCTTTTTTTCAAATTATTCTAAAAAATATAAATGATTGTTCTTCACCCATCAAGGCCTTTAATAACAAAATAAAACTCCAGAACAAAAATTTAGAATTAAAAAAAGGAATTAATACACAATCATAACTCATTTATATGCATTTATAATCCAGGTGTTTGTATAAATTCCGAATGAATTGATATAATGACGTCGACATATAATTTGAAGTAAAAATAAATTATATCCCGCAATTAAATGGATTTCATACGAAATATTTTATTACCGCGACTAGCGCAATTAGTCTAATGAATATTCAAATAATTACAAATAGCATATTCAATAGAGCCAATTAAGTAGATAAAATTAAAAGGGTTGTTTTACCGCGTTGTAAAATCGGCTAATTTGCCTAAATTTGACAAGATAAATTTATCATATGATATTTTACATTTTTAAATAGTCTATACCTACGAAATTTAATTCTTATTACTTTTGGTCACGCCATAACTTACACATTATCCATAACTTACACACTTTTACTTTAGCCAAACAAAATTGGAAAATTAAAAAAAAAAGGAGTGCTTAAAATTTAAACAAATATGAAGTTCAACAGCGGTATCGGACGACATGGATTGTTGTTGGTTTGTATTGTTGGCAAGGTTTGTTGGTTTCCTGGTAACATACTCTTTTCTACTTGAGCTTAATACCCGTTTCATACTCAAGTATTTTGCAGTATTTTATCATATTTTGTATTTTTTATAATTATAATTGATAGTTACTTCAAATTTTTAAAACAGCATTCGAACAAAATCAAAAAGATATTATAGTTAATTTCACAGCCTTTAGACTTTAGACAAAAACTCAGGTTCAGGAATAAAGCCGGGCATGTTTCCAGCATAACAGTAACACATCCGGAAATATTTACTGAAAAATATTATGAGTAACGACATTTCTGCTTCAATTTTTATCGTTTTCCATCAACTTTTTTTTTATCTTAACATTAATTTTATTGTTATCTTGCCATGATGTGCAATATTTCTAAATGCTTTATGCTTTTAATGGATTAGGTGGAATATGTTTAGATTAATTAAAAATTAACAGATCAGTTGAGAAGTCTCCGGTCTGACACATAGATGGCGCTACTATAATTAAATCCATATGTTTTTTAGTTAGCCCTAACCCTCAAAAGATGCGTGTATACATTTGACAGCTGTCGGATCATTAGTTTGTAAATTATAGTATTTTGAGTGAAGCAACTTTTGTTTTTCGCGTGTTGATAAAATATTGGCTTTTGAAGGGAAACAATACAGTTGAAGCAAAAACTTGGATTGATACCGAGTTTCCGGACACTGCCCCAGGAAAATCAACTATCAAAGATTGGTATGCTAAGTCTAGACGTGATTAAATGAGCACGGAAGATGGTGAACGCAGTGGACGCCCAAAACAGGTTGTTATCGGCGAAAATATTTAAGAAATCCACAAAATGGTTTTGAATGACCGTAAATTGAAACCGAATGAAATAGCAGACACTCTGAAGATATCAAATGAGCGTGTACATCATATAATTCACGAATATCTGAGTATGAGAAAGCTCTGTACAAAGAGGGTGCTGCGCGAGCTCCCTTTTGACCAAAAACAACGACGAGTTGATGATTCGGAGCAGTGTTTGAAGATGATCAAGCGTAATAAACCGTAAGAGTTTTTGCATCGATAGGTGACAATGGATGAAACTTCACCAAAACAATGCACCATGTCAAAAATCCATGAATTGGGCTTCAAATCCTCATCCACCGAATTCTGCAGACCGGGCCTCCAGCGACTATTTCCTGTTCTCAGATCTCAAAATATTGCTCGCTGGGAAGAAATTTTCGTCGAATGAAGAGGTGTTCGCCGAAAATGAGGCCTATTTTGAAGCAAAGCACAAATCATTATCGAAAAGTTTTTTCGCTATAATCAGTCTATCACCCTTGAAGGGAATTATGTTGAATAAAAAATCTAATTTTTCCAAAAAAATGTGTTTAACTATGGTAGGCCCGGGGACTTTTCAATTGATCTGTTAAGAGTCTCCTAAAAGTGTATGTAGGGATATACCTCAATAATCTCCATGCCCTTAAGTTTTCTATCGATATATTTCAGACTTTTTCTGTGTTAATATTGAAAAAGAAGTACTCGTTAATTATGGATTTAATTTCAAATAGTGCTAACATAAACACGATCTTGATTTTTACCCAATTCGTATGAGGACACATTCGTTTTGATAATTCTAAACCATCTAATCTCACCAAGGCCTTTTCTTTATTTCACTCCCTTTCAATGTAACTGATTAGAGATACCGTTACCAAATCTGCGTCCGCCTCCGATTATTTCTTGGGTTTCGGAGCAATCACAAAAATTATATAGCGATCTGAAGTTTATCAAAACAAACAAAGCGTCAAAAAATATTTACCATTTTATAACCTCCTAATTATTTTTACCAATGTTTTGAAGAATTTTACAGACATTTGACAACCAGGCGAATTTTATAGACTGGTTCGTTAACATGTTTATTTGCATCATATAAAATTGTACCTTTTTTCAACTGAAATAAAATGAGAAAAATATGGTCTGATTTTATCAAGTTAATCAAGTTAATAACTAAGCTGTTTATTTTCAATATACCAACAACTTGTTCGAGGTCACATAAACCAAAGGTGTTATTTTAGACAATGCCTCTTTCCATAAAACCGGCAAATTAGTTTATTCTTTAACATATTTTCCTCGAAACTTATTTTATGTACTTTAACCCATTCATTAATTGCAGCCTTTGTTGATACACTTGTTGGGACTTACTCCACCAATGTACTATAATATGATGTATTGTTCATAACTATAACTGATGGTTCCCCCAAGTTCTGTAAAAGCTGATTTTCAAACTAATGCAAAGAAAAGTTATGATTAATTTCTCCATGGTAGTCACCCTTGGACTTAGAGGAAAACACTAATTGTACACCAGAAATAAAACCATTCCTGTTTCAAGCATGAAGAACTATATGTCTGCAATGAATTATTAATAAATGTTATGACTAACAAAACCTAATCGATAGTTATTGCAATATTTACCTTTTTCCATCAACTTTTGTTGTCTTTATATTTATTATCATCTTGCTATGAACGACCCAATGTACCATTCTGAAATATTCATATCTCATTTAAATATATAAATTGATATAATAATTCTTTCTTGATTTTGTTACATGTTTTTAAAAATTGTATTCTTTTAAAAGTATTTTCTGGAAGATCCATTAAAACAATTCGTGGGTTATCTTTACACCACTTAAATCCTATATTACCCCACAATGTATGAACGGATGTTCTACGTTCCTCAAATAGCCTTATGTCTTTTGGCTTTTTATGAATACTTTCCAGACAAAAAATTTTCTCCGAAATATTTATATTAAATTATGTTTTGATTGAAAAAACTACCTACTGCTTTTATACGTTTTGTATATTTGAACTCTGAAACATCGAGCTTATCTTGATTCATCACCTCACGCATTATTTTTTGAGATATTTTAATATTTTAGTTACTAATATTCAGTGCAGCTGCAACGCGCGAAAATGTTTTCAACAAAAACCGCGGCGATGTCAAATGTATTAAAACAAAGCTTTTTAACAAGGTTTGCTGGTTTATAACTCTAATTCTATCTCTTTTTAAACGGAGTAAAATGACAAAGATACTATTGTCTGAGTGTAAAACAAATTTACAACTTTAGACAGACGCATATTGACACTCGTATCACTGCTGTTTTGAATTGACTATAGTTCTTCCATTAATGTTATATTAAGCGTTACACTATCCTATACGATCCATACTATTAAAATTTTCAATATAATTACGAACGAAATCATGCGTACTTCTTTGCGTTTCATACAAAATTTATTTCAATGTCGATTCCAATCAATTGTCAATTGATTTGATCCCAGCTAAATTAAATTTAAAACAGATGAACGAAATTAACGGCGGTTTTAGCCGAACTGTAATCGATATGCAAAATTTGCTAAGCTGGATTACGGGATATTTTACGGCTTCGAGTAATGTGGAATATCTTGTCGATTGTGTGGAAATTTTAATCTAGAAATATAGCGTTTACGTATTGATGAAGCCCATTAATACGTATTTAGCTAAATCCTGTGTTTGTTGGTTATTGTTATTCCCGAATTATAAATAATAACTGTTATACAGTATGCATAAAATTCACATTTGTGAATTCTTACTATTGTTAATTAATAGCTATACATGAAATTTGTTACAATGCCATGTAAAATAAGAGTGCTTGGTTGTTTAATCTACTTGTTGAAGTGTTTTTATTTGTTTTATTACATCTTGCATTATATATGCTTAATAGACTTTCAATTTGTATCTATCGTCCATAAAAATGTGACAGTAAACAAAATATGAACTATCGAGGTAAAATCCAGACTACAAAGAAGTGAACAAGATGTAATATATGATTGGTTAGTTGCTACACAATTAGTAGTCCTATTTATAAGGTTGTGTTTTCACTTACTTGTTAATTTCTTATATATGGTTGCGAAAATTTGACGAAGTTCAGAAAAAAACATTAAACACAATTTTATATTGCTAGTCGAAAAACTAAACAAATATAGAATGGTTGAAACAACAAATTTAGTTAATGAATCTATATTAATTGTAGTAAGTATTTCTTAGGAACAAAATGAATTCGAAAATGCCACTAAAATTAAACTATGACTAAAAAATATAATATATTTTAAATGTGTGGATATCCATTTGTTGATACGGTAATATTAAAGTTCACATAATAGTAGATAAAATAGATTAAAACTAAAGATTAGAACTATAGCCGGTTCAATAAAACAGTGTTCTCAGGTCACCTAAATTGATTACGTCGAAACTTCACAATATTGCCGCAACAGCTCTGAGTTTTAGTTCATTTAGAATTTGACATATAACAGAATTTTGTTAATTAATCTAAATAAAATAACGATACAAAAATACTGTTATAAAATATAATTTATTTCAACACTTATAATAGTTTGTAGGTTTGGGTTGTATTTGGTTATATTTACATTGAACTCTTTTCCATACCACCTATGAGTTATAGTTCTAGGTGCGTTTTTTATATAGTCGTATCCGCTGGAGACTTAATCCACTTAATTAAAATTTGTATATCCAAGTAATTATTTTACTTTCATTAGTGACCTTTTACGCTTAGTTATTTTGACCTTCGGTACAGTGCTTCCTTGTAAAGACATTTTGATATCACTGTATTTGCCCTACGTTTATTCGGTTAATACTTGTAGACATATTTTTTGATAAAACTAGAATTATTCAGTGAATTCCCCTTAACGAATTTACCATATGTTTTCTCTCCTAGTATATTTTAACCAAATGCTTATTATTGGTTTACTAGTATTCTGAGCAATTACACACATATCTGTGCACATAAAGCTTTTACACTCTACAGTGGTATTTCCTACAGTTTTCATATATTAATTATATACTCACATTTACTTGTTTCCACTCTCATCACTCTGTCTTGGTATCGTCAGCATTGAATTATAATCCCGTATTCAGAATATTTCACTCAAGTGAATAACTAAGCTGTTCATTTCCAATTTATCTAACATTTGTTCACAAAGTACAATATAACTGCAACGAACTATTAATAAATGTTATGACTAATAAAATCTTTTACCATTTTCCATCAACTTTTGTGGTCAGAACGCTATTTTTATTCTCGCCATGAGTGACCATTATAAGGAAATATCAATGTCCCATCTAAATACATAAGTTTAAATAATAAATATTCCTTCATTTTATTATGTGCTTTTAAAAACTGCATTCTTTTAAAAGCAGTGTCGATGAAACCTGTTCGATACTTTTTCGACTAAAAGTTTCGTTTGAAAAAATTGTATTAAATTATGTTTATATTTAATTTTATATATCTGTATCTCTGATAGATTCAAACTGTATTAGCTGTAGATCAGCTAGTATCAAGCTGGTCGTGATTGGTCACCAGCTTCGTATGAAGACGGCTTTTTTTTCGGTGAATTCCAGTTTATATTTTTTATTCTTTGAGATATTTTAGTGACCCTGTTCATACTAATATTCAGAGCAGCTGCAACACGCTAAAATATTTTCAATAAAATCATAGAAAATTAATATTAAACAATAAAAAAACAGTAAAAATGCTTACCTTTCTAAAGAATTTTAGTGGTAAGAGGGGGACTCCATTATCTTGTTTCTATTCAGACTAAGTGATTGCAGACGCATTCTGTTCTCTCGGGCTTCGGAATTTTCAATAAGACTAATAATAAGCAGCGATATGAAATGTATCGAAACAAGCATTAAAATAACGTTTGCAATTTTGCACACGTTTGACAGGGGTGTGCAACTCCATTGGTAAGTAGTAGGGCAAAGTTTTGCTTACCTCAATCGTGAATTTGCTCGGTTAGTTTAAAATAATTATGTAGAAACCTGTAAGGAAAATACTTTGGTTTGATTGGTCTGTCATTTCGCCTGATTATTTTGTGACGTCACATTTATTGGCCAATAGTATTTAAATGAAAATCAAATATATTTTCTAAAATTAATTTATTAAAATAAAATCCTAAAAAAATATACATAAGTGAAAATAATATAAATATATATAAACAAAGAGCCGAAAAGACAATTATGAACTCCATTCTAGGCAAAATTAAAATATCTATAATTCATCTATAACGCCTTCCCATATTTGTTTAGTGCCATCATTTTATGGGATCTACTAGAGTTCTAACTTATCTTAATATATTGAAGGTAAACTTTAAATCCTTCCCTGTTGATATTGCATTAACTTCATTAAACCAAAAATACAATCACACCTCATAATAACTTTTAAAATTTGGTCCTGAAAATATTATGGATTGGACAGTTGAAACACTGTAAAAAAATGTATGTGATTTTTAAAGATATTTAGATTTTAGAGTATTTAATCTATAGAACTACTTAATGTAGAATGTAGACAAATATTGCATGTTGTCTCTTTTTCAGAAGTTTTGTTAAATAGCCTGAAATAAGACTAAAATACAATATTAGACTCTTGTTTTTCTCAGAGCAAAGTTCTTTGGAACTAAAAATATAAACTCAACTGGTGATTTAACAACCTCAAGTGGTACTAGATCTCCCGTTAACAAAGAATATAAGTTATCTAACATGTTCAACTTCTTCACAATTTTCTCCGGGAGAATGATGTGAAAAAATTAAAGAGATGATGTACCCT
Organism: Rhynchophorus ferrugineus; assembly: GCF_030347505.1. Lineage (NCBI taxonomy): Eukaryota > Metazoa > Arthropoda > Insecta > Coleoptera > Curculionidae > Rhynchophorus > Rhynchophorus ferrugineus. The sequence goes on along the minus strand of NW_027472590.1, from coordinate 24,474,891 downwards.
TTTAAAGATTTCTCGAACATACTAGGTAAAGGATGCTATTTCTACCTCCATGACATCTAATAGATCCAACAAAATTCTTTAAGCAATCCTGGTTAAGATTTGTTAAACAAATGTAGTTATTTGTAAATTTAGACAAAATAGATTTCTTTAAGGTAATAAATCCCCTCAAAGTAGCAATTAAATTTTTAATTGATGGCACTTTAACAAATATTTTCTTAACAAGGCAATCAAATTTAAATATACAATACCTCTACTATAAAATTATTGAACACCGATTGTTCTAAAAAGTTGTTACAATTAAAAGTAGTATTTATTACTACTAATTATCCAGTTATCTTAATTATTACCGTCTTGTAAGACTTCTTTATGTAGAGACATCACACTGACAGCATACGAACAACTTAGTAGATTAATTGAATTGTAAGTATGTTTTGATTTTCAGTAAACAAACAATATATAAACAGACATGTAGTAGATAGATAATTTTATATGTACCTGATAAAAACAATGTTGGATATGTATTTACCCTAATATCTGTTCGTGAAGGAACGGTAATTCTAAATTTTTCACTAAAATGTCTATGACAGACACCATGACATCGATATATTTGTATTTTGGTTTATCTAGGTAACTTACTACTATTTACTTGATCAACCCATTTTTGTAAAGGAACGAGATCATTCTTTGGGAAACGATGTCTAATTTCCGTAGTAGATTTTTACCCCGATATACTACATCTTTTACTACAGTGACGCGCTGTCATCAATTTTTATATTATTACTCCATAATAATTAATGTAAAATAGAAAATATGCACAACGTAAAACTAAGACTTCTTGATCTAAACAAAAACACAAAAACCAAAACTTTCAAACAACAAACCAAACTAACAAATGGATGCCCATAGAAAATGCTGACTTCACACAATTTGATCGACCAATCACGTTCCATGTTAGTGCGATTTTTTGCGATCGCAGCGCTACCGTTGATTGTACTAAACAAAACTTTTCCCCAAGGTCGCCTATACCGTGAAATTTCTATTTTTTCTATGACGTTTGACAACCAAGCGACTTTGACAGGCTAATTCAGTTACACATTCGAACTTATCAGACAGAATTGTGTCTCTTTTTAATTAAAATACATTATAATACATAAAATACATTAAACATCTTGATAACGTATGTACAAAGAAGCTTTGAATAAACTATAGGCACGTTTTTTATGTAATGGTACCCCCTAGATGCCCAGTCCACCTAATTAACAACTGTATGTTCAAGTAATGTAACCTACTTTCATTAGAGGGCATATACATTTAACTCTTAGTTCTTGTGTCCTTTAGTACAGTGTCTCTTTCTCTCAAAAAACATTTTGATATTACTATATTCCTCCGTAGTTTGTTTTGTTACTACATACATCTTCTGTGATAAAATTAGATTTAATTACTTCATTCTCCCTAACGTATTTCTACAAAACACCTGTAATATAAACTATAAAAAGTTTTGTCAATATATGAACATTTAAACGAAAAATTTACCGAAATACACTCTAAAATTGTCGACTAAATATAAATAGCCCCAATAACACATATTTCAAGTATAAAACAACCATTAATATTATTTTTTAGTTTTAAAAAGTAATATCAAGTTCCGAGCCTAATATAACCGGAACAACAGTGATATAATGCATTTAAAATATGTTTGTGATCAAAATCTAGTTGGTTTAATAGTTATCGTTAAGTCCATATTTGTAATTACATGGTTAAGTTTAGTGATAAGCTATATATTGGTTGTTGGCAAACAGAACGCCCCAAAATTGATATCAAAATATTTGGCTTGAATTTATGTTCGTAATTAATATTGATATCCTGTTAGACGAAAAATTTCAATTTAATATTCCAGACACCGCGGTCCCTATCCTCTTATTAGTTGTTATGCAGATTTATGGCCTTTCCAATATCAACAAAAATTAATTCATTAAACATCGTTACTATATTAATAATATAGCGGTAACCAAAGCTACGAAGTTATTTAATTACTTTCGGTTTTATGTGTATTAGTCCCGATTGGTTTAATTAATTTTGTAAAACGTCCGACAACTTTCGAGGTCTTTGATGGACAATTTGAAGGCGCACAAACCTAAAATTATGTTTAAGGAATTTCTAAAAGTTTTTCCGTACTTTAACCGACCAAATTCCGGAGGGTTTTCCAATAAGGACGGGTTGACGTTGCCGGATTATATCGACCATATTGTTTTTTTATCGTAAACCATCAATATTAGATATGCGAATCAAGCCGTCTTCGTTTTCAATTCAATTAAACCTTTATCTATAGTAGATATCCAAATTATTAGGGACAGTACACGTATTCATGTAATATATAGTTTATTATGCTTGTTGTAATAAGTGGTGTTGTTTTTAAAGGGTTATTTTGTCTCTAATATTGTAACAAATAATAACTGGTATCATTATTATAGTTTTTGTGAAGTGGCAGCATAGTATACGAGCGTCGTTTGTCAGTTGTATGATATTTCTTCTCATTAATCATTGTTCTTTAATAGCGTGCTTTGCAGTATTGTTATTGAATTATCTAGATATTATAATTTCGTTATTTTAACGGAGCTTTGGGTATAAAATAATTCAAAGTTAAGTAATGCTCCGTTACTACTGCTATCTTTTTCTACGATTTTATATTTTATTAATGGTTTGACACAATTACCGCAAATTTTCAACTTTTCATGATAGATAAGGCCAAGATAGGGGCTCCAAGATAACGTAGAGGGATAAAACAATGTTACTGCATTCCACACATTCCGAGACATTCCCAAGCAAAAACCTATTTCTGGAGCTTGTCTTCCTTCGATTACTGGTCCCTATACTGTACATCACTAGTCTTATGCACTACTAGTCCATTAATATTACTAGTCCGATCAATGAATGGTTCTCTGACGACAAATATATTTTTACACATGATTCGGCACCATGTCAAAAAGCCAGAAGTGTTACTCCATATTTGGCGGAAAGTAATACTACTTTGACTTAATTAGTGCATTCCCAGACATAGATCACATAGACAAAATGTGAGAACTCATCAAACGGGCGATTGCAAAAGAGTAATTACCACTAAGAACGGTTAATAACAAGCGGAAACTCTTATTGCATCACTAAATATTAAAATTAATGCAACAATTTTTTAATAATTTTAAAATGACTAAAACGAAGAGCATAAAACTTCCTTTTTGTATATTTTAAAGTTTCCTTTTTACTAAGGAGGGTTTATCTGAACGGGACCTACTGTGTAACTTGGGCTCCGAACCACGGTCCTCGGAATTAAGCCTACCGGCTGGCGAGTGACCAACTTACGAATCATCCCAGAAGACATCCGGTCTTACCCAGCCTGGTTACTGGAGTGACTGGGGTCATTTTCCTTGTCGGATTTTGCACTCTTACCTAGGGCAATTACATATTTTAAACAATTATAAACATAAATTCACAACCATGACCCAGCAGGATTTGAACCCGCGACTATCACAGTAGTATGTGGACTGTCCTGTCATTTTACCACTGCGCTAACCAAGCCAGCGATTATAAAACCGTTTTGTACATTTTTTGATAGTTTTTATGATTCGAGTATATTGCAGATACAAATAAAAAACATATGAGATCCCCAACTAATCATTTGTTATTGAAATCCAATTCAAATAGAAGATGAAATAATCTCAATATTGTTTCTAATAATTTTGTAAACTCCTGTTTTTTGACGATGAAAAAATTGTACGTTATAATTTAGCTAAGATTAATGCACAATAATTAAAAAAGGGCTGTTGTGTTATTGATAATGAAGGTAAATGCTCCTTGCACGATAGCCATGCAAGGTGGCACAATATTGAAGAAATTGAAGCATATCCCTTGTTTATAATTATATGTAGAAGATTGCTTCAATAAGTTGTTCAACTGTCAAGTTTATTTACCTTAAAGTATATTAAATTTTACTATTATTATTTTCTTGAAAACTAACTAAATAAGCTAGTAAAACAAGCTGCACGTCTCGGGTGTAGAACTAAATATAATATTTTTGCTATTTATACTCAAGAAATGTAAATTCTGACGCGCGTGCTTAAGTATACACAACCTATTTTTTAATGAGAACCTTAAACTGAATGCATGTTTAAATGCATGTTAAATTAGTTGAGAAGCTAAGGTGTTTTGTATATCCATGAATACCTAATTTAAGATAAATATATGTCTATGAGGCTGCCCATTGCTGTATAGGAGAAGGAAAATTATGGTAATAAAAGATTCCATTAAATAAAAATGTTTCATTCATTATATAATCATATTTTTATTACCTTAAAGGCATTCCTCGTTGTTCTAATAATTGGTTGAAGAAAAAAGTAATTTTAGAAAATGACTATCGACTGTTTAGTAATAGGTTACGTTTATTATCGATCATTTCGTCGACTAGCTTCTATCTAGTCCATCCTAGTCTGTCTAGTTCATTCGGATGTTTTCTATATTACTATTTTCAGTCCGGATTAGTCTACAGCTTCTACAACAATTTGACTAGTTTTTAAAGTCCTGGCTTTGGTCTTACTATCGAATATTTACTTATACGTAGCCGAATTTATGCTTATATGTCACAATATGGTTTTATATATAGTTTGTTTTTATATAGTTATTTATAGTGTTTCTAATGTGATATAAAAATGATGTACATTAATATAGCAGCATGCTATATAACATTCTTAGTATGCTATTAGCATTATTATATAGTTTTATGTAGTTTAATTTATTTAAATAATTTATAGGTTAGCATTGTTTTATTATATATATAGGTAGAGTTTTAGGTGCTTTTTTATGTAGTTTTATCCCCCGAAGGCCAAATCCACCTAATTAACGATTGTATATAAGAATCATGTATTTTACTTTTATTAGAGAACATATTTAATGTTTTACGCTTAGTTCTTGTTTCCTTCGATGCAAAGTTTCCTTGTAAAGTCATTATGATATTACTATATTTCCCTTTAGTTTCATTGTGTTACTACCTGTATACACCTTTCTTGATAAGACTGCTTTTAATCACTGCATTCTACTTAATGCATTTGCCATATCTGCAAAACAATTAATATTATTTCTCTCCTCACACATTTTAAACCATATGTTCATGTATATTCTGAACAATAACACACATGCTCATAAAGCTTTCACACTATATAATATAATTTCCTACAATTAAAGTATATTAATTGTGCTCTGATCGTTAGCTGTTTCCTCATTCATCACTCTGTCTTGGTAATTGTCTACATTGAATCATAAACCAACATTCATAAAGTTTTACCCAATCATTGTCACTTGTAAAAACACTAATAGAGTTAATAACCAAGCTGTTAGTTTCCCATCTATCAAAAACTTGCTCAAGATTCTACCATTTGTCAATTTTTTCTTAAATGTGTTTGATCGAGCTCACACAAACCGAAGGTGTTATTTTCGACAATGCCTCTTTCCATAAATCCAGACTGTTCTGGTTTGAATATACTCCTTGACCTGAATATCTATTGTAATAATTCTTTGCAATACCCCATATCAACTCAACTGGATTGAAAATGCGGTGATAGAGAGGAAGACGTAATAATCTGTAAAAAAGTAAATTACATAAAATGCAATTAAATTTTTCATATATATTTACCGAGAAACAATTTGAAATAGTTCATTCTTTAACACGGTTTCCTCGAAACTTATTTTATGTACTTTAAGCTATTCCTTAATTGCAGCCTTCGTTGATGCACTTGTTAGGATTTTCTCTACCAGTGTACTATATATATATATATATATATATATATATATATATTGTAGATATGGTGCATTGTATATAACAATAACTGATTGTTCATCCAAGTTCTTTAAAAGATGATTTTCAAACTACTACAAAGACAAGTTATGGTTCATTTCTAGACACTAACAAAAACTAATCGATAGTTAATCCAACATTTACCTTTTCCATCAACATTTGCTGTATTTACACAATATTTATTATCATCTTGTCATGAACGATCCAACGTACCATTCTGAAATATTCATGTCTCATTTAAATATATAAATTGATATAATAATACTTCCTTGAATTTGTTATATGTTTTTAACAATTGTATTCTATTAAAAGCAATCTCTGGAAGTTCCATTAAACCCCTTCGTGGGTTATCTCTACAGCACTTAAATGCCATATTACCCAACAGTGTACGAAATGATGTTTTACATTCTTCAAATAGGTGCATATCTTTTTATACCTTTCGTATATTTGACCCCTGAAACATCAAGCTGATCTTAATTCGTCACCTGTTCCCCGGTTTCTTTTTGGTGAATTTAAGGTTATGTTGATTTTTATTTTTTGATATATTTTAGTGATCGCGTCCGTATTAATGCACTGAATGTAGCTGCAACGTGAAAAATTATATTTTCAATGAAAACCGCGGCGATATGAAATTTATTAAAACAAAGCGTTAAAACAACGTTTGCCAGTTTATAACCCATATTTACAATATTTTGAAGAATTTTGCAGACGTTTGACAAACGGACAACTTTTGCGGGCTCTTTCGGTTACATGCTCGTACTTGACACATAGATGCCTGACACATAGATGGCACTACTAGAATTAAATCAATATGTTTTTTACTTAGCCCTAACCCTCAAAAGATGCGTGTATAAATTTGACAGTTGTTGAATTATTAGTTTGTGAATTACAGCATTTAACTTTTGTTATTGTGAAAAAAATGGAATTTCGCATGTTGATAAATTTTTGCTTTTTGAAAAGAAAAAATACAATTGAAGTAAAAACTTGGCTTGATGCCGAGTTTCCGGACACTACTTCAGAAAAATCAACAATCAAGGATTGGTATGCTAAGTTTGGACGTGGTGAAATCAGCTCCGAAGGCGGTGAACGCCGTGGACGCCCAAAGAGGTTGTTACCGACGAAAACTTTTAAAAAATCTGCAAAATGATTTTGTGTGACCGGAAATTGAAATAGAATGAAATAGCAGACACCCCAAAGATATAAACTGAACCTGTACATTATACTATTCACGAATATTTGGGTATTAGAAAGCTCTATGCAAAGTGGGTGCCGCGCGAGCTCACACTCACACGAGTTGATGATCCGGAGCAGTGTTTGAAAATGATAAAGCATAATAAACCCGAGTTTCTGCATCGATATGTGACAATTGATGAAACATGGCTCCATCATTTCACTCCGAAGTCCAATCGACAGTCATCCGAATGGACTGCGCACGATGAACTCGCTCCAAAACGTGGGAAAACGCAACAGTCGGTTGTCAAGGTTATGGCATCTGTATTTTGGGATGCGCATCGAATAATTGTTACTGACTACCCAGAAAAAGGATGGACCATCAACAGCGATTATTATTATCGTTATTGGACCGTTTGAAGGACGAAATCGCCGAAAAACGGCCGCATTTGAAGAAAAAGGAATATTGCTTCACCAAGACAGTGCACCGTGTCATAGGTCAGTGAAAACGACGGAAAAAATCCATCTGTCCACCGTACTCTCCACACTGGCCCCCAGCGACTATTTTATGTTCTCAGATCTCAAAAGAATGTTCGCTGGAAAGAAATTTTTGTCTAATAAACAAGTGATCGCCGAAACTGAGGCCTATTTTGAAGCAAAGCACAAATCGTACTACAAAAATGGTATCGAAAAGTTGGAGGGTCGCTATAATCAGGGTATCACCCTTGAAGGAATTTGTTGAATGTTGAATAAAAAAATATAATTTTGCCAAAAAATTGTATTTACCATTGTAGGCCGGGAACTTTTCAATTGAATTGTTATATTATTTAAAAATGAGCGCGATATTAATTTCCTTTCGAATATCTCTGGATATGTTAAAACAAATTGAAATAAAACATTCAACCGTACGTGTGTCGAATCACGTTTCATATTTCACAGATAAATAACACAATATGTTCGGAGGCATCTATCAAGATGATTGATTCGACATAAACGTCGTTAGTAACACCTAAAATAAAGAAAGTGCGAGCAACACTTTATTTTCACATCAAATATTTATATACGAATCGGGAGCGGACCCTTTAAGAGAACACAAATAAATTGCCGAGAATCAGTTTTCCATTAGCGACAATTAATCGAAAACGTTGTAAAATATTTTTTATCGTTTGTTATAAAGTAATAATTATTAGTTAATCAATATTCATTTTTATTATTCCCAATTTCCACTTCAAGCAATTTCAACAATATTTCAGTTAATTAAAATAAATCGCCTGTTACTACATAACTTTCGTACATTGAAAATTCGAAATATAATGATCGGTGAGCCAATTTTTAATAGCAAGTTATTACGGTGGGTAAATCCAGTGAAGTCAAAAAATCAACAGAATAATAGACAAGTTTCTCAGTATTGCCGATAGCGTTGATCGCTATGAATTATATATTATTGCCGTGCAATAAATGTGGTATTTTAGAATTAATTGCGTCGAAATATATGTTTTGCATCCATAACATCTCGCACATATTGTTAAGGTTTTTCCAAAAACTTTCTCTAATTCTCCCACTGTCATAATTATTCTCTCGTCCATCTGCTCGATGAGGTTATATATAAAATATATAAATATATTTTCAAAAATTTTGGATAGGCTTCAGGCATTGGAAACAAAGCATCAATTTGGTGGTATAGTTGATCTTGAATCTTGAATACCGACTCAGAATTACAACCATCAACATTCTGAATGATTTTTGACGCTCCAACTGATGCCATTTGGAAACAAGGATTGAATTACGATTAGTTGATACTTCACTAGTAATATTTACTACATTTATACATCATTTATTTACGAGATTAAGATGGGATTCGAGCTGAGACTGTTTTAAATGGTTCTGGTGGCATAATTAATAATGGAAGCGAAGCTTTTCCCGGTGCTTAGAAAAGACCGGGCATCACCTGATTCTGATATCACTTGATTGAGCTTCGTACTTAAATGCATGACAAGGTTTTTTATATTGGCGATTATCAGTTGTGTACCTAAGGAGTAGTCCTTTTCGGCGTCATATTCGAACAAAAAATGGTATATGGTGAAACACTTGACATATGGTTAGTGACTTATAGAAATTGCAAAGTGGTTAGCGACACCATGCTAAATAGTTTCCTTGCCAGATGTCGAAGTTTTTCTTACGAGTCAGTTTTGAGATCGATGTTGTTCCCTTGAAGCCACGGAAACTTTGGAAACCCCTATTGTTGACCAGGAAGCATGAAGACCACTTTTTAACCTCAACACAATACCCATTCTACAGCTAATTGTCGTGAAATTATATTTCTGTAAATTTCCGTCATATGAACTGAATTTGTATCTCCACAGAATCAATAAGTATTAAAGATTTTTTTTATAATAAAGCAGCTAAACTCTATCAAGTCTGAGACCAAAGGAGTCAATATTATAAATACTAGCCTAAAAAAAAACATACAGATAAAATTGTCATACTCATTTGGCACTCACAGTAATCTATTTACATGATTTTGGACGGCTTTGGAATCTCAAGATTTTCTGCATAAATAAAATAATAATTAAGTATTAGTTTTAGCCTGTCTGGTCCGAAAACGTCCAAAGAATTGTAAAAATAATCTGGCAACATAAAAAATATGTTTAAATTCATATCTTATTATGATAATGCAGAATACCTGAATGTGTATTAAGATTAATAAGAATAATGGCTGGTAATATTTCATAACATGGTTTAGAATTTTTAATACTTTAAAACTAACTTGCTAATTATATTTCTTTGGCGTTTTCTGGGCTTGGAAATTTGAGATCATTCTGTAGAATATTTTATTGTTGGGATCATTATTTTGAAAGTTACATCATTCATCTCCTATTCTAATTCAGCACTAGGTTCATGAAATGTTCAAGGCTTATTGATTTCTTCTTTTATCGCTCTGTTTTCATTTTTTAACTCCAACCGATATGTTTGAGGTGGAATAGAGACTAATATTTCAGTGTTTTTTCTAAATTTTTTTGCATAGACATATAATTCTATTTCTAAGGGGGCACCAAACAAAAACAGCACTCATCTATATAAATTGAAAGCTGTCGTCATGGTAAAGGCGTAACAAGAGCTGTTGGAAGTTTTTCTTAAACCCTTGCGAAACCAGATATTATGAACCAATTGCAACAATAAATCTACTTAGTTCTTCACTGCAGTAATAGTATTATTTTTAAAAATCTTAAATACTTAAGTTATTTATATTATGTTAGTTAATAGGTGCGGGAATATAGAAAACCCATTTTTTATTATATTCTATTATATTTCAGCTGCTGGGCATGCTGCTTGAGACGCCAGATACCAGACCAATCTTTTAGAATATCCAATACCAGCAGTATGAATCCAGTATATGACACCTCGTTATATTGAATTCCTATGTTTTTATGGTAGTTCCATGGTAGTTCTCAAGTGTCTCTAAACTTCAATAGTAATCTAACAGCAATTGAGCTGCTTAACTCGAATTTGGTGGCTGTACACCTTAAACTATCAACTGTTGACCTATTTTCAATAGAATGTGTTAGTTCGTAGCTACTTTTGTCCGCCTTTGGTGGATTTATACTCTTCATTGCTATATATTTGATGGAACTCCATTGACTAGAGGCATTTTCTAAAGCGTGGGTATTTCTTAGTTCAAAAATTTTTTGACTAGAGTACGTTCAAACCACCTTTGATGACCAATCGCAATACTTTTGCCCGAAATTCTGTCAAATACATCAACAAATTTTTCGAGCAACTGCAAAAAAGTTGCCAATTCATCCTCAACAAATAGTGAAAGTGAAACGTGTAGAGATTGAAAATAGAAGATTTACGATTTACAAAAATATATATTGATACTAGTTGTTACCGACTAAACCACAATTTTTCTTTCTTTAAGTAATATTTCTTTAAGTATAAATCTAGGAGGACCCATCGGCCCTATATACTGATGAATCAGTCTCTGATGTAATAATATTTATGTATTCACACTGCTGTCTCTATATTAAATATACGTCATTATTTCACACTACACAAGATCAAATGCTTTGATTCTCTTGAGCCTGTGCACTATTCTGAGGTTATCCAAGAATTGTGTTACTTTGACAATTGACATGAGAATGGAGTCTATCCTCATGTCTCCTTGCAATTCACTTAATTTTCTGAGTGACGGTCTGTATCTGAAAGTCCCAGTGTAAATAACGAAACCTATATCAGTGCACCTACAACGATTCAAAATACATTTACAATGAATATTCACCCCCATAATTGAATTCCGCCAGGTGTCCAGAGAGGTTTCAATACTTGTTTGTAAAATAGCAATTTATTATATACTAATAATTGTGATTTTCTTCCATGTTGCCAATACGTTTTCTTATATTTTAACTCTAGTCCTTTTCTTCTCTTTTTCATATCTTTCTGTGATATTTTGCATCAAGGTTCATTCCGAGATACTTAGTGTAGCTACTATATGGAATGATAGCATTATTTATTATTGTTGGTGCTTGTCCGGTCTAATTATACGTGGACTGCATATACCCATATTTACTTTTAAAAATCTTTATTTTCCAGATTTGTTCCATCCAATTATTTATATTGTCACTTGTAAGTATGTTGCAATTTTCATGTGTATTTTTAGCCATTGTCTCCTACAGCAATAATCACAATATCATCAGCAAATATAGCCATCGTGAAATTTTTTGTTCGTAATATATCATATATATAGAGTAGGTAAATAATTAGTCCCAATAAACTTCCTTGAGCAGCCTGCTTTAGCTTCTCTTATCGTAGAGTAGGACCTCTTATTTCACTATAAACATTTTGCCTGTGTGTTGTTTTGATAAAATTTTCTGTAGCTTATGAAAAAAGCCGTTATGCCATATCTTATCGGAAGCTTCTGCCATATATAAGAAGAGAGCTCAACATACCATTTTAACCTCATAGGCTTTTTCAATTACATCTATTATGCTGTGCAACTGATGTGTCGGTATTAGGTTTTTAATCTGTAAAGTCAGTTATATTCTTTTAAACTGGAGCTTTTAAAATGCCTTAGATATTGCTGGTAATTTTATGAATAACTGGACCGATAGCACAAACAATAATGCTAATTCTATTCAGTAGTAAATTAGAATCGTGTAATATAAATGCAACACATGTGACACGTTAGATGTAAATGTAGATATTAGACTGTTTTTTGGAATATTCAGTGCTATATTATTCGCGCTATTTAACATATATAAAGACGACAGAAAAGAGTCCCAGAGAAAAATCGAAATAGGTTCGGAGTTTTATTTTATTAATACATAGTTAACATTTCTTTTCCCGGTTTACAACTGGCAAGCACAGTGATCGACGTATTGCAAGACAATATCGCCCCAGAATAAAACACACACTCTATCGCAGGCCGATAGCGGCGGCAGGAGGAAGAATAAAGTTTTTATAAGTCGTAAAAGGCGAGTGGTCCGCGGTTCCCTACAATTTGGTTGTCGTTTACAATGCATCAGATAGAGTCAAATGCGTGGCAATAGACCCCCATCGCATTTCCCCTGTGGTCATCACAAAAAGTTTACGACGCCATAAATACAGGGACTCTGGGCGGAAAAGACAGACGCGTTCCGCGGTAGCGTATTGAAAGTTTTAAATATCGGGAAAGGGGATCTGACGGACTGAATGAGTTGGTTCGAATAAATCTGATTTCGGACAAAAAAAAATCGCATTTATGGAGGTTTGGCAACAAGAAATATCGCTCGTAAAACAAATGCCACTCCATCAGCCTGTTAGACCGAACTAGATTTTAAGATTTGATCTGATATGCCTTGTGCTTTATACCAAAACCATGTTTGACCAATAACACTGTGCGACAAGTATAGTGTATATATATAATGTTTTCTTGTTATATAACATTAAATAAAACGGCTTTTTGTCAAATTATACCAGCTGAATTCAAAAACTTAAACAAATTTTTTATAAAACGTACCAGTGTAGTTATGTTAAATTAAATTACTGCCGGCTTGTTGGCGTATTGGTAAGCTCGACAGGACTGTGCAACTTCTGTTGCGATAGTCGCGTGTTTGAATCCTGTTGTGGCATTGTTGTAAATTTGTGTTTGTGATTGTTTAAGATTTGGGACTGTCCTAGGCAATAGCGCGAAATCCAACAAGGGAAATGATCCCAGTCACGTCAGTAACCAGATTGGGTAAAACCGGATGTCTTTTGGGATGATTTCTAAGTTAGCCACTTACCAGTCGGTAGGCTTAATGCCCAGGATCGTGGTTCGAAGCCCACGTTAGACTGTAGGTCTTGTCCAGGTAATCCCCTAGTTATATATATATATATATATATATATATATATATATATAGATATAATAAATTCCTATAAATAAATAAAGACAGTATGAAAATCTTAAATCATATTTGCTTATTTATGTTATTTATTTTATCAAAAATATAGTAATATATATTTACCAAGATTTCCAAGATTCCCCCTAATCGGAATGGGAATTCAAGAAATATGTTTTTAAGGCCATTGTGCATCCTATCGATTTAAATGTTTATAACTTTAAAATGGCCTGAATATCTATGAATTAACGGTAGGATTTTCATCGAATTCATTGTTTTTTTATGAGCTTTGTTATTTGTGAGCCAAAAAATGCCTTCTTCTAATTTAGTATCGCTTTTGAAATACAAAAATGTTTTACCAATTTTATCCATGACCTTGACAAACTTTTATCTGTAAGGTTAGAAGAATCACATTTTCCTGTGGAATAAGGGATTCATATTTAACGTTTGGTTTACCACAAACAAAGTTAGTTCTTTAGGGTCAAAAAAGAAAAAAGTCCATTTTGTGGAGGAGAAATCGCATACTGAAAAAACGTAAATGTAGGGTAGCATTTACAAGTTTAACCAAAAGTTTTGAATCATTTTTCCCAAAACTATATTTATCTATATTATTGACATGTTATCTTAAGTTTTTCCAAACCTATTTACTTGAAATTTGGTGTAAATATTCTCTATACAATCTATTATCATATCAAAGTAAGGAGCACTGGCTATTTTACCTCTATATAATAGAAGAGTGAATAGAAGGTTCACGCCAGATTTCAGATAAATTAGTTTAGCACCACTTCAATTTGTCACTGATAAATCATTGTTTATTGATATGGTTGTCTAACATGCCACGTTCTTTAGTAAGAGTGTGAATATTATTTACACATGAAAGCTGTATTACTCCACGCTACCAGCCGACATCCCTCCATACCTATTGCAAAATCAGTGATTTTCAAGGAAACATACGAACAAAATAGAGAGAAAATATATTTTATTTTATTTTTACATTTTTTATTTTGTATATTTAAAGTCTCCTTGTACCAACAGGGTTTAATTGGACTGGGCCTAAAGTTTAACGTGGGCTCCGAACCACGGTCCTCAGCATTAAGCCTACTGACTGGCGATTGACCAACTTAGAAATCATCCCAGAAGACCTCCGGTCTATCCCAGATTGGTTACTGGCGTGACTGGGATCAATTTCCTTGTCGGATCTTGCAACATAAATTTACGACCATATCCCAGCAGAATTTGAAACCATAATCATCGCAACAGTATTGGTGGACCGTCTTTTACAACGCTGTTTCCTTTCCTCAACAACTCGGCAGGGCAGTTGATACTACAGAAGTTGGAATGACGTTATGTCGACCAGCATTATTTTATTCAAACCCGCCATTAGCATTTTTGTTACTAATATCTGGAGAAATATGGATCCAAAATTTGGTTTGTTCTTATAGTGAGACAGTCAAATGAACAGTCCCCGGCTTGACATAGCGCTATTAGAGTTAAATCCATATGTTTTTTAGTGCCCTAACCCTCAAAAGATGCGTGTATAAATTTGACGGCTGTCGGATCATTAGTTTGTGAATCATAGCATTTTGGGTGACTCTAATTTTGTTACTGTGAAAAAAATGGATAAAAAGGAATTTCACTTGTTGATAAAATATTTCTCTTTGAAGGAAAAAAATACAGTCGAAGCAAAAAGTAGGCTTGATGCCGAATTTTCGGGCGCTGCCCCAGGAAAATCAACAATCAAGGATTGGCATGCTAAGTTTAGATGTGGTGAAATGAGCACCGCAGACGGTGATCGCAGTGGACGCCCAAAAGGGGTTGTTTCCGACGAAAACATTTTAAAAATCCACAAAATAATTTTGAATTACCGTACATTGAAATTAAATGGAATAGCAGATACTCTAAAGATATCAACTGAACGTGTTCTTTATATCATTCCCGAATATTTGGGTATGAGAGAGCTCTGTGCAAAGTGGGCGCCGCGCGACCTCACCTTTGACCAAAAACAACGACGCGTTGATGATTCGGAGTAGTGTTTGAAGAAGATCAAGCGCAATAAATCCGAGTTTTTGCGTCGATATGTGACAATGCATGAAACATGGCCCCATCATATCACTCCAAAGTCTATTCGACAGTCATCCGAGAGGACTGCACTCGATGAACACACTCCAAAGCATGGAAAACGCAGCAGTCGGCTGGCACAGTTATGGCTTCTGTATTTTGGATACGCATGGAATAATTTTCCTTGACTACCTTGAAAAAAGAAGGACCATCAGCAGCGATTATTACATAGCGTTATTGGACCGTTTGAAGGACGAGATCGCCGAAAACAGCCGCATTTGAAGTACAAGAAAGTGCAAAAAAGTGTAAAACGAAGGCAAAAATTTATGAATTGCGCTTCGAATTGCTTCCTCATCCACCGCATTCTCCAGATCTGGTCCGCAGCGACTATTTCCTATGCTCAGATTTCAAAAGAATGCTCGCTGGGAAGAAAGTTTCTTCGAATGAAGAGGTAATCGTCGAAACTGAGGCATATTTTGAAGCAAAGAACAAATCGTACTCAATTAACCTGTTACCTAAAACACAAGAAAGAAAAACTCAATTTCTGTCTAATTTTCATTATCGAGTAATCCACAAACCCGCAATCTTACACGATGAACAAATTAATTTTATCTAACAGTCAAACAACAGGTATTTTTTCTGGTCTCCATTCCCAATCTTATCTACTATCGAGTATCGATTCGATGATGTAAACAGAACAACATCGAAGCTAACTTAATTTGTAACGAACAATACTAAATGTTAATGAGATCGTGTGCCGCTCTCGACCGGAGTTTCTCGAAATACTTAAATTAATTTGCATTTATAGCGAGTTCTTTCTGAGTGCAATAGATAGGGACAAAAGTCTCTCGAGCAAATGGAAAATGTCATTGGCGATTAATTAAAATCCGGAAAATGAATAAGAATCAAAATGCACTCTTTCATTTTAAATTGTATGACGCTAATATAATTGAATTTTAAGAAATAATAAAACGGATTTGGTTCGGAATTAAATTTAACTGATTAAGGAGCTATACAAGTTTATGAATTGTAGTTTATGAACAGCTGGGACACTGGGGTCTCTGGAAGGAATCAGCAAATCCGCAGTGACGGTAAATAATTCTTTTCCATATAAATCGGGAGGGGAAGGGGAATCCTTCTTAATAGGTCAGAGCTTCTTATCCTCCTCCAACAGGTCCCATTCAAGCCATGTTAATAGCGTCGAAGAGATAAATGAGTAAAATCGTCAATTATGTTTGTAAAATTCTAACAATAATTTCCCAAAATGCCACCTCAATAGTTGCAACCGAGGTGTTCTAATCGTCCTTCACTGTAAATTGGCCAAATTTACTCAGAGTCGAGACGTCTAAATAGAAAGATCCTTATGAAAGATCAACTTGGTTCATTTAAATTGTAATTAGGGCAAATAAATTAAGTAAGGTAAAGTAAAGTGTTTCATTAATTCGCAAGAAAGTGTAGCTGAAATTGTCAGCTGTGAGCAATGAGGGCAGAGAATAAAATAGCAACAATAAACAAATAAAAGGACTCCAACGTCAGTTCGGTATCAGAGTTATCGAAAAACTGACAGAAAAGAGAATTAGTTAGCTAGTTAGCTAATCAGTCTGGTCCAGTATTTTCTCATTAGCAAGCAGCACCATCATATCTATTTTACGATCTACAAATGGGGAAACATATTTGTAATGTAATGTATTTATGATTTGTTGATAATTTCTAATAGCATCTTTGGTTATCAGGTTATCAACCAATTAGCTCACAGTTATGCCCTTGTGGCCGAGGATCCATAGGAATTCGATGGTATTTTGTCGATATATAGCCAGAATGAAAAAATCAAGTACTTGCATTACTGGCGGATATGAAGGAAATACATTATTCATATTGTTATAATGATTTTCCTAAGTCAGAACATATAAGCTCGGATTTAGTATTTCTGTTATGTGATATTAACAGTCGGTGTCTGAATGTCTTGGTATAAGTAATCAGTTTTGTAATGTATGGGTGCATCTACAATACTTCTAAAGACATTGTTCTATAATCTGACTAATGGGAACTTATTTTCTAATTATAAAATGCTATTTCCTTAAATAATATCAACTAATAAGTTAATTTTTTCTTCTATAACTACGTTGAATACCATTTCCAAAATATATTTAATAATATCAAGTTTAAATATACTAAAATGAGTTACAAATTTTAAATTGGATTTACAAATAATTTTATATAACTATTCTTATACGTATATAATTGAATATTATCAATCAATATTATTTTCAAAATTTGAAAATCTGGTTTGAAATGCATAGAACAAAGAATAAAAAGGCCTTCCTGCCTGGAGGCTTGATATAGGATCTTTAGGAGACTCTCTTTAGTTTATCATTATTTACTATCAAAAACTGTTACTGCTTTAGAGCAGGACTTTTGGAAAAGAATTAATTATATTTGGGCTATCACGTCTAGGAAAACTAAACTCTTGTTCTGTTTAGTAATTATGTTCAGCAAATACTCATTTCCTTAATATTATACACAAAAAGGAAAAAGGAACAATAGAAAGGAAAAGATGGTTGTGTATATTTAAATTTGATAACCACATTTATCTGACTGACAGGTTAGGAATGAACAGGTATCTGAGAAATTGGTGGATGCGTAAACAATTGGCTGACAATTTCATTTAGTGACTTAAGTCAACGATGCCAGATGATTCCAGATACAATCGATTTTTGTTAATTAAACATTATCTAAGCTATGATATAATACATTATGTGCTAATTACATTAAATTTTAATGTACTGTATAATACTTTATTCCTTTTTTCTCCGTTTAAACCGAGTCTTAATTAAAGAGATAATTATAACCAGTCGATTCAGTTTACTTGGGCTTACGGTAAAGTGTTTTACAAATAAAAAAAATTCTAAATTAAGTACAAAGGGAGAAAAGGGCTAAATTAAAAGACCAGCGCGAACATTATTAGCCTAAACCGGTTTAAAAATTCGATTTTGTTATTACACTGCGGAGTTCGTACCCGAAATAATTAACATCGCGAATGTTCGTTGGTCGTTTTTTTTCTTCTTTCGGGTCGTGTTGTGTAATTATTTTCACTTTTTTAATTTTGATTGTGTGCGCGCAGCACTTCCATGCGTGAAAAGAGCGCAGACAAATATTTGTTCCAGTCTGGAATTACGATCACGTCGAGAAATATTTCATAAGTTTCATAAAAAAAAGAGAGAGAATGACCAAGTAGGGAGTTTACCTTTGCTTTGTATCACACGCGAGGTTTTAATATGATTAATAAGCATAAAATTCGGGTGTGAATTTCTTTATTGCTGACTCTGTAAACAGTGGCGGCTCTAGCCCGATATAAAACCTTATTAGAGTCTGTCCAATATACCAGAAAACTCACGTGAACTAAATTTATGACGTCACGAAGTCGCAGTGTTACTGCGGATTTGATATATAACAAAATTCCAATTTATATAAAATAGTGAAACAAAAATTTTATAAAATACTAGCTGACCCGGCAGTCTTCGTTCTGCCTCAATCGATGAATAAAAGAACTAATAATCTGTAATTAATAAAAAAAATGCTCGGTATGAATGAATTTTTATTACTATTTTGGATTAATTACACATGATATATCATATTGAAAAAAACAGAGTTTTCCTGAAATACTGGCTCTTTATAAGGTTTCAGTTAGATATTTACAGACACACAGTTATGATACAGTTTTTAAATCAATTTCAAGCTTTCGGCTAAACTATATTTATTTTATTTTGTGGTGTGTAAATAAACAAGACGATGATAACAAGACGAAAATAAACAAAAGATGACGGTTTTCCGACTCGCCAACACGCATGCGCGAACAGGGAAACTGCAAATTGATTCCGCAAACTTCCAACGACTGGCCTTAAGATTTATTTATGGTCATCGCAAAGGCCAGACGTACTGGAATTGTAAACGTTTAAATCGAATGGTAAATCCGTTGGATTCATCGGTAAACGCGGAATCAAGACATCCTCTCCTTTATATTTTCCCTTTATGATTGTTGCCTCATTGATCATCCTATCTTTTTCACAGCCAGTCTTGTTCCATTGCACGGTCGAGGCTGATTAATGTTACGTAGCATGATGACAACTGATCCCACTTTTAATTTCAAATTGTGAGATAGTAATAATCCAGGCAATTCCAGTGACTTGGATAGTGAACTCCGTGGGATAGTTGCCTTCGTCGTCCTGGTCGATAACGGTGTCGACTGATTTGAAGGAAACCAACAGTCCTGGAAGAAAATTCTGAATGGTCGCATTGTCATCCTCGACAATCTCGAATCCTCGACTATTTACCTCCTGACCATTTTCTAAATGGACTGCCAAATGGACTACTATAGGGTGTCTGTTATGGATCGCAAATGAAAAGTTAAGTCAAATTGCTTCGTTGTTACTTGCATAGCGACCCTGGTGCTGTGATATTTACATACGTACTTTATCGACTTCAAAGAATTACAATATTCCACATTGATGTGAGTTTCAAAAGATTTGGATAATACTGGCGAATACTGCACGATCCAACGATTGTCTATAACAACATTTTGTCCTCTTACTTTCACAAGTACCGATCGCCCATTTTCCGCAACTGACCTCCGACGTCACAATGGGTATCCATTATTTCACGTTATAGTTTCAGCAATCAGGTCTCTTGGGTATCGTTTGAAACATTTGCTATCAACCATACAGGGTGAATTGTAGAAAACTTCGCAAGGTCCATGTATCGTGCATTTGATAATTACTGCATGCAATTTTGGGGCAACTGTGGGAAAATGGGCATAACATGTGTTGCACCAAATGATGTCATCTGGAAACAGCTGTTATATTTCTGAATGTTGGCCAAGAAGTGCTTACAATCATTTCAAATCCCAGAAGCTAAAGAGCGTAAAGGCTCTGGTGGTGGGACCAATTGTGGCAATTTTACTTTAGCCCCAGCACAACATAATCCAGTAGTTTCACCACTGTATTTTAACGCCATAATATTTTGAAATTATTGCCATTTCCCATATTTAATGTTAGTCCAATTACTAGGAATATATATGTTAGTAAAAATATATATACTAGTAAAAAATGTATAAAAAGGAATTCCTTTTTTAAAAGTAGTATTTTGTTGGTAAAATACTACTTTTTGAAGGGAAAAAATACAGTTGAAGCAAAAACTTGGCTAGATTCCGAGTTTCCGAACACTGCTCCAGGAAAATCAACTATCAAGGATTGTTACACTGGATCAGGAAGGACCATCAACAGCGACCATTACCTAGCGATATTGAACCGTTGGAAGGAGGAAATCGGCGAAAAACGACTATATTTGAAGAAAAAGTGCTGCTTCATCAAGAAAATGCACCGTGTCACAAGTCAGTGAAACCGATGACAAAAGTCCATGAATTGGGCTTCTAATTGCTTCGTCATTCACTATATTCTCCAGATATGCCCCCCAACGACTATTTTCTGTTCTCATCTCAAAAGAATGCTTGCTGAAATTTTCGTCGAATAAAGAGGTGATCACTGAGGCCTATTTTGAAGCAAATGACAAATCGTACTATAAAAATATTATCGAAAAATTTTAGTTTCGCTATAATCAGTGTATCACCCTTGAAGGGAATTATGTTGAATAAAAAAAATTTTGCCAAAAAAATGTGTTTTACTTTTGTAGGCCGGAGTCTTTTTGTCTCAATACTAATGGTGGCTTAATACTTTGTGAATAAATAAATATTGTGTATTCGTCAGGTGTTCCTATTATTTTGTCCATACCCTGTATATATGACAAATTTTTCTAAATTGCTATTTCAGCCGTTAATTATAGTGAAGAACTGTGAGATCATCGGATTTATTTCCCACGACGTTAAAACTTCCAAAAGATACTTTAACAGATAGGTTCGTAACAAAAAAGTAAAAAGCTTTTTTCGAGGAAAATGTAGATTCCCGTTGTCTAATCCGTCGAGTAAAGAATTGCACGTTCTGCACAAAAAAGCGGGCTGACGTTTATCACAATCCAATCCTCCTGAGATACAGGAACGTTTTCTCTCTTTTGAAAGTTACTATTCCACCGGCTCGGCCATTCATCAGATAATCATCCTATGACAGTTTGGTTGGAGTGAAACTTTCTTCTGGCTATTATTTAATAAGAGATGCGAGATATTATCTTGGAGATTTTCCTTCTTTAGTCTAGATTTGGTTTCCATTTTTTTCTCTTTTGTTTTGATTTGTTATTATACATTGACCGATAATGTAAATGTGCTAGTGAACGTACAGTGGTCGAAATTTGATTCAAGTTTATTAAGTTAACTACAAATTTTTTGTAATAAACTTAAACATTTTTATATATCGTTCAATACAGTCTATTCAAAGTAGCAGTTGACTCACATCATCTCAGTTTATGATGTCTAAATGGTGAAATGTTGACGTGTTACACATTTTATTTTTTTTAGCTTCGATATATACCATACTAGCGACCCGCCCCGGCTTCGCACGGGTGCAATGCTGATACTAAATTAAATACACTACAGAAAAAATATGAACGTTGTATATAAAAACATAGCGGCCCGCTCCGACTTTGCACGGGCATAAAATATATATGCCTATGCTCAATGAAAACATGATTAAAATCGATCCAGTATTTTTGGTTCATTCATTACTGCCCTTGGCCTGCACGCATTAAATTTGGAGTAAAACAATTCCTCTTCCCCTATACTTACTATGAAGATTTCCTGCTAACTTTGGAATATCTAAATTCATACAATTTTTATTACATTACACATTTTTAAACGCAAATTTTAAATTTGTAATATTTCCGAAAATATTTGTTTAATTTACATGCTCTAAGGAACCATATTGATCTATATTAATTGCACACTGTATTTAAGGTACTTAACTCGATAAGGATTAATGCCGTATTGCTTAAAATAGCTTCGTAAATAAGCTATTTTCTCACGTAAAAAGTAAACAATAAAAATAGTTAATGTGGGTAATCCCTAAAAGATAAACATATACCATCGCGGACTTTTGTGTAGACTTTTTTATGGTGTACAATACTGTAGTACATTAATTTGATCTAACTCGTAGGGTTAGGCAGCGTTTTTGCTAATTGCTAAATAAGCCTAAAAAAATAGGTTAATTTACGACATCACGTTAGAAACCTCTAAAATTAGCAATGTTGCCTTAGTATATTATGCATGTATTATACATATAAACCTTCCTCTTGAATCACTCTATCTATTGAAAAAAACCGCATCAAAATCCGTTGCGTAGTTTTAAAGATTTAAGCGCACATAGGGATATAGGGACAGAAAAGGCGACTTTGTTTTATACTATGTAGTGACAAAGAAATAAAAATGTTATAAAATATAATTTATTTTAACATTAGAGAACATCTAATAAATATATTGTTAAATTACTGTTAATTAAAGAGCCACAATAGTTTATTAACGTAATTTTATTCTATTTATATTTAACTCTTTTCTAAATCACCTATGGTATCCCAGGATAATTAATACAAATAACTAATAATTGTAAATCCAAGTAATGGGTATTAGTTCATTAAAAACATTTTTATATCTTTATGTTTAGTTCTTGTTTCAGTCGTTGCTGTGTTTTCCTGTCAAATCATTCTGAAATACAGTTTTATTTCTCCTTAGTGTCTTCTGCTATTACCTTTGTACATTTTTCTTGACAGAAATTGTATTTAATCGCTCATTATCTCTAATGTATTTACCACATCTACAAAACAGTTAGTATTTTCAGTTTGTAGATTTCTTCTTGTACAATTTAACTAAATACTCATTTGTATTCTAAAAAGTTGCACATAGGTCTATGAACATAAGTCTACAATACTCTACAACACGATTTTCTACAGTTGTTCTATATTAATTATACGACACCTTTAGTTGTTTCTACTGTTCACTCTGTTTTGGGTATATCAACATTGAATCATAATCCCACACCCAGAAAGTTTCATTCATTCACTATCATATTCTCAGCCACTACTCATGTCAGTAAGCTGTTAGTTTCCAACCTGATACTGGTTAATAATTACACCATATGTCAGTGCTTTTTTCTGTGTGTCTGATAGAGTTCATCCAAAACGCAGAGTATAATTGAAGAGAGTGTATTGCTTTCCACATATTCAAATTTTTGCCTGTATTTATTTCCTGGCCTGCATATCTACTGTATTATTTTCTGTATCCCAAAACAATTCGATTTGATTGAATATGTAGTGATAGGAAGACGTTACAATCTATGGCCATATTTGTGTATCTTTCTCAGACCTATGTTATTTCTAAAGAAGTAAATTATATGAAATATAATTAAACGTTTCATTTATATTTACCAAGTAATCATTTGAAACACTTAATTTTTTAACTTGGTGTCTTCAAAAATTAATGTGTGTTTTAGAAACCAATCCTTAACTTCAGCCTTTGCCGACTTGTTGGGATTTTTGTTTCTAACATGAGGAGCAATATAAGTACAATGAATTATTTAATAAGAGGCTCTTATTTAATAAGAAATGCGAGTAATCATCTGGAAGATTTTCGTTTTTTTTTTGTTTAGTTTTAGTTTAGGACATTTTCATTTGTTTTGATTTGTGGGCCGTTTGTTTAAATATGCTGGTGAACTCCAAGTAGATAGAAATTCAATTGTAGTTTATCAAGTCAATTATGATTTTTTTAGTAATAGACTTATAGTTTTTGAACAAGTCGTTCAGTAAATATTTTCAGTTGCATTAGACTAAAAAACAAAGGGTCTTAGTAAAATAGTTTTAATAATAATAAGTAGGAAATGAGAATTTATCTTATATGAAAATGCTTGTGTGAAGATGAGAAAAAGTTTATTAATAAAATTTTGTTAACCGAGGCATTATGTCGTATGTTTGAATATAGACGCACAGTAATCGCAGGTGGTTGTTTATGCACCTAAATTGTTAAGAAATTCTAACCTACGATTATACAAGGTTTATTTGCCTTTGATTTCTTTATTCAAAGTTTACACATAAGATAAATAAATCTCTATATAACTATCTCTACATAAATAAAGCAATCTTTTGAACATTGTACCTTTATCTTAATTATTTTATATTTACGACTAACAAATTTTATGTTTTTTTTTTCGATATATTTTTCTTCTTTTACGAATTATGGTTTTTCTGGGTTACAGAGTGGTATCCGTAATGCGGTCCTCAGCTTCGGTTTTGCCCAAAGTAATTACTCGCTAACTGACATGATTTTGCTTGCCAGTTTCTATAAACGATTTTAATTATTTTCATTTATATATATATATATATATATATATATATATATATATATATATGTATATATATATATATATATATATATATATATATATATATATATATATATAATATGACAATATATAAAATTCCTATCGACTTTTTTCATTTATTATTACAACCAGTAAATTTTTATTTTTCCTATTGCAATATTCTGTTGAAAATACTATAGACAATTAATATATATTTATTTAATATAACTGGAATTTGCTGACATTTTAGTTAAATTATATGTTGTACATAATTTTGGTAATTAATTAAAAAATTTATTTAATTAATTAGTAATTAAATTGAAGCTAAATGCTCATGCTAAATGTTTCAGATGCTCTAAAATCTCTCAATTTTTTGGATAAAACATTATATTTGTACTTACTTCTAATTCTTTTTGAATAATCTTCTGAGGGTTACAATATATATGAACTTCTGTGTGTGTGTCTGAATACAGTTTGTATTTCAATTGAATTATCGATGTAGGCTTAATAGATTACTTATTCTATTATTTTAAATTAGAAATTGTATCTTAACTAGGTAAAATTTTTCCGCATTTGGGCTCATAATTATGGGATCCGAAATTCATAAAACAGGTCTCCTTGACTTGAAAAGATACCTTAATGAGTTTATCATTAGTTACTTTTAAACTCTATTTCTATGCTAGAGTAAAGCCCTTAGAAAAATAATTCATTCTAATTAAACGCTCACATTCTGAAAAGTGAACATATTTAACTACCCTTTATATGACTATATTTTGTAATCATAACTAAAACATTTTCCGTAATATTATACGGATTTATATGGATGCTATGAGTTGAGTAGATGAAGTGTCTTAACGTTCTGTCAGAATTGCTAATTTTACATTGGTTGTTAAATTTAAGCATAGTATAAAATATATAAATATATATTTAGTGCAATAGGTCGCTTTTTTTCCCTAACGATGGAACCTTTTTAATCTTTAAATTTGTATCGCCTTTTACACTTTAGAGGGGGAAAATACCTATAAAAAATTCAATATGTAACTGTCGTTAATTCGTTTCCAAAAATAGCGGTCGACGAGAAAAACGTTTCAATATCTCAAGAGGGTTGAAATGTGACAAATACCAGTCTGCTTTTTGTCCTCAATGTTTAGTTCTTTACTCGTTGTATTAGACAACTTGGCCATATATTTATCAGAATAATGCTTTTAATTTTTTCGATAAGGCTTATGTGTCGAAATATATTTCAGGGACAAAATCACGATGAATATATGACTTAATCTGGAGGGGAAATAAAAATTGTAAATACTGGTAGTTGATAGAAAATGATATAATGTATTGAGACTCTTTGTAATTTTAATGTTTCAATTTGCTAGTTATACTTAAATATATGTAACTCTTTTCGAGATAATAACTTTGAGTCTGCTCACTGGAACTTACTCCTACTCACCACTATCTATGTGTTATCAATTTCCGATTAACTATCATGAAAATTACAACAGGCAAGGGACAATATATTTAGTTGTACCCAAACCTGGAAAACAAAATTGTTAGCAGGTCAGGTTTAATTATACTACACACATACATTATATGACAATACAAGTAATGACATCAGACTCACCTAGCAGAATACAGAATGAAGATATATGACTAATATGCATCTAGTTTATAAGCAGTACAGTTTTTCCTATATAAAAATACATATATATATATATATATATATATATATATATATATATATATATATATAATCATCTTCAAGTATTATCTCCTATTATTGCACCATAATGTTCGCTTAGACATGTATTGCTAAAAAAATTTAACAGATCCTAAAAAGCTCAGGCGGCTGTTGGGTTTCTAACAATGATATATAAATATACAAACGAATAAAATAATTACCATTATTAATTATTTTATCGTATTCTACTAAAAACAAAATTCCAAAGGCAAGACATGAAAGACAATCTGCTTTGCAATTCATTGCAACCGATTTCAAACATATATCCCTAAAAATATATTTTTCGCGATTTATTTTTTAAAATATTTTATTATTCTTGAATAGAACTACTAAAATTGCACTGTATGCACACCTGTTAGATATTTACCACCGGATTGGATCTGAAGAATTTTAAATTAAAGTTTAGTCTGCGTTGAACTATATGATAAATTTTCTCAATATTTTTCGATTTTCGATCGGTTCTCTGATTTTTATAGAAATTTAGTATTTGAAGAGGAGAAAAATTGAAGTTCTAGAATTAATATCGACGCGATTTCGAAGGTTTTTGCGGTGGGTTTGTGATAATATTTTCCTTTCTAACGTTAAATATCTTTGAGTTTGTTTTAGATATATGCGAGGAATATAGTATCGAAATATCCGGGAGCGCGTATATTAGTCTGGTGCTTATTTTTGTGCTATAAATTTGATCGAAACCAACTATGGGATTTCATTCATTAGTTGGAATGTCATGGTCAATATCATGGTATTTTATCTTCGGAATATCAGTGCTGATTAAATATTTTTGCTTATATTCTGCGTACCCAAAAGGAAAAGGTCGTGTTTTTATATTAAGTGTAAGCGGGTAAATGAGACCTCTAGAGGTGGGGGTTTTGTTTACGTTAGAGTATGTTTGAAAGTTTATTGTTATTTGGCAGGTTTCATAAGTCCCCAAAAGTTTTTATTATTTTAAACCCCTCACACCTTATGACATATTCTTTATACTAAACTCAAAATCCTAGCACAACTCACGCTTCATTGAGTCCGATATTATTTTAACAATAACATAACGATTAATTTAATAATAATTAACACGCTCACAATGTTCGATTTTCATTAGAGCTTCGCCATGAGATATACATATAAGGATGTTAAAATAATATGTTGCTCCAAGTTAATTCATCGACTTCCTTGCGAATTTTATTGAATCATAGACATATGTATATTATCACACTTATGTTTACGAACATTATTGAGTTACTCTTATTCCGTGAATTCATTCTGCAGAGTATTTGAAAGGTCCATGGACGGTTTATATAAAAAGGCAGTTTACCAAGATTACTTATTCAAAAGTTGATGTTATAACTATAACGTAAGATGTCTTTCAACATTCCAAATTGAAAGGAAGGATATAAATCTATCATCATTTTAACTCCAGCCCTCTAGTGATTCGGGCGCGCAAAATATGGTTACGGATTTTCTCATCAAATTTTGTTCTTGTACAAACTTTTTTCAGACAACGAATACAATAAAAAAGAATTGTCCAATTTGGTGCAATATTTCTGCATTTTTATTAATGCACATAGATGATCATAGATGTATATTTCTGTGTTTTCCTTTTTGTTAGTTATATTTTATAAAATATTCTTCCTATTTTCTAAATTCTTTTTGAATGATATCATCTCTAACCATTTTATATATTAATTGTATTTACCGTATAGACGGTTATTTTATGAACCAAGATGTGTTTTCTATCGATCTTATAACGTTATGTTAATGGTCTTGGACTCTGTGATACTCTCGATCAAATGTGTTTCTAAAATAACGCGAAATCGTAGCACTTTAGAGCATACGTTTTTATCTCTTTTTGACAAAAATATATAGTTACTCGTTTTATGTATTCTTCATGGGAA
This sequence comes from Rhynchophorus ferrugineus, assembly GCF_030347505.1. NCBI lineage: Eukaryota > Metazoa > Arthropoda > Insecta > Coleoptera > Curculionidae > Rhynchophorus > Rhynchophorus ferrugineus. The sequence continues at coordinate 24,446,553 of NW_027472590.1, read as the reverse complement.
TACAGCAAATATGTTTCGCGAAATGACTTTACACTCAAATTCCTTAGAGTACGGCGTGATATCGCCCATTTAATGGTTCGGAAAGCATTCCAGTATAAAAATATCGTCAATATACATTCTGCTTTCTTTGGGTCTATCGCGTTTCTTATATGTGTGTATATGAATATTTTTCTTCTTCTTTCAGTCGATACCTATACAAGATATTTGCGAATAGCTCCAGTGTAATCTATATCCGCTCATTAACAATATTTGATATTTAGTGCATTTTCAGAGTTTTTAAAAATGCTGCAATTCCAAAAATGTTATGAAGATTTTTTTAATTTTATTTTTGAATTGTTGCCTATAAAATAATTTAAATCTAGTTATATATATATATATATATATATATATATATATATATATATATATATATATATATATATAGAATGGCCCATTAGTCCTATCTTAATTGCTAGTGTAATAATGTTTATGAATTAACACACGCTTATGTAATTTTCCAGGTTTTGGGATCAATATCAGCACGTCTGTCTTATATTTTGCGTTGCTATATTGTTGCTAGATTTCACTAGCATTCTAAATTGCAATTCAGGTGTCTTTATTTCTTATTTCTGGTTGTTGACGCTACAGTCATATTGCTTTCTAATTTTTGAATTCTTTCTGAGAGAGAATATTTTCCTGTTTGTCCACATTTTGCAATTTGTGACAGCAACTCATTGGCGATTGCCCCTTCTTCCTTAATTTATTTTTGGTTGATGTAGATTATGCTATGGGCATAGAATATCTTATCATAGATTTGGCTATATCTTCCAGGTTGTTTTTTTTAGTTTCTTTTAGTTTAGCTTGGGCGGTTTGTTTCTTCTCTCTTTTAGTGTTTTAATAACTAAGCATTGTATATTACAAGATGCTCCTTATTGCGGTTTTCTCATTTTGCTTTAGTTTCTTTAGTTTTTTTACATTCAGTAGTAATATGTTTACCTGTTATATGTGTGTGTAATATGTGTTATGAAAATAACATTATGAGGGCTGATATTTTTATTTTGAATGTTAAAATTAATATACAGTATTTTCTTAAATAAAATGGATTTATTGCTTATCGAAGTATTTACCATGATGATCAGTATACTTTTGCATGCACTGATTCAGGTAATTCGAAAACATCATTTTTAAATATATGAACGGCTTCTTTGGGCTCTGAAAAATATTAACCACGCAATTTAATCGTGATATGCGGGAATAACAAAATAATTTAGTGCAATATTAAAGTTGTCTGGATAATGACCCATTATTTCAACCTGCTGCCCCATCTAATGGATGTTTTAGGCTACGTGTGAGAGCTTACATTGTCATGATGATGAATGGTACTATGTTGCCTCATCCTTTTTCATTTTGGCAAATTAGTTGTTGAGTACCGTTCAGAGTTCAACGTTCTACGTTTCTCTGACGGCATGATTGCATTCAATTATTCCGAATAAACAGGCGATCATTTGCTACGAAGTGTTTTGCGCAAGCATAATTTCTATCAGATTTTTGTCCATATAGTAGTAAATTGTTTTGTTGCAGGCTTATCAGCATATATGCAAGATTTCTTGCCCATTTCCTTGCTTTAAGTGACACGAGCTTCCTTTGGAGCTCATCGATATGTTGTGGAACAACAACTGATTTTGGACGAGCCTCACGACTTTCGTGTCAGAGCTAACAGCAGTCGCGATTGATTTCTTTATGTCAACGTTTTACAGTGACCAAGAATGCCTTTAAATTGATTGAGATAGCCTTGTCTTGATAATCTAGGTTGAGATACATAAAAAAGCAACACACGACAATAAAAATTTTATCACGCCATTTTATCACTAAGATAAAATATTGAAGTCACTGTAAGCAACTCAAATGTTCCAAAGAATCCTTTTTTGGAATCTTTTAACGTACACATGCTGTAGGATAACTATACATTAACGATTTATTTTTCAATACGAATATGCCAATTAAGTTTGAGTAACATCCCTAGGCCAGTAAGTGTGTTTACCATTAAACCAACGTAGAATGTGATTTTTAATTAATGGGTTGGAAAAATAAGTTTGCTTTTTTTTACTTTATTCAAGGCCTAGCGTTTCCTGAAATGAGAAAAAGCAAGTCAAGTCTATTACTACTATTCTATTAAGCATTTAACACCTTAAACACCACTCAATATGCAATAATATTGCCCCCTGTTTTTACTTTTAGGAAGTAAATCGCAAAATATAACAAAAATAGTTTTTCTAATCTCAATTTTTAAAGCACAGTAATATTTGACTAAGTAGAGAAATGGTGTTTCATCAATAAGTTTAAAGCCATCAACAAGGATATACCGAAATAACTTCGCCCCTAACTTATACATAATGGAATGCGCTACAATTCCTAAATCCATAATTCTTTATTTTGTTTGATGTCTGAGCAACGTAAAAGAGAACAACAAAAGGCGAAACGCAAGAAACGATATATTTGAAATTAGTTTTTTTTTTGGCATTTTCTAAAAAGTATGTTATTCTTTTGTTTGCGCCTAAGGCGGCGAGGAAAAAATTGACGCGTTCTATAATAACAACAAAAAATCGGCAAAAGACCGAATTCTCTTCCTTTATTTGACTCGCGCCTTAGACCAGAGACAACGTTTGACAACTAAATTCCGCATAATTTTATTTTCGTTTTTCTGTGTTTTATTTGAATTTGAAAATGTCAGACCACATATCGTGTGCTCTTGTCGATGGTATTTACATAACGCTTTATGCTAACAACGTGACACAAATGTGGCGTGTTTTGTGTTTTCTTTTATTAGATTTTATGCCTCCGGGCTTTATATATCGTTAATAATTATCAGCTGCGACACGACAACATCCAACATGTATTGCGAAATGTGACAGGCTCTCAAGAAATTTGCTATGAAGTATAATGAAAAAAACGAATATAATTCATTTTTACTTTGTATTATATAGTACTAGCAGTGACACATAATTAACAAATATCTCCGTGTTTGACGCATGCATATATGGAGCTCCATTTATATTTTGCTCAGAGATTAATTCAAGTTTGGCGCATACATACAGCTTCATTTGCTTACTCCTTTATATATAAATTATTTGATATAAATAAATATACACAAATTTGATAAATATTTGATATAATGTTGAAACTGTATATAAGTAGGGAAAGAAACATTACGAAATTTTAGAAATAACAGTTGAATTAGATGACATAATGACGATATTATTACTATATGTCCAGCCTTTCTATATTAATAAAAACACTATAGTTAAATTAATTCACACATTTGGACAACTAAGATGAACTCCAAAAACCACATACATAAACATTATCATAAGAAAGACCATAATAAATTAAATCTAATATTTTTAAAATCAAACGAAAAAGCCACCGCCATATAAGAAAGCGATGAAATTGTTCTACTATTCTTCATCCACAAACCATTAATGAATTGGCTACCTCGAGCTTTCGGTTCACATATTGTAGTATTTACTAGCCTAAAACGAATGAATTATCCTACGTTTAAGCTGAAAAAGATCTCCATATAATACATTATTTTTACAAAACAATAATTTGTTTACCTATACTATTATATAAAAATACGTTTTCTTTTCATTGTGTGTCATTAGATTATTAGGTTGCCATTAATAGTTTTATATTTTATTTATTGGATACAGGTGTACTTTTGTTCTTATAGTATCATTACCCACTTGTTTAGTTTCTTGTATCCCATTTCTTGCATCTTAGCAAAATCCTGTTAAATTCTTCTTCTCTGACTCTCTGAATTTCACATTCTTCTACTCTTAGTCTCAACAATTTCTAGCTACATCTCACCTATAAAATATAAATATATCATTGTTTGCTAAAATATATCATGTTTAAAATAAATGTCTTATTATTACCAGTTACTACAATTTTTGCTACTATTCTTAATGGACAAACTTCATTAATGAACATACTACCTCCAACACAACAGAAGTTTCTGGTTATCATTAAATTTTGGCATATGTTGATACCTATTCGATGTCGTTCGAATGTTGAAAATGATGTATTATAAATTTGGCAGCTAATTCCCACTATAAATAAAATTGATGCTGTTAGGATTTTATAACTTTTAAAAATGTGACCTTACATTTTGCACTTACCCATGTTCTTCTATATATTAAACCTTGTTTGTTAAACCACCAAGAATAGCATAACAATTTAACTATTATTCCTATAGAATTATTAAAGTAATACAAAATCTAAATATTCTGGATTTATTTGTTGTTTTCACCAGATCGACTATGTGGATCTACTCGGAAAGAGTGTACCGCCATTAGATAAGGAAGACAATATAGTGTATTATTTTCTATGGTTTATTTTATGCAGAGTAGTGCGCATGCGCCAAATCCGGAGATCTTTGTTAAGTAATGTATCCTGATTATAAAAACATTACTTCAATAATTTCTGTATTGTAAAAGATAAAGTGCCTAGTTGTGTTTGTTATTATTTTAAATAATACACAAATATGTATTACTTTATTTAATATTGCATATTTATAACGTAAAAGTAAATAAAAATCCTATGTACTTATATTTGGTGCTTTGAAGTTTTTGCAGTTCTGAAAATAACCTGTTTGTTAACGTAAATTAATAACGTGATATTTTTGTTCAGTGTAGTAATTTAAACTTATTAATGCTTTGCCAATTATTAAAATCTGAAGGAAATTATATATAATTAAATATAGTAAATTCATAATAGTATAGTAAGTTTTAGTTCTTGAGATAGTTTGCATTCATTTTAATATACTGTTATTTCTTACTGTAATTTCATATTGTGCCAAACATATTCCTGATCTTATTCTCAATTATTCTCAAAAAATTGTTTAAATGACATCCATCTTATCCTTTCCAAAATATTAGTGAATATTTTAAACCATCGTAAGAACGATTATTATCATGTGACCCATGTGAAATATTGTTATGTAGACGTAGCATACTGGAACGCAAGACAGTGAAGTGATGCAGGTATCAATGCCCGATGTTCTTGTATGCGATGTTACCATATAGTACTCAAAACGTAATTTTCGGATTTTAAATTAATAAAGTCTAAGTGCTCTTTTGGCAAGCTCTGCGCAAGCGCTTACAATTTATTTTATAACTAGTGTTGATAAGTTTAGCCTATTTTTTCTTTTATTTTAGAAGAATTTTGAAATTAAAAAATCATAATCATACATTATGTTAGTAAAAGAAGTTTTAATATTTCCTTAGTTGATGGGAATTCGTTTAAAGGCTAGCAAAGATAGTAATATGAAAAGTTATCACTGATATTTCTTGAAATATTTTAGAATAAATACTACCGTTCAAAATTTATATATATATATATATATATATATATATATATATATATATATATATATATATATATGAATAAATTTTGATATTTTACATCATTATATACCCATTTTTATAATTGCAACTTTCGTAATGGTATTTATCAAGTATATAAAAAGTGGGATATATTTAGAAAGAATAATTCATATTCATAATTCATAGAAAATTTTTCTGCAAAATCTTGAAAAAAACGGCGGAAAAACATCATATTTATATAGAAAACGTATTTAAATATATTTACATCAAGCCCATGTACTACATTTATATATTTATATGTTATTATATTTACATAAAGACCTGATATTATCTAATATTATTTCCAAAAGTCCAAAAACCATATTTGTACATGTCATTAACTTTTTTCAAAGCAAAATCTACATCTTGTAGACCATCCTACTTTTCACGTGAAAAAAGTTTCCGGTCAATACATCATTATTTTTATAAAACAATAACTTATTTACCTATGCTCTTGAATATAAACACATTATTTTTCCTTCTTTGTTTCACTCTTCCACCTTCAGAGTTGATTTCTGTCCGATAACTTTGAGTTTCGAATACAAATCCTCTTCGCCGATGATGTTTTTTTCTTTGTTTTGCGTATGCTGTTATTACCATTATATAGATTTCAATTGTTTTTGCTATCAAACGCTAGTACAAAGCGAGCGAATTGTCCTTCTTCAAAATCTACTAAGAGATCAAATATTTCCTTGATTGCATGTTATAAGATTCGTGGTATATGATATGACAAAGCGTATAAAACAACGAAACATAATAAACAAGATTGCAAGGCATGTAAACTGACAATACATAGGCGCCGTATTATTTCCACGGAAGTACTGTTGGCACCATGCAACAAGATATGCAACATTGCTTGTTGTTTATATTATTTTATATGTCCCCTGTACAGTTAACAAATAAAGTGAGATTTCAGCTTATATGTTGTCGTCCGGAAACAAACTTTTAGCTAAATATAATTAAATAAATTACGTTTTCGATCATTACACGTTGAGTTATTAGTAAACTCATAATTTATGTAATATTTGTTCCGAATTTGTATATTTTACCTCCTTTTACTTACGCGTAACTTAGGCTTTACATATTATTAATCCCCCTTGTAGAAACCAATGAAATTGTGAAATAAATTCCAAGTAAACTTCTGATATTCAATTAATTATACATAAATTGTTATACATAAATTTTTGAACATAAACATATTTCTTATTGGCGATAGTTAACATGAATTTTAATTTTGTTATATATTAGTTTGTTTGTGATTGTTTAATATTTATAATTGTCCTAGGCATGAGTGCAAAATCCGACACGTAAAATGATCGCAGTCACTCCAGTAACTAGGCTGGGTAAGACCGAATGTTTTCTGGGATGATTTCTAAGTTCTCCTAATCGCCAGTCGGTAGGCTTAATGCCGAGATTCGTGTTTCGGAGCCTTCTTTCGGAGTCGAGATAAACCCCTAGCTGGTAAAAGGAGACTTTAACATATATTTATATATTTATATATATATATATATATATATATATATATATATATATATATAACCTTTCAATTGTACAGTATATAATCATCTACCTCGAGCTAAAATATTAAAAATAATGACAAGGTGCGCCATACACTTAAACGAGCAAATAGGGATAGACTCAAAGTTTGCTTTCAGTATATTACAGCAAAAGGACAGAAATTTGATGGATCCTATTAAATTGATGGCACTAAACAAATATGGAGAAGGGAAAAGTCGGAAAGAAAATTTTGAAATATATTCGTCATTCTCCAAAGTTTTTTCTTCATGATTTGATATATACATATTTTTGAAATTATATTTTATAGATAGTTGTATATTATATTTATATTTTGGAGATAAATTTACATTTTATTTACATTATTTTTTCTTATATATTTATTTTTGTATTTTTGTTGAAAGTTAGTTAATTTTTTTTCAGAAATGAAATTGTTTTAGTCTATGAAACTTGACACCACAGTTGATATATGCCGGAAAATTTTATCAGATCATGTTTTTCTTACAGACACCTATAATGGAGATTTAAACTCACCACCAATCCGATTGTTTAAATAGGTGATTATAATTTAATTTATATACTAGACATCGTCAAAGATCTCTATTGTGTTGTCTCACTATTACTCTATGATTTTTGTTGATTGTTCGAAACAGGTGCGGCAAAAGTCCCGCCTCCATTTCGATTGCTAAAGTTTCGCTTTAACCATTGTGTTTTGTAGATCTCCAGATTTTATTATAGATAAATATACATTAAAAGAAAGTGCAGAAATAGTGCCAATATTTATTGAAAATAACCGTTCCATTATTGCCACTCAATGGAAATTGCGTTAAAAATATCCTAATTTTGCAATGCCTCACAAAACCACAATTTATCGTTCATGTACGAATTTTCGACAGTACGGTACGACTGAAAATATGGCTCTGATGCGCGATAGTGTTGCAGAGTCTCCAGAAACATCAATTCGTAGACGTTGTTCCCAGTTACATATTTCTGCACGCACTTTAAGGCGAATTTTGAAAATGTTCCCGTATGAAATTCAATTAGTCCAAAAATTACTACCCAGACATCGTGATTAACGGGTTGGGTACAGTAATGCAATCCTAATGCTGTCTGGTGAAATTCAATAATTTTCGTCTAAATTGATAATAAGCGATGAATCCCATTTTATTCTCAGTGGTCATGTCAATAAATAGAACAGTCGGTTTTGGGAAACACAATATTCTCAATTAATTCATAATGGTATTGGTATGGTGTGGTATTAATGCTGGAAACCTCATTGGTCCCTATTTTTTTGAAAATGACCAAAGTGTTGCAGTTACTGTTTCTGCTGAACGGTACCAAGACATGATTAGAAATTTTGCAGTTGCCTAAAATGGAAGACCAAGGACTAGCAAGGGATATCTGGTTTCAGCAAGATAGGGCCACAGCACACACAGCTCGTTCAACAATTGAATTATTGAATAAAGTTTTTCCACGAAGACTAATTTCGCGAAGTGGTAATTTGGCCAGCCAGATCTCCGGGTTTAACAGCACCAGGCTTTTTCTTATGAGGTTTATAAAATCAAAAGTTTATGTGAATAAGCCCAAATCAATTTAACATCTTAAAGACAACATTCGTCAGAAAATTAGAGGAATTCAGCCGCAGATTTTGCAGGATATCATGAAAAATGCCTTAAAAAGAGACGAAAGTTGCATAGCGAATCGCGGTCACCATTTAATATACTTTTTATATATAGCCGATATAATTTTTTAATCGTAATGAAAACAAAAAACGTAAAGACGAAGTAAACTTTTATTACCAAACTTACTGATCTTTTCTTTGAGAAAATTTATACGCAATAAAAATGGTAGCCCCACTTTTGCCCCACGTTTACTTGCCACGAATTGCAAGTAATTGTGGGGCAAGTATTGCAATTAATTGCCCCACGCAAAGTTATATGGAATTAATTAATGAATACTGATTAAAACTACCGGTCACTATTACCAAACTGTGATTAGAATATATAATGTATGTGAGCATTCGTTCCATGCTCTAAGAAGTAACCCGAATTTAAACTCGGTTGGATATTCCTAAAAGAGAACGAGGTTTACGAGGATGATGCTTCCCATGATAGATTTTAGATAGTCATCTGACAGCCTGAGACAATATCATCATCAGGTCTGACGAAATATCTTCTAGTGAGCAAGCGAGGACCAACACTCGTCATAGGCGATGTAGGAAGGAAGGAAGAAATTGCTATTGTTAATGTCGAAAAAAACTTTTTAAATATAATAGATAAAATAATACAATGCAAATATATATTATATGAATATTAAGATATCAAAATATAATTCTTGGTCAGATAAATAGAGACCGTATTAAAAAAATTATTTTTAAATAAACTCCAATTGCTCTCTAGGAACATTCAGTAATGATGTTTCAGCATTTTACTGCATTCTGCTGAAACCAAACGATGCCCATTTTTAAAAGACATGACCTTATATAAAATACTGAACATACAATATAATTCCAGCACCAGATAAGCAATAAATTTCATGAAATGTTTTCATGAAACTTGTGAAGTCTACCATTTAATACTGATATGGCTGTTTACATTACATTAATTAAATTAATTTTAGGAACAATCAAACAAATTTATATCTATATTTTACTTAAATAATAACACCAGTATCTTATGTATTATTCATTGCCTAATATATAATCAGATAATTGAATAATAAATATTTAATACCTCATCTCATATCGGTGGTAGTTTGTAAACTGGAAAACAAATTGATATGGAGTTACAGGGTTTGAAGCACGCAAATCCATTTTAACTCAATTATGTTTGCATGTTTACAGTTTGTCTTTTGATTGAATGTTTATGCCACCAGATGCGATAATTGATTTTACAGTATGCGTATATAAAAGTTTCTTATCTAAATGTCTTTTTTATTAGAATTAATGGAATAATATCAGTACTCTTGTTGGTATTGTGTAAAACTTGGTATATGAGTTATAATATATAAAATGGGTTTTCACAAAAACTATTAATTAATTCACTTTATAAACTGATTTTTCGAAGGAGTTGAGCGGTGATAAAAAGCAATACTGGAGGTTCTTATCGTCCAACGTCCAACATTTAGGTAGTTTAAGTAACAATAACAGAAGGCCGAATAGTCTCGGCCGTATTACATAACATACATACGTGCTGGTGATGACCGTTAAGTAAAATTCATGATAATAAATTAATGGGTCTCAAATATGACGAATTTATATGACTATTATTTAGTTTCAATTTTGTCCCGACAAAACATTGAAGTTAATTGGTTAAATTCTGCGGAAAATATATAAAATACTCTAAAGCGTATGTATTGTAGATTCTTGTTAATGTACAAACTTATTCAATCGGAATCTGGTTATATTACTTAACGTTATTGAAGATTTAAATAATAAATGTTATATCACGTTACCAAACATTTGGACATAATAATTAAAAAATTTTATTGCAACAATCTGAGAAAAAAAACCTAACGAAAAGCAACGTATTTACATGGACATCGTACTAAAACATTTTTATGGAAAGTTCATGAACGATATTTACAACAAAACTCCATGTTATCTAATATTATTTTCAAAAAATCCCGAAGGCATATTTGTATATGCCATACATCTAACTCAAAGTCTCCAACAGAAATCCGTCTGCAATAACTTATTTACTTAAGTTAAAAAAATATATTTCTATTTGCTTATTTATTTTGTTCTTCCACCTTCAGAGTAGTAACCATAATATCATTAGGTTATTATTGATGGTTAATGTTAAATGTTTTCTTTATTCGATTCGCATGAACTCTTATTAGTAAATTTGATCTTTTCACCGTATCATCCTCCAGTATTATTCCATCTTTCAAAGTCCTATCTAATGTCTTCTCTTATTCTAACTTAGTTTTCTCTACTTTACTTCACTTTATTTATTAAAGAAAAATTATATCTTTATTAAGATATATCTTGATTAAGGTAAATATCTAATTTTTATACTATTGAACTGACTGTTCATCTTTTGTTTGATGCAATGTACATTTACTAGCGTCAATAACTTTAATTTAATGAAGAACATTTGTCCTGCGGTACCATCAGCATGGGTGATGTTGGTTGAGGGTGTAACCAAATGAACTGTCTTATTCTTGTCTTAATTATCTAATTCTAGTTAACTTTCTGGGGCGTTATATAAAAAATGTTAAAAGAATCGAGTTTAATTATTATGTGATGTTCTCTAACAGTTATTTACATTAATATTTCACAGTTTCATTAATAGACATCATTGTTCAAAATGCATGGTAGTGCCTAGTCATTTCTGTGACAATATAAACTTGATCTGAGGCTAAAATATACAAATGAATATGTAGATAAGTTCCATTTTATTTATTTTGCAATGTTACTACCATTATTACATGCCTTATATGTTCGAAATTCCAGCTGGGATATCTCAGTCGTCATGGGTTTGCACTATTTATTTTTAACCTAACTTGGGCAGCCCAATGCTTATTATACATAACCAATATACGATGCTACAGTTGCCTCCTCACCTCCTTTGGTCGATATTGTTTTTATACTCTTTATTAAAATTAATTACCTAATTACTGGGGTCTGGTTGAATCTCCCAGCTCTGATTACTGCCGCAAAGTTACCTACAAATTATCTTGTTAAACTTTGTGACTAAACCCACAATATAGCTTCGTTTAATACGGACATCTCCCACTGATAAACCTCAGTGATTACCTGTTTCAAATGTCAACCCTTTTTGTTTAATCTTTAGTTTTGGGTATACCCCATTAACGAATTCCCAGACATTGTAATATGGAATTATCTTTGTCATAATATAATAATTAGTTTTATACAAAAAAACCTTTATATATAGTTGAGGGAAAAGTAATTTTAATTCTTATTAAGAAATTGATTTAAAATCGGGAATCTCTAGTGACTCTTATTTTTTGAGGCTTTTTATAACGCTTTTGACATCTATTTTTATTAGTTCAACTGATTGAACAGAATATAGTAAGACTTAAGAAAGTTTTTACTTTATATACATGACAGAAATAGAATAGTGAAGAAAACCGGATAAATGCATTTAGGCTGAATGTTTTACCATCTTTCAGATATTACTACTATTTGTTTTTTTACATATTAATTTTTAAGGTAATATTATATGCAGATATCTTACTTTGATTGATCTAATTACTTGTTTAGGCTCTTTATCATTCTTGAAATAATGGGCAACAATGTTAGAAAGGGATGTCGAGAATAGTAGTTGTCTATATACGGCATCAATACATACCGTAACTTAAAGAACAGTCATAAGACTGTATAGATAAAGGTAAATATTAGTGTTGGGAACTATCGACTGAAATCGACCATCGACTATTTAGTAATTGACTACTTTTTACTATCGACTGTTTCAGTTGCTAATTCTGATTCGTTTGATTTTACTACTTTTTACAAGTGACTGTTTCAATAGACTGTTTTCAGTCCCTTTTTTCGGTCCGATTGATTTTATTACTATTCACTATCGTTTGCTTCAGTTATATATATATATATATATATATATATATATATATATATATAGATTTATTAAGATTTTTTTGGGAGTTTGCTTGTAAATAATAATGTATTGTATATTAATATAGCATCATCTTGGAACGATATTTTTCAAGATTGTTAATGTAATAGGGTATAAGATTAAAATTGTTAATGATAAATAGTAAAATACTTTTGACTGTTTTTATGACAATAATAGGTAATGTTTCGATAACCCTCTCGGTTTTTGTTAAAAAATATTTCCGTTCATTAATAAATAAAGCATTTACTTTATTTAATAAAGTTCTAGTAGTTGTTTGTACGATTGTTTTCTATTATTTTCTATTATTTCTAATATTTATTTAGTATTTATGTTTATTGTACATCTTCATCCTACAAGTTCTTTTCTATTGTCTACATGTATTATAGTATATTATTTGAAAATAAAAATTAGTGTATTAAAGTACCACAAAATATTTGTGGGGTATTATTCCATTCCATAGAAAAATTCCAGTCCTTCTTACAGGTCCACAGAACATTTAAATCTACATCTCCGTCTCGTTTATACTACCGTTGCAAAATATAAACAGATATAAAATTAACTGGACCAAGCAATTATCTCCGTTCTTTCCTCTCTCACAATTTATACAGGAAAGGATTCGTACATCTTTGTCTGACATCATGAATTGAAAAAAACAGTCGAACCATAGGCCATATAGTATACCATTTTTGACTATCGACTGTTTCGACTGTTTTCAGTCGATAGTTGCCAACGCTCAAAAGGTATCAAAATCATAAGCTCAACCTCATCTAATTTGAGAAACGAAATTGTCAGCGTTAGACTGCTTTAGCCACTGAATATGTTAGTAGCGATGTTAATGTAAAAAGGAACAAGTATGAATAATATCAACTAAAGTTACTGTTTTTACAACAATATTGAGCGATATCACAAAAGTTAATATTTTAAAGTCAAATTTACCCATCTGGGCTTAAACTGAACGTATTTTTATCTTTCTGACATCGTTACTTTTGTTTAATAATATTTATAATCTCTTAAGGCAATATGTACAGGCATATTACCTATAGCTACCTACAAAAATGTTAAATTAAAAATTATATCCGCCAACGAATAGTATTTGTACTTCGTTCAAAATCAGTTAGCTATTCTTGAGACCGTTTTAAGTTCATATTGACGAAGGAAAAAGGAAGAATGTTCATCGTGTCATTTTGTTTCCGCTTCCGCACTTCCTAAGTTATATAAAATTGAATTTACGAGACCTGACTTGGGAAAGATGGCATTAAAATGGATCAGATACCGCTGTATATATCTGAAATTATCTTAAATTTATACCATTCACTCGAAATTACTTGAGATATATTGAAGGGTGCTTTTGTTATCTTACTTCCGCTGTAAAATGCATTTAAAAATTGACCTATCATTTGGTGAGGCAATAATAATATTGATCTATGAGAAATTTTTTACGGCTGAAAAAGTACTATAATACGTTGCTTTTTGTTAAAAACGATTATTTATGAAAGTCTAAGCATATCAACGGTCAGTGAAGAAATTTCGGAAGAAATTGTTAAAAATAACGATTCGCAAATAAACAAAAATATTTGGTAATTACAAAAACATCAGTGTGCAGAAGAGTAGACATTTCCGGAGATTGAAGAGACAAAAACTCTTTGATCTAATACAGTGATATGTGAAAACTGCGCCGTGTTTAGAGCTATATAGAGAGCATTCATCAAATGCAAAACTTCCATCTGGGATCTGATTGCAAGAGTGGACTCATCCAAGATTGCTATATTACATTTATATAATACTGCAGGAATGTTCGTCTGGTCGGTAGGAATGTGTGGCTGTCGATGCGATTGTTTGTCCGAACACTCAATATTAAATCAGAACCCTCCCAATAGCTTCTTGAGTTATGGACCAATCGTCTTTACCGATCCCTAGTTCAAAATCCTTGTAGGGATGATTAACGGAAGACTGAATTGGCTTTTGCTCTCTCGAGAATTAATCCCGCTTAATCTATATGGTTTTCCCCCTGCATTTGAAACCTTAGTCTAATTATAAGCTGTCATCATCGAAGATGCCTACGAAAGTGAAAGAGTATGCTCAGCTATATTATTAGATGTATCACAAGCCTTCGATAAGGTTTGGCATAAGGACTTGTTCATAAACTACAGAAAATGCTACCAAAACAATCCGAACTGTTCAATTCGTACATTACAACGAGAATGTTTAGAGTCAAACAAGAAGAAGCTTAGTCTGCAATTAAAGAAGCTAAAGCAGGTGTACCTACAAGGAAGTGTACTGGGACCAATGCTTTACCTACTTTACACTTATGATATACCACAAATAGAGAATATTACGATGGCTACATTTGCTGATGATACTGCGATTATAGCTATCCGAGACAATAGTGAAGAAGCCTCACGAAAATTACAACAGGCAAGTGACAATATAAATAATTGGATACAAGCTTGGAAAATTAGAATTAAATAAAGTAAATATGCACATGTGCAGTTCACCTATAAATAGATCATATAAGCACCAATAACATTAAATAATACTATCATTCCATATAGCAACAACGCTAAATATCTCGGAATGAATCTTGATGCAAAAATTCGCTAGTAGGAACATACAAAGAAGAAAAGAAAAGAACTGGAATTGAAGTATAGAAAAATGTACTGGCTAATTGGAGGAAAATCACAACTATCAGTACATAATAAATTGCTATTATATAAGCAAATGCTGAAGCCTATATGGATATACGGAGTTCAATTATGAGGATGTTCTGCAAACAATAACATAAATAAAATACAAATCTTTCAGAACAAACTCTTGAGAGGTAATGTGGGCGCACTCAAATACTACAGGTTACCTACATCGAGATGTTCAGATACCCACAGTCAGTCAAGAAATCAAGAGAATTTTAAGGGGGCATGTGGAAAGACTCCATTCTCATGAGAATATTAAGGTTTTGCAGCTCTTGCAGTGACATGTATAAACATTATTTTACCAGAGACTAAGATAGGGCCGATAGGTCCTCCTATTTATATACCTAGATTTAAGTTATCATAAAGACAAATTGTAGGTTAGACGGAAACGACTAGTAACAATGTAATAATTAAATAAGAAAAATAAACGCACAATCGTGGCCTATTCATATACCAACAGGGCGTTTAGCCCCCTCTGGGGACAGGTATCACACAACTTTATTCTTTGGGCATATGTGGCAATATATATTTTCAACTTTTTACAAGATTGATTATTTCGTTTGCAAACAAACCGCCATTTTTCATCTGTTTATACTGTTAAAAACGGAGTTCCTCAGGGTTCCTTAATTTCCCACTGTTTCATGTGCAATAATCTAAGTACAAATGACATTTTCAATTTTTTTTTCTAATGGACTCTCGCAACTGGTTTCACAATATCCCCTATAAAATCATTAATAGTTAGTTATTACAGAAAACATCATTGTACTGGACTTAGTTCCTTTATTCTGAATAATCAATGTATTCCTGTCAAATAGAGTGCAAAATTTTTTTATGTTTATTTTGACCTAAGACTTACGTGGAAGAAGCACATATATAATCTGAAATAGAAAATCAGTAGGGAATTGTATATACTTAAACATTTTGCTGATTGCAAGAGTGGACTCAACCAAGATTGCTGTGTTATATTTATATAAAACTGTAGCAATGTTCGTCTGGTCGGGCGAAATGTGTGGCTGTCGATGCAATTGTTTCTTCGAACACTCAATACTATTTGTAGAAGGAATTCGCACGGGAACTGAAAATAAAACACTGCTTGAAGAAAACTTGTTTATTTCGATAATGACACATGTAGTGAACGGGAGAATGGACAGGATATTAGTGGTACTGTTAAAAGAGGGTAGAGAAAAGCAAAGAGGGCGAGACTTTCTCGTGGGGGTTTCTTATAGTTGGGAACCGCATTGTACTAATCCAGCAGCATTGCTAAACTTCGTACTTGATGTAGATGAATACATGGTGGCCTAAAGGATTTTTGCGGTCACTAGAAAACTATAAACTTGATTATGATAGCTCTTTGTACAACTCTGTGC
Organism: Rhynchophorus ferrugineus; assembly: GCF_030347505.1. Lineage (NCBI taxonomy): Eukaryota > Metazoa > Arthropoda > Insecta > Coleoptera > Curculionidae > Rhynchophorus > Rhynchophorus ferrugineus. Next base: position 24,429,985 of record NW_027472590.1, on the reverse strand, counting down.
AGTGCATTCTACCTGCGATCACTTGAAACAGGCAAAAGTTTAAAATCATGTTCTGAGAGTGGCTCTTATACTAGTCTACAATGCCTTGCTGATATCGTGACATTAAAATGTAAAAGATTCAAGCTATTTCTTAGACCTGTCTGATCATTTGGCTCGTTATCATCTAATAATAAGTTCCAACTTCACATCACAGCTTCATTACCATGATATTTCCATAATTGTCCACAAATACATCCCTGAGGGCACATAGTTAGGATAATTTTCACCCTAGTGTCCTCAAAGGCCTTTTTGGTCAACTCATTCCGTTACATCGAAGTTACCAAGTTTTATACACGGATGATTCCAAGTCGACTCCATCCATACTCTCCATAACAGCTATCGGTTAAATTCGGTGATTGGTTGATTGGTACTGATTCCCTACGCTCTATTCTGGCAATTGAAGATATATCTTTCAGGCGCCTTATTATCATCCGTATCGTTAACATCTACCTTACTCTTATTCTTGTTGGGTGGAAATGAAGAGTAAATGTCAATTGTTTAGGTCCCTAGTCATGTATTCATAAAAAATGAATAGATTGAATCCTCCGGAACCGAAGAAACCACTCAAAATGGCAGATATATCCATATATCGCAGATACTAAACGCTATAAATAGGTGCAGCGAAATAGTTTAACGATGGGACATTGTCGGTTCTCACATTTCTATCATATGACTGGCGATGTTCCACATTTGTGTAATTATTGTGTGATAGTTAATATGATCCAACATATTTTGCTCTCATGTAAAGAGTCTCATGTCTTGGGACTACTCATACAAAGGCACCATGCATAACAAATAAATATTCCAAAGGTGTCTATACAACATACCACATTAATGAACTTTCCAATTATCTACAAAAAATCCATTTTCATTGTCCTATGTAATCTAAGTTACCTCATATTTAATTTTATTTTAGAGAAACTAAATAGAAAAAGTCTCATTAATGAAAATTACAGCAAAAATATGAGAATGAAAAAAAATTTTCATTAAAACAGAGGAAACAGCCGGGAACTTTTCTAATGTCTGTCGGATATACAAAGACCCATACAATTGGGTATTCACTAAGACGTTAGTTGTGCGGCAGTCATCTTTGATATATCCGCTTTTGTATTATTCTTTGTGTAATATTTCATATCCTAAAAATGTAGCGAATATGTTGATCTTTGAAAAGTTAAAATGCAAAAGGTAAAAAGGGAAATATTTTCTTTGTACATAATAAACTGTCGCGATGTATATCCGACGAAACTGTTCGGCTTCATTGGACGCGATCCTAATAAAAACGGTTCTTTTAAATAATGCAAAGGCTTGAACAACTGTTCCAACTTTAAAACCATTTGAATAGCAACACAATGGTTGTTAAGTTACAACAATTAATTTTCCTATTCTGCTACTTATCGACCAAATTAAATAATTTTATATATGACATCAAAAAACACCTTTTGAGTTACAGTATGTTATATTTAGTGTCTATTCTCCCTTGCTGCGTGTCCAATTTTTTTTTGTATCTGTTCAGTTTTTTCTTTAGCCAGAGTCTTCAACCTTTTTGGGGAGTTCTTCTGATCAGTTCATTTCAGATTCGCGTAAGTTGCCCTGTTCTTCGCTCCCTCCTTGCGCGCCATATACCTTTTTAACTGTCTTATGTCTTCCATGCCTGTTAAGTGTGTCTATCAAATGATCCGCCCTCTTTCTATGCGCCCTTCCAGTGATTCAATATTGAGATCTTTTGTTATAATAGGTCAATTGAAAAGTATCCGGCCTGACACATAGTTGGCGCTACTAGAATTAAATCCTTATGTTTTTTAGTTAGCCTTAACCCTCAAAAGATGCGTGTATAAATTTGAAAGCTGTCGAATCATTAGTTTGTGAATTAGAGCATTTTGAGTGAAGCAACTTTTGTTGTTGTGAAAAAAATTGATAAAAAAGAATTTCGCGTGTTGATAAAATATTGCTTTTTGAAGGGAAAAAATACAGTTGAAACAAAAACTTAGCTTGATGCCTAGTTTCCGGACACTGTCACAGGAAAATCAACCATCAAGGATTGGTATGCTAAGTTAAGATGTGGTGAAATGAGCACTGAAGACGATGAAAGCAGTGGACGTCCAAAAGAGGTTGTTTCCGACTAAAACATTAAAAAATCTATAAAATCATTTTGAGTGACCGTAAACTGAAATTGAATGAAATAACAGACACTCTAGAGATATCAACTGAATGTATACATCATATCATTCGTGAATATTTGGGTATGTGAAAGCTCTGTGCAAAGTGGGTGCCGCGCGAGCACACTTTCGACCAAAAACAACAACTTAGCATACCAAGCCTTGATGGTTGATCTTCCTGGGCGGTGTCCGGAAACTCGGCATCAAGCAAAGTTTTTGCTTCAACTGTATGTTTTCCCTTCAAAAAGCAATATTTTATCAACAAGCGAAATTCCTTGTTATCCATTTTTTCATAATCACAAAAGTTGCTTCAATCAAAATGCTATAATTCACAAACTAATGATCAGACAGCTTTCAAATTTGTACACGAATATTTTGAGGGTGAGGGCTAACTAAATAATATTTTGTCAGACCGGGAACTTTTCAATTGAAGTGTTACTACTCTGATGATTTACCCAATTTTATTTATTTTCATGTTTAACCCTGAAGTCTCTATTCAATATTAAAATTCGGAAAACCTATCTCTCGCCATATAATCTTTTGTTTATACTCGTTATTCTGTGACCTGGTCTATGGTTGCGTATTTCTCTTTGAAGCCTAATCTACGTGCTGGTATTACGTTGTTATCTGATATTTCTGTCTTTAATATTTTAAATTACCGCCAATAAAGAGAGTAGCGTATAAGGCTAGACATCATTTGGTTACTTTCCGCATTTAGGAATCATTATCGCTTCCACTACTTTTTATATTTTAAGCACATATTTCTGAGACTAAAATAAAATTAAAACGCAGCTTTTGGGCCTCTCCAGTATTCAAATCGTTTCTTTGGGCTATAATAATTTTTCACTAATATTTCATATTAATTTTCGTTCAAGATTACAGTTTGACAGTCAATAAATCCCGACATTTTATTACATTCCCTTTGTGAAAAGAAAATGACGACGTCTATGATATTTTTATGTTGTATTTCTCGCAATCCTCCCATAAACTCAATCCGAACTAACATCTGCGTCTTTTGTCGGTTCATATTGCCGAAAAATAAAAAAGAAAAACCTCCTATGTGTCGTATTGTTTCCACTTCCGCACTTCTAACATATTTTAAGTTAAATTTCACCGAGCGCTGGAATCTTTCGGATTAAGAACTTTATCATCCCTTTCATGAAAACCCGATTTGAAATTATGTTCGTGTTCCGTTTCGATGGAACAGACGTATCTAGAATTTGCTGGTCAAGTAAATATATACAGACCGTGGACGAAATAATATGAACACCTGATATAAACGGCATTTGTTTACGAATCTGGTTAAGGCTTTGGCCATTTGCCACTATTTACTTTTAAATCTACTGTTATCCTTCGCGGAATATATTTACAGAGTGTCCAAATAGTTCTCAATGGAATGTTCTCTCAGTCTTTTTGTACCGAGAGATCTCCTAAATGCTTTAATCATGTTGGAGATGAAAAGCTACGCTCTGTGCTTTCCACATAACTATTTAAAAATTCCACATAACTATTTAAGTATATTGAGATCTGATAATTGTGTAGGTGAGGGAAGATGTTTAATAATACTCTGATGACCTCACACCAAGACTGAACATTTTTAGCTGTAGATGAACACATTAATATTCTTGGAATATGGCCGGGTAGGGCAGAAATATGTTAGTCATCGTAAGAAATTCATTATTGAGGTCAGTGATATGAGAACTTGCCTCACGCTTGACTGCAGGAAAAACAGGTAAGATTGGAAGCATTTTTTGAGGTTCTCCATATATAAACTCGGGCGTGTGTCCCGGTTTCATGACAATTTTTGCAGCTTTGCGTTGGTTTTCGTTATAAGTTATAAGGGTTTCGCTATCGCAGCACTTCTACGAATGTTAACTTTGTGAAGATGACGCCGCACTGTTTTTATCGAAGCAGTACTACTCAAATTAGTGGTAGTTTTCTGGCATCAATCCTTTTTAAATCCATCGATCTCTGTTTGGATTTGGGTTTCAGTCACTATTCCTCTTTACCGATGATGTATTATCATCTTCTTTGTATGCTGTCCTTCCTGAAGACAGTCGATCGTGAAATGTTAAACAGTTCAGCTGTTTTCATTACAGACGCTCTTGTTAACTGAGCTCTAAAAAATGCCTCTTTCACAGTTTCCATCTGCCGGACCATTATTTTATTTTTAATGAGAAAGTTTCAATTTTTGCATTTATATGGCTCTATATTTTCTTGCTGAGACACAAGACTCACATGCTGTTGTCTCCCTACTACACTCAGCGCCACTGCCAGCTCGTTTCTATGTTACGCAGGTCTTTTCTGATACTTTTTGCTATAAATTAATATTTCCTGCTTTACTCTCCGCACACCGAAATCCAGATAAACGTACTTGCTACTTGAAACCTTTCCAATATTTTTATATTGGTGTTGCTTGCTGTGCCCCACAATTGAATGCCGAATATCCAGATTGGCTTGATGATGGATTTGTATAGCATCATTTTGCTCTCGTTTCTTTAAATGGAAGTGTCGGTACAGACTACGGAGCCTACTGTTAAGTTGCTTCCGCTTGATGCAGATGTGCTTCCGCCAAGCTAACCTACGATCCAGGTAAAGGCCCAAGTATTGTATATGTTCCTCATGCGGGATGTTTTCATTGTATAATTTCACCGACGAGCAGGTTTTATTTCTCAGAGTATAAGTGACAGAAGTAGACTTTGTTTGACTTGCCTTTATTCTCCACTGGTTGAACCATTTCTCGATTTTGTTCAGATTGTATTTAATTTGGAACGAAGCAGTTTAGTGTTTGATTCAGAATGCACTGGAAGGAAGCCATTGTGGTTAGCGTAGGTCGCAGTCATTGTGTCCTCCCTAGTTGGAAGGCCTAAGATGCAAAATTAGTCCGGTCCTAGTACAGTGAGACCCCAAGCTTATTTCGTGCTAATGTAGAATATTCCTCATTATATTTGATCATGGACCTTCTTCATTTAAGGTAGAGTGAAAATATATGATATATATGAGTGTAGAAGCGTCGTTTTATACAGTATGCGAGACTTTCTTAAATGCTTGAATTATGTTCAAAAAAGCAGCTGAGCGGTAGAGTCTATTTTCCAGGCATCTACTGATGATGTCTACAGTGCAGGGTACTTGTTCGACCATTCCATGATACTCACGGAATCCAAATTTTTTGAATTACTAGGAGGAGGCTTATTGGTCAGTACGATGTCCTAACCTATGGTGGATTTCTGATTTGGGTGCCATTACGACTTCGAACATTTTAGTATGGCAAATATTTCAGATTAGAATAGGCATTGAATATTTTGACTAGATTCATATAATATTTTCATGATTTCCTTGTTTGGCAGGTTTTTCAAGAGAACTGCGCCAGCAAGATCATAGTCTGGTGATGTTCCTTCTTTAAGAGCATCTTTTCGCATGCGCGTTCTTCAATGGCCGGTATATTGACTGATGGTGCTGACTTAAATGTAAGTTTAAGGTTTTCTTCGACTTAGATTGCGACAAGCAACAACGTATACTATATTGCATGGTATCTATATTATTTTGTTTATCCCCTGTAATTGTCTATCGACTGAGTTCAGTATTTTCGTGGAGTTTCTTTTCATAAGTACCAAGGGTGCTGTATATGCTGCATATGCAGAACAACATATGGACTTGTTGGATTTATGGAAGACAATTTTACAGAAAATATCTCTAAAAATAGCGAATTTAAGGACGAACTATTCCAATGGTCAGCTTATGATCCAGATCCAGAACTTCTTATTGACATACAATATTTCGTGCAGAAATATCGGAATATTTGGCGGATAATGCTTTGCCTGATATATCATTATATTTTGTGCCGATATTTTTCGATAATTTTTCAAAGAAATATCGGTAGTTGTGCATGAGAATATCAAACTTTTAGCATTACGCATTACAAATACGGATATCAAAAATCTAGGGCTCTCGAAGAAAGGTAAGAGTATTGAGAAAAGTAAATTTTATTTTGGAATTTTTGTCTAAGTTCACCAAGTGAATTTTTCTATAAAAATATGACTAGAGTGGAAAAAGTTCGATAGTGAAATGTAAATTTTGCGTAGTTTGGTATCGCCATTTTTTATTAAATATTGTAAATGCACCTTTTTACCAACCAACGAGGGTTTATCTGGACTGGACCTACTGTTTAATGTGGACTGACCAGTGACCAACTTAGCTACCATCCCAGAAGATATCCGGTATTAATCAATCAGACTAGTTAGTAGCGTGACTGGGATGGTTATTCTTTGTTGGATTATTATATGCTTCAGCAGGATTCGACCCGCGACAGAAGGAGGATCGTCGTGTCACCTTGACCACTGCGCCAACGAAGCCGGCTCGATATTTTTTGTTCACCGGTATATCTATATCATTTCAAAAATTAATATATCGAAATATCGATATATTTCACCTCCATCACTCATAAGTCCCAAAAATCGTTGAAATATATATTAATGAATATATGATAATTTTTTTCTTTTTTTAGGTATATATTATGAAACCACTAAAACTAAAAAAGAAGAAATTTTAATCCAATTACGACTAAGCGTAATATAACGAGACCATCAACTCTCGGAACGCTCAGTTTAATTGCCTGATATTTTTAGCGTACGAATTCTATATTTCTATTTTGCATTTTTAGGTTTCTCTCGGTTGTTTTTTATATTATACCTATGCAGTAAAATAAAAATGGAGAATTATAATTTCTGATTAAAATTGCACTTTTTGTTCTTAATAACATATAACCGAACTGACCGAATGAAAAACCTTAATGGACACCAGAAAATAAAATGTTGGTTTAATTGAGTGTTTTAGGTATTTTTGAGGCATTCATTCTGCAGATACTCCAGTTTTGTACTGGTCAAAACAGAAAGTCTCAAATATTTAAATATGTTTACTCAAGTTAACTGTGATCACTGTATTTTTAAAGGTTTGAAAGTTGAAATTAAACATAATCATTTCTGGAAAAATTATATATAATGCCAGATTATTGTCTTAAGAGATATTCACATTCAGATTTCATATTTGGATTCAGTATTGAGTAAATGTTTGTCTAAAATTAAGGTGTTTCATTAATATTAATTAAATTTGATGGTACATCAAATTACCAATCATTCTGGGTAAACTGTTTTGTGGCTGAATAGAATTTTCAATAGGTACTATTCGGGGTACGCTAACATACGATCGAAATTCTTCACAGGCACATTATCAATTACACTCATTGTCGGTTCTAAAAGAATATCCGGCAACACTTTATTATGGAACTCTGGAATGTTGATCACTCTCTGCACTGCTCTATAGTTCCGTGCTTATTAGAAAACCCAAATTGATATTATATTATATTTCAAGACTTTTATTTACTTTGCAACTTTGGATATATTCTGTAATATATATACAATTTTTTAGTATTTTTCATAATTAGTAAAATTACGTTAAATGTTGATGTCATTAATTTGTTACCACTCTCCTTTACTTTAGAGCAAACTAATTTTTAGACAACTTAGCACTTGATAAATAATTTTTTCTATGTGATGGGATTCGAAGTCCGAAAGGAGATAAAACGGATACTATTTCGAGCCGCTCTAACATCGTAGTTTCTTTTCATCATTTCATTTCAGGTTAAAAAAGAGCTTTATATGGCGTGTTTTAGCTGATGATAAAAATTAGACCTTGTACGACAATCGTAACTACACAAGGCTATGGATTCGTCCAGGAATACTATCCCCATCGACACCGACAGGGTATATTCATAGACAAGTCTTGATTTGCATAAGGTGGTACCAAGCAGACACCTCGAAATCATAGCTTATAAAAACGTAAAACTTGTTCTAAACTCGGAGAGATTTTACTTCTCATTTTAATAGCATTTTCAGCATCATTTTCCTCATTTTATTAACATAACTCTAGTTAAAAGAATGATGTCTGATAGTGCGTCTGAATAGGTGACCGAAACGGTCAATAAAATTCGATTTATATTGGTAGCAGTTAACAACATTCGAGATTAAATTTATTATTAAATTATTTATTAAAAGTAAATATTATTTAATACAATTACTTCAGAAAAACCTGTTAGCCTGCAAAGCATCCATAGAATACTAGGGTTATGCAGCTCATGAAGGACGCAAGTCGACCCTTAGTACTCTATTAGGAAACGATGTCTTGTTATCTAACCATATTTTTTGGCATTTAACAGTAGATATATTTTATTTATCACTCTCTGCACTGCTCTATAGTTCCGTGCTTATTAGAAAACCCAAATTGATGTTATATTTCAAGTCTTTTATATACATTTACTCTTCAACTTTGTATATAATCTGTAATAAATATACAGTTTTGTAGTGTTTTTCAAAAATCGCGTTAAATGTGACTGTGATTAATTTAACAGCTCTCTCCTATAATTTAGAGCAAAATAATTTTTAGACCGCTTAGCACTTGATAAACCTTTCTTTTCATACGATGGGATTCAAAATCCGAAAGGAGATAAAATGGATACCGTATGGAACCACTCTAATATCGTAGTTTCATTGCTTGCTAAGTAAAAAAAGAGTTTGATTGATGCAGTATTATTGGAAATATATTGCAATATATTTGAGCAGCTGATCTTAATATAAATATAATCATTGGAAGTGGGTGAATACAAAAAGAGGCGCAAAACAAGCATGTTACGAATGAAAATCACCTTGATATTAGCTCCATTCTAGGTTAGATTTATGAAAAGTAGAAAACATTGAGTAGTTTTTTTCCATATAAATATTATTGAACACAATTGCTTCAGAAAACATTGTCAGTCTGCAAAGTATCCATAGAAAACTTGCAAGGATATGCAGCTCTTTCAGGGATGTAAGTTATCCCTTAATACACTTTTAGGAAACATAAACATAGCATTTAAATGTGTAAATATAATACAAGGGGGGTTCTAATGAAACTATAAAGCATTGTTTTAAAAATAATGCCATTTTTAAAAGCTTATTGTAAAATTAAGGAAGATTTATTATTTCAATTCTTGTATCTAGACATGGATATTTCAAAATGGAACATTAGACCTCTTTTACAAAACTGTAACTAAGAATGCAAAGGAAAAAAAAGTTCACGAGAAAAGGTAAATGTTAGAATAATAATAGATTTGTTACTTACAATTTTTTTAATAATTCATCGCGGATACATTATTATTCATGGTGGAAACTGGCATGGCTTAATCCCTAAAGTTGAGTTAGTGTTTTGCCTCGTTAAATATAAATTAAGTGTTTACCTTTTATGCAATTTTTTTAATTAAAGTAAAACACATTTGATGATGACGTGCATTGGATGTTTTATTGGATGGACTATGTATATACCATATACATTAAGGGAAGCCTTATTAGTTCCAGCCAGGTTAATGGTTTCACCATTTTGATAAATAAGCAGCTTTAATTTACTTTTTACAAAGGCGGCTTTGAAACATTTTATATAATACTGATTTTAAATGAAGAACAAATAACGGAGACACGAAGGAAGCTTAAAACTTTTTCTTGACAGCGCCCGTTCAACGCAACCAATTTTAATATTCCACGCTTTTCGTAGTTAATTACAGTTTACTTTTTAAGAGCGCGAATGCAGCGCCGCCACGGTCCATTGTTGTTTTCGGTCGCATTACCCTCAAAAATATTATTGCTTTATTCTTTCCGATTCTCTTTTCAAACCGCCTTTGTCTCATTAACGGCGCTAGAGAGTAAATAAAACTAATTGGATTCTATCAAACTCTGTGTGGTCTATGGAGAGATTTCAAATAGTGCGGGAGCTAGTTAGTTTTCAAAGTTCTTGAGATTCTTTCGTTTTTCTTTCTGTCGTTGATAGTATGGTTTTATTTTAACATATTATTACGTTGTTATCCATCGGAAACTATATTCTTTCAGTTTTCTTTATTTCCTTACTAAAAAAAAACAAAAGGTCTATAGAAATATTTTAGTTTTATTGGAATTTTTTTTTCTTTGGTTTTAAATTCGTTTTACGTATAGTCTATTCAAAACACACGTAATCTGAAATGATGAGTCAATGTTGGCGCATCAACTCTGAGTTTTAGTACATTTTGACTTTGGCATATAACGAAATTCTAATTTAAATAAAATAATAAAACATTAATGTTATTATATATAATTTATTATAATATTATACTACATTTATTGCATATATTATCGAAGAACCTAAAACTACAATTAATTATACAGCCATAATAATTTATAGGTTAGAGTTGTTTTATTATATAGACATTGAACTTTTTTCCACATTAGTATAGACATAGTTCTTGGCGCGTTTTTGTATGTAGCGATATTATCCGAAGGCCTAATCCACCTTTTTATTTAACAGAAAGTTAACAATTGTATATCTGAGTAATATATTTTGCTTTTATTAGAGAATTTACCTTTTACATTTAGTTCTTTTTTCCTTCGATGCAACGTATTTCTTCTTAGTTTGTTCTGTTAATACCTGTATACATATTTCTTGACTAGTTTTAATTACTGCACTTTCCTTATTACCTTTGCCATAACTGCAAAAGAGTTAATATTATTTCTCTCCTCATACATTTTAACCAAACGTTCATGTATATTCAGAACAATAACAAACATGCACATATATATTTCACACTCTAAAATACAATTTCCTACAGTGAAAATACATTAATTATATACAGGCTTTCAGTTGTTTCCTCTCTCGTCACCCTGTTTTGGTAATTTCCAGCATTCAATCATAAACCACCATTCATGAAGTTTTATTCAATCACGGTCACTTTCATAATCACTATTCAAGTGAATAACAAAGCTGTTTATTTCCAATCTGTCAATAATTTGCTCACGATTTCACTATTAGTTAATTTCTTCTTCAATATTTGTTATCGAACTCATCCAAATTGAAGGTGTTATTCTCAACAATGATTCTTTCCAAAAATCTAGACAGTTCTGGTTTAAATATCCTTCTCGACCTGAATGTCTATTATAATAATTCCTTGCAATGCTCTCTATCAACTCAACTGGATTAAATATGCAGTGATGAAGAGAAAGACGTAATAGTCTGTGGCCATAAAGTTCAGCAATCTGATCACCATATATCTTTTCTCAGACTTATTTCTAAAAAAGTTAATTACATAAAATGTTATTTAATTATTTTATTAAAATTAAAAATTCTATCTATATTTACTGATTTACAATTTGAAATAGTTTATTCTTTAACATGGTTTCTTCAGAACTTATGTTATGCACTTTAAGCCATTCCTTAATTGCAGCCTTTGTTGATGCACTTTTTGGGATCTTGTTGGAAAATGAGGATTTTGCAGAGCATTAAATTCATTATTTTTATAAAACGGTACCTTATTTCACCTTCAGAGTAGTAGTCATTAAAATGTTATTGACGGTTAATATTATAGTTTTTTTATTCGATTTACGTCAACTCTTATTAATAAATTTGATATTTTCAAAATATCGTCCACTACTAATTTTGTAACTTACAAAATCGTATTTAATGTTTCTCTTATTTTCATTTTGCTCTTTTCAGCTTTCCCTCTATTCTAGGAAAACTTCACCTATATAATAAAATTTAAATCGTTACCAAAATATATCACGAATTTAGTAAATGTTAAACAAAAAACAAACCCCATTAATGAATTGATTATCTAGCATTTGGTTGATGTTTTGTATATTTACTAGTCTAAAACGAATGAACGGATAATTAGAATAAAATGTATATAAAATATATAATTACTATTCTTCGAGTACTATTGCAAATTATTTCTCTAATACTCTTTGTTTAGTTTTTTTATTTGAAGCAATAGTTTTTCTCGATTCTATTTATATGAAAGCACCATATTTATATATAGACTATATTGAAATATAGTTACATCATATCTGTGTATTAGTTTACATGAAGGCTAACTAAATTTCTTCTCTCCGTGTCACACAAAACAGTGGTTTATTTACCTATGTTCTTATTACTACAAAAATAAAAATGTATAAATATAATTAAAAAATATAAAAATATATTCCTTGCTTGTTCCACTCTTCCACCTTCAGAGAAGTAGCTATTAGCGTATCTTATTAATGTGTTGTAATGGTTAATGTTGATTGATTATTCGATCAAGTCAATTCTTGTAAATCTATTAAATATTGTTAAAGTGTCATGCTCCACTATTATTGCATCCTGCCAAATACTCTCTATTTTCTACTTTTTATACAGTAATATCGCTTTCTCCGGCATTTTTATTTAATTATTATCAATTACTTATACTATTCTTTATTGAAAACCCCCATCAATGGATAGATTGCCTCCACTATAGCCTAACTGCGATAAAATATTTATAAAAAATAATAATTAGCTTTAGTATTACTTGTAATACAATTGTATATCAATTTTTCATGCTTTTTTGACATTTATAAGATTGGAATTATAGATATATATTAGATATATTAGAATTATGATATATTAGACGCGGAGTTTTTCTGCTGTTCCTTTTTCCCAACCCATTACTGAAGTATGTCACTTTAAGTTATAACTCAAAAAAACACCTTGTACAATCAACAAATTTAGCTGTTATTTATTACAATATGGAAGGACGAACCTGAAATATGCGTTTATGAATATTAATGCTAATATCTGATAACCAAATGTTTAACATTTCTGTAAAATGAATACGTATATAATAGCATTGATGGCCTTGTATTTAATATACGTTAAACGTTGTCGTTGGGTAAAATGTATGCAGTATGGCAATTGTAAAATGTACAGCTAAATTAGTAAATTGTACAAGATATTTTCGGGAGTTGAACCTTGAAGAATTAGGTGTTCTTATGTACTCTCATAATTGTTCATCTTTAAAGGGTATGACCCTTTCTTGAAAAAAATTGGTACAATATATATTTATCGATATTCCATAGTTTTCTACCATTTCCATATTTCTGATAACATGGTGATACTGTATCGAAAGAATGATATTAATTTAGTATTTCGAAACACTGTGCTAATCAAAGCATTCTCCTTTGATCTGAACTAATAGCAACTGGAGCGTTATCAAGACGAATTTGCCTCCACTCTTCAAAATTACTGGTTTTTTTGTAACAATATGTGGTCCAATTTTTCCAATTGACACCACTACACTTCTGCAGTCACTTTTCATTAAATTTTAGCCTAATGTACTATACCTGGCTACCATCATATGTACAGTAAGCCTTTATGGTCATGAATACTCCGCTTCGGTATCTATATGGATAGCTATGCTCTATTAACCCATGAGTTTTGCTTCTAAGATTGTGACATTAGATCCACTCATCGTCAGATACTTTTTTGCTCTGTAAGCAATGAAACTACGATATTGAAACGACTCAAAATAACACTTTCAATCAGTTCGTGTGGTAGCCACTTTTTCTCCTTTTTGGATTCATCCCGTCACATACAAACGGTTGGAAAGTGTTTAATATTTTATTAATCAAGTCCTCTGAAAACCATTTGAGCTGTCTTGTTTTTCCGGAGAGACTTGCAATTCACTGTTTTCGATTTTTTATATTTTCCACTCCTATCTTTGTCACTGACACAAAAATCGTAACTTTTAAATCATTCAAACCTAAACACTTGACAATTTATATTTTGTAAGTGAAATAGAAAAAATAAATATATTTACTATCTATTTTTAATAGGTCTTCTTTATTGAGGTTTAATAAAGACATAAATGGAAAAATGGTTAAAAAATTAAAAATAGAAATGTTGCAGTGAAGTAATTGCGACTAAAAGCCTCAAGGCCCTCGTTGACAAAATTACAACCTTCCTAGCAATCTGAAACCAATATTATGATTTTTGTTAATCTAGAGAAATTATGCTATTATGATGCAAAATCAAAAAAAAATAAAAACACTTTTTTCCGAATTGTTTAAATATAATAAAAATCTAAAAATTTAGTTCTATTATATACTAGAATAGAAGAATGCATAGAGAATGCGAGTCTCGCACCAAATTTGTAATAAATAGGTTAAGCAAAAACTTAAGAAAACTTATAGTTTCCTTGAATGGTACAGATTTTTGTCAAATACAAGCAAATAAATCAGTTTACACTTAAATTCGTTTTGAAAGACAAACATAAATTAACTTTTTCCAACGCATTGTGTTTAAAGTACACTAAAAAATAAATACGGAAATAGGCAATAAAAAAACACAAATAACTTTAATAATTCTTTACTAAATAAAGTGATTTAAAGGCCAAACCTGTAACAGACTTGTTTTTTATGTAATCAGATGTATTTATAATCTTTTGGTCAATCATATATCTGATGAAATTAAATCAATTTTACCCATATCGTATACCACAACAACAAAACTTATCAATTTATATGTTTATTTTACTGGTTATTTTATGTGATAATAATGTTCATTTGAATTTTGAGACACATCGTCCACTAGGATCACGCACTTGGTCATCTGTTGGACATCCTTTAGGTGGTACATCAATTGCTATTCGATGTTCCGTTGGATCATTGGACAAGTTCCATTCGGCTTGCACGTAATTTTCTGGCGAGAGACGTTGAGGATCGGACATATCTTCAGAATCTTGTGCAAAAAGACTTATGTAAAAATTACTAAACAGTATCGTACACACAAACACAATAAAACGGAGTGTAATCAGCATGTCGGTTATTGTTGACGGTTTAAAAATGTATAAAGTATTCAGGAGCGTATAATAGTCATAATATATAGCAAACAAACGCATTTGTAACTATTTTGCGATAAAAGCTAATTTGAGGATATCAATATAGTTAACAGAAAAATGTCTTAATAAAATAAACAATTAATAAGTATTTGGACCAGATGGGATGTATTATCATAAAAAAGGTTCATCGCTACTACATTTCGCCGATATTTCAATTAAAATGGAAATAATTTTCTTAGATTATTTCCATTTATTTTCAAAACAAATTTTATTATGTATTTGTTGTTTTGATCGATAACATCTCGACACCTTTCGAGTATAACAAGAGAATATAAACGGCTGGAAAGTGTTGATCAACCAAGACCTCTGAAAACCTTTTGGGCTGGTTATTTTTCCAGTAATACTTGTAATTCACTGTTTTCGATATTTGTTTATTTTCCAATGCAATCTTTGTCACTAACAAAATCCTAACTTCTAAATCATTAAAACCTAAACTGACAATTTAGATTTTTCTGTCATGGTCATGGTTGATGTTTTTTAAGGTTTAGAGAACACATGACAGGAACAAAAGTGAAAAAAAAATCATGTGTTGCAGCAAAGTTATGCAACTTCGCTAAAAAGCCTCACAAAATAGAAAGCCTTCGTTGACACAATTACAGGCTTCCTAGCAATTGGAAACCAGTATAAAGATAATTCTTAATCTAGACAGGTAATATTGCTATTATGCAAAATGAAAAAAGTTATAAACAAATGTTTTTTACAAATTGTTTTAATATATTAAAAATCTTAATTTTGTTATAGTTCTTTTGTTATAGTTATAGTCATACTATAGAAGAATAGACACCAAATTTTAGGTAAATAGATACTAATAAGCAATAAACATTTAAGGTTTGATGTTACTATCTTGAAAAAAGGTAGTTTGGTAAAATCTTGTTTATATTATCGGGTTAGTTACGAGTCGGCTTAGATGCAGTGTCAGTAAAATGGCTATATGTCTGAAAATTATTTTAATTTTGGAATATCCTCTTAATTACATGTTCCTCAGAGGTTAAGCTTTGAAAAATTCAAGAATATTTGATTTATTCAAATGTTTACCCCCTTTAATATATACTTCAATAATATATTATTTTATGTGATTAAAATAGAAGCGCCCTTTGTATTGTAATTAATATTATTCACACCTTCATCCAGTAACACACGGGTACACTACACCATCCGAGTTCAGAGATAGAAATATGGCAGATTACATTGGAGGTAAAGGCTAGAGCATTGATACAAGATAACCATCGGTCCTTAAGTACTGTTCGTTTTGTTAAGTAGAATAATATTTAGCAGTTTAACTAAAGCCGTCCCGTTTACTTGATATCAGAGTCCTGTTGGTCTAAGGTATTAAATTTAGCAGTCCTCAGGAACCTATTAAATGTTGTTGACATAATTTGGGCGATATAGTAGATTCTGTTGTGAACGAGACAAAATAAACCCAAACAAAACATATTGATTTTGCATTAATTTTAAAAGAACTTTTCATAGATTCACTATTCTATTACGGAGAGCTATTTTATTTTCTTATTTTGTAGATGATGTTCTTTACAATTAGCGTTGGGGACTATCGACTGAATACAGTCGAAACATTCGATAGTCGCAAAACAGTCAAAACAGTCGATAGTCGCAAAACGGCCGAAACAGTCGATAGTCAAAAAACTAGCGACTGAAAATGGTTACTACTATTTTCAGTCGCTTTCAAATGCACGGTTCGACTGTTTTGTTCAATTCGTGATGTCAGACGAAGATGTACGAACCCTTTCCTGTATAAATTGTGAGACAAGCAAGGACAGAGATTATTGCTAGGAGCAGTTAATATTATATATTTTTTTATCACTAAAGCAGCCATGGAAATTAGTAGCAAACCTTTATTAGTGCTTAATTAATGAATCCAAACTATATGTTAGCATATTTGGAGGGTAATGATCCATAGTAGTTCTGTTATATATGTTAGAAATACATAAGTATTTACCTAGTAAAAAATTATTGCGCTTTGAAATTGAAAATCATAAAATTATATTCGTCATTTTTGATGTTTTCTTCAATATGCAACAAAGGCTTATTGAGAATCATATTCAATATGAAAGAAAATCTTTGCCAGCCATTGGCTAAAAGAGTCGATAAAATCATTTAGAATATCGTGAATAACATGAGCCGATTGTAAAAATTTTAAGTGACTGAGATTTCATTTGCCAATCAGCACCAACTCAACGAAAATTGAGAGACATTGGTGGTTTTCATACATCTACCACATAGCTCGCGCCTTGCCTCATCTAACTCCCAATGGTTCTGGTTTTTGAAAAATTCTTGAAGGTCAAGTCAGCCAAGAGGTTTGTGAAAGTAATTTGGTTGAGATTGACGTCATTAAGGTTTTATCATAAATCAATTAGTAGAGTATAAAATATAAAATTATTAATTATCATGACAGATGGTTGTAACAGCAGATAATAATAAAATATGATAACTGAACTGACAGTTAATAGTACGGGTAATTAGTTATGTAGATGGAGTACTGATAAATAATTGTACTGACAAGTAGTGGTACGGATAATAGATAGTACTAACAATATTAATTACAGACAATAACAATGATTTTCAATAGTAATTACGAAATAACTATAATGGTTAACAACAATCTCAATCCATAGTGATGGCAGACAATCTTAATAGAAAACAAATAACAGAACGGTTAATAGCGATAAATAGTAGCGATGCTGAACATGCTAAAAATAAGTATGACATGCTTACAAGGTACAAAGTGAAGGTGACACACGACGTACCAGCTTCTGCTTACCACACGATAATTACGTTGCCACCAAGAGCTAACAGAAACCTCTTTCAGTGATCTTTATGTATGCTTCGAATTCTGACATTCATTAATTTAAACTAATTTTTTTATTATTATAGTTGCAAGCTTAAAAAGTTATATTTAACTTACACTATTTTATTACAAATGAAAACATTAAAATATATATTGGACCGATAGTTTAACGTGGGCTCCGAACCACAGTCCTCGGCATTAAGCCTACCGATGAGCCAACTTGGAGACCATCCCAGGAGTCATCCGGTTTTATCCAGCCTGGTTACTGGTGTATCAGGGATCATTTTCTGTGTCGGATTTTGCACTCTTACAATAACAAACGTAAATTTACGGTCATGCCCCAGCAGGATTCCAACCAGCGACTGTAAGTACAACTGTAACCGTAAGTAGACGAAGAAGAATACAGGCTAGGCAGCACAAAACTCAGCAATATTAACAGAGTAAAAAAGGTAGTGACTATGAGTATTGCGTCTTCACAAATTAACTCTTATGAACTTCTAACAATAAAACAAATAATTCGTTTTAAAAGACAAACAGAAATATATTTTTTCGAACGTACTATATTAAGTACACTGAAATAATTAAACACGGAAACAAGTAATACAAAAACAAATAAATTTAATGATTCTGTACTAAATAAAGTGACTTGAAGGCCAAACCTGTAACAGATATTTTTTTTAAATTTATTTACTATCTTCAATCAATAATATTCAATATATTACATCGCAACTGTACTTATCAATGTATACGCTTATTTTACTGGATATCTTATGTGATAATAATGTTCATTTGAATTTTGAGACACATCGTCCGCTAGGATCACGCACTTGGTCTTCTGTTGGACATACTTTAGGTGGTACATCAATTGCTATTCGATGTTCCGTTGGTTCGTTTGACAAGTTCCATTCAGCTTGCACGTAATTGTCTGGCGAGAGACGTTGAGGATCGGACATATCTTCAGAATCTTGTGCAAAGAGACTTATGTAAAAATTACTACACAGTATCATAGACACAAACGCAATAAAACGGAGTGTAATTAACATGTCGGTTGTTGTTAACGGTTTAAAAATATGTAATGTATTCAGGAGCGTATAATATTCGACAAAACTAATAATTACGTATAGCAAACAAATGCATTTATAACTATTTTGTGATAAAAGCTGATTAGAGGATTTCAATATAGTTTCATAGTCAATATTTTCATATATTTTTAAAACAAATTTTATTATATATTAGTTGTTTTGATCGATAATACTTTGTCACCTTTCGGGTATAACAATAGTTCTGCCATTCTAGAAATTCCGATAGATTTCCGTGCGAAAAACGCATCTTCAGTTTATCATTTCCTGTCAGTAATGAGTTCAATTAACGATTTGGCCAAGTGTGATTAATGAACAATTTCTTTATTATCCTACCTACCAGAAATATTTATCGGCGTCAATAGGGACTTTGAAAATAGAAAGAAACAATTTTCCTCCGTTAATTAACGTGGAATCCAATTATCGAGTTCATTGTCGTGTCTCTAGTTTTATTTAAATCTAGTTCTTCGTTCTATGTACTCTTCTACTGATTAAATTTTAGGCTTTTTATTAGGTTTTATTTAGTCCTTTTCCTGTCCGTGTTTCTTATATCGCTGACTTTTCTAAGATTTTTAATTTCTCCTGCCTGCATCTTACCTATATCTTCTTTTAGTCATATATAATACATAATAGTCATAATACGTCTAACGATTCTGAAGATCTAGGTCTGCATATTATTTTACAAACTTCCATTTTATATTTGCTTGATATTTCTTTTGTTTAAATAAATTTCCCATTTACAGTACAATTACAGGGTTTTTGCAGTTTTGCCCTTTATTTCCGTCGCCTGGCTTCCATTGCTTTCAATCTCTACTCCTACATACTCACATATATTTACTTCTTCTATTTTTGTAATTGTAATTTGAATATTTATAATCTCTAGTCATCCCAGCTCCATAATTTTTTTCTTTCGTTTTAAATATTATTCCTTATTCTCATAGTATCATATTCCACCTGTTTAAAGTTGTCTCTCTCTATAAAGGTAAAAAGATATATTCAGCTATATACTTAAATATAGCACCAGCCTTCGATAAGGTATGGCACGAATGCCTTGTTCATAAACTACAGAAACTATTACTTAAACAATACACTATCGTTTACGCTATTAATATTAACATCTTACTTATCTTATTTATCTTTTAACTATTAATATCTTACTTTACAGCCAGAATGTAAAGCAGGTCTACCACAAGGAAGTGCATTGTGGCCAACTATTTACCTAGTTTATACATGTGATATACCAAAAACTTAAAATGTGATGATGGCTACCGTTGCTGATGACACTGGGTTCTTGCTGTTGGAGATAATAACGAAGGAGCTATCATTCCAAGTAGCAACAACGCCAAGTATCTCGGAATTAATCTTGAAGCACTATTTTGCTGAAAGGAATATGTAAAAAAGAAAGGGAAAACTGGAGTTCAAATATTGGAAAATGTATTCGTTGATTGGAAAAAAATCACATTTACCAGTCCTTAATAAATTTCTATTATAACAGCAAAAATTTAAAACCACATGGATATACGTAATTCAATTATACCAACTTAAACTTAACAACTAAAAACAATACAAATTGACCACAACAAATCCGGAGATGTATTGTAGGGGCACACAGATACTACAGGATTGATTACTTACATCCAACATATATGTGAGCATCTATCCTGTATCAGAACAATTAGCGATAACAAAAATCTGAATTGGTCTTTGTAAATGGTATGATATTCCTCAGGGGACAAAAGGATTTTACAAAATTTTGGAATTCCCAACATATTTCGATGGTCTCTTCTTCTCCGTGCCCCCTCGAGTAAAAGAGAAAACACCCAAGTACCGCCCTCAATACCAATATCTAATTATTTATAGAAACTATATTGCAATTTCAAACAGATTATTAATTTAACGTTAAGCCAATCATTCCAGTACAAATCAACGTTCGATTTAACAATTCGTAATGGAGGAAGTTCTAAGTTCTCCCGAACTATTATTAGTACACTTTATCGTGTTTGAGACACGCCAGTGAAATCGTGTTGGAACTTGGTGTATAAGCCTTACCGTCTACAGAAATCTTAACTAATCCCATTAGATAATTGCATGCATTTTGTCTTATCAATATGGTGCAAACATAACTAGTTACTTAAATTAACGTAATTACGAAACACAAACTGTTCTTCTATAGGATTAGTTATTATATGTACAATACATAAAATGTAAATGACATATTATAGTGAGTCAAAATGTCGTATTATGTTTTGAAATTAAAATTTGTTACTAAATAGTTTTTAGTAATTACATCTTACATTAGATATGCTTAGTATAACCTTAATTTTCGATTAGTATTACTGTTCTGTTGAACTTGCAGTAATACACAAGCAAGGCGAGTACCACTAGTATTAATAATCAGTATGTATTTCCCAAATTAAAATAAAACTAATATACTAAATCTAAAGTTAAAAAAACACTTATACACTAAACAAGTTCGTGTGGTTTGATTCGCTTCAAACTTCGGATATCCTGCATGTTGTCCAACAGCTGTATTACTTCCACATTGATTTAGCAACCTTATTGCACGTTTTAAGGCAAAATCTTGGATCACTTCGTGTATCTATTTGATTTCAAGGTCATCGTACAGCTCTTCGTTAGTTACGTAGCGATAAACATTGGTAATTAATCGTACAGCTTTGTTTTGGGTGCAAGGAATTACTAGTTAATTTGATGTCTTAGTGCAACCCCATATTGGCACTACATAAGTCCAAATTGGCTTTATAATTGACTGATAATCCAATCTCTTTGATTTTAGGTCAAGTTGAGAGTATCTTCCGAGTAACCAGTACAGTTGTTTAACTTTGAGTCTAATTTGCGCTGCTTTTTGTCTAACATGATCTTTCCAGTTTCACTTACCATCGACGCAATTGCCGCAACGTAAAATTTACATGGGCAGATTAGGAGTTATTAAGCTGTATTTTCCAAACTCCAGTCCATTTCTAGGTCTTTTGACCGCTACTTGTACTTTTTCTACAGCCTTAGATACAGATACATCTTCTGTCATGATAACTGTGTGGAAAAATGTTCCAAGTACTGTTTGGATTTGGTATTTCAGCAGTATAGGACAGCTATAGGAGTGGTAAATTTTAGAAATGACTCTTGAAAAAGCTCGCGAAGACAACCTGAGATAAGCAGCAGTATTTAAATCGAATCGCGATTCACACTCTGACAGTATATGAAATAACGTATTACATTTTGAATGCGTATAGTTGATGTTTTTATTGGTTTACGTTCTGTATTTGACCGTATACTCCGACTTTGGTCATCTCTGGAATCTGATTGTGTTATGCTATAAATTCCAACCGAACTTCAAGCATCCTACTATGGTTCTATTACTCCAAAATCCAAGCCGGTGTTCGTGAAGGAGATGTATGTAAGTATGTTATATAAAAAAACATCCTGAAAACGTTGGCTTGATAATATTTTTCTACAAAGAGATTCACTGTTGAGGGGTACTGCTGAAAACCTAGCTGTCCATTATAATTGATGCATTAGAACATTTTAAATTATGTTTATAAATGCAGAAAAGGGCCAAAATTATTTTGTGATGTAACAACACCCAACTGTATGTTAAGTTGCAATTAATTATTGTTATATTTTAAAATATTTTATTGGTTTTGGCTGGCAGTGGACACATCTTTCAATAATTATAATGCACACAATATTTCACAATAGAACATTAAATTTACAATAAAATTCATCAAAATTATTTATTATTAATTCTAATTTAATTTATTTTGTTGCAGGTATGGTCTTCGTGACACAACTAATTCAGCAATTTCTGATTTTTGAAAGCCAGTCAGGTATATTATATGTAAGCTTTTGTCTTTATAGACATATGCCTTAATATTACTTAAATTATATTCATATGTTTATAATTCATCTGTTCCAAAACTACTACTGCTATATTGTGTCAAAAAGTACAGACAATAGGCGAATAAGACGTAAAATGTTTATTGTGTACTCAATGTTGTGTACTAAATGTTGTATTGTGTGTGTTGTAGTTAATTATTATATACGTTTGAGCCCTAATGTATCACGCGAAGTACTACAAAAGGACATTATTGTGTTTTTTTCTCTTTTTTTCAGCCCATATTGCTTTCATTCTGTCGGAATGAGTTCTTGTTCGTTTATTTAACTACTTGGTTCCAAGTTTTCTGGGTTTCTCTGTTTGGTCCGCTTCCCAATCGCAAACTTTCCGCCTAAGAACCTTTTTATCCTATATTCCTTGTTGAGTTATTTTGGCTGCTTTCTGGTGCTCTTTAATTGCAGCGATCCGCTTCATTGTTTCAACCTTGGCATCAGTATTTCATAGCATTCTACTACTCATAGTATTCTTCCTATTATTTTAATATGCCCAAAAACTTACAACTTAGCCTGTTTTCTTTAATCTTAATATATCTTGCTAAAATTTCCACCACCTTATTAGCGTATATGTTACTTATTGAGTGTATTTTTACTAAAAAATCCAAGAGGCTGATGTGACTAATATCAATAAAACTTTTTCAGTGCATTTTGGGCTTAAAATATTTCTAAACCTGTTTCTTTCTCTCGTTTGGACTTCTGGAATATTCTCTCTTTCTGCTCTAATAGGGGACCTTCAGCTCCGTAAATGTACTTCATCTTGATCACAGTGTGTAATGTATGAGTTGTGTATATAGAGATGAACATTTTTCAGTTTCAGTTTTCAGCTGGTAAATTGAACTTTGGAAAAGGAAAGAACTCATCCAGAGCCATATCAGGTGAATACGGTTGACAGTTGTTGACTCTTTGATTCTTTTATTATAATGTATGTTGGGCCCCTTTTCTTCCTTCAAACATAAAGACTAAACCTACTTAATTCAACTAAACTTAAGTTAAAAAAATAGGCAGGTATATTAAAGGTTACTGAGGACCAATCTTTACACCATCAAGTGGCATACAGTGAACTCCCTTGACTAGGTATTTTTAGGTGTGAATATTCTTGAAGACTCGTTAAAACTCATTCGTAATTAGACAGATTTATTAAAATCTATTGGTAGGTTACTGATAGAGTAGCCTGACAACTAATATTTCATTGACTTGTTTAGTAGTTATTTCTAGGGAGGGAAAAACCTATCCAATGGCGATTTTCTTATGTCAATAAAATATATGCGCGCATAACCGCTCTGAAATAGTAATATTTCCCACGGTTTTCTAAGGTTAGCATACTTTTCAATATTTATCTGCTTAATTATACCACAGGAGATCTTTCCAGTGGATGAAATTCATTCCAATATACTTTCCGCCTGGCTCTAGGCGTCTGCACTCTGCTTATATCGAGTGTTTTAATTTCTCACAATTAATGCCGGATTATTATTAATACATAAATACATTACGATTTATTTATTAATTTAACATAACGACCGCCTATACTATTTTCTACAATAGCCTTGGAAAATTATGCATTAATATTATGCAAAATCCAATAGTAATCTCCCTCTTTTTTCTCCAACTTTATATTTCATTCAATAAGCAATGCATTTTAACATGCCAATATCCTCAATTTTATCAACTTAAAAACAAAAAAAACTTTTAACAATTCTTTGATGCTAATTTTAACAGAATATGATGTATTATCAAGCCAATCCAAACTAATTTTAGATTATGCTTATATAGTAAATAGTAACTTAATTTTTTTATACAGTATTTTTATCCACCCACTCTCTGCCTAAAACTATGGTTCGACTATGTTGAGGTTTGGCGATTCTGTTGACCAGAGTAGATGTTTGATGATATTCTGATGTGCCTCTAACCAAGGGTGAATATTTTTGGTCGTGGGTATGGGCGCATTGTCATCTTGGCATATAGTAATAACCGGCAGCAATACGCAAGAGACAGTAAGAATTTGATTTGAACTGGAATCTGAAAATGAGACTGAAAACAAATTCTTACAGTCATCAAATCTTCAGGTTTTATAATCGTTTTACGGCTTGTTTCATAGCTTAACATTGGTTTCTATTATAAAGTAATCCTTCCAAGGATATTAGCTTTTTGGAGCTCCGGCCGTACTGTATTTGTCGGAGCAGTATTACAGGGAGTGTTCAATTCTGCTATCACTTTTGAAGCAATAATTTCATGTTCTCTGGCCGCAATATACTTTTTCGCTGATGATGCTTTAGCATATTTTGTGTTTGCTGTGCTTATCATGGATACTGATGCAGAACAGAGAAATGCTCTGAAATATAATCTACAAAGTTTAAATTGTAAATGGAGCAATGTATACGCATCATATTATGCACAGCACTGCTGCCAAGTAAAAAATTATATACTATATTGCATGAATTTCAAATTATTTTATCTATTGTATTAGCTTATTGTTTAAATGCCTATTCCGACATAGCGATTTTAATTATACCTCTTGCTAGCGATATATTGCAAGTACAACGAGAATGAAGATGTTCCTAAACGTAATCGTGCCCTTATTTGCACTAACGACAGTTATGTAAATTATTTGAAATTAAGGTTGTCCACAGACCAGCATTTCCATAAAAAACAAGGCCGGACCTCTAACAGTTTGCCCAACAAAACAAATTATTATCGAATTTAAATTTGAATTTTATTCAAGCCCGGTGCTAAAACATAGTTTAATATCGTACTATTCCAAGTTCTGGAGTGGTCCTGCTAGTTTAATTTGGTCCCAGTTAAAACAACGGATGACTGTTTTTGGATAAGCGCTCATATAACGTTAATTTAAAGTTTTGGGTCGCCCATGGGTATATTATTGAAAAATTTAGTTTTAACACTTTCTGCCTCCAACGTTAATTAGAGTCATTACTTTTTATGTTTCGGGGTTTAGTGATTGAACGTAGACTGTGTTTTCGTTATGTGTATTAATGTATACGTGGAGATAAAAACGAAGATATATTAGTTATTAAAGTTCGCTGTTATTTTATAATAGGACATATTATGAAGCTTAATATTAGTCAGATATATTATGTTTAATTAGGTGTGAGTGTTAATAAAATTGTTGTCGTGTCGATATTGGATAACCTTTTCGATATCTCCTTAGTGTAATCTGCCTTTGGAGCCCTTCTGCTTATATTATTGGCACCAGCGGTTTACAGACTGAAGCTTACTTCAATTTACCTTGATTTCTCACAGCTTGCGATTTCAGCTGGACTTGGATCTAAATAATAAAGTACTAACTGTACTGCTAATTTATTAATCAACTATTTACACTAATGAGAATCAATGCGATGTTTATCTAGGTCTTCCAACTCGACTTTTCGAATATGAAGGTTTTACCAAAAATATTCCTATAAGTCTCAACAATTAAAAATTGCCATACAATTTGAGTGTAATTCGATCGGCAATATCTATTGGTGCACGCATATATATATAATATAAGCAATATAACTTTACACTTAAATTCGGTGGTTTGACAGTTCCTTTTAATCCAATAATGGTAAATAGAATTATTCGGTGTATAAAAATGCTAATCATGAAACGCTATAAATTATACAATCAACAATATTACATTTCTCCTTTGATTTGAAGAAATCTGCTTCCAAAACCCAACAAACCGTTAAAAGTTACAGCAAAGTCCAAATGTTGGTTTTGGTTGCAATGATATAAACGTTCTGGTTTCGATGTCAATGGCAAGGAACGACCTGGAGAACGATCTATTTCAAGAAATACAGGGAAAATCTCAGCTCAAACCTTCAAAGAACTTTCAGCCAGACTAGCATTAGATTAGTCAATGATTTCCTGGCATTTATGTATGATGTATAGATCCAAAAGGAGTGAAAATGGCTACCGACGAATTGTCTGTGAACGCTATTTCGATATCGCGGCTTCGTTTGATGTTTATCGATACCGGTTGAAGATATTTAGCCATGTATTGATGCATATAAAAGCGAAAAATAGACGCAAAGTCGTTACTGATTATCAAATGCGAGTTTAGAATCACAAATTTAGGTACTTTAGAGCTCACTTAAAATTACATAGTTCAGACTTCATTTTTCCTGCAAATCGTTTTGTTTCGTAGACCCGATATTTATTATGAATATAGTATAATTGTCGTGAAGTTATTTTTTATATTATCGATAAACCTTCTCCTCTTACAACAAAATAAGGTTGTTTTATTTACCTTATATCATACTTAATTACAGATTGTTACGGATTTTTCTAATATTCTATAATTTCGGATATTTCCAATATTTATTTATTTATAGTCCTGCAGATTTCATGTGATATAAATCACTAAAACTGACATAAAATGCTCTGAATGGTTGATGTGTACGGAACAGACTTTTATACGGTACGAGTGAAGCTGCATCTCGATTTTATGACACCGTCATAACTGGATGCTTATTTGACATTTGAATTTAACGGCACTACACCAACCAGATCCGAACTTCCGTTTTATTATCGGAAACTATTAAAATTGCTTATGAGCTCATTTAGCGAAATGAGCTCTGCACTATAACCTGTTAATAAAATTGATGTCACTTTGCTGCGGGAAAAATTGCGTTACGCCAAATCAAACATTCCAGTCCGCTCCACCGAGTATTCATTTGAATACTGAATACTTCTGGTAATATAACACTACGCGTCTGTCGCTTTCGACGATTTTATCGTCATTTCGCTTCTATACAATGTATTTAAACTGGACATTCCATACAAATAACATGGACAAATTGAGATATTTACGTAATAAATTAAAACAAAATATATGATAAAAATACGTATATAGTCTATTTAAAGTTTTTTTACTAATGCGTAATGGATATTTGTGACGTCGAAACATTGCAGTGTTGCCGCATCAACTCTGAGGTTAGTTCAGTTTGGTATAAAAGAAAATTCTAATTCTAAAAAATGTCGTGTCAAATATAGTTTATTTTAACATTATGGTACATCTAATACATATATTATCGAAGGACTTAAAACTACAATTAAGAACACAGGTATAATAGTTTGTAGGTTAGATTTGTTTTGTTCACATTGAACTCTTTTCCACACCATATATGAGGTAGAGTTTCTAGGCACGTTTTTTCTGTGTAGTGGTATCCCCCTGGAGGTCTAATCCACCTAATTAACAATTGTATATCTGAGAATCGTATTTTACTTTCAGTCGAGAGCATACTTACATTTTTACGTTTAGTTCTTCTTTCCTTCGATGTTGTGTTTAAATGCGATGGAACGACTTAAAATTTATTAAAATAATCAAAGGGATAAAATAATGTTCGCCGGTTTACAACATGTAGTCATTATAACTAATATTTTGGATAATTTAGCGTACATCTGAAAATTCTTGAAAGCAGTAGTGATAAAAGGTTTTAACTCTTACCTATACCTTATTGTGGCTGTATAATTAAGTAGTTTTTAGATATACTATAATGTTAAAATAAATTATATTTGCTAATAATTCTTGTTCAATTACTTTATTTAGATTAGAATTTTTTTGTATGTCAAAGCCTAGCTAAACTAAAACTCAGAGTTGATGCGGCAACATCGCATTGTTTCGACATCAGATATATCCACGACGCGTTACTAAAAAAACTTTGAATATACTGTAGATAAAATTTGGTGTATAGATAAAACGGACGTCCACAGATAAATGTCAACGTTCAGGACGAAGCATACAAAGACAAACTATAATTACTTAGAGCTAAATGAACCACTCATGAGTTTAATTGTATGATAATAAACGGTACCCCGTAAAAATCCAACCAATCACAATTGTTTCCGACTAGAATGTTCCTATAATTGCGAATTTCGTGATAAAATTGAAAATGCACATGAGCAGAACTGAATTCGGCGAACATTCCTGCCGATCAGGTTTCAAAATTGGTTCAAAGTCGTAGTGCGCATGTACTTTGCTTAGTTCCAGTGTCCTTCACATGACTTTTTGGTGCTTGGCGACGAACAGAAAGTAGTTTTAGAAGCCGAGGATCGGGCCAACAAATATGAGCAAACGGTGAAAAATTGGCGGGATTATGAATGATATATATTTTGGATTCGAGAAAATAACCCTGTTTTTCTTTATAACTTAAATATTACTATGAAGATATTTTTGAATTATAGGTATGTGTTTAAAGCAATTAATGATTAATAATAGTACATATAATTATGTAAAATCCTCATAAAAAAAAACGAAAAATTCATATATTTATTGTTTTAATTGCAGAAACTTTGTTATGATACCTGAAATAATTAAATAATATTTTCTTTCTTTGTTTTCTATTTCGCAAATGGTAATTAAAAAAAAGATGTCATAAAAATATGAGTTGTTTCTCTTTTTTCTTTTTTTGAAGGAAATTACATTTATTGATACTCTCCATAGTACAAAATTTGTCAAATAATATGGAAAAAGTATTTCTCTAAACTGGTGCGAGAAAAGATGTTTAATAATAATCTCATTAAAAAAATTATTAACAACATAAAAATATTAAATTATTATTAAATATTAATTATTAATATATTTGCCAAGGTTGTGTGGAGCATATATGAAAATTGTGCAAATATCAGTAATAGCAATTGAAAAAATACAATAATGTCATATTACTACTAACTTTACTTAATTCATAAAGCAATGCAGACATTTTAAAATGTTACGAATACATCAAGATGTAAAAATCACCACCCTTTAATCTTTAGCTTCTTTCCAAAAAGGCTATCATATCTTCGACCTAAAATATAAAGTAAAACTCATTAAACACAGTAATTGTACTAAAGTCACTTACCTATGTTATTCTTTAGATAGCTGATATATCACTGCGGTTTCAAGGTGTTAGTCCTTCATTTTTTCCAAGATATATCTTAAATGTACTTGTTAGCAAGTATATTTTTTACTTTATAATTTGAAAGGATACTAGCATAATATCCTCTTATAAGTACTGTGGTTGTTCCATCCAAATCATCTTGCACTTGTCAGTTTTTTATAGTACTTTGCCGTTGTATCTGATCAGTTAACAAACATTTCACCCTCAAAACAGTAATAAAACTTTCAGATTATTCGAATGGATATACACGAAATATACCATGCAGTAACTACAAATTCATATCTGTTTATATAATTCTTGTTTTTATAATTGACGGATGAATTGTCTGATGACTCCATTTACCCATTTTGTGCCACCAAATAAAGGTAATATTCTTAATTTAAGGTTTTATTATTTTTACCTCATAGTGAAATTTCCACATATACATTCTTTTCTCTTGGGATTGAATATATCTTCTGATGATTTTGGATTATTTTGTAATTGTGACAGAATTGTAGATATTTGAAGTCTCTTCAGGAATCTATAAATAGAATACCAAAGTCGTGCATTTTATTAAGACATGCCGTTGTATGAAGTATGGTTATAAACACAAAATATACAGACTCTATGTTTTGTGATTATAAATAAACAAATACACGTCTCCGAGCTAAATGCAGAAAACCGTCAAATGATTTTTGGAGACCGAAACTTTCCGAGAGGAACCGAACTCGCTACGAATTGATTTCGATCACCGCGAACGGAAAACTTTTCGCCGAATCCATACCAAATCTTCGCACATGATCTCGCGCAGACCCCGAACGCCCTTTCATCTGTACTGACCATTAAAGAGGAAAGGCGATGTCAATCGCTTAAAAGGTGGAATACAGAAATTGTGGATTGGTCACAGAATTCACAGCTCCCTGCAGCGCTTGAGGACATCAAGTGGACGTGCGAGAAATAACAGTATCCCAGTCGCAGACGATTGAGTTTTACTACGTAGGAACGGTTAGAGGGCTGCTACCTCTAGGGGAAGGAAATATAGCACATTTGTTTTAATAAACGATACATAGTTAAAATTCCTTGAGACTTGACCATTGAATTTTTATTAAGTATACCCTACATAACATTTAAACCTCAGTGTAAAACAACAAATATATTTAAAAAGAACTATTTAATATACTACAAATGCAATAGATATATAAAATTAAGGATGCGAGACCTCGATGTCAAAACTCGAGGGGGTTTTTTGTTACACATATAAAATCAAGATGAAAATATATCTGAGCAAGCAATCACCACTGACAATATTGAAATCAGGAATATATATGAGATATCTCAAGATTAGGTAGTTATCAGGACAGACATTTTTAATACCAGATAATAATACTGAAGTATAACAGCACTGACAATAAATAGTAGTGACAAGTAACAATACTGCCAAATAAAAGTACTGATAGTTAATAGAAATGATAAATAATGATATTTATAAGATCAATTACAAACAATGGCAATGATTATCAATAACAGTGATAAAAAATAGTCATTATTTATAAGAATGATAAATATGCTAGGACGAAGTGTAGCATATGTACAAACAGGAAGGAAAATTGCACGTACCCGCTTTTACTGTAAGACCATCAATAATTGATACTGTAGCTTTACAATTAACAGGACCCTTTCTCATGCAAATCCTCATATCATCACTGCAGCTTTATCATTAAACATAAATGCCTCACAATAGAAAAAGTTAATTATAAATATTCGAACTACGATTTATGGATATCCTTGAGTAGTATATGTTTTTCTTATTATAAATGAAAATTGTATGGAATAACTTTATATATAAGAAACTCGCTCTTATTATTCCAACTTATTCCAACATTTAAACTTTTTGGGAACAAAAGACAAACGAAAAATTTAAGTGGGGTTTATCAATGTAAATAATCTTATTATAATAATAAATCACATGATCGAAAGGAGTCAGTATTTTCCATATACACTAACGACGAAATAAAAGAGAACACTGGAAAACATTTAAATAATATTTTTGAATAATTAGAAATAATTAAATAATTAATAAATAATATATTAAAAATAAATTAAATAAAAAAATTTAACAATTAAAAACACTTGGCAAGATAATTAATAAATGCCGGTAATAGCTCCAAAGAAGACAAAATAATAGAACAATTGCCAGTTAAGAACTGTGGGAATGGTATTATTGACAAGAAGTGTCAATCATTTGCTAAGGCAAATCAGAATTGTATCGATGAAAAACCTGAAAAATGTTGTGATTATAAATTGATGATATAAAAGCAAATTTATTTGATAGAGCTACTAAAATACTCATTGTACAGAGTTGATAGTAACTATAATACAAAAAAGGTTTGAATTATATACTTCTGCTGATGGATATTTGATTTTCTGGAACTTAGCAGCCTTGTTGAAGAAAATGATTATATTGTTCTCAAATTATAATTTCGAAGTTTATTTTACAAAGTTCTCGTATCAATTCTTCAATTCTTTGTCTATTTCTCGTTACTTAACTTCAAAGATAACATCTAGGTTTATACATTTTTCGAAAAGTTTGAAACTTCTCTTTGCCATGACACACATCCATGCCAGGCTGTAAAAACTATATAATATCACATTGTTCAATCAAATATATATCACTCACTCTTAACCTGGTGAAGAATAGCAGTGAAGAACATGATGAATACCATCGAACTATTTGATGTACAAAAAAACAGATTGAAACAGAAGCAAGACTATATTGCCATGAATATTCAGCTTCGCTGTGGATTTGGATGGCTCTTCTGCATTGCTACATTACTTCCTACACACGAAATTATCATGATAAATGTAATCCAACTGCTAAACTCTGTGAAGAATCTAATCTAGCTTCTCGCCCAATAAGTTTCGTAATTCATTGTTTTCGAATTCCTTTGGTTTGGTTTGGTGACACTTTTCAATCGTTGTTACTAAAATATAGGACTGGGAGTGAAACAGTACCATCATAAATATCTAAACTTATTTAATGGGTTTTGGCAGCGAATTTTTTCAAATGAAACAAAGAAGCAATGTAATCTGTAAGACAATTTTAAGCAATAAACTGGGGTTTACACATACTAAAAACTCAATAATAATAAATTGAAACCAGTGTTATTTTATCTAGAGAAATCATAAAACAATCGAATTGTTATTTTTTTACATTGACATAAGCACCAGTTTTTGATTTCGAATAAAGTAAAAAATCACATAAGTTATTGCTATTTTCTTTTTCCAAGTTGCATACTTCTAAAGAAACACAAACGCTCTGGACAACCCATTCGAACAATGGAGTAAATAAATAAACCAGTTTAAAAAATTCCAATTTAATGATATTCTAGAACATCTGAAGATGGCATAGCTCCTTGAAAAAGAAAATAAAACTGGTTTTGCGTAAAATCTACATCGTCTGCCTTGTGGAAAAAGGCAAGGGCTATCTGCTAAATCCTTTTTTACTGATTTATCTTCCAGCTTTGTTTCTTAAACAACGAAAAAAAGATTATTTATTAAACAAAGTTAAATGTAGTTTGGCTAGATTTAACATTTTTATAATATAGGATTATGAATTTGAGATAATACCCTATTAAAAATACGTGTATGATTATTTTGATATATTTTATTAGTAGTTATTACACAATAACACTACGTCTGTTATATTTTTTTTTCAATATTATCACTGATCTATTCATCTATATAGTTTTTTATATTAATACTACTTTTATTTTTACTCTATGTTAAAAAAATATGTATATAGATATAAAAAGAAGCATCACTTTTCATTGAATATTAGTGTGTGACCTAATTCCAATAAAAGTTCCTTGTAGCTTGAGACAACAACGAAAATAAAAATGTTCTCGCATTCCTTTGTGGATTTAACGTCATCAGACTTGATACGATAACATGCGTTTGGGAAAAAAATAACTTCGCTTTTTCCTAATAAAAGTGATTCAATAGCAGGCTTACTAGTAGTATTCAATGAAACGATATCATAATGCATTGGAAAGAAAACTTTCTAAATATAATATCAGCGTCATTCATTTACTCAATTAAAAGTAACATGTCTTTGGAAGTGAAGATTACAGTAAGTCGTTTTTATCCTCTTTTGCTTTATTATTTCCAGATTTTCATGGAAAATTGTGTAGCCATGAGTTTAGTAGTAATATTATTAGACTAAGACTTTTTTATAGAAAGAGCCTTTTATTGAGTATTACTGTGTGACCTAATGGTAATAACTGTTTCGTGTAGTTTGAGACAACGAAAGTAAAAATGTTTTCGCATTCCTTTGTGGATTTAACGTCACCAGATTTCATACGATAACATACATTTGAGGAAAAGTAACTTCGCTTTTTCCTACTAAAATTGATATTTACATTGCAGGCTTACTTGTACCATTCAATGCAACTATGCCATAAAACGTTTGAAAGAAAACTATTCTTAAAACTTTCTAAATATAATGTCAGCGTAATTCATTTACTCAATTAAAAGTAACATGTCTTTGGAAGTGAAGATTCCAGTGAGTCGTTTTCGTCCTCTTTTATTTAATTATTTACAGATTTTCATGGAAAATTTTGTAGTCATGAGTTTAGTAGTAATACCATTAGACTAAGAATTTTTTTACTCATTTTCGTTCCAAAAATGTCGTTGTTAAAGACAATATCCTTTTTTATCTGATTTTTTTCTAGTTTTATTTATTAGTTAGGTATTTATTTATTAGTTAGTTTAGCTAGATTTAACATTATTATCATATAAAATTATAAATTTAAGATAATGGTCTATTAAAAATACGTCTATGAATGTTTTGATTTAATTTCTTAGTAGTTATTACACAATATGACATTTTTGGATTGAAATAAGCGATGGTTTTTACTATGTTTACTGTCTACTTTGAAGGATTTTCGTTGTTTGTCATCCAACAAAGGTGTCTTCTAACGAGTTGTTTTGTGTTCAAAAGCATCCAGGAAAGGTATATTTTACTGAAGGTTTGAAACTATTTTTTGGATGATATCTAATTGAATGATTTTTTTTTTTAAATATTATCACTGATTTATTTGTCTATATAGTTTTTTCTATTAATATTACTTTTATTATTACTATACATTACTAATAATAAAAATTAGATATATAGATATAGAAATAACCTTTTATTAAGTATTAGTGTGTGACTTTATGGTAATAACTGTTTCGTGTAGTTTGAGACAACGAAAATAAAAATGTTCTCGCATTCATTTGTGGATTTGACGCCATCAGATTTAATACGAAGACATACGTTTGGGGAAAAAAGTAACATCGCTTTTTCTTAATAAAATTAATTCTTACATTGCAGGCTTACTAGTAGTATACAATAAAACGATGACATAATGCGTTTGAAGGAAACATATTCTTAAAACTTTCGAAATATAATGTCAGCATAATTCATTTACTTAATTAAAAGTAACGTGTCTTTGGAAGTGAAGACTCCGGTGAGTCGTTACCGTCGTCTTTTTTCTTATTATTTCCAGATTCTCACAATTAGGAATATATTTTGAATTTGAATTGACAGCGATATATTTACGGAGGTCAGTTTCCTGTTGAAAACCGCTAAAATGATTGAAAAATCGGCTATATTAAAACAAATGATTTCTGACGATATATGACAATTATGTGCTAAATCAAAAATCAATTGGTGTTCAGCGGTAGTAAATACCCAAAGAGAAAACTTATATAGAAAACAACTTACGCAATTACTACTAATAAAATTACTATATAATAAAGCATAGCTGAAAAATTTCTAAAATGCATACAACTACTAGATTTCAGTACTATTACGCCAAACAGACTGCAATTGTTTTATTTGATTTTATTTTATTATGGTGATAACATAACATTTGATTGAATATTTCATTAGCTAACAACCGTTGTTGCCAATAATATATTACACTAATGGAAAACAGGGGTGTACATGCTGCGACCTATATAAGTCTGTCAATAATGTGTGGCGTAAAATCCAATGACCAGCTAGGATCCTCGCCTCGGTTTTGCTCATATTATAAAACGGCATGGTTACATACATAGTCATTTTGGTTAACACGAAGTTATTTATATTCCCACATAAGACGCGAATATATTTGTGGAAGCCTGATGGATTTTATAGGGTCGCTTTGAATGCTGAACCATAATATCGCACAAATAGTGAATATGTAAAAATCTAAAAATGAACAAGAACTAACCATTCAAAATCGTATAGAAGAACCCTCTCTGCCATACAAAGGGTCGAGATTAATAGGTCAATTGAAAATTCCCCGGCCTGACTCATAGATGGCGCTACTAGAATTAAATCCATAAGTTTTTTAGTTAGGCCTAACCCTTAAAAGATGCGTGTATAAATTTGACAGCTGTCGGATCATTGGTTTGTGAATTATAGCAATTTGAGTTAAGCAACGTTTGTTATTGTGAAAAAAATGGACAAAAAGGAACTTCGCGTGTTGATAAAATATTGCTTTTTGAAGGGAAAAAATTCAGTTGAAGCAAAAACTTGGCTTGATGCCGAGTTTCCGGACACTGCCCCAGGAAAATCAATCATCAGGGATTGGTATGCTATGTTTAGACGTGGTGAAATGAGCATTGAAGACGGTGAACGCAATGGATACCCAAAAGAGGTTGTTGGCCACAAAATGATTTTGAATGTCTGCAAATTGAAAGTGAATGAAATATCAGACACTCGAAAGATATCAATTGAACGAGTACATCATATCATTCACGAACATTCAGGTATGGGAAAGCTCTGTTCAAAGTGGGTGCCGCGCGTGCTCTCTTTTGACCAAAGAAAACGAGGAGTTGATGATTCGGAGCAGGGTTCGAAGATGATCGTAATAAACCCGAGTTTTTGCGTCGGTGTGTGACAATGGATGAAACATGGCTCCTACTCCTGCTCTAGCTCATGGGTGAAATAACATTGTAGTGATAATTATATCTTGTCTCAATACATTTTTGTGTTGAACAAGTACAATATTAACCGACTCAGGCTTTCAGCTGTGCTGCTGTGCTTTCAGTATAAGGAAACAGAAAGATAGAAACTTTAATATATCTTATTTGAATTGGTAGCACTAAAGAAATATAAAAAAGAGAAAAAGAGCTATAGACAAGTTTAATTATATGTGTAATTAATTATATTTTTATATCCATATTTAATTGTTATTTATTTATATATTTATACTTCCTTATTTTTTATTTATATACATTATATTTATTCATTTCATACTTATATTCTAGCTTTTTGATATTGTATAACAATTGTATTTATATGGAATTTTAAATTAATAAATGGTTTTGAAAAATTACATTTTCGTTTTATTTGAAATTTAATTGGTCAATAGAACGTGACATCAGAGGTTATTCCCGTGATGAATATGAAATCGTCGACCAATAAATTCTTTCCTAATAAAATATTACGGGTGCCTATAATTGTAGTTTAAACTAACCAATGAAATTCAACGAAATGACGGTCTCAGCGCCTTCCTTCTGAGACCACGCAAAACAATTCTGAAATTATTTGTATTAAGTTAACACTCTATATATTATTCCATGTATTTTGCCAAACTAGCACCGTCATAGATTTATACTTCTTTGAAAATGTCAAAATTCCTGCCTGAAAACGTATTACTATTAGTAAACTCGTATTACTTTCCTTATTTAATCAAAAGAAAGAAGCCGCTGTAAGTCATCGTTTATTTAAAGAAACTTAGGTGAGTATGTCCTAACCTTAAAAACATGTGAGGTATGTTTTCGAACATTCACAAGTGGTGATTATAATGTGCAAGACAAAGAACGTTCTGAAAGTTTTTTTTTTGTTCGAAAATGCTATCTGGCCCGGTGACGAGATTTTGCTCTCTACGAAGCAGTAAATAGTAACAATGATATTAATAAGTGATTGAGATTAAAAAGGTCGGACGATCTGAGAAAAAGATTCTAGTTTCTGTTAAGGAAAAAAAGGAAAAAGGAAAATAATGTCCATATTTCTTTGTCTGAATGGCTTTCAGCAGAACTGTAGGAGTTATTGACTAAGAAGACTCAACCCAAATACAAAAATAACCAGCGGAAGCGTTAATTGTTGGCCAAGAAACGATTAGCGACCCATTACGAGCAATAAAGAAAATCCAAAAGATGGGTGATATCAATTGAATGACAGGCAAATGGAAAATCGAAAAATCGTCAGTGAAATAATATTTCAAAGCCATGATTGGAAGTCATTTCTGTATTGAATAGTGATGGGTAATCAAACGTCGATTTACGTTGAAAACTCGAAGCTCAAAAAATCCTCGTTACCACCTAGGGTAGCCCACCGATTGAGTCTAAGGCCAAATCGTTTTGGTCGCAAGACAATGTTCTGTGTTTCGTGGGACCAGAGTAACATGGTGTATGACGATTTTGTATATAGTTATATATTTTATTTTTAGAAACGTCCCGAACCAATTTCCTTAGTTATTGTCGGATTATTTATCATTTCATGAGGAAAATCTGAACGTAAGCTGATTTTCTATTGTCAAAAAGAAAGTTTTTTTTGTACGAAAATGCTATCTGGCCCGGTGACGAGATTTTGCTCTATACGAAGCCAATTAAATCGACTCGGCTCACATTTCCTAAATAGTAATAATGCTATTAAAAAGTGATTGAGATTAAAAAGATGAGATGATCTGAGAAAAAGATTCTTGTTTCTGTCAAGGGAAAAAAGGACTAAGGAAAATAATGTCCAGATTTCTTTGCCTGGATGGCTTTCGGCAGAACTGCAAGAGTTAATGACTAAGAAAACTCAATCCAAACATAAAAATAATTAGCAAAAGCGTTAATTGTTGGCCAAGAAACGATTAGCGACCCATTACGAGCAATAAAGAAAATCCAAAAGATGGGTGATATCAATTGAATGACAGGCAAATGGAAAATCGAAAAATCGTCAGTGAAATAATATTTCAAAGCCATGATTGGAAGTCATTTCTGAATATGATATATTGAATAGTGATGGGTAATCAAACGTCGATTTACGTTGAAAACTCGAAGCTTAAAAAATCCTGGTTACCACCTTGTGTAGCCCACCGATCGAGTCTAAGGCCAAATCGTTTTGGTCGCAAGACGATGTTCTGTGTTTAGTGGGACCAGAGTGACATGGTGTATTACGAACTGTTGAAACCTGGTGTGATACACACAATCAATTAGATTGGATGGATATTATGTAGTACACCCAGTGTTATTTAAGTATAACTATTATTTAGTTTCTTTAATTTGAAAAAAATCATAGTTTTTTTTTAGAATCACGTGGATTTATTGATTTAAATTAAACGAGTGTTTGCTTTTTCTTTTATATCTTCCCATTACACCAGCATTAAGAGTTAAAAAAACACTTAATTCTCTTCTAAATTTATATTGTATTTTTAGGAACGTCCCGAACCAATTTCCTTAGTTATTGTCGGATTATTTATCATTTCATGAGGAAAATCTGAACGTAAGCTGATTTTCTATTGTCGAAAAGAAAGTTTTTTTTGCCACGAAAATGCTATCTGGCCCGGTGACAAGATTTTGCTCTATACGAAGCCAATTAAATTGACCCTGCTCACATTTCCTAAATAGTAACAATGCTATTAATAAGTGATTGAGATTAAAAAGGTCCGATGATCTGAGAAAAGGAGAAAGATTCCTGTTTCTCTCAAGAAAAAAAAAAGGAAAAAGGAAAATAATGTCCAGATTTCTTTGTCTGATGCCTTTCGGCATTGGAGCCTTAATAATATTATTTTAGCTTAAGTATCTCAGATAAGAATTTCAAATTAGTCGCCAGAGAAATAATATATATATTGTTAATAACATATATTAAGTATTTTATAATAACAATACTATATGTTTGAAGTAGAAATTTACTCCCCATATTCTGCTATAAAGTTCCCCACATCGGTTCAATTATGTTGAGATATGGCGAATGTGCTGAGAGAAGAGATGTGTTAATTGTTAAATTAAAATATTGGCGATAGTAGTAAAAGTTTATAAACTTGCAGACTTTTTAAACCAAAATTCAAGTGCTAACGTCATAAATTAGGCGTTCAAAATGCTTTAATTGATTTTCGGTAAAACATTTCAATTTAAATTTAACTGTTATATTCGACAATTTCAATATTTACCCACTAAAAGTAATAGTTTTTTATTAATATTTTTGAATTATTCAATGTTATAGGCGCTAATTATAGAACGATGTTATCAGAAACTTATGATGATCCCTTACATTCCAATTGCTGGTTTCCAATTGCAGCAACGACAAAAAACAAACTGTTGGATAAAATAGCAGGATCGAGTATAATGACTGCAGGAACAGCCAGTTCAAGTTCTCAAGAACTTTTATACTCAAAAAAAAAAGTTTCTCATGAAGTGCAGATTATTATTTACAAGTTGTCTTTGACTATATGTAAATAATTAATTAATATTATTTAACTAACGGTCACTGTAAGGTCATTGGTCTCTTCACACTACTCTCATGTACTGTTATTGCAACTGAACTTGGAGGGAATAGTCTAGAGAGTAATCGAGAGTGAGGGGGAAATTAGAAATCTCAACTAAATAGAAAATTCGAATTGTGGAAAATGAAATTCCACAATTGATCGGAATGTAACTGAGCAAAATTATGAAAAAAATTAAATTTGTTCTGCGGTAAATCTTCTAGGCTTGGCCCGAGTTTTGTAGAGTACGGCATGAGGGTCTTTGATAAAAGTTGGCAAACAAATTACCTACGCAGATGAGTTAGGTCCTCAAATTTTATATTTTCAATTTATACTTCAGAATATGATTCCTTAAGCAATATGCAGATTTGGAACCTATGAATGGGTATATACAACGTGGGGCAATTCCCGCTGCCATTTTGATTGCCTATAACCTTGTTCAAAGAAAAGATAAGCAAGTTTGGTTTTCATAAATGGTTTAGTTGGTTTTTACGTTTTTTTCTTCGCTATGCTTGAAAAATTTTATGGTGACCGCGATTCGCTATGAAACTGTCGGCTATTTTAAAGGCATTTTCATGACATTCTGCAACATCTAAGGCTGAATTTCTTCAATCTCATGACGAATATTGTCTTTGAGATTTTGAATCGTTTGGGGCTAATTCCCAAACACTTTTAGTTTTAAAAAACCCCATAAGAAAAGTCTGGTGCTGTTAAATTCGGAGATCTGACTGGCCTTGCTGAATCGCCACTTCGCAAAATTAGTCTTCGTGCAGAAACGTTATTCAATAACTGAGCAAAACGTCACATAAACAAGATGGCGCCCAATCAAAATGGTAGCGGGACTTTCGCCGCACCTGTTATTACGTATGCTGCTCTTAAACCAATATTGTGTTTACCCTATACTATTGCTATTTCTAAGTGTGAAAATGTACAACGCCCCCAATTGCTGATGATACTGCGTTACTCGCCACAAGTAACAATATTGAATTGTAAATAGAAAATAGCTGTCAATAACATTACTGAGTGGCCAAAAACTAGCGAATAATGCTGAATTCTACGCAGCCTACAGATGTGTATTTCTCATACAAAAAAAAAATACGGTCATTCCAAATTGATTCTAGAGTAATTTGGTATATAATAGCTAACAGTTGTTCATGACAGTGGACGCCAAGCTCATGTGAAAAGAGCACGTTAAGAATAAAAGAGCAGAACTTTGTATGGGGCTAAAGAAAAATAGTTTCTGACTGAAAATTCTGCAATAAATTGATATTATACAAGCAAATATTCAAGACAGTGGGAATCTACGCTGTACAATTACAGATTTGTACAAAAAATCTAAAGGTAACACTTTAAACTTACCAAAAACAAAGTTCCCCGCAGCGTTGTTATCACCTCATAGTACATAGTAGATTTGAGGGTCACATCCACAAAAATCTAAGGGTCCCTCAGTTTAGCCAAGAAATTAAAAAAGTGTGAAAAAAAAACAATCAAATAAATGATCAAGAAAAATTGCGTTCTCACCAAAACATCTAGGATAGACAACTGCTCAATCATAGATAACGTACTCGGAGGTTGAAGAGAT
Source organism: Rhynchophorus ferrugineus (assembly GCF_030347505.1). Classification (NCBI taxonomy): domain Eukaryota; kingdom Metazoa; phylum Arthropoda; class Insecta; order Coleoptera; family Curculionidae; genus Rhynchophorus; species Rhynchophorus ferrugineus. The sequence continues at coordinate 24,388,325 of NW_027472590.1, read as the reverse complement.
AAAAACTTTTAGAACTATTATAATAGTTATTTGTGGAAAATGTGCCACGTTTTAATACTGTATGGAGTTTACCAGTGGGGTTACATCCATCAAATGTTAATTAAGTTTAGGTCTGAAATCTTAGATCCGGACCTTGAAAAGAATATGAAGGAGAAAAAATATAGTATATTCAAAGTTTTCTGTACATAAGTCATGGAGATGCTTAATGTATTTTCTGCCGCAATTTGTAAACTCGTTTTGTTATCAGACAATATTTCCTTCTCATATTATTCTAGTTAAAAAGAGACACAATGCAGTCTGATAAGTTCGAAAGTGTAACTGAACTAGCGTGTCAAAGTCATCCTGTTGTCGAATGTAAAATTCTTGAAAACAGTAGTAATAAGAGGTTATAACTCTAGCCAATAAACTATTGTGGCTGTATAATTAACTGTAGTTTCTAGATGTATTATAATGTTGAAATAAATTATATTTGACAACATTTTTGATTCATTATTTTATTTAGATTAGAATTGTGTTATAGATCAAAGACAAAGTCAACTAAAACTCAGAGTTGATGTGGTTACATTGCGACGTTTTGACGTCACAAATTTAAATGACGTATATACAAAAAACTTTCAATAGACTATAATAGTTGCAATTAGTAATTAGTTGTAATTTATGTGCCATATGTTCCTAACATAAAAAGAAAGCTTTGTAATTTATAAGTTTGACATTGAGTACTTTGTAGCATCAACAGTTTTGAGAAGTTAAAATTTTCTTCTCTTTAGTATAATACCAACTTATGTATTCAAATAAACGTCCAAATGAATATCATAACATTAAACACAATTCACCATAAATTGGATAAGTTATCTTCCTGATACTCAATTTTAAAGCAATTTTGTTAGCAGATGTCCTTAAAACCATCAAATTACTTTCTCTCTACGGCCAAAATCATGTGATTTTTTTTCCGAATAAAGCTTGATAAATATTATCAAAAAGTTGAGCAAATAATGCCGGTTTCCTTTTACGAATAACTTACTATATTTTAGACGTCATTTAGAAACATTTTTTGTTGCCAAGCAAAAAAAAACGCCGACGACACATCAAAAGAGCGATTTATTTGCGGAGCCTCCTTGGATGATTTTTCTAATATAATATCGTCTTGTCTTACTTATGTTCTTTTTTTTTCGATGATTACTTTTTTAAATATTTGTACACTTAACCTACCTCAATCAGAATGTGGTTATTGTTCCCTGTGGTACATCTGCTTGTTTGACTCTGAAGAATTAGTCACTTATATATGACTCTAAAATGTTTGAATATTAGCCAGAGAGAAGCATTTATGCTTTAATGCTTTATGAAAGAAACTTATGCTTTATTCACGCCAAATTTTATCGAATGAATAAGCAATATCTAAAAATATTGCAGAATTAATTTCATTTTCTCCTAGTGTTTTTTCTATTACATTAGTGATTCTGTGAACCTAATCAATTTGGATATTATCAGAAATAGTGATATATCCATAAGGTTTCATGAGGTGGCTTTCCTGGTTTAGAAATCATAATTTCTTCAACCGCCTTCAACAATAGTTTTCCTTCAATAGTTTCTCATTAATATTATCTAGGAGTCTTTTTTGTGCTAATATTATTTTTAATTTTTTAAAGTTAATTTATTTTGGTTCATGATGTTTGACGGGTACACTGATAATTCGATATTTTTTTAACTTAAACTGTAAAAGCTTAAAGTGTATATTTCAAATAAAGTTTTCGTTACTATTTTTTCGGATACTGTGTTAATATTAAATAAATAGATAATTTGCTATTATTAAGTATATACAGGTAACATACCAATAATGAAGACCAATAATTCCTTAATTTTCTTGTATAATTTCAATAAATCTGCTGCCCACACCAAACTAACACTTGCAGACACTTATGGTCATGCTCTTTTATTGTTGCTTAATCTTCAGTTTTGGTTTCAACGTTTTAGAAATGACAGTTTCGATGTCAATCAGCTTAGTGGTTATTGAAAGAACTGCTTGCAGACGTTTGCATGCAAAGCGGCAGGTCCAAAAGGATTGAAAAGGATTTCAACATCGTGTCTTCATTGCTTGCCATGCAAAAAAAGAAGATAATTCTCTCGCGCATTGTGACAGGCGATGAATAATGGCGTGATAATGCACGAGAACCATCCACATAAATACACAAGCGGAATATTTATTGCCTTAAAGCCTGGATGTGCATATGGAGAAATCAATAAATTGTTATTGAAAAACAAGAAGCTATTGCAGTATACGATTTCCATCCTCATTTCAACAAATTTATTCAATTAATTTAACCAACAATGACGAGTGAGAGATGTAAGGATGACGTTCAGCAACATGTTGCGAAAGTTACACTGTTTCAGCCCGAATGAGTTTTGCCAGATCCAGCGTATTCACAAAATATTTTGTCTTATAACTATTACTTTCATTATATTTATATCAATGTAGCATGGGCTGGCTTGCACACGGTTTCGTACTGTGCTGAAAAAAAGGTGATATATTTTGTAATGTAAGAAAAATTTATTACTTGAAACAATCTTAATTTACAAATTAAGTTATTTTCCTGATGCTATAGCGAGTTAGAAAACGAGTTTGGAATAAATACATCAGTGTGTATTTCCCAAAATAATATAAAATTGAACCACTTACTAACCACAACTACAGTTATAACACTTATGCACTATAAAAAATTTTATGGTTTCGTTCGCTTCAACCTTCTGATTCCCATTACCTGTATTGCTTCCACGTTGCTGCGATTTAGTATCCTTATATCATGCCTTAAAGTGAAATCTTGGATAACTTCGTCAATCAGTTTAATTTCAGAGTTACCTTATAGTTCTCCTTTGATAGTGGTAAGCATTGGTAATTAACTGAAGAACTTTGTTATTGCAGAGTTGAATTACTTGTGTAAGCCCATATGTCCGACTATTAAACCAATATCATTGATTATATGTCAAGTTGATAGTATTTTTTGACTAACCAATATAGTATCTTGATTGTGAGTCTGATCTGCTATGTCTTTTGTCTAACATGATGTCCTGAAATTAATGTGTAATCAGAACCGAGATATGGATGGAAGACGAAAGCGTAGACATATTTGGAATTATTAAGCTGTATTTTTCAGTCTCTAGGCCATTTGTATATCTTATTAACAACCAATTGTACTTTTTACAACCTTAATCAGAGATATATATTTTTCTATAGTAAATGTGTCGTCGGAAAATGTTCCTTGTTCTGTTAATTTTGTCTAGAATATGACAACAGTTGCGGGGTAGCAAATTTTTTATTTTTTGGATTAGTCTCAAATATCATACCCGGTCAATAGTTTGTTAGACGCCCACGAATGTTGGACTATAGTATTTATTTTCTTCAAACACGTTTTCAACAACCGATGTTACTCTGTCCACTTGAGCGATTGTTGAATTTTAATTTAAAATTAAAACGAACCGGTGATTGGATCATTGCTAAGGTAGTATAGATACAGTTTTGTAGGTATATAATCGTGCTATTTTACCAGAAAAACAGGGAAAGGTTGAAAGGTAGAAAATGAGGGAAGAATTCATAAAATATTCTTAATAAATTCTTTTCTAAATAAATAAATAATCTTTTTCTAAATAAATAATCTCGACATGATCGAAAAAAAAAACAATCAAATATCTCGTCAATCTATTTAATTTCAGAGTCACCGTGCCGTTCTCCATTGATAGTGATAAGCATTGGTAATTTCCTGAAGAACTTTGTTTTGGCAGTATCGGATTGCTAGTGTAAGCCCGTATGTCTGACTATTAAACCAATATCATTGATTTTATGTCAAATTGATAATGTCTTCCGACTAATTAGTACAGTTTCTTGTTTGCGAGTCTGATCTGCTCTGCCTTTTGTCTGATATGATGTTTTCAAATTAATCACATTAATATTCTATTAGGATAGATACCGAGATATGGATGGATGCCGACCACATAGACATATTTGGAATCGTTAAGCTGTATTTTTCAGTCTGTAGGCCATTTATAGATCTCGTTAATTACCAATTATACTTCTTAGAGCCTTAGGCAGAGATATATAGATTGCTATAATAAGTGCGTCGTCGGCAAATGTTCCTAGTTCTGTTTGTCTGTTCTTGGGATATCAGCGGTGTGGAGCAGATACAGGAATGGCGCCAAAAGATTGCCTTGGGAAACTCCAACCAAAAAAGTTGACAATAGTTCAGCGGGAGCAAATTTATTATTTTATGGATTAGTCTCAAATGTCATTCCCGGTCAAAAGCATGTTAGATGTCCAGAATTATTGGAGTATAACATTTCGTTTCTTCAAAGGCCTTTTAAAACCGATGTTACTCTGTGCACTTGAGCGATTGTTGAAAAGCAATTTAAAATGAAAACGTGTCAAAGATTGGATCATTACCAAGACAATATAGTTAGATACAGTTCGTCGGTAGATAGTCGTGCTATTTTACCAGAAAAATAGAGAAGCGTTGAAAGCTAGAAAATTAGTGAAGGCTTCATCAAGCCTTGTTAATAAATTCCTTTTTGAGTGCATACATATAAATTGCTTACGGAAGCCAAACTTGTGGCATTAACGCAATAATCTCGACATGATCGAAAAAAAAACAATCAAACATCTCGTCCTGTCAATATTTTATCTAAAGGCCAAAGTTCATGGAGCTTCGTCGATAATAATCCGGTAAATATCTTTTCCGGAGAGGAAATTCTCCTTGGGAGAGTTATCGTCGGAGCTTTTTACTCTATACGCCGGTCAAAGCGATTGCCTAAATTAGTCGGCTTCCCTTTGAAGATCTTCGTAGTGCCGTGACCTTAAGGTCGAATGTGAAATGGAATGTTAAAACATAGCGTCGGGCCGCCCGATATTACGGTGGGGTACGGAAATGTTCTATTCAGTCGCTGTCTAACGGAATGGGAGAAAGTATTTTATTTCGCCAGATAAAATTCCTAATATCGAATAGAATTTCGGATAGTCAAGGGATGTATTTTACGTATTGTTACCGGATTATCAATCCTTCGTCGTCGAACCGCCTCTAGATTTAAAATGAAACTTATTAGTTTTTTTTGCTTCTTATTGGGATCACATCGCTTTCTAATCAAAACTGTTCTATTTAGTATCGTTTTACATCGTGTCTATTTATTTTCTTCCCAAAGAAACTATACATACAGGAGATATTCTTTTATTCTTGGATCAACTATGGTAGTTGCAACTCCACTAAAAGAATAGCTCCTGCGTGTAAATCTTTCAAGGAAGGATTAACCGTAAGTTCAAAACACGAGAAATTTCGGTATAAAGTGATTCAATAATTAACTAGTGCAATATTTTACTGCCCAATTAAAAACAAACATGTTAAAGGGCCATCAATAAAATATTTAATATTTACTTTACTATTTACTTAATATCTTATATTTTTATTAAATTTTAGAAATTGTTTTTAATTTAAATTTCATTGGTCAGTGAAACGAAGTGGCCTCATATGCCGCACATGAATGGCAAATTTTCTCACAGAACCAGTTATATGTCTTCGCAGCTAAATATTTCCTTTAGAGGTGTCTATAATGGAGATTTTAAATAGCCATACAAATTATTTCAGTGGGCGATTATAAACCCATCTTGATACTGGACCCCTATTAAGTTTTCTCTTTATTAGTTTATTAGAGTGAAACCGTTCTTTGGAAATGGTACCATATGGACCATATATAAAAAGCTCAGTTATAAAAAACTAAAACGTCTGTGTATTTCGTCGCCAAATTTCCGGAACATTTTAGTAATAACTTTTATATATAGAACCTACCAAAATTATCCAGCCCTAACGCTCTAACTATCTCCCAATTACAACATCTTCTTCAGAAACAGTTTACTGAACTAACATATATTAGAATTTCCAAATTCAGGTTGCAAAAATGTCTATCTAATTTCTGTCTGTCTAAAATATCTATCTGGAACCACGTTGTTATTGCTGAATTGCTGTTACTCCCAGAAAGAAAAGTTCAGGATTATTTAATAACAGAAATGGTGTTTAATACAATAAAACTATCTAGGAACTTTTCAACAATATGTCAATTACTACTAAAGAAAAGTTTTTCCCGAGTTATATTTTGCAAAAATCAATAAAACTTGCCCCTGTAAGTTGTATATTTCTGCATACAGTCACCATCAATTTAACACTCTATGTAAACTTTAAATTTAACACTCAGCAGGGCTTGTCATATCAAATAAACAACATACATTCGCTGAAAATACAAATTTAATACCACCCACAGTTCGGCCAAGATTTGTTGAACATTTTTTAAGAACAAATACCTAAATTTATGGTATAATTGAGAACTAGTGATCACCTTGTGGCCTAATGTCGATCACAATTTATAAAGTTAATCATATTTCTGTCATAATAGAGTAAAGAGGATAACTTAAAAATGATATATTAATATTACTAAGACTTTTTTAACAGTATTTATCAAATATACAATATATATAATCTAAGATCAAAAATATATTTGATATATAATATTACCGTAACGAATGTATGTATTTTAAAATATGTGCAAACTAACTCAAGAACTCATTCATTATACTTTTTTAAATGGCATTTAATTAAATCTAATATCCATTAAATTTTATATATTTACTTTTATGTCATAACCATAATTATGGAATATTAAAAACATATTTTTATTTATAATTAAAACAATAAGGATCACAATTAGGCCCTTTATTCTTTACAATATAAAAGTTATATTATACAGACTCCTTAAATTTAGAACTAAAAAGTAAATAATTGACAAAAGATGATATAAGGGGTCAAAGAATAAGTTGTAATACAGCTACATATTTTATAGCATTGATCTCTAAACATCTTAATATTTATCAGCGTTTTAAAATATTTAACAACGTGCTGTTAATAATCCATAATTTCATCTATTTGTCCTTTGTGTCCCATCCAGGCAAATCATATAGTTAGAATTATTTTATCAACATATTTTCATTACTTCATTTATTTATTAATATAATTTTTATCACTTATACGTATTTGTCACCAAGAATATATATTGGAAAATAATAAATTGAATAAAAAAAACAAGCTCATTTGGTAAAAGAATAATTTCTTTATCTATATTTTTAAATAAAATTGCATCATTCTTTACAGATTTATTCCACTATTCAGTCTTCAAAACACTATCTGTCATATTTTCTCCTATCGGTATATTTGTTTATTTGAAGGTATCATTTTATATAATATTCTGGAATCTCACCATTGCAGAAAACTTTTCTTTTAGTTGTCTTCTACGGTTTTCGATAATCTACTACCTTTTCTATATTGCCCTGCGTCCCACATGGGTAACAAAAATTCACCAACAGATGAATATTCTTGAATCTCTAATATTCTTTACAATATTCGTTTTACCACTTGATACAGAAACTAATGTATTTATCACCTGCAATATCAAGTTACTGTTTACTGCTAACGAAATACATTTAGTAATGAAACCTAAATAGGTGAAGGTATAAGGAATAAAATTTAGAGAAAAGTCTTAATATATTTTACAATTACCTCTAATACAGTGTTATGTATGTCTTCAGAACTTTATCACTTCTTATATCTACAATATCTATCAGTTCTTAAGAAAGAACAATTTTTATTAGCTTTTCTGAGTTCACCAAATATCAATTTAATTGATATGTTGATAATTAAAAATTAGTTTATTGATGTTTATATTACAAATCTGAAAAATCTACTTGCGATTTTTCTATATTAGGATTAAATTTTTACATATTTCATTTTTTCTTTCACAGCTCAGCTGAATTTAGCTTCCAATAAAATAAACTCTTTAATAGTTCCAATAATAGGGGGAAAATCACAAGTAATACAAATTTGTCAGAGATGTCTCTGGTACCAAATAACAAACGTAATTACAAATGCCATTTTTATATTAAATACTAAATTAACATAGAGTATGTAAAGAAATTGTCTCTTTATAGTCAAATATCCTATATTAATCATTTATTTCATAAAGCAACAAATAAATACATTTTGTTAACTCAAAATACCCCTAATTGTCTTGGGACTTATTCTCTTGCGCATACTCTTGCACTTCACTCGAATTTCTATAAATTAAAGCCTCAAATTTTACTTTAATTTAATTTTCCAGGCAAAATATTTATTTTAATTCTAAACCACAATGGTTGAAATATCAAGAAAACATCATCAAACATTCATTGCATCATATATATTGGTTGGAGCAGTAATATCATACACCTAAAATATTTTTGTAATATAAAGTAAATTAATTAAATGTACAAATGCTACTTAATTAGCACAAAATTATACATATTTGTTATTAGTAACATAGTAAGAAACAGGAATTTTGTATGGCTGTCAATGTTTGATGTCCAACCTTCCTAAAATAACTGAAAACGGTTATTGTTACGAACGATCTAATTTATACTTCGTCTACTACTAAAATATATAAGCTTGTTTCGTAAGATTTGCTTTGGGTAGACCTTGGAAGGACAAGATGTTGTAGATATGATTGAAATATTAAATTTAATGTATTACTATAGGTGATTTATTATGAAATTTCTTTTTAATACGAGTGAATCTCGTGATTTATTTACTACCTTTTTATTTAAACGTTATTAAACTGGAACAATATATAGCTATAGCATTAACCCATTATTTAGTCGTATTTTTATATAAAAAATATCATGATAGATGATGATACCTTGCAAAAAAAACACACACACACACAGCTGCTCAGAGGATACCATCCCCGATTTCGATTTAATATGCAACAGCTGTTCTCTTTTTTTTTTTGAGGGACTAAATGTGCTTTATTTTTGATTTACTACCGCTATTGCTTTAATTTAATCTCTTTCCGTGATAAATCATTTTTCTTGATGTTTTCGGTTGCTTCATGTGGCTCAATAGAGCACAAAATAAGTTTGTGTGCTACTCAATGTCAATAATATAATAAATGAATAATAATATCGTAATGAATGTAATTTTATAGATTGTAATTTGTGTTTTATCTATTTATATTTTGTAGACCATCCAGGTCCACCTATACATTTTTTTTTTCATTAACCACTTAGAACTTCAACAATCTGCCCGTAGGCAATAAGTACCATAATATTATTTCCGTTATACATAACAGTTATAACTCCACTGACATGTAGAAAATCGCTTCAGTAAGTGATCTGCTGTACAAACTTGTAATCAAAATCTTATTATAGACACTATTCTAACTTATTCTATACTATATCCTAACTTATTCTAAAGACTATTCTAACTTTTTCTGGAGATTATAATATCTCGTTCTATGTGCCTGTTAATCAGTTTGTATGGAGGTTTACGAATTGCGCACATTGAACTGTGTATTGGGATGCACTAACAGTCTTTAAGAGTATTTTGCCCCTCGAATCACACTCGTTATGGGTTCTAAGGAGATATCGGGCTGAATTAGTTTGTTGGAGACGTAATATAGGGCATCGAAGATGACTCGCAACATTTTCTTCTAAAACCTCCGGAGGCTATCTATGTTAAATTTGTTCCATAGTTCGATACCATATGCCCAAATGGGCCTAAATATTGACTTATTCAACTAAACCTTGTTATCTAAGGATAATTTAGATTTACACTCTATCAACCAAAACATTTCATTTAGTTTAAGCCCAAGCTGCTTCCGTTTTGTCGATATATGTTTTTTGCATGTTAAACGTCGATCAAAATGCATTTCCAGATATTTAACGTTGTCTGCTTGTGGGAGTTTATAATTATTTATTTTTACTGAAGGACAAGTTCTTCAACGAAGAGTGAATGTCACACGGGTTGATTTTATCTCATTTGCTCTGATACGCCATTTTTTCAACAACAATTCGACTTTTTAAGATTAAGTTGGAGGTCACTTGTGGCTGATATTGGATCCTTGTGTGATGATAAAACCGCTGTATTGTCGGTATATTTAACAACAGTAATGTTTTCTCGAGGTCGGTAGGTTATCTGTATACAATAGATATACCTATGCATCATAAAAATATTGTACATTATGTAAAACTGAGAATAGGCCCCAAATAGCCCATGAGGCTCAACGGTCATTAAAAATAAATAAACAAAATAAGTAAATCTAGACTGTCTAATAGGAGAGGGGACTTCAAAATGTATTACATCAGCGCGTCCCGATATTACTGCATCAACTTTGATTTTGTTTTCTATCACACTTAGTGATGACATAACGCTTGTTTGGATCGTTGTTGCATGACTTAGCTGACACACGGCATCGAAATTCTGAAAAAGTGCGAAATGAAATCATTGGAAATATTTTGATTACTAACAGGTCAATTGAAAAGTCCCCGGCGTGACACACAGATGAGGCTACTAGAATTAAATCCATATGTTTTGTAGTTAGCATTAACCCTCAGGAGATGCGTGTATAAATTTGACAGCTTTCGGATTATTAGTTTGTGTAATTTTTGGATTATTAACTTTTGTTATTGTAAAACAATGGATGGATAAAATATTCATTTTTGGAGGTAAAAATACAGTTGAAGCAAAATCTTGGCTTGTTGTCGAGTTTCTGGGCACAGCCCCGGGAGAATCAAGGATTGGTATGCTAAGTTTAGACGTGGTGAAATGAACAACGAAGACGGTGAACGGGGTGGACGCCCAAAAGATGTTGTTACTGACGAAAACCTTGAAAAATCCACAAAATTATTTTGAATGACCATAAACTGAAATTGAATGAAATTGCAGACACTCTAAAGATATCAACTGAACGTGTGCATCATATCATCCACGAATATTTGGGTATGAGAAAGCCCTGTGCACAGTGGGTGCCTCGCGAGCTCAATTTTGACCAAAAATAAAGACGAGTTGATGATTCGGGACAGCGTTTAAAGATAATCAAGAGTAATAAACCCATGTACCGATATGTGGCAATGGATGAAACATAGCTCTACCATTTCACTCCGAAGTCCAATTGACAGTCATCTGAGTTGGCTTCATACGAGGAACCCGCTCCAAATCGTGGGAAAAGGTAACAGTCGGCTCGTAAGGTTATGGCCTCTGTATTTTGGGATGCGCATGGAATAATCTTCATTGACTATCAAAAGGGATTATTACATAGCGTTATTGGACCGTTTGGACGACGAAATCGCCGAATAACTGCCGCATTTGAAGAAATGGAAAGTGCTGTTTCACCAAAACAATGCACTGTGTCAAAAGTCAGTGAAAACGAGATCATAAATTAATGTATTGGTTTTTGAATTGCTTCCTCATCCACCGTATTCTTCAGATCTAACACCCAGCGCCTTTTTCCTGCTCTCACATCTCAAAAAAATGCTCGCTGGGAAGAAATTTTTGTCGAATGAAGAGGTGATCGCCGAAACTGAGGCCTATTTTGAAGCAAAGGACAAATCGTACTACAAAAATGGTATCGAAAAGTTGGAGGGTCGCTATAATCAGTGTATCACCCTTGAAGGGAATTATTTTGAATAAAAAATTTTGCCAAAAAATGTGTTTTACTATGATAGGCCGTGGACTTTTCAATTGACCTGTTATATGCGGTACCAATATTTTTCTATATACTTTATGTAATGTGACCCAAACTATCCCACCTTCTGTTCTTTTACTACTTTCGGTTGCCTCTTTTTGAAATAATATTTTCAGGTGAATTAATAGTTTTTATTTTCTAAGCCCTTTCACATATTATAACTTATATACCTCTTTAAAGTGAAAAAATGGCAAGTCATGCAAACTCCTACTAATATTGATGTTTTTTTAACGACCTCTTCTAATATTCTTACCTTTAACTTCAGTTTTGAGGATTACCCGTTAACTTGCCTGGCGTTAATTTAGATACGACAATTTTAAGTTACGATATAATAAACAGGCATATCTGAAACCCTTGTATAGGCGCCATAAATAATCCAGCTTGGCAACATATCAAGCTGTTTAGTACACTACGTCAGATAAGCGCCATATATCCTCCCCTCACCACCATTCCACCGTCAACCTCCTCCAATCGTATGCTTATCCTTTTAGTGAGCCTTAAGAACTTTTGAGGTTTTATTGATACATTAAATTGCTATGACGTTTCCAAAGATAAGGGCATTAAATAGACGGTAAAACGATGGGGGCAAAGCAGCTATTTATTTCGTCTTCGATGTTTTATTGATAGTTGCGTAGCCATGCATGAAAGGTATTTTTTATTGGCGTATTAAAGAAACAACATCGCCCTTAATCTAAATGGGATTTTTACGACCGAGCTGATGACGGTATAAAACGATCACGGCCATTGAGAACCAAATGTATTTTTTACACCTGTTTTCCTGAAGTCATATCGGTCGTGATCAAAGGGCGCTAATTTCACTGTTTTATGTTTAAAGCTCGTTTTAATTAAGTACCTGGTTGTGTTGCTAGTACGGTGTGTGCCACATACAATGGTAATACTTTTAACCTTGCTGCATTACTGTATAAATACTAGCAGTTCCGGCAAACGTTTTTTGCCATGTAAATAATTTCTAGAAAATTTTTAGTGTAGAAAAAACTAACTTATTGTAAATGTGTAAGATTATGGTATATGAGTGGAAAAGGCATGGAGCCCTATGAACGATGAGGGAATATAAAAATAACAAAACACCAAACATTAATTTTTTTAATGTATTATAATTTATTTTAAGTACTAATTATTTATATCATTAATTCGTTACATTATATTAATGTCTTAATGCTACGCCGTGAACAGTATTTTTTGTTAGCCCATCTTTAGCTAATACAAACAAACATGGTGTGCTCAAATCTAAGCCACAAACAGACATTGTTTGGTCTTGGTATTAATATATTTTCACCTCGAGACTTGCCATTTAAAATGCTGGCTTCGATAACGTTTTTCATTGATTTTTTAGTGACTAATCGCGTACCGTTGCACGGCCGTGACGGGTTCAAATTACGAAGCAAAATAATTGGAGATACTACCTTCAGTTGTAGGTCATGTGGTAATATAGCTGGCAAATCCAGTGAGTTGAAAAACTCTTTTGGTAAATTTACAGCTTCAATGGCATCGCAAACTGTATCAATAGATTTATATGATACTAAGCCCCCTGACAATAACTATTGTATCTTCAAATTCAAAATGTCAACATTCACATTTCTTGTCGCTAAAATTGCTCTTTCTGCAAGCCACTCGAAATTTACGTAATTCGTGTGTACATCGGGAAATATTTGCTCAATGAGAGCATCTTGGGATTCAATGATTGTGCAGAAAGGAAATAATTAACAGATCGTGTGAATTTCACTCAAAATTAATAGTTTTATTAGTTATTTGTAATAAATTATATTCAATAATATTAGTTACTAGCTGACCCGACAGACTTCGTCCTGTCAAAAAGATTTGTAATGTGGCAGTTTTTGTGCCTACGTATTTTAAAAAATTCTCCTGAACAGAACCATCACCCTGGTGATAGGGCGTTGTGAATAAAAAATAATTAAATAAAACATATATAAGGATTGAAAAGTAAGTAATCGCTTTATTGTTAATCATGTGAATCATAATTATTATTATTATTATCATTATATTGCTTTGTGGTATACGATGTTTTTTGTTTGATTACCTGGCGCATAGATAAACAAATCTGATGGTTTTCCAACACGGGAACAGGCAACATACAATTGACCATGTGAGAAACATGGGTTTTCTAGATTAATACCACAAACACTTAATGATTGCCCCTGGGACTTGTTTATAGTCATAGCAAAAGCAAGCCGTCAACATGTCTATAGGAAATTTGCCATTACCAATGTCAATGAGTTGTTTAGAGAATATGTTTCCAGATTGGTCATTTTGCAACTCGACACGCATATTCTTGCTTAAATGAAGTACTTTAACATGTTTCCACAAATTGGAGGACTTTAGACATGCATTGAGTTCATCAGCTGGCGTTGATCGTGGAATCACTGGCAATGTTTGACGAAAATCTCCTGCTAATAAAATCATTGCACCACCAAATCGGTTATTATTGCTACGTAGATCTTTTAAGGTTCTGTCTAAAGCCTCCAAAGATTTTTTATGTGCCATCGTGCATTCATCCCAAACAATCAATTTACATTGCTGCAAAACCTTTGCCATTGCAGAGTTCTTCGAAACGTTGCAGGTTGGAGTTTCATTGCTTTGCATATTTAATGGCAATTTTAGTGCTGAATGGGCTGTTCGACCACCTTCAAGCAAAGTTGCTGCGATTCCCGACGAAGCGAGTGCAAGTGCAATTTTATTTTGTGAGCGAATTGTTGCTAATATTAATGAAATAAAAAAAGTTTTTCCTGTACCACCAGGTGCATCTAAGAAATAAATCCCTCCAGTTTCATCATTTGTTACTTTCATAAGAGTTTCAAATACACACTTCTGTTGTTCATTTAACAGTGGAAGATTTGTTTGAATTTATTCTTTCAAAGCGTTGAGATCATACAGTCTTTCTCGATGCAACTCTTGGTTAAAAGCGTCATGCATTGGACGATTGGGCGCGGTCAGGCCTAATTGAATTAATAGTTTGTTTGACATTATCAAGCACATGTCCTCAATTGAAATCAATGCTTCATTGTAAATTTCTTCACTGATTTGTATATTTGGATTTCCCATTCTATTCCGTATTTGATACAAAATATCATCACACATATAATCTTTGTACTTCATCCACAAATCAATTGGGTTTGATGGGAAGCATGTAGATATGATTATAGAAAACAATGTTCGTATTTGATGAGTGTGTGATGATATTACAGCATCATTGAGAGTTTGATCCCAATGAGCGTCATTTTCAAGCAATTGCAAACGTTGACAGGCTTCTCTGTAGGATCCACACAATTCACCATCAACAGTTCGTAACTGTTGGAATGATGTTGGGCCACGTACATTGACTAATAGCAGTCGTAAATAAAAACATTCATCATTGCTTGTATGTACTGAATAAATCCGGCCAATCGCATCGGTGGAATATACATCTGTATATCCTGGAACTGGTTTTCCTTGTTTCCGTCGTATAAATCTCCTTGATGATTGATTCCAGGTATAATATTTTGGCATTTCAGAATATAGCAATGTTTGTGCGAAATCATCGTTTTGGCATGTCTCAAAAAAACTGGTTAATGTAGTAGATGGTGGCTGAGCAGCTCTTTGTACTGCGTTCTGTGCTGTAAAATACACTCTTTGTCCATTTTCTAAATGCACAGCTAAGTGAACAACAGAAGGGTGTCTCTCATGAATAGGAAAAGAAAATATTCGCCAAACTGCTTCATTACTACTGACATAGCGGCCCATTTGGTATTGGGTAACTTCATCATTAGAATTCCCTGCACCAATTCCAATCACAGCCATATCACTCCCTTTGGTTACATATTTGCAAATGTATTTAATCGATTTCACTGAATGGCAAGATTCAACGTTGATGTGTGCTTTGAATGTCTTTGATAAAATGGGTGAATATGGAACAATCCAACGATTATCTATTTCAATATCTTGTTAATTTAATTTGACAATTGTTGATTTTCCATTGTCTGCTGTCGATCTGCGACGATACAATGGATAACCGTCATTACCAGTAATTGTTTCCGATATTAATGTCCGTGGATATCGTTTTGAACATTTACCATCCATCATACACGGTGAATTTTGATTAAGAGTTCCACAGGGACCATGTATCATGTTTTTGATAACTACCTCATGCAATCCAGGATCTACTTGTACATTAGGGATTTCAGCTGATATCACTGCATCAACTTCATTTGGCCTTATCTTTTCAACCAACCAAATCAAAATGTGTGCATGTGGCAATCCTCGTTTCTGCCACTCCACAGAATACATCCAGCAGCGTGTCTCACCAAACACATTATGTTTTACGATGAAATTCATTAAAGATTTCAACTTTTGTCTAAAGACTCTGGCTGTAATATCATGACGATCAATGGATGATTTCCCAGGTAATAACTCCTGCTTAATTTCTATCCATTGCGGATTGCATGTAAATGTGATGAACAAATCTGCTGTACCATAATGACGAACATACGACATGGCATCTTGAGCATATTCGTGCATATGCCGAGGGCTTCCGATGTATGTTGCTGGAAGAATAGTCATCCGACCGACATTCTGTGCATTTCCATCAGTATTAATCGCATCTCGAAGGTGAATATACTCTTCAGATCGGAGTTTGGTTTGATTCAACCTGATGAATGTTAATCTCTCCGTTTCAATTTTAACATACATGTCATCAACATATTTGTGATATAATCGCCGACATTTCAATATGTGATTATCTGCATTTTCCCGAATCATTAGGCGGTATGAATAATAGTTCATTGAACTGACTTTTTTGTTGGTTTCAGAACCTGTAAACAGATTTTGTTTTAATAACATTCAAATATAAAATTAAAATACATAATATAGTGACTGAGATATTATCGCCATAGCTAAACTAATATTTTAGTTACCTGTAATGGGATTTATCATTTTTATTGATAAATCGTAGCCATCTTCACCTTGCCAAAATATAATGGGATATTGCAGTGCATCATATGAGCGGTGTGTTTCCTTTATAGGTTGTAATTGAAAATTCCGACGATGTAAAACAATATCACGGGATTCCAAGTTTTCTCCAACTACAACGATAGCAACTTCATCAATAGTTGGTGCATTAAAACGTCTTGTATGTTGACCTGCAGGTGTTTTATCAGCTCTGATTACAATTTTGTGATTATCGGATGGCATCAGATCCAGGGCAGTTTTAAACAATATAATCAATTGATTGTGTTGATGAAATAAAGTTTGTAATTGTTCTACAATAGACCTTTTTACTAAATTGTTATGTGCACAACGCAGATCAATTTCTTGTGGTGAATTGCCCATAAAATAAATTTGCAGGAATTTGTTGTCGCTATCTGACACTGGTAACAGTGAACCTGCTCTGTGATATATTTGCCCTTGTATCTGTAAATAAAAAAAATATTATGGTGTGGTATAAATTAATGGATTGTCAATGATCAAACTTAAATAATATTTGATCTTAAAAAGTATATATTTAGTTTTAACTAATATCTATCAAATATAAAATATAATAAAAGTGTCACTGAAACTGAATCACCATATAATATGATGACTAAGTGATATATTTCGTAATGATTAAGAAATTGAAGATTAGTAACACATCTTAACTTTGGTGACAGAAAATTTTGTTCGCTAAAATAATTATGAGTAACTGCTATAATACATACCTTGAAAGTTGGCATAAAATTTTCCCGAACTGCATTTGTTGCCCCAAATGAAGTCATTTGAAAGCAATTGTTATATTGTTGAATATGTGTCAAAAAGTGTATAGAATCTGTTCCTATTCCTGAAACCAATGAGTACAATGGTTCTGGTGGTGGATCCAATTGTATCAATTTCACTTTACCATTTGCGCAACACAATCCATTGGCTTCGTTTTTGTATTTTAATGCCTTACAGTGTGAGCAAACCAAGTTCATAGAACCAATAACAACACATTGGTAGTTACTGTAGTCAATTGACACATCGTAACTGAAAGCAGCTGGATTCAAACTTGCGCGATTATTAGTTGAATGTCGCGCTCGCGCTTCACGCGTTTGTGATATCCGAATTCT
Organism: Rhynchophorus ferrugineus; assembly: GCF_030347505.1. Taxonomy (NCBI): domain Eukaryota; kingdom Metazoa; phylum Arthropoda; class Insecta; order Coleoptera; family Curculionidae; genus Rhynchophorus; species Rhynchophorus ferrugineus. Next base: position 24,370,653 of record NW_027472590.1, on the reverse strand, counting down.
TTCACGTTCATTTCCGTCGTCACGTTCTTGTGCAGTACGATTAGATCGGTAATTAGCTTGGTTTATAGCATTTCTGGTTCTTCTACCTAAATTGCTTCGTCTTATAGGAGGCATATCAAATATAAATTATTTTTTCACTAATCACGAACTAAACAAACACTAACTAACTAAACACTCTGCACAAAACACGATATACGAATTTGTTTCGTGTATCACTTGACAATTCATCTGTCATCTGTCAAAAGTCATCTGTAACAGACAACTTTTTTTTTTAAATTTGATATGACTTGAACTCAAATCCTTTTAAGCCGTACGAATTGTTTTATTTATTTAAAATTTGAATTAAATTTTAAACAAATAAAAAATTTTAAATAAATAAAACAATTCGTACGGATTAAAAGAATTTGAGTTCAAGTCATATCAAATTTAAAAAAAAAAAGTTGTCTGTTACAGATGACTTTTGACAGATGACAGATGAATTGTCAACTGATACACGAAACAAATTCAAACAAAAAGGGCTATTTTTAGGGTTTTTCCAGCAATAATTCTAATTTTTCTCGCCGTAAAAACCATCCCTGAACTTCAACGAACATTTTAAAAAAAGATTTGGCCAAATTGGTCCAGGCGTTGTTGAGTTATGCGCTTAGGAACATATTTTGCGATTCATTTTTATATATAAGATTAATAAATAAATAATAAAGTTACTTGAGAATATATTTGATATGAGAGATTCACTGAGACAGCAAAAAAATTCAATTCCTACGTTCGGCATATAAACATTAATAATAGCCAAAAACTATACAGGGAGTGAGAGAAGGCTTATTGTTTGAGAGAAATAAGAGACAATCTTTGTTGTCATCTCTACTCCGTACTATTTACTGCGTGAGAAATAATACCATGGAAGGAATAACTTACCAAGTGATAATAATTGATGCTATCCAGCGGAATAAAAAATAAAGAAAATATTAAAATGACTATTAAAAATCAGCGGTTGATGATAGAAAAATTTCAGGTTTGTATCCAAAAAATAAATTAAATTTTTTTTGGGCGGACACCCCTTATTACTTAGGGGTCTAAGAAATAGTCAGTAGCCGATTATCAGACCTACTGAATATGCATAAAAAATTTCATAAGAATCGATCAAGCCGTATCGGAAGAGTATGGGAACGAACATTGTGACACGAGAATTTTAATATATATATAAGATTATTCATTAAATTCACCTTAAAATGTTTTAAATAGAATTGGACAAAAAATTTACGACCTTCTCATACGGGTGTTTGTTCTCGAAATGAATTGCCTAAATTACGTAAATATATAAGCGCCACAAAATAAATTATATATGGAGACGTCTCTCATATATAGAACTGAAGCCAAGTTTTGCTTGGAGTTGACACCAGAGGGAGCAACAACGAACTCGATAATTTTAATTGGAATTTAAAAACAGTATTTTATTTAAATGCTACTTGAATAGGATATTTGGAAAATACACTATAAATTCTAATTGAGAATATATATAGAGGGTTCTTTCAAATATTTATGACATGACATATAATATAATGTAAATAAGAACTATATAATGTGTATATTATTTTTGAAAAGGCTTTCCCAAACGTTCTGATTCTTCAAGCATTTTACATCCCACATAACTATTGTTTCATTAGGCCATGTACGTAATTTTGGTGTTATAGAAAAGTTGTAATATATATTGGTTTGCTAAATTTAATTATACTCCCGGCATCAATGATTGCTATTTATCTTAATCAAGTAACCTGATTCGTGTTCCTTGATTTAAAATCTAACTTTCTTTAATTAAAATAAAAAACATTTGTATACTGTTATGCCGTATAGTGGTGTAGGTCTATTATGTTTAGTGCTTTGCTTCATTTAGTGTTTTGCTCCAACTTCTTGATTTTTTTTGATTCTGCTACTCTTCTTACTTCGACTGGCATTTTTAAACCTCTTCTCAAATATTTCTCTTACATGTTCATGTTCAGTTAGATCTTCTGTCATTCTTTATTGCGTTGTAAGTCCCCAACAAGGGAGTTTTTTTATTTCTTTGCTTTTCTTCCTGTCCACCTTTCTTGCACCACTGACTCTTTTACTGCCTGTAACTTTCGTTTATCCTTCTTTGACAACATATAAGTCCCGCTACTAAGTGTAACAGTTGGTTTGTAAATTTCTTTGTTCTCATCAATTTTAGTTATTCTAAATATGCTTTTATTAATGAATTCGCTATTAATTGTGATATAGAAACTGAAGGGCTTTTAAGTCCCAAAATTCATTTCCATCTTCCATCTTGCAATATATACTTTTGATTTTCGTACCTAGATATCCACTTACTTCTTTTATTTATACTTCATGAAATTCAATGTATTACTTCTGGTTCTCCAAGCATTCCTGAAAAGTAATAATTCCAGGTAACGAATTTCAATAAATAGACTACTAATAATCTAAGATACGTTAAAATTTAACCAAATTGGTGATCAAAATATGTCTTATTTTTCTAATGATTTCGATAAAGCACTATACAGTTTTATAGTGCCAATTCCGAGCTAAACAGTATCCATTTCTATAAAATATTTATAAATAAAATTATTAACCTGGTTCCTTGTTCATCATTAGTTATACTAAATACTTATACATTACTTATATTAAATAGTCATTATCATTTCAGTATTTTATGTAAATCGGGAATTTTGCAGGTAGCTCATGTTTAACTTACCTTTTATGGCTATTGTTAATCTACTGTTATTCTCTTTGTCTTATGTCCCACGTGAGAACCAAAAGTTCTCCAATATATGAGGAATTAGAAATATATGAAGCAATTCATAATTGTTAATATTTTTAACATTTTTCTTTATGCACAAATTAATATATTTATTACTGCAATATTTGGTTAGTGCTTATTTTAGGAAATGCATTTACTAATTAACCTTAAAATGATGTAGAAGTTAAAACGACTAAAATTAACAGATATATCTTAATAATCTTTAGAATTACCTCTAGCAAAATTATATACTGTTTATCTAAAACTGTATCAATTACTATGACTTTATAACCAAGATAAATTTTTCATAGCTGTTCTGTATTCACCAGATATATTAAATCAAAAGCTACTTACGAGGACAGACAATTCTTGTTATTCTCTAATTTTGTTGATCTATGTTAATGTAAATTCCTCGCATATATCGCATAGATTTTTCTTTCACAGCTGTACATAGCTTCCGATAAAGTGGATACATTAATTCATATTAAGGCAGCGGGTCAACCGTGTCCAATGAAAGTAGACCCTAAAATATTTGTTTATTTGTTATACCGATCCAAACTTGCTTGATTTGAACATATCTCATTTTATAATAATTTATTTATTTGTAGCCCATATTACTCAAACATTACAAAATATTCTTTCTCTAAATCAGCTTTAACCCTGCCAAATTTCACGCCTTCAGGTGTTCCCGTTTTCCTCAAAAAGAGAGGCAAAATTTTTGGCTAAGCCAACTAATATAGATATTAATATAACTATAGTATATTCAAAGTTTTTTGTACATACGTTATCAAGATGTTTAATGTTCCTTGCCGCAATTTGTAAATTTGTTTCAGAATTAGACAATATTTTGCAATAAATATTTTTGCTCTAGTTAAAAAGAGACAACGTAGACGAATGAGCTTGTTAAAAGTCTTTCAGTCGTCAGACGTATGCAAAATTCTTGAAAGCAATAGTGATGAGTAACTGAACTAGAACTTAAAGTTGATGCTTACAAAATAACTTTAAATAGACTATAGATACTTTACCAAAAGAAAATCAAATATGTGTTATTTATTATTTGATATAAGTTTTATTATGTTTGTCAAATATCTAACCTAATATTCCGAACGGTCAAACATACGGCCTGAATATAGCCTAATTTTAGAAAAAATATAATTCAAAAGAATCTCATATTTTATGGGTATATTGAAAAATGGGGAAGTGTCCCACATATCTGGTGATGATGCCCGAAGGGGCCTTGATTTATCCTTAAGCTTAAACAGGGATCTTAGCGACATGGGAATCCTGAAAAAGCCCGGAAATTTTTATGGTGCTGGAAGATGGCTATTTTTAATATTCCTCCCGAAAAGGAGGAATCATGTTCCGTGAAAGAAAAATGAATATCTTCTCTTGGATCGTCCGACTATTTTCTTTTTATAAATCGTCCCATATCACCCCACATTTTACCGTTACTAATATAGTTTGTCAAATTTAACCAGCATATGAGTATTATTGTATATATTTACTAATATATTCTACAATAAGTTGTTATTCTAATGTTAAATTTTTCCATTAGGAAATGGGGGTTTCTTGATTTAGTAAGTTCGCTTTTTCGTAATAGATAGATTTAAACTCGTAGATCTCTAGTAATACTTATTCAACGAAGCCATACTGTAATTTCTTTCAAAGGTACGAGCCTACAATATTTTACAATTTTTAGAATAAGGAAAACTTGTTTCATTTGCTAAGTACAAAATTGTAAGGCTTTGAATATGAAGAAGCGAGAAGATTATTTTTATCATATTTTGCATTATTGTTTTTAAAACAAGGGAAAGAGTCAGCGATGTCGTCGAAATGTCACAAAATGTCAATACAAATCGTGAGAAATTAAGATACCTAATTTTTAAATGAGAAAACCTGCAATATTTTTTATAAATTAGCTATAGCTTACAATAGATATACTCAGTATATTCTTAATTTATTGCCATTATGTTCTATTGTACATTAATACACAAGCAAGGCGAGTACGATATTAATACATTACTATGTTTTTCCAAATTAAAATTAAATTAAATTACTTATGCTAAAGTTAAGGATACACTTATACTTTAAACAAGTTCGTGTAGTTTGGTTCGCTTCAATCTTTTGATTTCCCGCCTGTTGTATAGTAGCTGAATTGTTTTCACATTTCTGTAGTTTAGCAACCTTATTTCATGTTTTAAGGCTAAATCTTGGATCACTTCATGTATCCATTTGAAATCAAGCACATCGAGCAGCTCTTCGTTGGTTACATAGCGATAAACTTTGGTAATTAAACTTTGTTTTCGCTGCCTTGAATTACTAGTTGGTTTGCTGATTCAGTTGCACTCCACAAGTCCAAATTGGCTTGATGATTGACTGATGAACTACTCTCTATAATTTTAGGTCAAGCTAAGAGTATCTTTCGACCAACTAGTACAGTTGCTTGACTTTGAGTCTAATCTGCTCTGCTTTTTGTCTAACATGATGTTAACAACTTCGATCGATATGTATTCTGAGGTGTTTAGCTGATTCTGCTTGAGGAGTCGGGCATCCGAGTGATATAATTATGTTAAGTTTTTGTCATTTCCTCGCAACTCAATATTAACATGGATAGATTTGGAGCTATTAAGATGTATTTTCCAGTATCTGGTCTATTTGTAGGTCATTTTGACCGGTACTTGTACTTTTTATACAGCCTTAGACATCAGCAGCCTCACTGTGTGCCTCCTGTGGAAATCCAACTGAAATAAATTTAAGTGTTAAGAATGTCCATTCATACGAGACCCTAAATTTTATTTCCAAAATATGTGACTCCACCAGTCGACGGTAATTACACTGTAGCAATTTGCTTGTTTTTTTTTAAGATTAATCCATTTTTAAGATTAATTTAAGGTCAAAGGCTTGTGAGACGTCCAGGAATATTGAGGGGCAGTATTTCTTTCCTTCGAATGCCTTTTCAACCACCGCTGTTAATCCATGTACTTGGTCGATTATGGAGTGTTGTTTTCGTAATCAAAACTAGAAATCTGGTATTTCTATAAATGGTTTAATACGTTTTAACAGCAATCAGTTCCATCCAATCAGCAATCATTCAGTCAACAATTTCTCAAATAATTTTGATATTGCAGGTAGCAGCGAAATAGGCCTGTAAGATCCAATTTGCTCTGCGGTTTTTTTATTTATTTACACTAAGTTTTTTTTTTGTATTAATTTTATTTATTAGTTATTGTCGACTAACTTGTCTTTACATTGACTGCTATAGGAGGACCCACTGTCTTCTACATAGTCCCTTTTGAAATAAAAGTTAGTAACACTTTTCAGTGTTTTTAGTTCCAAAGCTTGGAGTTTTTCCAACAGTAAGAATGTCCGAAAAAAAATTTACATAATTTTATGGTTTTCCAGGTGTCAGAGTCGTAATTTTTTCTTTTCAAGCCCTTTTCAAATATTCCAGACGTGTTTTAATCGAACTTAATCAAATTGGTGAGTTTTATAATTGCCTTTCTCTTTATATTGTTCAGCCGCTGTTCGGTTACTAAGTCAATGCGTGTTGCTTATGTGATTGATGTCACTTGTTATGACTTTGAAGGCCTCTTTTTGTTTAACAAGTTTTGGACGTGCTGGTCGATAGATTTGGATGTAAACTCAGTTTAATTTGACCAAAATTTTTTTCTTAATGATTGGCAAACTCTTCAGCTTTTTGTTTTGTTGCGTGCCCAATATCGCCCTAGTTCTCTAATGGGTTTACAGTGCACATTTGATCGCTTTATATTTTTAGTAGCCACCCAGAGTGAATACTGTATCCTTGTCATCCGTTAAATTTCTGAGATAGTTATTTATGGATTCATATTTGATTCCAATATTTGCCTTTGAAATCCTAGAGTTAGATTCGCTAACCTATTTTTATTTTCGGGTATTCTATTCTGTTACCATTTTTGTTTTAGTTTTGGGTTTTAGCTACCATTTTATTTCGTGTATTTGATTCTTGTGATTTTCTTTTGAGGTTCAGGGATATCATTAGTAGTAGTTGGCTGGATATCTACAGCACGTTTTTCTTCTTCCGAGTTTAATGGTTCAGTTAGCGGTACATTCAGCTGAATTCGACTGAGAGAGTATTAGATGAACCCTCATAAAAGGGATCAAAATACATAAAACTTTTATATTACACATCCAATTTTGAAATTCTCTTTCGCACACTTTTAAAAATAAACACACCCCTTCCGATTGACAAATATAAACTGATAAATATACCGATGCCCCATTCAATTAAAACAGCTGACCGTGATCGAAGATATATCCAGTTTAATATTGACATTTGAGGACGGCAATTATTTCTTGAACAACACGTTTGGCAATCGCGTTCAACACATCAAACAGCAAATAAAGGTGAACGAGAAGGCTCATGCGCAAACTGGAAAGGGAAAATACAACCGCGGAAATATAATTGACAGGGGAACAAAATAATGAAGACATATTACCTGCACGTGGAAAATTTGGAAATTGATTTATGATAATATGATACCATTATGAAATTAGGGAAATTATATTAATTATTGTTGGAAAAAATTGCCACTGTTTCGCAAATTATGGTATAATGGATCGATATATGCAGATATTTAGTTAAAGTTCCACACATTACATGAGTTAATTTAATTGAATTTTATGATTTCCAAATGATTGATGATTTTGCATCAAAAAGGTATTAACTATTAAAATCATGCAATGATATATACATTACCGTGCAAAACTTTGAAACAACCCTATGTTTGATTGACTTAATAATGCTATAACAAATATTTAAATAAACATGTTGTTATTGGAGATTATTACTTTTGAAACTGTGCTTATCTCATAATCAACAAAATTACTAATTTGTGATTACACGTGTCTTGTGAACACAATAGCTACTAACAGATCAATTAAAAAGTACCCGGCATATGTCCCTTCAAGGGTGATGCTCTGATTATAGCGACTCTCCAACTTTCCGATACCGGTTTTGTAGAACGATTTGTCTTTTGCTTCAAAATAGGCTTCAATTTCGGCGATTACCTCTTATTTCGACAAAAATTTCTTCCCTTCGAGCATTCCTTTGAGATATGAAAACAGGAAGTAGTCACTGGATGTCAGATCTGGAGAATACGGCTGATGAGAAAGCAATTAGAAGCCCAATTCATGGATTTTTCCCATCGCTTGCACTGACTGGTGATAAGGTGCATTGTCTTGGTGAAGCATCACTTTCCTTTTCGTCCTTCAAACGGTCCATTAAAACTATGTATTAGTCGTTGTTGATGGTCTCTCCTTTTTCAAGGTAGCCAATAAAAATTATTTTATGCGCATCCCAAAATACAGACGCCATAACTTTGCCAGTCGACTGTTGCGTTTTCCCCCGCTTTGGAGCGGGTTCGTCGTGTGCAGTCCACTCGGATGACCGTCGATTGGACTTCGGAGTGAAATGATGGAGCCATGTTTCATCCGTTATCATATATCAATCTAAAAACTCGGGTTTGTTACGCTTGATCATCTTCAAACAAACACACATATTCGTGAATGATATGATGTACACGTTCAGTTGATGTCTATAGAGTGTCTGCTATTTCATTCAATTTTAACTTACGGACATTCAAAATAATTCTGTGATTTTTTAAAATGTTTTCGAAGTAACAACCTCCCTTTTGGGCGTCCACTGCGTTCACCGTCTTCGGTGCTCATCCTTGATGGTTGATTTTCCTGGGACTGTGTTCAGATACTCGGCATCAAGCCAAGTTCTTGCTTCAACTGTATTTTTTCCCTTCAAAAAACAATATTTTATCAACACGCCAAATTCCTTTTTATTCATTATTTTCACAATAACAAAAAATTGTTTCACTCAAAATGCTATAATTCACTAACATGATCCGACCGCTGTCAATTTATACACGTATCTTTTGAGGGTTAGGGCTACTAAAAACCTTTGGATTTAATTCTAGTAGCGCCATCTATCTGTCAGGCCGGGAACATTTCAATTGACCTGTTAAATATTACTCTAACATTTGAATAAGATTTGTTTGTAACAAATTTTTGGTTTCCTTATATTGCTTTTAAACTTTTGAAGGGTATAGATGTGTTTTGGATAATAGTTCGACTATTTTATTGTAATAGTACATTAATTGTAACTTATCTCAATCTTGTTTAAAAAAATAATCATATACTGCACAAAACCATGTTATTATTTAATATTTTGGAGTCCCGAGTATTTAACTTGTGGAATTAACATAAATATGAGTATTTTGATTACGAAATTTACGTCCCATCAACATTTCAGGAAAACGCCTTAGATTACAAAGTAATTAAATTTAAATACTTTATAAATCGCTGGCGGGGCTAATCTAAATGCTGATTTTATAAAAGATAAACATTAAAAATCCGGACGAGCTGAATTTTATTATTTTACAAAAATAATCATCCTATATTGTTATTTTATAAGGTAATAAAACGTAATTATATTTATAGTTAGTACTATAAACTTCTACATACACGGATTGATGATTCGTACTAATGAAGATAACAACATTCTCGGATGCCGTCAACATTTTATCAATACATTGTTGATATGTGTGTGAAAATTGAAAGTGAGTTATCGCGATATATTAAGTTTAATCAAGCAAAACTTCATTCAGAAGACTATAGTTCACTCGAAGTTTTTTGTACATACGTTATCAACATTTTTAACGTATTGCCTGTCGCATTTTTTAAATTAGTTTTAGAATCAGACAATATTTCCTTCTCATTTTATATGTCTGATTAGTTCGAACGCGTAAAGGAATGAGCATGTCAAAGTCGTCCGGTTGTCAAACGTATGCAAAATTCTTGAGCATTAATGATTAGAAGTTATAACTTAAAAACCTATAAACTATTGTAGCTGTGTAATTAACTGTAGTTTTTAGATGTACTATAATGTTGAAATAAGTTATATTTGATAACATTTTTGTTGATTATTTTATTTAAATTAAAATTTTGGTGTATGTCAAAGTCAAACTGAACTAAAACTCATAGTTGATCATCATTGCGACGTTTTGACGTCACAAATTTATATGACGTGTGTAAAAAATAACTTTGATTATATTATATATCTATTTGCTTGATGTTATCATCATAAAGTAGGTGGAAGATCTGGAATAATTTTTATAAACAGTTAGTTAGTATCACTTTTGTGCGCACATACTATCGACCAGATCTGTGCAATCCAAATTGGGATTAAATTAAACTTTTGTTCTTCCCAGGTTAATTGTCAATGTATCACAATGATTATCAGCTGTGTTAAAAAAATGCTGATTAACTTAATTGCACATCATTCGGTATGAAAAAGGACGTTTGAACAAGGCAAGCTCTGTTGGGTCTGGTGTATATATTAGCTCTATACTGCTAGATATATCAGATATACCAGAAAGTTATTACCGGTTTTACTAACAGATGTCGCTAGGCTTAAGTATGTTATGATTTGACACTAATGTCATTTTATTATACTAACATAAAGTGTGTAAGCTATACCCGCAGAGAAATAGAGATTTAACTGTATAGGAAATTTTGGGGAAATGATTCACAACGTCCAACATCTAGATGTCGCTACTTTTAACTTATTACTTGCTTTAATCGCTATGCTAACAGCATCGACGGGATCTGATTGGCTCACTTCGTTTCTATGGTTTTAGAGATTATTAGTTCAGTAGTATAAGTTAGTACTACAATAAGTAAAGCGAATTCTTGATCTAGGAAGATTTTGCTTGCTGCTGCGTGCTGTTGTATACCCGGATGCGCAGATGGTAAATAAATGTAGAATCGTTTTCCTTTGATGAAGTATGTGGCTGCCTTTAATAAATGATACATAATGTTGGAAATTTCAAAATGCCTCTATTAAGTTTCTGAGAAATGTATGATCATTACAGCGTGTTTTGTTGTTGTAAGTTGGTAGTCTTGGATTAATTATTCGATAGTTGCAACTCAACTAAAATAATAGCTATTAATCGAAGTTCAATAACAAATAATTTTGGCGCAAAGGGAATCAGCAGCTAATATTGCTTACAATTTTTTCCAAGGTAAGAACAAATTTGTTAAAGGGTCATCAATTAAAAAATTAATAATTATCTTGTGGGGGTTCAATTCATTAAATTAAAAAATATGTAATTATTCAAATAAATATATTGGCTCAAGCCTACTTAACCAAGATAGTTTAGAATTTTTTTTGGATCTGTTAGAGCTCATGGATTTAGGAATATACATCCTTCAGTTAGTGTGTTTATGAAATCATTTAATGTGCTCATCATAATTTTTTTTTCATCTCGATCACCTTTAGAAAATTGTGAAGAGTATGAACATGAGGGCTCTTTAGATTATTTACATTCCATACTAACGGGGTATGTATCATCAAAAATATCAAACCATTTTTCTTACAGGTGCCTATAATGAAGATTTAAATTGACCAGTTAAATTACGTGAATGGCCGATTGTAACTCCATCTTGATGTTGGGCAAAGCAAAACTTTTTTCAGAGATCCCTATTGAGTTTTCTGTCTATTGCTCTATGACTATACATGTTTGTTATTCGTTTGCTTGTAGAAATTTACAGTGGGCATCCTCTAAGATTAAAAAGTATATGAGAGTTGGTCTCGAAAATTCAAAAAAGGTGAGTTTAATGTACAAGACGCTTATAAATAATTATTAAACAACCTGATCTAACAGTTAAATTCGAACGAAACAAAATGGACGACATACTGTTGCAACAAAGAGCAGCAAAAGCGAGTCCCAGAGTCAAAGTGACCCTATCTCAGCTCGAATGGGATGTTCCTCCACTTTCAGCGTAGTCACCAAGACACAGAGCCTTTTGAATACTACTTGTTTAGGTCGATGCAACATACCATGGCTGGCATGTGGTTTCGAAATATTGATGAAGTGATATATTGAATCGCTTACTAACCAACACCTTTCTTTCGATACGGTACCGTCCTGTCCTCCTAAAGTAGAATATGCGTTGATTTTATTGATCCTGTACCATTTCCCAATATATGCATTTTAAAAGTGAAGGAATTATCAGAACAAAAATCAAGCAACTATATATAATAAAATTTAATTTTCATCTATTCCGAAGAGAATATCTTAGTGTGGCAATGCTTATAAATACATTTAATCATCTATTATAAGCAGCTAAATTATGGTTATTATAGCACTGAATTCGCCGTATCGAACAACATTATAGTTAGAGCATATTGAATTGGCTATAAATATCGTAATTATGGTTTATTGAATTATATTAAATATTACTATTTATGTAGGTTTAACAATGTTAATTCAAACACGCCCTGCAATAGTTAATTATTGTGTTTATTTTGTTGCTTGAAGTGAGGTTCATTGTATAATTTTATATTTATTATGTAATCGTTAATTAGATTACATATTAGAATTTTTGGTTAAGAAGGAGAAGCTTAGTATAGTACACTAACACTTCCAAAAAACCATCCAATACACGACATCAAAATGTCTAACGTCAAAACATCACACGATGGCCCTATCAAATGAGAATCAATGAGTTTCGATATGTTTTGATACAGGCATACCAAAGTAATAATGTAAATAACGTTATGAAATAATTATAGAGTTATAAAATATGATTTATTTTAACGTTGTAGTACACTAATACATATATGATCGAAGTGCTGTTAATTATACAGACACAATAGTTTGTAGGTTATAGTGGTTTCATTATATATACATTAAACTCTTTTTCTTATCACCTAGGGAATAGAGCTCTAGGAACTATTTTATGTACTAGTATCCAAGTATTATATTTTATTTTCATTAGAGAGCATATTTAACTTTTCATAATTAGTTCTCGTTTCCTTTATTCCTGTGTTCCCTTGTGAAGTAATTTTAATATTAGCGTATTTTTCATTAGCTTATTCTGTTACTGGTTTAATTACTGCATTCTCCCTAATACATTTGCCATAAAAATAAATAAATAGTCCACATTGTGCACAAGCTTATAGCAAAAAAGTTTTATTAAAATACTATCACTTTCACTATCGGAATCAATGGGAATTATGTGAAGTGCCAAATTATTAATTACTAATCTCTCGAACATTTGTTTACACTTAAACTATTTATCAATATCTTCTTCTGTATATCTGATGGAGTTAACTCAAATCAAAGGTGTTACAAAAATTGAATTACGTTGAACACAAAACTATATATATTTACCGAGTGATATAACACTGACTTAGCTGTAGATATAATGCCATGCCTGTTTTTACCATTAACAATAATATATGTGCATTGAATTATTAAAAAATATTATGGCTATCAAACCCTAAATAAAATTTATTCCATCAAATTTTGTTGTCTTTACATTTTTATTAGCCTCTTAGCAAAAGGTAAATATTGTGAAACATCCATGCTTCGTTTAGATACATAAATTGAAATAATAAATCTTCCTTCATTTTATTATGTGCTTTTAAAAATGGTATTATTTAAAAACAGTGTTTATATAAACGATTTTTTATATTAGTATCAACATTCACGCCTCTAACAAATTTTATTCGCAATTTTTATTGGCCCCAATTAAATTATTACCGATTAGAGGGGCGCTTTGGATAAATACTGAAATGTAATTGTAACTGTTACTACGTACAAAATGGTGAAGTATCTGTAGGTAACGCCAGGTGAGAATTTACCGGTCTTAATTGACGAGAATCTACGATTTAACGGATACTACACGTGTCAAATAATACAGTGTACGCTTTCTTGTAAGCGCTGATGAAACTAGTTGCTTGTTTTGATAAAATGTTTAGTCTCCATGGTGTTCTTTCATAGTAGATAAAACTCTACAGTTGATATGGCTGTTGTTTAATATTTACTTCACAGTTAAAAATAACTTTACAGTTAAAACTAATCTCTCTATCTGCTGAACACTATATATTTTACCTCTGATTTTACTCCCTTGGTTTCCTCATGGCCGTAGAGGGCTCTAGATCAAACACGTCTTTCTGCAGATTGATATCCTGAGATTGGAAATATCGGTCCAATCCTGGCTCTCTTCTCTTGTTAGTTATGTTCCCATAGTTTCATATTTCAGGATTTTTAAGGTCAACACTGCTCTCAATATTGGTATACTTACTGTCACAACCCGGAATCTCCAAGCATGTTAAATTATTTAGGTAATCCGTCAGCTTCAATGCGTTTCTCTCCCCTTATCTAGAGTAGCTTTTTAATAAGAGCGAAATAAATAAATATGATATATTTATATAAAGATATATATGTGCATCGAAAACATATTACAATAAAAAAGCATTGATGTTTAACAAACAATAAATAAACTTAGTTATAATCGCACATCAGCCCTTAATATTTACAGGTCAATTGAAAAGTCTCCGGCCTGACACATAGATAGCACTACTAGAATTAAATCCATATGTTTTTTTAGTTAGCCCTAACCAATAAAAGATGCGTGTATAAATTCGACAGTTGTCGTATCACTAGATGGTGAATTACAAAAATTTGATTGAAGCCTTTGACTTTTGTTATTATGAAAAAAAAAATGGATAAAAAGGAATTTCGCGTGTTTTCTTGACTTTACCCCGAGTTTCCGGACACCGCACCAGGGAAATCAAACAATAAAGTATTGGTATGCAAAATTTAGGCGTGGTGAAATGAACACCGAAGACGGTGAACGCAGTGGACGCCCAAAATAGGTTGTTACCGACTAAAACATTTAAAAAATCCACAAAATGATTTCGAATGACCGTAAATTGAAATTAAATGGAACAGCAGACATTATAAAGATATTAACTGCACTTGTACATTATATCATTCACGAATATTTGGGTATGAGAAAGCTCTGTAAAAAGTGGGTGCCGCGAGAGCTCACTTTTGACCAATAACAACGACGAGTTGATGGTTCGGTACAGCGTTTGAATATGATCAAGCCTAATAAACTCGAGTTTTTGCATCGATATGTGACAATGGATGAAACATGGCCCCGTCGTTCCACTTCGAAGACCAATCGACAGTCATCCGAGTGGACGCACACGATGATCACGCTCCAAAGCATGGGAAAACGCAACAGTCGGCTGGCAAGGTTGGCGTCTGTATTTTGGAATGCGCATGGAATAATTTTCATTGACTACCTTGAAAAAGGAAGGACCATCAACAGCGACTATTACATGGCGTTATGAAGGACCGTTTGTAGGATGAAATTGCCGAAAAACGGCCGCATTTGAAGATACAGTTAGTGCTGCTTCACCGAGACAATGCACCGTGTCACAGGTCAGTGATAACGATGGCAAAAATTCATGAGTTGGGCTTCGAATTGCTTCCTCATCTACCCTATTCTCCAGATCTGGCCGCCAGCGACTATTTCCAATTTTCAGATCTCAAATGAAGAGGTGATCGCCGAAACTGAGGGCTATTTTGAAGGAAAGGACAAATCGTACTACAAAAAGGTTATCGAATAGTTGGAGGGTCGCTATAATCAGTGTATAACCTTTGAAGGGAATTATGTTGAATAAAAAAAATAATTTTGCCAAAAAAATGTGTTACACTATGGTAAGCCGGGGATTTTCCAATTGACCTGTTAGTCCACGAAACATTTTTTTCCCAAATTTTACCTATTAAATAATCGTTATTTTTTTAAAGATTACTGGAAGACTTTCCAAAACAAAGTTAGATATAATATGTACTCAAAATAAATCTGCGTGATATTGTCGCGAATAATATTATGTACCCATTGTACGCATTAAATCATTCTGATACATTATTCAACAATGCCCGAACAAGGCTTGAAACCTGTAATAATAGAAAACCGATTATAACCTCTCGTGAAATCGATCCATATATCAAAAGTAACATTCGCCATGGAATCGATAAATTGTTTCCCCTCAATCATTAAAGCAAATCGACCATTAAAACTCAAATATGCTGCGGGCAAAACACGTGTAATTCATCCTAATTCTGGATTGATATTCATAGAGACGATGGAGGCTGAAAATCGGCAACGAGCCTTAACTAGTAAAAATTATAACATTCGAATATAGCTACGCCATATATTGTAGAGTTTCACAATAATACCTGTAGTTTCATCAAATTTCATGGCTATATATTTTGAAAACATTTTTCGCCTTTTTGATACAAACAACATCCTAAAAATATTCGTATTCAGAGATGAATTTAACGAATATCAATGCCAAACTGCTTTAAGGTTTATAGCATATAGACGAAACTAAACATTCAACAAAAAATGGAATATATTTCAAGAGGAAATCTTATGAGCTCTTTGCTGACCAATTGGAAAAATATTGTTATTGTCCATTTTCAAAAATAAAATACCACTCTGATGTAGTCTCTTCCGAATATTAGCTTCTTTCTGAATCATAGAGTATAATGTTTATTTCTGTTAGCATGCCTATAGAATAATTTGAAAGGATTTACAACAGATAGTGTTACTGTGTATTAAATTTCATAGGGCATTATTTTAACCAACGTTATGTTGAAGCCTCACTGACAGATATCACTTTTCGGCATCTGTCATCTCGTCGAAGTGTAAACAAAAACTTTTTCACTGTGTTGAAAATTTCTTAATTGTATGGAGAGAATTGCATTTACAGGAGGAGTACCAGCAAGGACGAAACATTATTATTATTAAGCATGCCAATGCTCGACCTCATATTGCAAAACCGACAAACACGTACTTGGAAACATTAAAATGTGAAGTTCTACCCCACCTGCTGTATTCTCCAGACACTGTTCGTTCTTATTGCGATTTGTTACGACATATTAGTTGTGGCTCATCCAAACAGCACTTCACTTCTTATGAAGATACATAAATATTGGTCAATTCCTAGTTACCCTCAAAAGATCGTCCGTCGTCTGTTCAAGATAGAATCCCTACATTGCGTGGAAGAAGGGAAAAAGTAGCGACTGTCGATTGAAAGCACTTTGAATAAAATACATTGCATCGATTTTTGACAATAAACCTTCAAATTATCAAAAAAATCTTTTAAAAGTAATTTGTAGGATTGACATAATT
Organism: Rhynchophorus ferrugineus; assembly: GCF_030347505.1. Taxonomy (NCBI): domain Eukaryota; kingdom Metazoa; phylum Arthropoda; class Insecta; order Coleoptera; family Curculionidae; genus Rhynchophorus; species Rhynchophorus ferrugineus. Next base: position 24,353,837 of record NW_027472590.1, on the reverse strand, counting down.
ATTATTTTTGATTTAATTGGTACAAAGACGTATAAATATAAATGTTGATAGCTCGAAACATAACATGATCGCAATCTTCTTAAGGCAACATGGGAAAAATTACAATTTAATTGGCGATCAATATCTTGTCAGAATATAATAATGTCGGGATTTTTTTTTATATTCTGTCCCCGAGGACTAGATTAAAGCAATGCTAATAATTTATTTTTCCGATATGAGTATCATGTTGCGCTAGTTTATTATCGAATTTTGAACATCTGGATCAGTTTCGTACGAGATATACGTCGAAAATTAAAATATAAAGGATCAGTATGGAGCAAAATATGCCTCAATATAAAACAAGTTGATTAGAATTTTTTAATTAATAATTGAATTATAACACATAAACCTTATTATCGACCAACAATCAGTGTCTTCAAAATCAATTCCCAAGCCAAATTAGAAAAACTGTGTTAAAAAGAAGCTAGCAAAACAATAGTGAATCTAATCGAAGGTTAGAAGAATGAATAGTTCGGTGAAACACTTGTCTATGTTTATAGCTGGTGTGCACCACTGGAGGGACATTCATCAATCGCTAGTTAAGTTTGTGTCTGAAATCGTGCATCTGGGTTTTAAGAATAATCTTAAGAAGAAATAATAAAGATATTTCCTACCTAGAGGCATACAAGGATTACTTGCTATGGAAAGCAACTCGGACATTTTAAAGGCCAATTATTAAAGTACCGCCTATTAAATATGATCTAAATGAATGGGTTCGACGTAAAGATGAAAGAGCTGAATTATTCTGAGAGCATTTAACTAACGTATTCCAACCGAACGATATAGAATCTACAATAGATATAAATATTGTTTAGCCCGATATAGCTGTTAATCTGATTTTTCCAATGGAAGTCACCACAGAAATTGACAGGAACCTCAAGCTCCTAGAATTGATGATATTTCACCTGGGTTCTTAAAAGAGCTGCGGAATATATCTCGATGGTAGGTTAAATTGGATTAGTTTTATGTTAATTTGGGAAATACATACTGATGTATTAATCATGTACTCGTACTTGCCAAGTACAACAGAACAGTAGTAATAAGTTAATTTCTAAATTTAGATTATATTAAGCTTATATAATGTAAGATATATTAATAACCAACTTGCACGTTGTAATGTTTGTGTGGTTTATTTTTGCTTTAACTTTTTTTATTGTAGAGCGGGCTCTCTCTTGTGTGGGTCTAATTACACTGACTGCAGTGTAATACTCTAATAGCTTAGTATGTTTTTTCGGTAACATGTTCTGCAGGTTATGAAATAAGCCATGGTGCCGTAGTTTATCGAAGGCTTACACTACATCTGAGTATAAAGTTGAACACATATTTTCACCCTAACAGGCTTCTTCAATTGCATCTGTTATTCTATACACCTGGTCAAATTTTGTATGTTTGTTAATAAACCCAATAAAGAGATAAAAAATTAAATACCATATTTGTTTGCATTCGGTTATGTCTAACTCTGTAAACTACGAAGGTGATATAGGATTTATAGAGGCAAGGCGGTATCTCATGTCCATCTTAGTAACTCCATCGAGATTGTCTTTTTTTTGTTTGTGTCTGAAATCGTGCATCAGGATTTTAAGAATAATCTTACGAAGAAATAATAAAGATATTTACTACCTAGAGGCATACAAGGATTACTTGCTATGGAAAGCAACTCGGACATTTTAAAGGCCAATTATTAAAGTACCGCCTATTAAATATGATCTAAATAAATGGGTCCGACGTAACGATGAAAGAGCTGAATTATTCTGAGAGCATTTAACTAACGTATTCCAACCGAACGATATAGAATCTACAATAGATATAAATATTGTTTAGCCCGATATAGCTGTAAATCTGATTTTTCCAATGGAAGTTACCACAGAAATTGACAAGAACCTCAAGCTCCTAGAATTGATGATATTTCACCTGGGTTCTTAAAAGAGCTGCGGAATATATCTCGATGGTAGATTAAACTGGATTAGTTTTATGTTAATTTGGGAAATACATACTGATGTATTAATCATGTACTCGTACTTGCCAAGTACAACAGAACAGTAGTAATAAGTTAATTTCTAAATTTAGATTATACTAAGCTTATATAATGTAAGATATATTAATAACAAACTTGCACGTTGTAATGTTTGTGTGATTTATTTTTGCTTTAACTTTTTTTATTGTAGAGCGGGCTCTCTCTTGTGTGGGTCTAATTACACTGACTGCAGTGTAATACTCTAATAGCTTAGTATGTTTTTTTGGTAACATGTTCTGCAGGTTATGAAATAAACCATGGTGCCGTAGTTTATCGAAGGCTTACACTACATCTGAGTATAAAGCTGAACACATATTTTCACCCTAACAGGCTTCTTCAATTGCATCTGTTATTCTATACACCTGGTCAAATTTTGTATGTTTGTTAATAAATCCAATAAAAAGTTGAAAAAATTAAATACCATATTTGTTTGCATTCGGTTATGTCTAACTCTGTAAACTACGAAGGTGATATAGGATTTATAGAGGCAAGGCGGTATCTCATGCCCCTATTAGTAACTCCATCGAGATTGTCTTGTTATATTGTGTGCAAGTCATTTCTTCTTTTTATTTTATCCTAACATTCTGTCATGTCGATAACCCCACACCAATGTTAAGACACACCCTTCTAAATATATGTATTTGAAATCTTTTCGTTATATATTACATACAATTTTGCAGATGTTACCAATAATGTTAGTAGTTATGGTTTATTTTTGCATATAAGCATAATAAAACAAAAAGATAGTTCTATAATAATAGTTCATATAAAATTACTAGCACTATAATAATTTTAAATGCAATAAAATATTTCTTTATTTCCATTACTTATTATAGTATATATATTTTTTCGATCGCGAGCCAATCCAATAAATTCTGCTTAAAGGCCTATAATGGAATTTGTACCATGTCTAGTTTTTAAGTTTTCTATCTATTTCTACATGACACTATTTTATATATTAACTATTTATTATATATTTTATATATAAACTATTTTCGTTTCTAAAAGTTTTTTAGATGATAGAAGATTAGTATTAATTGATAAAACAGATCATTTAAAAAGTCCCTGACCTACCACAGTAAAACTTATTATTTTGGCAAAATTATTTTTTTTATTCAACATAATTCCATTCAAGGGTGATACACTGATTCTAGTGAGCCCCCAACTTTTCAATACCATTTTTGTAGAACGATTTGTCCTTTGCATCAAAATAGGCCTCAGTTTCAGCGAGCACCTCTTCATTCGACGAAAATTTCTTCCCAGCGAGCATCCCTTTGAGATCTGAGAACAGAAAATAGTCGCTGGGGTTCAGGTCTGGATAATACTGTGGATGAGGAAGCAATTCGAAGCTTAATTCATGGAATTTTGCCATCGTTTTTACTGACGTGTGACACGGTGCACTGTCTTGGTGAAGCACCACTATCTTTTTCTTCAATTGCGGTCGTTTTCGGCGATTTCTTCCCTTCCACAGTCCAATAACGCTATGTGATAGCCGCTGTTGATGGTCCCTAATTTTTCAAGGTCGCCAATAAAAATTATTTCATGCGCATTCCAAAATACAGATGTCATAACCTTGCCAGCCGACTGTTGCGTTTTCCCACGCTTTGGAGTGGGTTCATCGTGCGCAGTCCATTCGGATGACTGTGGATTGGACTTCGGAGTGAAATGATGGAGCCACGTTTCATCCATTGTCACATATCGACGCAAAAGCTTGGGTTTATTACGCTTGACGATCTTTAAACACTACTCCGAATAATCAACTCGTTGTTTTTTTATCAAAAGTGATCTCGTGCGGCACCCACTTGGCACAGATCTTTCTCATACTCAGATATTCGAGAATGATATGAGGTACACGTTCTGTTAACACCTTTAGAGTGTCTGCTGTTTCATTCATTTTCAATTTACGGTCATTCGAAATCATTTTGTTTTTTTTTCATGTTTTCGTCGGTAACAAGCTCTTTTGTGCGTCCACTGCATTCACCATCTTCGGCGCTCATTTCACCACGTCTAAACTTAGCATGCCAATTCTTGATGGTTGATTTTCCTGGTATAGTATCCAGAAGCCAAGTTTTTGCTTCAATTATATATTTTCCTCTCAATATTTAATCAATAGGCGAAATAATTATCCGACAGCTGCCAAATTTATACGCGCTATATATATATATATATATATATATATATATATATATATATATATATTATATCCTAGTAGCGCCATCTATGTGGCAGGCCGGAGACTTTTCAATTGACCTGTTATGTTATATATTTTTTATCCGGAACATTTTTTGTTAAGGAGGTAGAAAAGCTATAACTAAAGGAAAATTGTTCTAAGTATAGCTTTTCTCGACTCATCAGTTTTGATTAATGCCACGAAGAAAAGCTATTTATTCAAAACTTTAATAAATTCCAGTTTAACCTTAGTTACAGTCGCCACTTGCCGTAGATTTCTGGTATTACAAGTGGTAAAATATTGGAAAAGTTTCAACGTTCGTTTCCCGATCTCGAATTTACATTACCAATGAAAAGTATCCCGTTGTCAGAAGACATTTTCCGGATATTGCACCGCCAAAAACTATCGTAATAAGTTTCATAACCATTTTATTGAAGTCGGTAAAATAAATGATTTGATTCTTGTTCGCATACTTTATGTTTATACTATGTTTCAAACATTAACTGTGTTTTATATACATTAGTTATCTGCAAGTATTTTAATCAACGATATCTATAGGGAAAAAAGGGAAATATTAATATAAAGAACCTATACCCTCTTTAGTGTTAAATTCTTTAAAATTGAATTGTTGTTATTCATTACTTTTGTTTTCCTATTTTAAAAAAGCCTATAATAAACTTGTGTGATAAACTATATACCATATGATAAACTTATGGTGACGCCGCTCCTTCATATTCCTATTTGTGTTTTTTCCCCGCTTTTTGTCCCTCCATTATTAGTTTGTTCTGTTCGACTGTCAATTTATATCATCAAATTTCAAACATCAACAAGAAATGTATATATTAATACACTAAGCTAAAATGTTGCATCCCTTTTAAAGTAATACTAGTGACCGTCCAGTGGTCTCTTTACTCCATAATAGAGTAAAAAGAATAATTTAAAAATTATGTTTTATGTTATTAAAACTTGTTTTAAAAACATTATATATATATATATATATATATATATATATATATATATATATATATATATATATATATATATATATATATATGTATAAGTTTATATAATAAGTTTTTTTCTATGTTCTTGAAAATTATGTAGTTTTTTTCTGAAAAAAAAAATTTAATGACTTTCTGGTACACCTGGTATAACCCTAACTATGGTAAATTCTACAAATTTTCTTATAAATTCCTTTTAAAGGTGAAAAACTAATCTGAATGAATGCGAGCAGTTAATATTTTGAAATATATTCTGCTTTCCATCAGATTTAAAAAATGATAAAACTTTCCTAAATACTTCCGATACACAACTCGTTGGCGATTCATCTCCTATATTGATTATTCGGAATTTCACAAACAAGCTGTTGAAAGAAACCAGGCAGAACGCCTGTCATCCTCCATTTGTTAAGCGGGACGGGATGGATGTTAATTTACATTCCCAATAAAATCTGAAATATCAATTGATGAGCCGGCGCCATGTGATACGGATTTTTTTTAATACCAATTCAGATCCGGTTAATTTTACATTTATTTTGTGGTATTTCTATAATGGATTTTTCTTTATGTGAAAATTATTAATATAGGCGTTTTATATCTTATATATAAAAATGAATCGCAAAATGTGATGGTAAGCGCATAACTCAACAACGCCTGGACCAATTTGGCCAAATCTTTTTTTAAAATGTTCGTTGAAGTTCAAGGATGGTTTCTACGGCGAGAAAAATTAGAATTATTGCTGGAAAAACCCTAAAAAAAGCCCTTTTTGTTTGAATTTGTTTCGTGTATCAGTTGACAATTCATCTGTCATCTGTCAAAAGTCATCTGTAACAGACAACTTTTTTTTTAAATTTGATATGACTTGAACTCAAATCCTTTTAAGCCGTACGAATTGTTTTATTTATTTAAAATTTTTTATTTATTTAAAATTTAATTCAAATTTTAAATAAATAAAACAATTCGTACGGCTTAAAAGGATTTGAGTTCAAGTCATATCAAATTTAAAAAAAAAAGTTGTCTGTTACAGATGACTTTTGACAGATGACAGATGAATTGTCAACTGATACACGAAACAAATTCGTATATCGTGTTTTGTGCAGAGTGTTTAGTTAGTTAGTGTTTGTTTAGTTCGTGATTAGTGAAAAAATAATTTATATTTGATATGCCTCCTATAAGACGAAGCAATTTAGGTAGAAGAACCAGAAATGCTATAAACCAAGCTAATTACCGATATAATCGTATTGCAAAAGAACGTGACGACGGAAATGAACGTGAAAGAATTCGGATATCACAAACGCGTGAACCGCGAGCGCGACGTTCAACTAATAATCGCGCAAGTTTGAATCGAGCTGCTTTCAGTTACGATGTGTCAATTGACTACAGTAACTACCAATGTGTTGTTATTGGTTCTATGAACTTGGTTTGCTCACACTGTAAGGCATTAAAATACAAAAACGAAGCCAATGGATTGTGTTGCGCAAATGGTAAAGTGAAATTGATACCATTGGATCCACCACCAGAACCATTGTACTCATTGGTTTCAGGAATAGGAACAGATTCTATACACTTTTTGACACATATCCAACAATATAACAATTGCTTTCAAATGACTTCATTTGGGGCAACAAATGCAGTTCGGGAAAATTTTATGCCAACTTTCAAGGTATGTATTATAGCAGTTAATCATAATTATTTTAGCGAACAAAATTTTCTGTCACCAAAGTTAAGATGTGTTACTAATCTTCAATTTCTTAATCATTACGAAATATATCACTTAGTCATCATATTATATGGTGATTCAGTTTCAGTGACACTTTTATTATATTTTATAATTGATAGATATTAGTTAAAACTAAATATATACTTTTTAAGATCAAATATTATTTAAGTTTGATCACTGACAATCCATTAATTTATACCACACCATAATATTTTTTTTATTTACAGATACAAGGGCAAATATATCACAGAGCAGGTTCACTGTTACCAGTGTCAGATAGCGACAACAAATTCCTGCAAATTTATTTTATGGGCAATTCACCACAAGAAATTGATCTGCGTTGTGCACATAACAATTTAGTAAAAAGGTCTATTGTAGAACAATTACAAAATTTATTTCATCAACGCAATCAATTGATTATATTGTTTAAAACTGCCCTGGATCTGATGCCATCCGATAATCACAAAATTGTAATCAGAGCTGATAAAACACCTGCAGGTCAACATACAAGACGTTTTAATGCACCAACTATTGATGAAGTTGCTATCGTTGTAGTTGGAGAAAACTTGGAATCCCGTGATATTGTTTTACATCGTCGGAATGATCAATTACAACGTATAAAGGAAACACACCGCTCATATGATGCACTGCAATATCCCATTATATTTTGGCAAGGTGAAGATGGCTACGATTTCTCAATAAAAATGATAAATCCCATTACAGGTAACTAAAATATTAGTTTAGCTATGGCGATAATATCTCAGTCACTATATTATGTATTTTAATTTTATATTTGAATGTTATTAAAACAAAATCTGTTTACAGGTTCTGAAACCAACAAAAAAGTCAGTTCAATGAACTATTATTCATACCGCCTAATGATTCGGGAAAATGAAGATAATCACATATTGAAATGTCGGCGATTATATCACAAATATGTTGTTGACATGTATGTTAAAATTGAAACGGAGAGATTAACATTCATCAGGTTGAATCAAACCAAACTCCGATCTGAAGAGTATATTCACCTTCGAGATGCGATTAATACTGATGGAAATGCACAGAACGTCGGTCGGATGACTATTCTTCCAGCAACATACATCGGAAGCCCTCGGCATATGCACGAATATGCTCAAGATGCCATGTCGTATGTTCGTCATTATGGTACAGCAGATTTGTTCATCACATTTACATGCAATCCGCAATGGATAGAAATTAAGCAGGAGTTATTCCCTGGGCAATCACCCATTGATCGTCATGATATTACAGCCAGAGTCTTTAGACAAAAGTTGAAATCTTTAATGAATTTCATCGTAAAACATAATGTGTTTGGTGAGACACGCTGCTGGATGTATTCTGTGGAGTGGCAGAAACGAGGATTGCCACATGCACACATTTTGATTTGGTTGGTTGAAAAGATAAGGCCAAATGAAGTTGATGCAGTGATATCAGCTGAAATCCCTAATGTACAAGTAGATCCTGGATTGCATGAGGTAGTTATCAAAAACATGATACATGGTCCCTGTGGAACTCTTAATCAAAATTCACCGTGTATGATGGATGGTAAATGTTCAAAACGATATCCACGGACATTAATATCGGAAACAATTACTGGTAATGACGGTTATCCATTGTATCGTCGCAGATCGACAGCAGACAATGGAAAATCAACAATTGTCAAATTAAATCAACAAGATATTGAAATAGATAATCGTTGGATTGTTCCATATTCACCCATTTTATCAAAGACATTCAAAGCACACATCAACGTTGAATCTTGCCATTCAGTGAAATCGATTAAATACATTTGCAAATATGTAACCAAAGGGAGTGATATGGCTGTGATTGGAATTGGTGCAGAGAATTCTAATGATGAAGTTACCCAATACCAAATGGGCCGCTATGTTAGCAGTAATGAAGCAGTTTGGCGAATATTTTCTTTTCCTATTCATGAGAGACACCCTTCTGTTGTTCACTTAGCTGTATATTTAGAAAATGGACAAAGAGTGTATTTTACAGCACAGAACGCAGTACAAAGAGCTGCTCAGCCACCATCTACTACATTAACCAGTTTTTTTGAGACATGCCAAAACGATGATTTCGCACAAACATTGCTATATTCTGAAATGCCAAAATATTATACCTGGAATCAATCCTCAAGGAGATTTATACGACGGAAACAAGGAAAACCAGTTCCAGGATATACAGATGTATATTCCACCGATGCGATTGGCCGGATTTATTCAGTACATCCAAGCAATGATGAATGTTTTTATTTACGACTGCTATTAGTCAATGTACGTGGCCCAACATCATTCCAACAGTTACGAACTGTTGATGGTGAATTGTGTGGATCCTACAGAGAAGCCTGTCAACGTTTGCAATTGCTTGAAAATGACGCTCATTGGGATCAAACTCTCAATGATGCTGTAATATCATCACACGCTCATCAAATACGAACATTGTTTTCTATAATCATATCTACATGCTTCCCATCAAACCCAATTGATTTGTGGATGAAGTACAAAGATTATATGTGTGATGATATTTTGTATCAAATACGGAATAGAATGGGAAATCCAAATATACAAATCAGTGAAGAAATTTACAATGAAGCATTGATTTCAATTGAGGACATGTGCTTGATAATGTCAAACAAACTATTAATTCAATTAGGCCTGACCGCGCCCAATCGTCCAATGCATGACGCTTTTAACCAAGAGTTGCATCGAGAAAGACTGTATGATCTCAACGCTTTGAAAGAATTAATTCAAACAAATCTTCCACTGTTAAATGAACAACAGAAGTATGTATTTGAAACTCTTATGAAAGTAACAAATGATGAAACTGGAGGGATTTACTTCTTAGATGCACCTGGTGGTACAGGAAAAACTTTTTTGATTTCATTAATATTAGCAACAATTCGCTCACAAAATAAAATTGCACTTGCACTCGCTTCGTCGGGAATCGCAGCAACTTTGCTTGAAGGTGGTCGAACAGCCCATTCAGCACTAAAATTGCCATTAAATATGCAAAGCAATGAAACTCCAACCTGCAACGTTTCGAAGAACTCTGCAATGGCAAAGGTTTTGCAGCAATGTAAATTGATTGTTTGGGATGAATGCACGATGGCACATAAAAAATCTTTGGAGGCTTTAGACAGAACCTTAAAAGAACTACGTAGCAATAATAACCGATTTGGTGGTGCAATGCTTTTATTAGCAGGAGATTTTCGTCAAACATTGCCAGTGATTCCACGATCAACGCCAGCTGATGAACTCAATGCATGTCTAAAGTCCTCCAATTTGTGGAAACATGTCAAAGTACTTCATTTAAGCAAGAATATGCGTGTCGAGTTGCAAAATGACCAATCTGGAAACATATTCTCTAAACAACTCATTGACATTGGTAATGGCAAATTTCCTATAGACATGTTGACTGGCTGCATTAACTTTCCTCAAAGTTTTTGTCAGTTAACTCGATCAAAAGATGAACTTATTCAGAAGGTGTTTCCAGATGTTTCTCAAAATTACAGAAACCATGATTGGTTGAGCGAACGAGCTATACTGGCTGCAAAAAACATAGATGTAAATGAATTAAATTTCAAAATTCAAGAACAAATTACAGGCGAATTGAGGATATATAAATCAGTTGATTCGGCTACTAATCAAGATGATGTAGTCAACTATCCACCGGAATTTTTAAACTCGCTGGATTTGCCAGGATTGCCACCTCACAATCTTCAATTAAAGGTTGGATCGGTGGTTATAATGTTGCGAAATATCAACCAACCGCGTCTTTGCAACGGTACACGGTTAGCGATAAAAAAATTACTAAACAATGTGATAGAAGCAACTATACTCAAAGGAAAGTATAAACGAGAAGATGTTCTCATACCGCGCATCCCTATGATTCCGACTGATGTGCCATTTGAGTTTAAACGACTACAGTTTCCAGTGCGGCTTGCTTTTGCTATGACTATAAACAAGTCCCAGGGGCAAACATTAAGTGTTTGTGGTATTAATCTAGAAAACCCATGTTTCTCACATGGTCAATTGTATGTTGCCTGTTCCCGTGTTGGAAAACCATCAGATTTGTTTATCTATGCGCCAGGTAATCAAACAAAGAACATCGTATACCACAAAGCACTACAATGATAATAATAATAATAATTATGATTCACATGATTAACAATAAAGCGATTACTTACTTTTCAATCCTTATATATGTTTTATTTAATTATTTTTTATTCACAACGCCCTATCACCAGGGTGATGGTTCTGTTCAGGAGAATTTTTTAAAATACGTAGGCACAAAAACTGCCACATTACAAATCTTTTTGACAGGACGAAGTCTGTCGGGTCAGCTAGTTATGATATAAAACTGAGTCTAGAGGGGATGAAACACATGACATATACACAATGTTTATATATTAATAAAGCGTTGAGCCACCAATTTTAAAATGTAGTAATTCTTCTCGGAAAATATTTGCAGAGTGTCCAGCGGACTGCTGCCCAATTCTTGTACCAAAGCATCCGCCAAGCATTCCCCATAAAGGGTCAGTTATGTCGAGGTCTGGCTATTATGTTGAAGAGGTAAGATGTTTCGTGATATACTGATATTCCTCAAACTGAGACTGGACCTTTCTAGCCTTGGGTATGGCCGCATTGTTATCTTGGAGTATGGCAGTCAGGGGTTCCCCAATAATCCAAGTCAAATTCTCCAAATCGGGGAGAAAAATTAGCTAATTCCCATAAATTTGTTCAATTATTTATGTTCTCACTTGCTTGTTGCAATATTTGTGTGGTTTCTTCTCTATTTTTTCCGATCGCAAAAATCGCAGTATCATTTGCAAATACAGACTTCTGCAGAAATACACCTCCTTGTGGTACCTTTGATTTAGTTTCCTTTATTATATAGATTTTAATAATTGGTGTATTGCTTTGGTTAAATGTAATCTGTAGCTTATTTACAATAAGATGTGTTATGGTCTATCCAATAAAACAGTGAACTAACATCTTCTCAATTTATGACGTCAAAATATCGCAATTATTTAAATTTGTCCTTTAGATTATTTTAGTTTTGATATATAACAACAATCTAATGTAAATAAAATAATGAACTAAAAATGTTATAAAATATAGTTAACATTATAATACATCTAATGCATATATTATCGAAGAACTTAAAACTACAGTCAAATATAATCAAATGGCAAACATAGTCTGCAGGTTAGAGTTAGTTTATTATATTCACATAGAACTCGTTTTCTAAACAACCTATGGTATACCCTGGAGGCCTAATCCACTTAATTAAAAGTGGTATATCCAAGTAATGCATTTTATTTTGATATAGTGAATTCAAATAAAGAGGATATTAACTTACTTTTTTTGTTTAGTTTTTGTTTCCTTTTTTGCTGTGTTTTCTCGGCAATATATTCTGATATTACTGTATTTCTCCTTTGTTTATTCTGTTACTACCTGTATACATCTTTCTTGATAAAACTGCATTTAATGACTGCTTTCTTCTTAATACATCTGCCGTATCTGCAAAAGATATAGTATCCATTCTCTCCTCGTATATTTTAACCATATGCTCATGTATATTTTGAAAAATTACACACCTATCGATGCACATAAATATTTCAAACTCTACAATACGATTTTCCACTTTAGTTGTTTCCACTCTTCGTAATATCAGCATTAGATCATAATCAAATTCAGAGATATTATTCAATAACTAAGAAGTAAATTTCCAATCTAATACTAATGCCATCTCGCATGGGAATTGAGAGTAATGAGGGTGCTGATCATCTTGCGGGTAGAAGGGAAGGCTCGATTTAGGAAAGCTTTCTTCATTGGAACAGAAACCTAATTTCACATTATACGACACTTATATCAATTAAACTGGTACTTGATGGCTAATAGTAAACTATGTGAAGTAAAAAAAGAATTTTATCAGGATCATAACATTCGTGACATTAGTAGGCAAAAATTAAGTATCTTCTCCCGACTTCGAATAGGCCACTCCAAGTTGACTCAAGAGTTCCTTCTTAAGAGAGAAAACCCACAAGCCTTGAACGGCTGACGAATTACCTGGCAACCATCCGAATGTTCCAGTATATATAATGAAGGATTAACATTATACACTAATTTCTGTATAGCGTTATTATATTTTTTTATTTTTTATCTTTATATTTTATCCTCGTACTTGTTTTTAAATTATTTATTTGTGTCCACAATTATAAGTATACAATTATAAGTAACATTTTATTTATAAAAAACTTTCTTCTATATTAATATTCTATCTTGTCTCTTACACTATTTATACTGTATTCCGTAACATTATATTGTACTGTATTCCGTAACATTATATTGTACTACGTCCTAAATAATAACTAACATATAATAACAAATAAAATTATAACTAAGAAGTAATTTTTAAATCTAATATTAGTTCACAATTCCATCATTTGTCAGATTATTCTTCTGTGCGACTGATATAGTTTCATCTAAACAAAAGAGTGTTATTGTCGACAATCCTTTCCTTATATCCAAACAGATCTTGCTTGTATATATTTCCCGACCTGCATGTTTATTGTGGTATTTCTTTTCCATATATTATAACTATTAAATATGCAGTAATAGGAAAGAATGGGATTCACTGACCTTTTATTGCCAAGAACGGATACCCATTGTCTCGTTCCTTTTCGAAGTTATTGGCTATTTATTGGATTCAATGTTTTCAACCAGGTACCACACATAGTACCCAGCGATTTGAAATTTATCATTGCAAACAAAGCGTTAGAACCTATTTTATAACCTATTGTTATCACTAAGGTTTTGAAAAATTTTCCAGAATTTTGACAACCGCACGACTTTGGTTGATTCGGTTGCAGACAATATTATATCTCTCTTTAACTAGAATGGAATGAGAAGGAAATATTAACTGGTATTAAAAATAATTTACAAACTGAAGAAAACGCAATTCATTCTACATCTTGATGATGTGACTTCACTGCAATTTTGCATAGACTATAACACATTAGTTGAGAAGTGCCGAGTTTAATGAAGAGAACGCGGTAATTTTTGTTAAAAATGGCTTTATTCATCAACGTAATCTCCATCAAGAGCCACACAATAATTTCAGCATCGCTCTAATATTTTAATACCACTTTTGTTGAACGATTTACGTTTTGCCTAAAATAGGTCTGTCACTAGTTGCCGTCCACTCAGATAGTGATAGTTTTAATATATAGACATATAGACGCAATAATCCTGGTTTCTTACGTTTGAACATAGCCAAACATTGATCAGAATCATCAACACGTTCTTGTTTTTGGTCAACAATGAGCAAACGCGGTATCCAGTTTGAACAGAGCTTTCTCATAGTCTAGTGCTCATGTAATATGTTGTCAGCTAAGTCACGCAAATTCACTTTTATATCATTTAAAACGATTTGGTATATTATTTTGATGTTTATTGGTGTTACCAACTCATTTGGACGTCCATCGGTATCTCTACGATCACGTTCGAAATCAGCAAACCAGTGTTTAAAGTATTCCTATGATGGAACGGAGTCCTTATAATAATTTTCAATTTCTTTTCTTGAAGGGTACTTTTTTAAAATTAAAGTCACTCTTATCGCAATAACTCACAAACTTCTGAGTAGAATATCACTAAATTTTAACAGCTTTCTTCTGAGAGATAATACTAACCGAAAAAGCGGCGAATACAATAAATCTACTGCCATCTATGTATTAGGCCCGGAAATATTCAGTCCATGTATGATATTGCATAGTATTCACACGAATTTAGATTTTCTCTGTTTTCTATAAAAACTGAGGTTTACACCTGCTAGGATATCGAAATTAAAGTATTTATATTCAGTAAGCATATTTCAATATTAATTTTCCTTCAAAACACTTTAACCTCGAATTCCGTCACCTATCGAAATAAAATCACCGACGTATTAAGCCCGACTGCGAATGTTTCGCGGACTTCAATTACTTTTTCCCTCACTAAAACTTTTATGGTGTCTCTTATTGATTGAAAGCGGACGCTGATCTTCGGATTAAACGCATAAAGATCAATTAAGGCGTCAAACGAGCTATAAAAGCGTAAAAAGCTTTCAATTTCTGATCTCGTCCAAGTCGCTCCTCGTTCGGATTTAATATTTGAAAAGTTGGCCGATGGAATTATGTCTTATTTTAAATCGTCCTATAAAATTTTTTAAACGCAAAAAGAGAACGACCTCAGCTCGTTCCCGTTTCTTTTTTTCTCCGCTCCTCTTCTTCTTCTTTTCGCGATCTTTACGGCTGCAAATTTCGACGCGTATTAAATTTTAATTTTTATTTGGTTTTGATGTTCGATTAAGTTCAGATTTATTACAGATGATTAATTTGGAATGATATTCAGCGAGCGATGTGATAGACACCCGATCTAATTAACAAAAAAAAACTTTCAGGCGAAATTCGACTGTATTAGTCAAGAATGGCATGCTTGATAAACCTCCACCTAACTTTTCAGTCCCTATATCTTGGAATAATTTGATCTTTCTTTAAAAATAGGCTCCACTTCTTTTTTTCTTGGAGCCGGAATTGAGTTTGCACAAGAAAAAGTAGAACAAGAAAGAGACCGACGTTACGCACTGTGCGTCTCGCAACTTAAGATCGACACCGTAATAATTCCGTGGCTGGATAACGTCACGTACCTAGGTCTTCACTTCGACCGGCGGTTCGGTTGACATTCCCAAATCCAGAAAGCAATCCAAAAAGGTTCGGGGATAGCAAATCTGCTGTCTTCTCTGATCTGCCCTTCTAGCAGACTTCCCATCTCCACCAAATGCTTATTTTACAAGATGGTAATCCGGTCCGTACTCCTTTACGGATCTACTGTCTACTTCAATTTTGTTACACCCAACTAGGTCAAACGGCTTCAAGTTTTCCCAAATAAGCTCCTCAGGAGTATGTTAAACGCTTCATGGTTTGTCAGAAATAATCAAATTCATAGGGAAACTGACACTCCAGAAATCAAGCACTTCATATCTCAATCATTCCACAAACAACAACTCAACTCAAGTTCTTCTGAAAACGCGCTTGTTCGCAATCTGGTCGACATGCTGGGAGCTTAGCACCGCATCACCGCTATCCTCCCCCCTTTTCCAGGCTGAAACGACTTCATCCTTCGCTACAATTATAACTTTTTCCCTTTTGTCCATACGACAGTATCCAGTCGTGTGTTAACTCAAGTTCGCGAATCAATAGAATCGCCGGGTCCTCGTGCCCAATAACGGCTGCCCGATCAGCGGGTGCCATATCCCCAAATTTAATGCAGTAGCAGTGGCGATCCACGGGGGTCAACTGTGAGGCGGTTTCGGTTTAGTGTATTGGTAAGCCAAGAGGCAGTACCACATAACCCGGTCCAACATGTCACTCCAGGGCAAGTCTCCGCGACCAGGTATGCGTCATGCATTCCACCGCATGGTTTTAGGCCAGAACAAAAAAAAAAAAAAGAAAGAGGCGCACAAGGATTTGAATTTCAAACGGTCGCCAAACGTTGCATTATTTATATATCCGTTGAGACTTAAATTAAAATTTTTGGTACATAAAAAATTTAACATAAAGAACTTATAAACATCTTTCATTGATTCCTGAAAACTTAAGTTCAGATTTAATTAAGTTTACTGTTTATTATTTAGTTACAAGTTTATATATTTTATCTATATTATTTAACCTTCTATTAATATATTCCATCTTAAAAGAAAAAGAGGAAATAAAACAATATGTAGGTAACAAATAACAACTAATATAACAAATATAGTTTATTTATCAATATATAAAGACACACAATCGCATGCATGTGACAGCATGGAAACATCTCTCTCAACTTATTCAATAACAATAGGTAGCGTTAAATCCATATATAGGATCTACATGTATACAATCATGGCTATAGTCTTTTAACATATCATATTGTCCTTCATTCATTATGTTTAACATAAAATATTATTTCTTTAATATCCAGAAACTAAGATTAGAACTTCTATAATACACATCCGGTATTTTTCCCTCATTTGCCAATACTTCAATACTTGTAGCCTCACTTTTATGCTTTGTACGCACGATATTCAATCAGTTTGCTGGCTGAATTTTGATATAAAACTGTATGAGTCGATAAATCTTATCTTTCAAAATTGTTGCTGCTTTATCCAATATCCACGCATTGGAATTTTACCAGCTAGTTTGGCTGCAATTATATTTTTATCTGATGTGTTTCTTGTACAATTTTAATATTGTGGAATGACTCTCTATGATCAACGAGCTGCAATTTTGATGACATATGCCACATAAAGCAGATCGAAACATATTTGCCTGTACTTTTACTTTGCGAGATCAATTATGCCTATATGAATATAAATATAATAAAGTTTGTATGGAATTGAAAGTAAAAATAGAATAGATACTAACCTGTAAGGAATATACTCATATAGACAATTCAACAGCAGTGAATCCACGTGATCTGTAAAAACACCGCAATATTGCCGCAGAAGTTTTAGTACAAGGAAATAATGAAACAAAAATGTTATGTATCTAATGCATATATTATCCAAGGACTTAAAATTAATTATACAACGACAATAATTTATAGTTTAAAGTTGCACCTAATTAACAATTGTATATCTGACTATCGAATTCTATTTTCATTAGAGAGCATATTTACTTTTTACGCTTACTTATTGTTTCCTTCGATGCAATGTTTCCGTGTAAAGTCATATTGATACTATATTTCTCCTTAGTTTGTTCTTTAGCTACCTGTATACATCTTTCTTGATGAAACTACATTTAATTACTGCATTTTTCTTAATGCATTTACCATATCTGCAAAGGAGTTAGTATTATTTATCTCCTAGTACCTTTGAACCAATCGTTCATGTATATTCTCTACAATAGAGAATAGAGAATATGAAATAGAGTACACGTGCTTATAAGGCCTTCACACTCTATAATACAATTTCCTACAGTTGAAGTATATAGTGGCTTTTAGTTGCTTCCTTTTTCATCACCTTGCCTTGGTAATTGTCAGCATTGAATCATAAACTAACATTCATAAAGATTTATTCAATTATTGTCACTTTCAGAAACACTAATCAGATGAATAACTAGGCGGTTTATTTCCAATATATCAAAAACTTGCTTAGGATTCTACCATTGGTCAATTTCTTCTTCAGTGCGTCTGATCGAGCTCATCCAAATCGAAGGTGTTATTTTCGAAAATGTCTCTTTCCATAAATCCAGACAGTTCTGGTTTGAACATCCCCCTCGAACTGAATGTCTATTATTATAATTATTTGCAATACCTCAACACCAACTGGATTAAGGATACAGTGATGGGGAGGAAGATTTAAAATATTATATTTAGTAATACTAAGATTGCAGATTGGATAAATATAAAATATAACGAAAACAGAACTTGTTTGAAAATCATAGTAATGGTAAGAATTAAAGGTTGTCATTTTGGTATATGTTTATACTTATAAATTTCTGCATTTTGCAGTCATTTATTTATTCCTTTATGAATTTACAACTATTCGGAGCAGATAAATAACGTATAAATATTGCAATAATTCTCGTATAACAAATGGAATAAGAATTGAGGATTGACGAGTAAACAATGGGAACTGGAGGAAGGTTTTGAACACATTATATTAGATATACTGGCTATAACTGATAGATTCGATCTGGCATTTATAATAATAAAGAGTAAATAATCTATGTAAGGGACAATTTTATAATAGCAAATTTAAGTTACCTAGACCATCTATCTATCTACATTTTGCTATTGTTAAAAAATGGATAAAAAGGCATTTCGTGTGTTGATAAAATATTGCTTGTTGAAGGGATAAAATACAGTTGAAGCAAAAACTTGGTTTCATGCCGAGTTTGCGGACACTGCTCCAGGAAAATCAACCATCATGTATAGGTATGCTAAGTTTCGTCGTGGTGAAATGAGCACCGAATTCGGGGAACGTAGTGGACACCCAAAATAGGTTGCTACGAAAATATTAAAAAATCCAATAAGCGATAATTTAGCTTTTGCCACAGCTCTAATAGCCGAAAAATAAACTCCCATCGGAACCTCTAAATACCTCCAACTTTTGGCATAAATATTTGTTAATTTTAGAAATTCATTGAAAATTATGAAAACGGAGTTGTGAGTTAATTAGTTTAATATGGTTGATGTAGAAAATGTAACATGTCATCTATATAAGTTTCCTCCGATATTAAATATCTAATCTTTAATGTTTTGAAAATAACTACTTTTCGAAATTCTGGACGAGATTAACATATCTGTTATGAAAAAGAAGAGAGAAGAGAAATATTTAAAATGTTGAACTATATCTAAATAAAGCTGTAACCACCATTAAATTGTTTTATTTGGCACCGTTTATTTTATTCTCCGTGAATGATTGTTATCAGTTAATAAATAGACAAATTGTGGAAAGAAACAAATAAAGCTCTTGTCGCTGGTTATTTATTAGTCGTAAACTGCCAGCTGCTAATTTACATCGGTCGTAAAAACCATCCTCTGATAAGTTGCAGCAACACGATTTATTTACTAGTAGTTCGGAAATTTTTCCATCTGTAAATGCTTTTACATGCATAAATCTTTTATATTTATTATATACCTAGTATCTTTATTCAAATAATAAAGTTGGTTATGTTTTTATTGCTGTCATATGATTTTACATGACATTAAGAAACTCTTTGAGCCAAACAGATACAAAATCTGTATAAGAACTTAATTTATTATATGTAATATTGAAAAACTCAATGAATATGAATGAATAATAAAGATGTGGCTGAAGAACATGGGCATGTGTTACAAAAAAACTGGAAATAATTTGAAGGAAGTCAAGTGCAGATATAGAAGATCGTACATTGGTAAAAGATGGAGAAATATGGTTACGGAACATGAAAACAGATGAGAACTAAGAGGAGATAATAGGAGATTATGAGGGAGTTATTTGAATACGTTCCGGACTAAAATTGGGGAGTCGAAGTATTTGATGATAAAAATGACAAAAGGGAAGAAGAAATAGAACACGAAAACGAAAACAAATTCAACAAGGTAAATGCGAGGAGACTAACAACGAGAAACAATCGAGGTTTGGCGGGTAAATAATAGGAACGGGAGGAAGGTTTTGAACACATTAAATTAGATATACTGGTTATCATTGATATAGATCCGATCTGGAATTTATAGAATTAGTAATGAATTATGGACGTTTATTAATTATTAAAACCAGAAGAGAATTAGCAGCAATAAGCTGCATAGTAGAAAAAGTTATGAAATAGAACAATTGTTCACAAAGAATATTAGCAGTAAAAATGAACGAGATGAATTAAGTTAAAATTTCTTAGTGATATAAGAGGTAGTTTAGATTAAGTACTCGTAGGTATATATACTAAAATTGTAACACAATGGAAATCATAATGAATAGTATAGAATATGAATAAGGACAAAAAACGGCCCTTTTTACCAAACAACCTTCAGAGGAGAGGAAATTACATAGGATTTTTATATTTGAAAAGAAGGGATAGGTTTTTATATTAGACCATATTTATATTAATCGGTAAATTTTTTTTTTGTTGATATGACCATGTTATAACTGATTATTATTTCTAATTTATCTAAAATATATTTAATAACAATTCAAAGTAAATTTTATATAACAAAGAATAATAATACCAATTAGATAAGTGTTTTAACTATATTTACTTACTAGCTATTATTTTTATTCCAAATCGGGACTCGATGTGGGCTTCCAATAAACCATATAACTTAATTTAAAGAAGCAAAAAATAGCTAAAAATTAGTAAATGTTTACAAAGATAGAGTATTTTATATTTCCTTCGTACATGTAAACTTCTATACAAAACAATTTTGTTAAAAACCTTTCAAGACGGCTTATAGAAACTTCTCGGATTTTAGTATTAGATATCTGTTGCTGATATTTCAAGATTTATAGTATCGAAGGGAAAACTCTCGATATACCTAATAACCGAAGCTAAAAACTACTTTTAAGTTGTAATTTATCTGTACAGATATATATCGTGGTATTCCACTGCCTTTTATTACATTAAAAGTTGTCGAGCTAAATGACAATTATAATTCGATAAGAATAAATAATAGAAAGAATATTTAAAATATAAATAAATATTTAAAATTTTAAAAATTCAAAAAATAAGAATATTTAATTTTCTTCAAAAATAATAAATTTTGAACTTAATATTAAATATCTTCAATAATTCAGCCTTTCTTTTTTTTATAATATAATCACTTTTCTTGATGGCACCATGATGGTATTAATTTGACAGATGTGTTAAAAAAGTGTAAACCTTCTACATCTAGGATTTTCGAAGGACAGTCAAAATATATATTCTGAGCATCCTGGATAAAAGAAATATTGGATACACCTAGATGGATTTGGTAAAATATTTAATAAAACCATTGATGGATTAGTGCTTATTTGTGACATCTAAATCCAAGGATACATTACTACACAAATATCTCCAGAATTGGCACTCTCCTATATAGAATAGCCCATAGAAAAGAATAAGCTATATTGCCTTCCTTTTCTAATTGCAGTACATACTTTTCTAGTCGAATGGTAGAGTGCACCAAGTCAGACATAAAACAATCTAGAATATTTAGATTTTCTGTTACATTAATAATCCTATAATAATGATAATTAAATTGTTGTGTTATTCTTAGTAGTTTAACATAGCATAAATTTTATTATTGGTGGGAATGTTAGCTGCCAAATTTATAACACGTCATCTTCAACGACATCAAATATGCCATCAACATATGTCAAAATTTAATGATAACAAACACAGAGAAGAATATGATTCTTATTGTGTTGAAAGTAGTCAAGTCATTAATGACCTTTATCCATCAAGAATAGTAGCAAAAACTATAGTAAGTGGTAATAATTAGACATTAATTTTAAACATAATATATTTGTAGGTAAGATATAGCTAGAATTTGTTGAAAGTGAAAGTTGAAGAATGTGAAATTCAGAGAATGAGAGAAGGAGAAATTAAACAACATTTTGCTAAACTGTAAGAACAGTGTACAGTGAATATGAATATATATATATATATATATATATATATATATATATATATATATATATATATATGAATATATATATGTATAATAAATGTATATTAATTTAAATATGGTGCTTATGTAAAAATAGAAAGGCATATAGAAATTATTTTTATAATTTGATTTCATTCAATAATGTTTAAAATAAAATGTATTGTTTAAAAATTTTTTTATTTTCCTGCTTATATATATTTTCGACATTAAAACTAATTGTCATGATAAAAACAATGTAAGTAAGTAAAACTTTATATACGCATGAGCAACACTTGGATTATTCTGTTTTAAAATTAAATGGAGCTCAATATCCACATGCGCCAAATCCGGAGATATTTGTGGAGCAATGTATCCTCTAAATCCAATGTATAAGGTATTTAGGTTGAATAAAAATATTATTTATATAAATAATATAACTCTGTTAACCTATATTTGATTTGAACTTCGAAATGCTTGAATTAGTACATCCATTAATATTCGTTATAGTTATTCTTGAGAACTAATTCAGATTGATTTATATACAGACAGAAAGATAAATCTGGGAATATTATTCGGTTCATAGTTAACGAGAATTGGCCAAACTTTAGGAAATATTATGGATTGTCATTTTTCACAGCCACAATCACAGAGGCAGCAGATATTAGTATTTCTACTATTAAGGGCATTTTCACAAGATAAACATTTTTAACATTATATTTTAATATTTAATTTAATGAAACGAAATTAATTTTGAATTAAATTAAGTTAACAATAATAATATATATGAGGATAGAATGATGCTGAACAAAGTCTGAATGCAAGTTTTGGTGATTGGAGAGCCAGAAGAAATAAATATCTAATAATATTGAAAAAGATGAATTACCGAGAACAAATACATTAATATTGATATCTAGAAATAGAAGTCGAAAGTAATGCATATAAGGAAAAAGGAACGAATATAAGAATTGGAAAACACTACGAGTTTATCCTTTGTCATGAATAGTAAATTTAGAAATAAAAAATATATCGACCAAGACAAAGATGGAAGTACATAAAATGATACATATATTTATTCTATCATTATCGGGGTAATTGTGTTAGAAACGAAAACTGAATTTACTAACTTCTTATAACTAGTATTCGTAAAAGATCATGTTGTTTGCTTATCTTGAGTCTACATCCTAGTTCAGTGTTATATAAGAGTTGCAACGCTTCAATGTTAATGTGAGAGTGAAGTCTTGTTGCGAATCTCAAGGCCGGTTCTTAAATTCCTCTATGACAGTTGGAATCCGAATTGTTCTGTGAGTATCTGGTTACATTTACAATTCTTATCAGGACCTTATTGTGAAAATTATTTTGCTGATATTACTTCTATATCATCTCAATAACTGTTTTCCTATAGGTTTTATTATTTGGTTCAACAGAAGGAAATTGTTATGTACTGATAATACTAATTTTTCTCAAAATAACCACAATATTTCCTTTTGTATTTTGATTCGAACTCTTTTTTTATATATTTTTCCAAAGAAGTTTCGCATCAAGATGCATCCCAAGGTTCTTAGCATCATAATTTATTATGTATATAGATATATGAACAGTTTGCCAACAGAAACAAAAATTAAATAGAGAATGAACAGAGAATGGCCTAGGAGAAACTGAAATGATAGTTTTAAGAATTTTGCAGAGGAAAGACAAAATCGCGACTGAAGCCGAAATACTGAACAAAAGAAAGAAAATGGAAGAAAAGAAAGAGTCAGACCTGTACACTGAGTGTGAGACAATTAAGAACCACTACATTAATATATATCGAAAAGTTTAGTTTTGTTGTCACACTTTGTAAAATTAATGGCGATTTGAATAAAATGAATTCCAGTACAGGTATAACTATCATAAAAAAACTCTATAATACTTATTTTCAAGCCAAATTAGTTAAATTATAATCAATTTTTAAATTTAAATTACAAAATTTTAGGAAATAACTTAATCGAAAAGATTTACATAAGGCACAAAATGATCTTGTTATAACTTAGAGAAATACTAAAATATAAATGTTTGTCATAAAATTGCCGATAGAAACAATTTAATTATTACATTTATTAGCTACACCCTGTCGATTATTCTGAAATCAAATTTCGTTCTAAAAATAAAATTATCGAAAGCATATATCAAAGTTCAATACAAATTGTAAAAAGGAATTCTATATATAAACTTCTATATCGAGAATGAAGTATTTTTTGCTATCGATGAGTCCCGATACCTTAACTTCAAAAGTACAAGTAAGAAAATCAACCTATATGTATACTGAAATAACTTTGAAGTCCTTTTTTTAACTTCAGTTGTCCGATATCTCACACTTTTCCTTTTCAAATACGATAAATCTTCCAATATCAACAACAGCTGACTGTCTAGTGATAAAAAACAGAGAGTTTCTGACATTTTACTAGACAGAATAATTCCAGTAAAGAATAAATATCAGTTTACTGTTGGTTTTTATATAATTGAATGATTATATTAATGTATAGATTAGTAGTTAAGGTTAGTATATTAACCATTTTATCCTCTACAAGTTGATATTGTCCTCATGAAATACTATTTGCAATTTGACGGTGTTTCATTATATTGAGTTCAGATGGTATTATTAATTGCATCTCTCAGTATTTGTGGAAACTGAGATTTAACAGAAACTGAGTACCGAAATGATATATATCAGATATCAAGTTGTTACAGATATAAACAATCAAAAACAAAACTGAGAAATATTAATTAATCAGCTTTGATATAAGAGAAAACAGATACATGCCAGATCTTACCTAATGAGCTTTTCTTTGTTCATATTTCTAGAAACCTCTGTTGATAGGGTAGAACTATTTAAATTCTACAGTGATGGTACTACGATTCTACCATAAAAAGAAAGGTGTATTGTATGAACATAAATTATGAGGAGGACATTTTAACATGACCGCCATAACATATGGTACAATGAAGCGAGATGAAAACTGTATAAAATGCAAGTAGTAATATAATTAATACTCAAGTAATAAGTGGATCCAGACAAGGAGATTAAAAGTCAACGACTGTAAATCAGTGCATATTGAATTCAGCTACAGTCAAACTGTTCATATACCAATATATATGAATAAATACTATTTTACCATACAGTAACAATAGTAGATACGTTGGAACGACTATCGACACAATACTTTGTTGAAAGAAATATATTAAAACGAAAAGAACTTGAATTAAAATAGAACGAGCCGGCCTGGTAAAGGCGATGGGACGGTCCTCCTACTATTGCGACAGCCGCGGTTTCGAATCCTGCTGGGGCATGGTCGTAAATTTATGTTTGTGATTGTTTAAAATTTGCGAATCTTCTAGGCGAGAGTGTAAAATCCGACAAGGAAAATAATCCCAGTCACGCCAGTAACCAGGCTGGGTATGACCGGATGTTTTCTGGGATGATTTCTAATAGGACAAATGAGATGCGAATGGGAATCCTTCCCTGCTTGTCTAAATTATTTCACTGGAATATTTTTACCACAGAAATATTTTTTTTTGTGTAGTCATGGTTTAATTTTATAAAAACCATAAACTCGTCACAAAACTTTCCCATAAATTTGGCAATATATAGTAAATCCGCGATGAATAATATGTTTTGTATTTAATTAATTTTTTATTAATAGTAGGATGTTGGAAGGGTTGTGCCAGTGTTATTTGTCCTGAAAGTTATTTCGATTTTGCATATTCTGAGGAGTTTTTTCATCTTTTCTGTGGTGCCTTTTGCACTCGACAAGTATTTCCTAGTGATTTTTCTGGCTGTTCCTCCTGATGTTAATTCTGGTGTGATTTTTGTGCATGTTCTATTTGTTTCTAAGATAAAGTGTTAAATGTGTTATATAAGTATCCAGTTTTAAATGACTGTATAGACAAATTTTAAGATAGTCGGCAACGGTTAGTAATAATATACTAATTATTAAAAAAGCACCCGAGATTTGGCACGAGAAAGGGTAATTTTTTGTTGCCTTTTCAAAAACAAAAAAAATTGCAATATTTAAGTGAATGTCTCGAATATATAAGGACGCAATAAAAAATAAAGGTTTCGTAACCAAGCCACGTGGAATTGTTTAGAAACCTTATAAATCTTCTGACTAGCTCCTTGGATATTATGATGTTGCGTTAAAGGCGGTCATTAAAAAAATCAGCAAAACAATTTGTGTTCCTTCGAAAATGCTTGACCACCTTTCCGCACGCACACTATCAAGAGGAAAAGCTCAATAAATATCCAGATAAGGATTGTTCCTGAAATAGTTTCACGAAAGTGAAAATAAATTGCCAGGATAAGGTCGAAATCGCTGTATGGTGATTTTAATAAAAGGGATTTATAACGTTGTTTTTTGATGTAACGCCCTTGATAACGTCCCATTTATGAAATAAAAGACTTACATTTATATAATAGTTAATAACATGACATAACATTCAATTGAAAAGTCCCCGGCCTGCCATAGTAACACACATTTTTTAGCTTTTTTTTTATACGGCCTAATTTCCTTTAAAGGTGATACACTAATTATAGTGACCTTCCAACTTTTCGATACCATTTTTGTACTACGATTTGTCCTTTGCTTCATAATAGCCTCAGTTTCGATGAACACCTTTCATTCGATGAGAATCTCTTCTCAGCGAGCATTCTTTTGAGACCTGATAATAGGAAATAGTTACTGAGAGTCGGATCTGGAGAATATGGTGGATGAGGTAGCAACTCGAAGGCAAATTCATGGATTTTTGACACGTTGCATTATCTTGTTGATGCAGCACTTCCATTTTCTTCAATTACGATCGTTTTTTTGCCGATTTTGTGCATCAAACGGTCCAATAATGCCATATAATAGTAACTGTTGAGGGCCCTTCCTCTTACAAGGTAGTCAATGAGAATTAATCCATGCGCATCTCAAAATACAGACGCCATAACCTGGAGCTGATTCATCGTATACAGTCCACTCGGATGATTGTCGATTGAACTTCGGAGTGAAATGATGGAGCCGCGTCTCTTCTATTGTCACAAATCGACGCAAAAATTCGGATTATTGCGCTTGATCATCTCCAAACACTGCTCCGAATCATCAACTCGTCGTTGTTTTTGGTCAAAAGTTGGCTCGCGCGGCACCCACTTTGCACAGAGTTTTAGAGATATCTTTAGAGTGTCTGCTATTTCATTCAGTTTCAATTTACGGTCATTTAGGATCATTTTGTGGATTTTTTTAATGTTTTTGTCGTAAAAAAATATTTTGGGCGTCCACTGCGTTGACCGTCTTCAGTGCTCATTTCACCACGTCTAAACTTAGAATACCAATTCTTGATGGTTGATTTTCCTAGGGCAGTATCCCGAAACTCGGCATCAACCCAAATTTTTGCTTCACTTGTATTTTTTCGACGAACACGCGAAATTCTTTTAATGCATTTTTCGCAATAACATAAATTATTTTACTCAAAATGCTATAATTCACAAACTAATGACCTGACAGCTGTCAAATTTATACACGCATCTTTTGAGGGTTAGGCCTAACTAAAAAATATATGAATTTAATTTTAGTAGCGCCATCTATGTGTCAGGCCGGAGACTTTTAATCGACCTGTTATATATTAGAGCTAGAATGTGTTTATTCTTATTTCTTTCGTTGAGAAACGTAAAATATTTAAAGGTTAAGGACTGACAAGTTTGTTGGGACACTTCAACATTGCTAAATGCTAAATTGAAATAGGCCCAAAAAGGCCAATCAAGAGTTCAGTAGCATACACACGGCCATATTAAGTATATATATATGATGTATATATGTGTGTATGATATTGAACTCTTGATTGCCCTTTTTGGGTGAGTTTATGTGGAGTTGTGTCTCAACATTGATATATTCACCTTCTTCCCAGATATTTGCTGTCTTTTTTGGGGTATAATGTTTATTATATTATACGGTGTGTATTCATTTAATATAATATATTGAAAAATAAAAAAATAACAATGCCAACATATAATATATTGTAATATTTTCATTTTCAATTTTATTCACAATATGTTTAGTAATATTAGTAAAATTAGGTCTACATTACCCTTAATCGTACCATAAAAAATTACTTATACTTATTTGTTGTACCGAAAGAGACTATTCATCATATGCACAAGTCATCATTGGAAATGTGACTAAAGATGCTCGACATCGTCATCCATTTAAGAACAAATCACATTTTAATCAAAATTGAGTTTTTATAAAATAACCGACTGAACTGACGACTTACTGTTATAAAATATGATTTATTTTAATATCTCAGTTTATTATACAATACAATTACAATTTCATTACAATTAATTATACAATTATAATAGATTGTAAGTTATGTTTGTTTAATTATATTTACTCTGAATTTTATTCACTGTCCCTATGACTTTGAGTTTCAGGTGAATATTTTTATGCAGTGGCATCCCCTGTCCTAACAAATTTAATTAACAATTGTATATCCAAGTGATATATATTATTTTAATTAAAGAGCATATTTAGCTTTTACGCTTAATTACTTCAGTACAGTGTTTCCTTGTAAAACCTTAGTTATCCTTAATGCATTTTCCATAGCTGCCTATAACACGTAATATTATTTCTCTCTTCACACATTTTAACCAAATGCTCATGTATATTCTAAACAATTACACACATACCTGTGCGTAAATCATCTTTAGTTGTTTCCACTCAGAACACCCTGTCTTGCTAAATTTCAGCTTTGTGTCTTAATCCCATATTCCAGAAAGTTTCATTTATTTCAAGTGAATAACTAAGCTAATTTCGGATCTATCTAACATTTTGAACGTGTTATTAACCAACCATTCCTATTTCCATCATGAATAACAATATACCTGCAATGAACTATTAATAAATGCTATTTATTAATAATTATTATTAAATTAAATTATTGAACTATTATTAATAAATGCAACTAATAAGTCGTAATCAACTGTTATTCCAACCTTTACCTTTTTCCCCGAACTTTTGTTGTCTTGGTCCCATTATGAAATAAGAAGTCTTGCTTCATTTAATTTTATCTTAATACTTATTTACTTAAATCCTATATTACAATAGCATTTGAGAGAATACTCTTCATTCCATAAAGAGTTGCATGTCTCTAAGCTTTCTATGGATACATTTCAGATAAACAATTTCTTCTGAAATTATTTTATTTTATTATGATTATGACTGTTTTCATACATTTCATATATATCATCTCTGACAGAACTAACCTCAAGCTGAGTTTGATTCGTCACCCCCTTCGTATAAGGACAGTCTCCATTTGGCGAATCCGAGATTATATTATTCCTATTTTTTTTAGATATTCAGTGACTGTGTCCATACTAATATTCAGTGAATTGTTGTGAATTATTTTGTTATATGTTTAATAAAAACCGCAGCAACTTAATATTTATGAGTGAAATTGCTTACCTCTCTAAAGAATTTTACTGGCAAAAGGGAACTTCCATTATCTCATTCCTGTTCGAAATAACTGATTAATAACGCAATCTGTTCTGACTAGCTTCAGCATTTTCACTCAGAGTAATAACTAGAATAGCGTTAAAACAACGTCTGCAAGTTTATAATCTGTATTTATTATAATTCATATTTAGAAGAATTTTGCAGATATTGAGCAACCGGGCGACTATTTCAGGCTGATTTGGTGACATGTTCAAACTTATCAGACATCATTCTATCTAATAGAATAAAATGCGACGGAAAATATTGTCAGGCTCTAAAAAGAGGGCTCTCTAAAAGCTCTGCTATTTTAAATAATAGTTCAGTTCCAACCTTCGTAGGGTGAAGACGTATTTTCAA
The DNA here is from genome assembly GCF_030347505.1 of Rhynchophorus ferrugineus. NCBI lineage: Eukaryota > Metazoa > Arthropoda > Insecta > Coleoptera > Curculionidae > Rhynchophorus > Rhynchophorus ferrugineus. The sequence continues at coordinate 24,323,885 of NW_027472590.1, read as the reverse complement.
TACGGTCCAAGCTATAAAAAGATACCTTTCTTTAAAAAAACCCAGTATTTTATTACGGTTATTTAATTGAGTGTTAAAAACGCATAACAGATGCGGCTATCCGTCTCTCAGTGAACCTAAAGTGTAGTGAATACGTGTTTACGTGACCAGACAAAAGGACTGCATCTCATTTTTATTAGTGTTTAAAATAATTTCATCTTATTTTACAACAGTCCTTTTGAAATTCATTTATAGTATTTATAGTAAAAAACTAGTGCTAAAATAACGTAAGTGAAAAATGAAGTGCGTGAAATAAACAATGTATTTATTTTATTTTTTTTATCCTCTGGAAGTAAATTAAATAAAATATTAAAAATTAAAAAATGGCAAACAATAGCGATTCAACCAAATCACCTGCACACTTTGATATAAGATTAGAACAAACAGCAATAACGCAAACTCCACCATCAGAATGGACTACAGTCGTTAACAAAAAACGATTGAGAAGTCCAGAAGAAGAAATCGCGAGGAAACAAACAAGAATCAGTGACTATTGGTTGCAGAAACCGATAGAGACAAAAAACAGTTTTAGCAACCTGTCGGAAGAAATTGAAGAGAACATACAACCAAGCCCTGAAAAAGTTGTTCCCAAACCACCACCAATAACAGTCTATAAGGTAGGAATAATAAAAAACATCCATGATTTATTAAAAACCATTACTACGAACTACACAATTAAAACAGTGAGCTATGAAACAATTAAAATCCAATTGTTCGAAGCGGATCACTTTAAAGTTCTTATAAAAGAATTAGATGAAAGAAACACCCAATACCATACATTCAGGCCAAAATCCGAGAGAACATTTAAATTCGTATTAAAAGGATTACATCACGGGACGGACTTTAACACCATCAAGGTAGCACTAGCTGAAAAAGGCCACGAGGTCGTAAATATTCACAATATACGACATCACACGACAAAAAAACCTCTGCCTATGTTTTATATAGACATAAAACCTAATGGAAATAATAAGGCGGTGTATGAAATCACCAAACTGGAAAATAATATTATTAAATGCGAACCACCACATATAAAAAGAATTATACCACAATGCACAAGGTGTCAAGCGCACGGGCACACAAAGACTTACTGTCGCAAATCATATAGATGCGTAAAATGTGCAGGAGAACATAAGACAGGAGATTGTACTCGTAAAGTTCGCGATGAAAAAGTGAAATGTGTCAACTGTAACGGAAATCATCCAGCGAACTACAAGGGTTGCGCAGTTCACAAGCAACTACAGCAGAAACTCTATCCTGCCTTAAGGGAAAAAAGGCATCAACAAAAACAATCCACTACTACCAATCTACCACTACCCACCAGAACAAGTCAACCAGACATAACTTATGCCCAAATAGTTGAAAATGGTTCAGCACAAAAACGAGAGACAATATCTCAACCTACTGAAACTAGCAACATCTCAAGATTAGAAAATATGATGGCCAAACTAATGGATCAAATGAGTACGATGCTTGGTCTACTCACAACCGTCGTAAGCAAACTTGCCTAATGCCTGAAACCAATAGCTACAAAATCGCCGTCTGGAATGCCAATGGGCTCCAACAACATGCCAGGGAACTAAAAATGTTCGTAATTGAACAAAATTTTGACGTTATGATGGTTTCCGAAATACACTTTACGGACAAACATTCTTTGAAAATTCCTAAATATAAGCTTTATCATACAAATCACCCTGATGATAAAGCACATGGAGGTACAGCCATAATAATTCGAGATGATATAAAGCATTTCGAAAAAGAAAAATTCCGCAAAGACTACCTGCAAGCCACCAGTATAACCATAGAGGAAGCCCATGGACCATTAACAATTTCTGCGATTTATTGCCCACCCAAACATAACAACAAGGCAGAACAATTTCAAGAATTCTTCCGTACGCTAGGTAATAGATTTATAGCAGGAGGAGATTATAATGCAAAACATTTAATGTGGGGTTCAAGAATAATAACCTCAAAAGGTAGAGAACTGCTCAAAGCCATAAGGATAGATAACTTACAACATATCTCTACTGGTGAACCAACATATTGGCCTTCAGACAGAAATAAAAAACCAGATACGATAGATTTCTGTATTACAAAAAATATTGATCCAAAAAAGTGTCAGGCAGAATCATGTTTCGACCTGTCTTCTGATCATTCACCAATAATAGTAACAATTTCTTCAAAAATTACCATCAAAGATAAACCCCCTTCTCTGTGCAATAATAGAACTAACTGGCCCTCATTTAGAGAAAACTTAGACCAAAATATCTCTCTAAACTTACCGTTACAAACTGAAATGGATATAGAAATAGCAGCAATAAATCTTACAAAAAATATACAGGAGGCAGCATATTCCGCGACTCCCAACATTGAAACATTTCCAAGAAAAAATACACATATATCATGTACAATACAGAAAAAGATAGCAGAAAAAAGAAAGTTACGACGAAATTGGCAACAGCAAAGGACTGAAGAGAATAAAAGAAAATTTAATAGGGCCATAAAAGAGCTGAGAGATCTAATCCAAATCGAACAGAACCAAGGCATTCAAGAATACCTAGAAAACTTGACATCAACTGAGGCTACAGACTATTCGTTGTGGAAAGCAACAAAAAAGCTTAGGAGATCCCAGCAGCATAACCCACCTATTAAAACAAGCGAAAATAATTGGGCGAGAAGCAATAAAGAGAAGGCCGACATTTTCTCAAAACACTTAAAAAATGTTTTTAAACCTTTCCAGTCTCAGCTACATAAAGATGACGAAAATAAAATTACTAGCTTTCTAGATTCGCCATTTCAAATGGATTTACCGCACGAGAAATTAACGGTCAAAAAAGTTAAACATACAATAATGAGAGAGATTAATATTAAAAAAGCTCCTGGTTATGACTTAATTACTGGCAAAATTTTAAAAGAACTATCAGAAAAGGCTATAAAACTATTAACATATATATTTAATGCTATGCTACGAATTAATTACTTCCCTAGTATCTGGAAAGTAGCTAAAATATTAATGATACTTAAACCAGGAAAAATACCAGAAGATGTGACCTCCTACCGACCTATAAGTTTATTACCAATAATCTCGAAAGTTTTCGAGAAATTATACATAAAAAAACTACACTATATAATAGAAAAAAGAAAAATTATTCCAGAACATCAGTTTGGCTTTCGCAATAAGCATGGGACTATAAAACAAGTGCATAGACTTGTAAACCAAATAAACGACGACCTAAATGCCAAAAGATATTGTTCGGCTGCTTTTCTAGACATATCTCAGGCTTTTGACAAAGTATGGCATACGGGCTTGCAGGTTAAACTAAAGAAACTTCTCCCTCATCCGGACTATCAGCTACTAAAATCGTATCTCACTGACAGACATTTTATTGTAAATCAAGGCGATGAACATACCGAATTAAATCCCATATATTCAGGAGTTCCGCAAGGTAGTGTACTGGGTCCAGTACTGTATCTTCTGTATACGGCTGATCTGCCCACCACAAAAATAACTACTGTGGCAACATATGCAGACGATACAGCAATCTTAGCATCCCATGAAGATCCAGTCACAGCATCAATAAACCTACAAACCCACCTGGAGCAAATACAATTATGGTTGAAGACATGGCGCATTAAAGCCAATGAATCAAAATCCACGCATATAACGTTTACCCTGCGTAGAAGAACATGTCCACCAGTAAATATCAATCATCGTCAACTCCCCCAAGCAGAGCATGTTAAATATCTTGGTATGCATTTAGATCGACGCCTAACCTGGAAGAAGCACATACTCTCTAAACGGAAACAACTAGGACTAAAATTATATCAAATGTATTGGCTCATTGGGCGCAAATCCAAGTTATCATTAGATAACAAGGTATTGCTGTATGAGTCTATACTCAAGCCCATTTGGACATATGGAATTCAACTATGGGGTACCGCTAGCAAATCCAATATATCCATCATTCAACGGTTCCAAAATAAGGTGTTGCGTGCCATTGTTGATGCTCCGTACTATATTTCAAATAAAGTGATACAACGCGATATTCCTCTAGAACCTATAACGAGTGTAATCCAACGTGTTTGTGTGAAGTACTTCGAAAGAGTGTCAGTGCATCCCAATGTACTCGCTAATCAGCTAAATATGCGACGTGATAGTGAAGTGCGTAGGCTAAAACGTTTAACACCATCTGATCTGATTACTGGACATATGTAGAGTTTAGAATAAGCATTAGAATAAGACTAATTAATTAAGATAATATTTTATACAGAAGATTGCTTAATGAAGTGATTTTCTACATGCCATGTATATATAATATAAACAGAAGAAATACTTATTGCCAATAGGGCAGATTGTGGACTCACGAAGAGTAATAATAAAAAAAAAAAAAAAAAAAAAAATTTTAAATAGATTATATAATATAGAAATAGAGTATAGAATAATGTATATATATATATATATATATATATATATATATATATATATGAGTAATAAAAACTAAAGTTTCTGCTGTGAAAAAAGTTATAATGAGTTTGTAAGATATCCATCAATGTCGCGATACGAGAGGGCCACGTTCTGAAACAATACCGGCCGGATAACTAATTCAAAAGTATTCATTAAAAGTACAAGACGACTCAAATGAAAGAATTAAATAAAGAAACAGTGGAAGTTCTGTCTTTGCTTTGACGAAATGGAAAATTTTAATTATTTCATCGTACAATTTTAATTTCCAACTTTCCATTATTTATGGGAGTTGGAGATTGTCGCGAAGGTCAACAGAGAATTTAATAAAAGAACTAATTATATTGAACAAATTAACCCGATGTAATAACGGGACAAGCAACGAGAGATATTAAGTGGATTAACGGTCGGATTTGTCATAAATGGAAATTATTAACGAAAACGTGAACCAGTTAAATAAACTCGCAAAAATATAAAGTTTTACGCACGCAAAAATATAAAGTTTGCAACGTAGCAGAAAATAGCAGAAGCAAGATAATAAGCGGAAATACTTGTACACATTGTTCGTCATTATTTTAATTATAAATATTCAATATTTATTTTTAAAAAAATGTTAAATAAAATATGGTTCTTGTCCGTGCTCTCTGATGTCCATGTAACTACAGGCTTCTTATAATAGGTTATTTTACCCTTGTTGGGGTGTCATTTTTTTTCAGTTTCATTCAATCAGTAATACTCCAGAATAGTAGGTAGTAGACTGCAGACTTATTATGCTATGAGGTAAAATAATTTTGGAACTCGATAACTAATTAGAATTTTTAGAGCATAATTAGAGATTATTAGAATTGGCCTAATAGCAACCATTTAAAGTTGTTCAACAGAATCATTCTTTGGCCAAGAATATGCTGTAAATTGTGTTCTATCGATATTGGCGAACCTCTTTGACAGCCCCTTAATATAACCGCCTCTGTAGCCATTTTGTTTGTATGATTAGCACCAGAGACTGACACCAATTTCAGTTTGCTTTGATTACAAACATCTCACGATTTCAGCTAAACTAGGGTGTCAATAAACGCTTGCTGTACTATTCCACTTATTTATTAATTTAGCTATTTACACCGAAGTCCATCAGGGCCATGGTTTTGACTTGATTATTTTACTACTTACATTTTAGTCGCATCGTAACGTCGCGGGTTTACAATCCCAACCTGAAAAATATCATATTTTGCAAGATCCTTACCCTATCAACGAATATACAAATATTCCCAGTAGATACACATAAACGCTGAGAAGCCTTTTTCATAAAATAGCTAATATTCGAGGTATGGTCGTGGTGGTGGTAAAAATGTCCTAAAAATGGTACTCTGTATCCTAGATATAATTTACAAGACGTGGCCAACATTGACGTTTGGTCCATTTAACAACTCTGTATCAGAGGTATTTAGCAGCTTTGTTAAGCTTAGTCCGTCTCAGCATACCGATCATCTTGAGAATATCTAATGTTTGTTCTCATTAAATGATACAAATAACAACTCAGACTAGAACAGAAAGAATACATTACTCCACTACATTTGCATGCACACTCTCCTGCATGATTTGGCGCATACACACTCTCCTGCATAGAATATGAACCATAGAAAAGAATAAACTATATTGTCTTCCTTTTCTAATAGCGGTCCATTCTTTTCAGGTCGATCAGTACGGTCGATCAGATCCATACAACAAAAAATCTGGAATATTTAAATTTTCTGTGTGTAGTTTTTGTGTTACAAGTTGTTATAGAATTCAAACAGCATCAGTTTCATTTACAGTGGGAATTTTAACACATCATTTTCAACGACTTGCAAAAGGTATCAACATATTCCAAAATTTAATTATAACTATGATTGTTGTGTTGGAAATAGTCAAGCCTTTAATGACATTTATTTTAAACATAATATATTTTAAACAAAAGTAGAGCTGGATCAAATAAACAAAATATATAATTATCAGCGACACTCTAGTGATCTAATGGCAAGGTAAATACAAGGCATCATTATGAGTATAGGTAAATAAATTAAGATTTCTTTAAACTTAAACGTACGATAATTCATTCATCTAAGGCTTGTTGTACAATATGTTAATCGAAAGCTCTTAAAATCTTAAAATCGAAATTAATTAATGGGGTTTATGGATCAATAATAGTAGCGATAATATTTAGGCTTTTTCTTTTGGTTTTAACTATATTGGCTCTGTTTCATCTAAACGATTTTGTTTTTTTTATGGTAATGTTTACAGTACTTGGAGTTCTTGTTAATTGTTCAAATATGTAAATTAATTTAAATATGGCGTTTTTATAAAAATAGATAGGCATATAGAAAATAATTTTATTATTTCATATTATTCAATAATTTTTTAAATGTGTTATTTCAAAAAACTTTCAATGTGTATTTTGCTCCTTATATACAATTTCAACATTAAATCATTTATTTATCATATATCATATTTGTGTATTTTTAAGTAAAATAAATAATGATGATGTGTAATATGTTGCTTGTATAAAAATAGAATAGCTGGGTATATATTAATTATATTTTTATTATTTCGTTTTATTCAATACTTTTTTAAATAAAATGTGTTATTTCCCAAATTTTTCCATTTTTACTTTCTGGACCTATTTATCTGCTTAATATATTCGACATTAAATCTAATAATCACGATAAAAAAAATAATTAAATAAAGCTGTACATACGCATGAGCCAAACTCTAAACTTTCAAATTAACATAGAGTTATGTCGTACTTTACATGTTTTTCACATTATCGAATCGATTTACCTAGAAAAAAATACCTACATTTGTATGAAATATAAATCGTATAATAAAATAATAAATCGCGGTTTAACATAATAATAGTGACCTTTAGTTTTAATCACTATTCAATGTACTCGGGCGCAAAATATAACTATAAACACCTCAATATATCGATGTTTAATATTTGTATATATAAAATATTACACTAGAAATTAATAATAGAAAAAAATCCTATATAATATTTTTTAAATAACCAGCTGGTCAGAACCAAATGGTCTTTTGCTGATGTCACTTCGGGTTTAGGATATTTTTGAGATTTGCTGGTGACAGAGACCCAGGGTACCACTGGGATTGCCGTATTCGTTTTAGATCCGAGATTGATGGATTGTTAAGGAATTAGTCACCTGATTTTCATATTGTAATGCATTTTGATCGAAGTCTGACATGGAATAGACATATAGTGACAACATGTAAATAGCAGAGGCTTTAACTAAACCAAATGTATTGGCTGATCGGACGTAAATATATATTTTCATTAGATGACAAGGTTTTGGTATATACGTCAGTACTTGGGCCCATTTGGACCTGTGAGATTGAACGATACTACTAGCAACTCTAACATTATTCTTCTTCTTAACTATTCTTCAGAGGCTCCAAAATAATATGTTGCAAGTCATCGTCGATGCCCCATATTACGTCTCAAACAAACTGATTCAACGCGATATCCCCTTAGAACCTAGTGATTAGATGTGTTACTGCGATGTACTCTGAAAAACTGTTTATTTTAATTTTAAAATCGCCAATTATACACTGTAGGTGGGGAAAGGATGAACGCAAATATTTGGCGCATTCGCATTCCCTCCAGTTTAGCTTATTCTGTGAGATCACAGTGCAATCTATATTCAATACAATACTATTCGTAGAATGTAACACTCCCCTCCTAAAGAAAGAACCACAGGGTTGGGCGTGGTCGTTGTCCCATCTGGATAGCTTATAATTTTGATAGAGTTATATTTGAGTATCGCCTGTTCCTTCACCCGCCAGTTTGACTTTGAAGACTATGGCACTGTTTCTATCGATATTTCCGTCGTCTTTTTCTATGGAATGGTTTTCAAAAGGTATAAGGTGAGTAGAATCTAACGAAACTGAGCCCACCTGAGCCGTGAGATCTTTTACTAAGGCGATCTTCTACATGTCAGGATAGTTATATTGTATAATGGAAACCATAAAATAACACTTATTGCCCACGGGCAGATTGTTGACGTTCTAGGAGATTAATAAAGAAACTAGTAATAAAAAAATTTTGAAGGCGCCAAAGGACCCATATTACCTCATACTGACAATGTTCATGAAGCGTTTCAAGAAAGGGACGTGGGAAACGGATTCTAGATGGGTGTGCGCGTTACTCACTAACAATGGGGCATTGAGTAACGCGTGGACTATTTTGAATCGGACAACTTGGAGTTCTGCGAGTTGTCTGTCGGAGACGTAACAGGTACTTGTTTAAATTAAGTATCTTATAACCTCATTCGGAGAGTTCCAATATCAGACCTCCTGCAGTAAAGATGCACAATTCGATATAACACCAAAAATTATTTTTTATGCTTCGAATATTCTTTACTTTCTATAGGAACTAACTTTCAGGAAATATATCATTACGAACAAATAAAAATAAAACCGATACTAATCCAGTCAAAAAGTATATTAAGAGGCGGCCGATGAATTTTTATACCGTGAAAGGCTTACATTTTTTATAAGATCTAAGTAAGCGCCGAAGCAAATTTATTCCCGCTGCTTTTAATCCTATTTCACTGTGGTAGCCACCCTAACGTTCAAGGTCGTCAACGATATATTCCCGTTTGCCCACCCTAAATTCTGCGAAAGGTACGTAATTTTAACATCGGAAAATGGGATTTGCAAATTGAATTGTGCCCGGGATCAATAATTAAAAAAAAGATAAATAAATTATCCATTATACTTTATAATTATCTACGTAACGCTAATAAATTACCCGCAATTCCGTTAGGGGTTCTATTTTTATGTTGCTTCGATTTAATTACGTTAAATGTTTTTAAGTGGATTTGATTTTCCTTTAATTACGGTCTAACTCTTTTTAATGTTAATATTAGATGACCTTGATATTTTCAATTTTTTTTATATAAAATTCAAAAAATTATAAAATGTGAAAGGGTTTAGAAAACGGAAACAACTATCTTATTTAACGCCAATACAAAGCAACACTGAGGGTAAAAACAGTTGAAAATAATTCACAGTGGCAGTACCCTCATATCAAGCATAATGTAAACTGAAGGCAATTTCAGTTTAGCACATGCGCATTTTTATTTATTTTAATTAATAATCTGAGCGAAGGAGCGCTCTCGTGGCAAACTCTACGCAAGCGCATATAACTTGTTTTATAACTGGTGTTTAAAATTTTACTATAATTTATTTTTCTTTGTGCATCCATTCTTCCGCAACGGAGAAATTAACCCTATGAAATTAAAAAATAATCAAATAAGTTACAATAGTAAAGAAAATGCTGGGAACTCATTTAATGACTAGTAAATATAGTAATATGAAAATTATCATTAATTTTTTTTAAATATCTAATCAGAATGTACATTTTAATAATTGAGTGTTGTAATTTTGTTTACCGAGTAAAAAAAATTGGGAACCATTTGAAAATAAAAGCTCGTGCATTATTAGAATATTTTATTATAAATCTTTAAAACCGAGTGAAAAAGACCATATTTATATAGAGATTATAGTGATATTATATCCCAAACTCGTCACAAAACTTTCCCAAATTTATGGGAAAGTTTTGTGACGAGTTTATGGTTTTTATAAAAATAAACCATGACTACACAAAAAAATATTTCTGTAGTAAAAATATTCCAGTGAAATAATTTAGACAAGCAGGGAAGGATTCCCATTCGCATCTCATTTGCCCTATTATATATATACATATATATATATATATATATATATATATATATATATATATATATATATATATATATATATTTATATATATGATTGATATGTTTACATCAAGTCCAAGTAAACTTGGTTACATAAAGACATCATATTGAAAAATTTAGACAAAGTCCATAAATTATAGTAACATAAAGCTTGATATTATCTAGTATTATTTAATATTATTTATGTCATATTATTTAGGAAAAGTCCAGAAACCATATTTGTATATGTAATTCATCTATCTCGAAGCCAAATCTTTGCACACCATCTTACTTTTCACCTGTAAGAAGTCACCAGTCAATACATCATTATTTTTACAAACCAATAATTTTTTTTATAAAAATATATTCTTTTTTTTTCCTTGTTTGTTTCACTCCTCCACCTTCAGAGCTGTAGTCATTAGATCGTTAGGGTTTCATTGATGATTAATGTTATATGTTTTCTTTATTCGATTCAGGTCGACTCCTTCTGGTAAATTTGATCTTTTCAATGTATCGTTCTCCACTACTCTTGCATTCTGTAAAAGCCTGTCTAATTTTTTCGATTTTTATAATTTAACTTCCATCAGCTTTCCCTCGACAACTACTAGCAACTTCACTTATAAAAAAAATTAAATTGTTAAAATTAAATAAAGTTTAATTGTTAAATTAAAAATATATTATGATTGAGGTGTAGCCATTTTTATCAGTTACCGCAAATTTTGCTACCATTTTTGATGGACAAACTCCAGTAATGACTACTGAACTGATTATGTTTTAACTGACGTGTTATACATTTACTAACCTAAAACTAATGGATGATTAATTACAACAAAATGTGTATAAAAGTTATAATTACCTTTAATATTACTTCTAGTACTGTTGTATATTATTTCCCTTATAATCTTTGCAATGTTTTTATTTCAACAAAAAGAATAATTGTCTGATTTGCTTCTTGTTATCGTTTCGAAATCTGTAACTATATCGGGGTGAAATGTCGGCGGATGTTAACGACTTCTAGTTCATGTCCAATATGTTTTGTTACAAGTCTGGCGCTTAATATTCTCACTATAAACAAAATTGCAGCTGTTTGGATGTTTTAACGTTATAAAACTTGACCTTACATTCCGTACTTACCTTTGTTTTTCGATATTTTAAAGCCAATGTATGTTACAATACTAAGAGTAACACAACAATTTTATTATTATTGTTATAAACTTGTTAATGCAAGACAAAATTATAACTTAATAATTTTTTTAACAATCCAAATATTCTAGGTTATTTGTTTTCACTCGATCAATTATTTAATTTTAAAATGGCCGATTATACACTGTAGGAGGGGAAATGATGAACACAAATATTTGAGGCATGCGCACAATATTCCATCACTGCCTGCAGTTTAGCGTATTCTCTCATATCAAAGTACAGTTCGTATTTAATAGAATATTAGCCGTAGAATGTGTCACCCCCTTCCTAAAGAAAGGACCACAGGGATGGACGTGGTCGTTGTACAGTAAAACTTTAATAGAGTTATGTTGAGTATTGTTCACCCGCCAGCTTGCCTTTGAAGATCTTCGTTATGGCACTGTTTACACCAAAATTTCCATGGTCTCCCTCTATGGAGTGGTTTTGGAAGGTTTAAGGTGACCAGAGTCTAATAGTCTATATCTTGGAAACTGAGCTACTAAAATCCGCTTTTGGTGGCCGTCCACCCTGAACTTCACACCTCTGGCCTAACTCCAATAGGCTATATTAACTTTAAAGCAGATAATGGGAAGTAGAATTCCTTTGAAGAATCTCCAGACTCTCCACGAATCTATTCCGCGAATAATTGCTGTTTTAAAGCTCAGCGCCTTATTAATATATATATGTTTCTTTGTTTGCTTGACCATTGTTTGTTTCTGTATATATTTACTTATAAGAGAAAAATATTTCTCTATAAAGTCACTAATTTACTACACCATATATATGTTTTTCCTAACAATTCCTCCAGGCTAATTCTTCGATCAATTTTTTATAATATAAGTTAAGAGTTATATTATAAACATAGTGTTTATACATGGATTAAAGAATTTCTTTAGTACCCAAGGCCTATATTTCTCTATCTTATAAGACGATAAGGATAAAAGTTACGGTTTCAAGACAGATTGCACTCTAACCAGCAAAATATTATATTAAAAATTCATTTGGTATTTCTCCAGATATCAGGTTCATAATAATTTCAGCCGTTTTCTGAACATTCGGGATATGTTTTAAACAAAATGCTACATTAGTCAAGTTGGTTAGTTTTATTATTAATTTTCTTGGAATAGTTTTCTATATCTGTCCGGTTATTAAGTCTTTCTTTTAGTGCAATAAGTTTAACTACATTATTTCGCAGTTGCCGATTGATATATTTTATTCAAATTTAGTTTCATTTGGTTTGAAATTTTAATTGCCTTAAATTTGATTTGCAGAGACCGCCATATTTCTTAAAAGAATGCAGTAGTTGAGTTTCGGTGAAAAGCCAAAACAAAACAATGTCGTCGGTTATAAAATCAACTTCAAGACTTCTAGTTTTTCTAACATTGAAGTTGACTAACAAAACTATTTTTAATGACATTTAAAACTATTAAAACGTATTTTTTGTTCGAATGACCAAACTTACCGACCAATCCCTTAATTCACTTAAGGAAGTCCGCCGACTTTCTAGACAGATGCTTTATTTTTTCCGAAATAAAATTAACTGACATCCCAACAATTAGATCATTCTAAAAGAGAAGGACGTTTCATTTTATCTCGGTTCGATCGGCTGAGGTCTTAATATGAGGGATGGATTTTACAACTTGATAAACTTTTGGAAATTTATCCGAAGTAAAGTAGAATAAAACTTGGACGATCCCGAAAAGCTCGTGAAATTCCACAGGGAAATTGGATTAGAGCCTGCCCGGTATTGCCAAATTCACCTCGAGACTTGTCCGGATCCACTACTAAATAATTTAAAACCTAATGCAATGATATTACGCCTATGGATTTTATAAATTTGCTCCGAACGAGAGTTTACAGTGATATATTTAATCAGCTATGTGACGGTATAACAAGACAAATCTATCTTAATTTATATAATTCTTATGTTTAATTATTCAATTCATCTTAAACAATTGGACCGATATTGATGAATTTTTTATGTGCTTTTATATTTGGCAATAATATATAGTTATAATTAGAGCCGGTAGGGAGTGTGACAAAATCCCAGATATTTTAAAGACATTTTTGATTTCGGCTGCCGTAAATCGATCAGGGTGATATTTTCATGGTAACGGTCGCAATCGCAGGGGTGATTAGATATATAATAAATTAAATATTATATTATATTAATACTACCTGAACCGGCAAACGTTATTTCGCCATGTAAATGGCGTAAAAATATGTGGTATATGAGTGAAAAAAGCACGGAGCGCTGTGAACGATGAGGGAATATAAAAATAACAAAACACCAAACATTATATTTAAATATATTATAATTTATTTCAAGTAATAATTATTTATATTATTAATTCATTACATAATATTAATCATTTAATGCTACAGCGTGAACTATATTTTTGTTAGCCTGTCTTTAGCTAATACAAACAAACTTGATGGTTTACCCACTGGAGAGCATGCGTGTCCATGTGAAAAACATGGTGTATTCAAATCAGACATTACTTGGCCTTGGGAATTATTAATAGTCGTTGCAAATTCTAATCTAATCGGAAATTGATTACACTTAATTTGAATTGGCACGTCTGCGGATATAATAGGTATTCGGCTAATATACATATAAATTTTAGGTAGTTTCACGGAAGCTAAAAATTTTATTTTTCTTAAGTAGTATATCGAAGATACGTATTGTTAGAAATAGTGAAAAAAAAATCTGTATAACTTAGAGCTCTTATAAGTAAACACGAAAAAATCTTACTTTCATCGAATCCGTTTTTCACCATTCCCAACAATATAATAAATTTTGATATTATAATAAACATGTAAAAATCATTTATAATTACAACTGAATAGCCGTTGTTTGCGGGAACTCGCAACACATGTTGATTATTTTAGAGGTTATATAAATCACTTATTTAATTAACTGATCATGCGTATTACACTCAAAATTAACAATTTTATTAGTAACTGATAATAAATTATATTCAATAATATTAGTTATTAATAAATAAATGACAAAGTTACTTGAGAATATATTTGATATGAGAGTTACACTGAGATAGCAAAAATATTTAACTACTACACTTGATGCATAAACATTAATAATAGCCGAAACCTGTAGAGGTAGTGAGAGAAGGCTTATTGTTTGAGAAAAACAGGAGACCATCTTCGTTGTCATATCTACTCCGTGCTGTTTACTGGGTTAGAAGTGACATCGGTAGACCCATGGAAGGGATAACTTACCAAGTGGTAATAATTCATGTTAACGAGCGGGAAAAAAATGATAAAATTATTAAAATGACTATTAAAAAGCAGGGGTTGGTAATAGAAAAATGAAAATTTAGGGTTGTATGTATTTTTTAAAAAAGTTATTTTGGGATTGACACCCCTTATCACTTAGGGGTTTGAAAAATAGATAGTAGCCGATTCTCAGACCTACTGAATATGCATAAAAAAGTTCATAAGAATCGGTTAAGCCATTTCGGAGGAGTATGAGAACAAATTGTGACATGAGAATTTTATATATAAGATATTATTTGTAATATTAAGAGCAAAACGTTCTGTATCTGTATCCATCTATGTATTAATCCAGTCTCCCATATATTTTCTCACTTAATCCTTTCAAGGGATATTATATGTGTCATATTGCACAGTGTATGTTAATATACACCAACATATTAAACTAGTGATCGCCCTGTGGTCGAAATTCGACCAAAATGTATTAAATTAATCGTTTCTCTTATAATAAAGTGAAATGACTAATATAAAATTGATATGTTACTAAAACTTATTTTCGCAGTATTTTCAATATAAGATCAGAAATATATTTGATATATAACATTAATTAAAATAATAAATGTCAGGATACATTACTTAACAGCACTGTTTTGCATAGAAAAACATAGAAAAGAATAAACTCTACTGTCTTCCTTTTCTAATGGCGGTACATTATTTTCAAGTCGATTCATACAGTCGATCGAGTGAAACCAACAAAACAATCTAGAATATTTAGATTTTGTTTTACATTGAATTCATTAGGAATAATAATTACATTGTTGTGTTATTCTTGGTGATTTAATATACATTGGTTTTAAAATATGAAAAAACAATGGTAAGTGCAGAATGTAAGGTTAAATTTTTTAAAATTATAAAATCCAAACAGTGTCAATTTTATTTAGAGTTGGAATATTAGCTGCTAAATTAATAACACATCATTTTCAATGACATCGAATAGGAACAGCTTATGCAAAAGTTAAAAAACAGAGAAGAATTTTCTTTTCATACCTCGGTCGAAAGTACGTACTTTCGTCCCTAATAACAGGGCAGAAAGTTAAACATTTACTCCCTGTGAGAAGTACACCCGCGCCCTCTATAACAAGGGAAGGAAAGAATTTCTTATGCGAATTTATACTGGTAACTAGGGACTATTTATTCTGTCGCTACAACAGATTGTTTACCACTGTCATTAACGTTGCTACCTCTAACCATAGAAAAATAAACTTAGAAGCGCATCTCCTATGTTAAAATTGGTTCTAATTTACACTCGGAATCCCCGCGTGAGGGCGCTTACGCATGCACCGTATGACAGTTAGTTGCGGCGGGAAATTTAAAAATGTTTAGTGGGAATTTTAAAAATTTATAGTAAAAATTTTAGCACAAAATTTTAAAAAAGTCTTTCAATTTTACTGGGAAAATAAAAAAATAAATATATTTAAATATATTTTATTGATATATTACAATTACATTAATTTTCCATGACCATAAAGACTTTGATATAATCACAGAGATATCTCTACTACCCAAAACACGTAATCTGCTGATATTATCTTCTCTCTAATATTTAAAACAAACTTAAAATAAGATAATATAACTAATAGTGGTTCTGTTGTATTATTTTTTTAGAATCAAGAATCAACTAAATTAACAACCTAAAAATTGAGGTATATTTTGTCAAATATGACAACCGCAGTTCGGTCTATACAGTCAATTTTCTGAACTAACGACCAGAATTAGAGGTTATTACTCCAGCAGCAAAAAGGAACCTTATTCGATATCTGCATTAATGTTCTTCTAGAAGGCAAGCAGAATATCTTCGATAACAGTTTATATCATCTGCCACTGCATTTCAATAAGGATAAAGCCAAGCGAGGATTGTTGAGGTAAAAGAATCTCCTATATATCTATCAGCCTTAAAAAACTTATGTAATTGTAATATTGCCATTGGGAGCATATTTTCTTTGTCTGCTAATATTGCTTAATTATTTTAATGCAATAAATCATTACTTTTTAACAAAATATTTACTATTTAAATTACTAGTAGGAATTATATCTTGTTTCAGTCACGGCTTTCCACATTTTGGTCTATAGTCTTCATATTTAAAACTTTCCTGTACCATCATATGTTATGATATAATGATTGCATATATATTATGATATATTTTGGTAATGATTTATTTTTTATTTTATAGGTCAGATGTAGCTACAATTTGTTGAGTGAAACTCGAAGAATGTGAAATTTAGAGAAGACATTAGAGAGGATTTTGCTAGGATGCAAGAACAGTGGAGAATGGTATTATGAAATACATAAATTTGCTAACAAAACTAGACCTGGATCAAATAAGCAAAATATAAAACTATTAATGACACTCTAATGATCTAATAACAAGCAAGGAACTGAGAACGCACTATTATATAAGAATATGTTTTGTAAAAATAATGATATATTAACTGGAGATTTCTTTTAGTTTAATAGTATGATTTATCCATTCGTTTTAAGCTAATAAATGTACAATATGTTAACCGAAAGCTCGAGATAGTCAATTTAATGTAATTTTGTAATGACCCCTGTCTTATATAAAATATATATTACTAAGAAAGATAATTGTCTATAGTGATGACTTTTTACAAACTGCAAAAGAAAATCAGTTACAATGCTAATGATGATAAATCAGATAAACTAATGATAGTTTGCAGCACTGTAGCATTGGTGAACGGAGCAAAACAAATACTTGTTACTTAATGAGGTTTGTGGATCAAGAATAATAGCAAAAATTGCAGTGGGGATCATAATTGATCTTATTTTGATGATTTTAGGATAATTTCACTGCTTTCGCATATATAGTGGTCGCTTTTTTGTTTCATTTTAACTATATTTGCTGGATTTGATCTAAACGATTTTAGTCTTGTTTATGATAATATTTATGTATATAAAAGTTGGACATATAATAACTATATTTTTATTATTTCATTTTATTCAATAATTTTATGAATAAAATGTGTTATTTCAAAAAATTTTCACAGTTTATTTCCCTCTTGTTAATTGTGTATATTTATTTATAACAAATAATTAATAATAAAAAAGGAGTCAGTAAATGAAGCTGTATATATGCATGCGCCAAACTTGAATTATTCTTTGTTTCAAAAATAAACTTAGCCCAAAATACACATACGTCAAATCTGGAGATATTTGTTAAGTAATGTATGCTTAATTCTGTGGGCGATTTACGTATAACAGGAACTAAGCGTCGACTAAGTCCAATTAAATCATGGTCAAATTTGGGCCACATTTGGTTTTAGTAGAATTTACATATTTTAGCTCTTTTACACAAACATTTTAGAGCAGAAAACTCTTCCTCCGTATAAGATTTAATCGGTAAGCTGATTAATATATAGATATTTCGAAAATATTTGGATATTTCATAGTAAGCAAGAGACTGTTTTATCAGCAATTTTTTTTAAAGTAGTTTAACAATTCATAAATAAATCACTCGATAACTAACCTAGAAGAACTAGACCATTCGATTTCGATCAATGGTGATATTGATTTCCTTTATACCGTCTCATTTACTTTAATGTGCAATCTGGACGTAAAAATTACTTTATTAAGAGAATCGGCGATGGATATAATAGAATTCATAGCCCGGCAGGAACCAAACCATGAAATAAATTCTCAAATGTGCCGATCCAGCTCCCAATTTATGCTAGGATGAGCACAAATTCCCGTTCCCAGACTTTTTTCTGTAACCGATCTCTCCCTAGAAGATAATTACTATCAATTAGTATGAATTATATTAAGTTTAATTATCTCTTTTCTGTTTCATCCTCAGTTCCTTTGACATCACGGAAGATTCACGTTATTTGTCACATTTTTCTAAAAAACTATTCATTGGATTTAATATTAATTTAAAATAGAAAATGGCGTTGTAGAACTAAGTAATTTCTTTAAAAAATAAATAAGTAACTCACTAAAAATTAAAAAATAATCAAATTGCATTTTTAACACAAAAAACGTTTTAAAATAATATGTGTACATAATAATCGTTGTAATAACTGAATAAAAATAAACAAAATACTTGTTTAACTTATCTACTACACGTATTTTATATTCTCCTGTATACAAACAACTTAGCTTAATACCTACTTAAACCTATATAACTATTTAGAATATTATTTTAACTACAACCAACTGATCACTTTACAATCAGTGCCAAGCAACAAATTAAATTTGTTTTGTTCGTAAGTTAATTTCGTGTATATGTAACAAAATATTATTATTATTTCTATATTGTTTGGGCTGATGGAAGGAACGCTTCAGGGCCCAAGGTCCGCTACCTAGTCTAGGTGATCTGACAAAAATTCCAACTCAACTAGAACAAAAAAAAGTGCTGTCCCCGTTGAGAATCGAAGCCGTGACCTCCACACGTTTAACCAAAATCGAGAGAGTAATTGAAATATATTATTGCCATAAAAACAGTCAAAAGTATTTTACTATTTATCATTCACAATTTTAATCTTTTTACCCTATTACATTAACAATCTTGAAAAATATCGTTCCAAAATGCTGCTATATTAATATACGATATATTGTTATTTACAAGCAAACTACCAAAAAAATCATAAAACTATATAGGTTATATTAATAATATTAATAATAATTATTATTATAATATTAATAACTGTAGTTATAATAATAGTTAACCGTCGAATACCGATATTAAAAATATAGCAGCCATAACATAGTTTGTACATTTATCTAACAATATTAATTGAACTGTGACAGAAACAAAACCGAAAGAAATATATAAATGATGAATGGTGACTTCTATAGGGATAAATTCCTTCAGGACTTTTGATAAATGACCATCGATGAAAAGGGAAAAAAACTACTATTTATATCAGGAATCGTCTAATCATTTTCTTTCTTTTAACCGAAATAAAAATAATTGGTTTTTAAAAAATGTTGCTATAAGAAAATAGGGTGGAATTTTCTGCAGTGTTATGTAATATTAAAAATGTTGGAGAGATGTAATTGTACACAGCATATTTTTGTTCAGAAGCAAACGAGCAGTTCAAGAATCGTTGAGTTTAGTCAATAATTACGTAAAACAAATAAAAATTCGCTTATTGGGTGAAGAAATATGTATTAGCGGTTATAATATCGTAACTAACATAGATCGCAGTCTTTAATGTGGAAGTTTTTCGGTTCACCTACACTAACCAAAAGTTTGATAAAAATCAATAATATAAACTATACTTTTGCTTTTTGTTCTTTCGATGTTTGTATGATAGTTCTCACATTTGATAGGTGGTCAATTTTTGCCAGAGAACAATACTGTTACCATGCCCAGAATATACTAATGGCAAGATAATTTATGGACTAGCCAACAGGCATTTTCGTTTATTTGAACTAATGAAGATTTCAGGGAGCAAATGCTGTCCTGAAAAGCTTTGCGCAAGCGCATATGTTTTGATCTGTAAATGGTATTGAAATCTTTAGTCTATTTTTCTGTGTACATTACTGCCCAATAGTAAAGGAGGTGCTAATACTTCTTTAAGAGGTGTGACGGCAAAGGTAGTAATATGAAAACATATTATTAATTTTTTATGAAATATTTTATTAAATTTTCACAAAATAATATTTATTTCTCTATGCTTTTGTATAAAATTGTACTCTTTTTTCCTTGTTTGTTTCACTCTTCCATCTTCAGACTAGTTGTCAATAGATCATTAAGGTGTAATGGATTGTTATGTTATATGTTTTGGTCAACCCTTATTGATAAATTTGACCTCTTCAAAGTATAGTCCTCCACTCTTCTTATATCGTGCAAAATCCTAACTAATTTCTTCTCTTAATTATTATCAGTTACTACAGTTTTTGCTAGTATTTTTTATGGACAGACCTCATTAATGAATTGACTAATGAACTGTATTGTACAATTGCTAGCGTAAAATAAATGAATAAATAATTACCCTCAATGTTACTTCTAGTAGAATTGTATATTATTTTTGTCAAACCCTATGTAATGCTTTTATTGAATAACATTTTGATCTTGTTATCATTTTGAAATCTGCAGCTATTTCGGGGTGAAATTCGATATGTTGATTGTATTGTGTTATGTTATGGTGTTATATTTGATGTTTTTGAAAATGTTTTGTTACAAAGTTGCCATCTAATAAGCAATATTGATACTGTGCGGTTATTCTAACTTAAAAATTCCGCACTTACCTTCGTTTTTCTGTATTTTAAAACCAATATATGTGGCAATACTGAGAGTAAAACAACAATTTAAATATTATTCTTATAGATTACTAATACATCACAAAATCAAAATATGATAGCTTCTGTTTTCACTTGATCGGTGGTATATTTTAGAGAGGTAGATTATGCATAATGTAGATAGAGAAAGAGAGCGTAACATAGCCGATTGTGTGCATGCACTAATCTTATGTACAAGCTTTCATATCCGCCAAGCCTTGTTTCGTGTGATTCTCCTCTATCCTCAAAAATAGGGAACATATTCCTTCCTTTTCGATGTTTCTCATGGCATATCCTATATGGCTAGTTTATCAACTGATAAGCTGTCTATTTGAATAATTAAGCTGAGTTGTCTTCCAATAGGTCTCTATTGTCTTGGAAATATTTTGGTCTTCCAGTCCATTTCAAAATAACCACTTTTAAATCCTCGGAACCAAAATCGAAAATCGGGACATAATAAAGTACCATCACCATAAGTTTGTCAAGTGTATGATTGGCTAAGGCTGTGGGTTTCATCAAATCAGGCAACAAAATTAATCAATGTCTAGAATGCTAATTTCATTGGTCTTTGATTAGCCCCAGTATACATTAAATAAGTCAATAATAACAAATAAGAATCTTATTGTATATAGGAAAACTAGAAGGAATGTCATGTAATAAAGTATATGAACGATTTCAATTATTGTGCACGTGCAGTTATACATTGTATCTTCCTGTGCTCTCCATATGGCATCTAGTTTAATGATAATTACGTATATGTCATTTTGTACTTGTAATACATTTTCTGTCCTCCATCTACTTAGTGTGGTTATCCGCAGAGACTTACTCTGGAGTAACAACTTAGCCGGATTATGTGTTACTGCCTCTGGGCTTACTTTACATTAAACCGAAACCGCCTCATACTTGACCCCTGTAGGTCGCTACTGCTACTGCATTAAATTTGGGGATATGGCACCCGCTGATCGATCAGCCGTTATTGGGCACGAGGAGACGGCGAACAAAAAACTAGTGAAACTAACTATAGATTCGCGAATTTGAGTTAACATAAGACTGGATGCTGTCGTATGGGGACAAAAGTTATATCTGCAGCGAGGGATGAGGTCGTTTCAGCCTGGAAAACGGGAGGTTAGCGGTGACGCCGTTCTAAGCTCCCAGCATGTCGCCCAGCTCGCGAACGAGCGTTTTCCGAAGAAATTGAGCCGAGTTGTTGTCTGTAGAAGGATTAAGATGTAATGTGCTTGATTTCTGGAGTGTCAGTTTCCCTGTGAATTTGATTATTTCTGACAAACCTTGGAGCGTTTAAGATTATCCTGCACAGGTTATCTTGGAGGCTATCTGAAGAGGAAAACTTGAAGCCATTTCAATTGGTTGCCTGTAATAAACTTGAAGTAGATATTAAGACTAATAAGCATTTGATGGAGATGGGAAGTCTGTTAGAAAGGCAGATCAGAGAAGATAGTAGGTGTGCAATCCCCGAACCTTTTTGGATTGTTTTCTGGATTTGGGAATGCCAACGAACCGTCTGTCGAAGTGGAAACCTAGGTACGTGACGTTATCCAGCATGGAATTGTTGCGGCGTCGATCTTAAGATGCAAGTTGCGCAGTGCGTAACGCTTCTTATGGAAAATGATGACCTATAGGATAGTGTAGTTGTCTAGAAAGTCTGTGTTAATTTTTGCTACTCGTTGGCCATAAAATAGATTTGCAGCAATGTTCAATGGGCCTCAAACTTTGAAAACAAAAAACCAATTTGCCGTGAACCTTGCATATTGACTCAAAGTTACGACAATCGTGTATCTAAATGATTTTAGTTGCCCCAAATGATGCTATTTGGAAGCAAGTACTAATAGTGTTTTAATGGTTCTTTTGGCATATTAGCAGTAGAATATAAATAGGGATATTTGCGAGAGTAGAAGAGACACTAATATAAATATCCAATGGTGATTAATGTAAAGGAAATACATTTAATGTAAATTAGTAAATCAAATTGTTTCTAGAATAACAAAAATAGCCGTTATTTTATCAACACACATCGTATATATGTGCATAATATTTTAACTGATTCTCACGATTTCCTCGTGAATGAGGGCTTTTCTTGCATTAACACAGTAAGGCCCTCGTTAACAATAAATTGCCGGTTTGTTAATCTGGCGTGGTATCTCTGTTTCAAGAATTCTCGATGAATAAAGTGAAATTAATGTTAACCGACCTTGGAAAGCTGGGAATATTTCGGGTCTGAATTCTATTAAACCGACTGGAGCTGGTCACGAAGATTTCCCAGATTTACTAAATAATGAAAATGTTAATTTAAGGTATTATGATAATGTTATTCATAAAGTATACGAAAGGGAATATATATATATATATATATATATATATATATTCCCACTTCTTAAAGCTAGTGCATTTTTTTACTTTAAAACTTGAACCAGAGTGCCTGTGGAAGGGACAAACCAATATTTTACCAACACTAGACCAGCAAATTCGGCTTCTTTTCACGCAATAAATTCTAGCAACACTTCACCTATAAAAGAGAAACTATATCGTTAAAATGCGTTATAATTATAGTAAATATCTAATTTTCATCAGTTACTACAGTTCTTGCTACTACTTTTTATGGACAAACCCCATTAATGTATTGACTAATGAAATGTATTGTACATTTGCTAGGGTACAAAAAATTAATAATTCATTGCGATAAAATGTCTATAAAAGTTGTAATTACCCTCAATGTTACTTCTATTAGAATTGTATATTATTTCTCCCATACTCTATGCAATGCTTTTTTTGAATAAGAAGAAAACCTTTCTTCTTTGCCTCTTGTTATCATTTTGAAATCTGGAGCTATTTTGGGGTGAATTATTATTTATTTATTTCTATTTGATGTCTTTGAAAATGTTTTGTTACAAATGGGCCATCTAATAATGCAACTATAAGCAATAATGATGCCGTGCGGTTATTTTAACTTTTAAAAATTCCGCACTTACCTTCGTTTTTCTTTATTTTAAAACCAATGTATGTGGCAACACTCAGAATAAAACAACAATTTAAATATTATTCTTATAGATTGCTAATGCATCACGAAATCAAAATATTACAGTTTTTGTTGTTTTCACTTAATCGGTGGTATATTTTAG
The DNA here is from genome assembly GCF_030347505.1 of Rhynchophorus ferrugineus. Lineage (NCBI taxonomy): Eukaryota > Metazoa > Arthropoda > Insecta > Coleoptera > Curculionidae > Rhynchophorus > Rhynchophorus ferrugineus. The sequence continues at coordinate 24,299,783 of NW_027472590.1, read as the reverse complement.
AGAGGTAGATTATGCATAATATAGATAGAGAAAGAGAGCGTAACATAGCCGATTGTGTGTATGCACTAATCTTATGTCCAGTACAAGCTTTCATATTCGTCAAACCTTGTTTCATGTGATTCTCCTCTATCCTCAAAAATAGTGACCATTTTCCCTCCTTTTCGATCTTTCTCACGGCATATTCTATATGGCTGGATTACTAAATAATGATAATGTTAATTTAAGATACTATGATAATGTTATTCATAAAGCATACGAAAGGGAATATATATATATATATATATATATATATATATATATATATATATATATATATCCCACTTCATCAGTTATTGCATTTTCTTACTTTAAACTTGGACCAGAGTGCTTGTGGAAGGGATAAACCAATATTTTACCAACACTAGACCAGCAAATAGAGCATATAATATTTACAAAGAGTAACTATATTATTAATATCAATTAAAAACTACGTTTTAAACTAAACAATAATCATAATTGAAAATCAGTGTAAAGTTTCATGTAATTTATACGTAACAATGCTGATATTGTTGTTAAATTTGGTAACTCACAAGCACATATTCATAAAACTTGTGCACTAGCAAAAAAACGACAATAATACTTACAAAATAACAGTGAACACACGTCATCATTATGCATGAAATCACAACGTTGCAATGTTGCCGCATCAATATAACAGCTTATTTTGTCATTGAGGTATAATTATTATAATTAATATTGTGAATTCTATTGTAAATAACGTGATGATATAAAAATAATTTTGTCAAACATAGTTCATTTTAACTAAATATTATATCTATTGCATATATTGTCGAAAGAATTAAACTATAACAAATAGAATATAGTGCCAGAATAATTTGTAGGCCCAGCTTAGCTGGCAACAGATTGGCCCTCCTGCTGTTGCGATAGTGGATTCTACTGAGCTGATTCTGTTGGGGCATAGCCATAAATTTATGTTTATATTTGTTTAAAATTTTTTGTTATAATTAGGCAAGAGCACAAAATCCAACAAGGAAAATGATCCCATTCCCGCCAGTAACCCGACTGGGTAAGATAGGATGTCTTCTGGGATGATTTTTAAGTTGGTCGCTCGCCAGTCAGTAGGGTTGATATCGAGGACCGTTGTTCGGGGTCCACGTTAAACAATAGGTCCAGTCCAGAAAAACCTTAGTTGGCAAAATGGAGACTCTATTTTCATTCAAGATGGCAAAATAATGATTTTTACCGATACAGATTTTACTGGTTAAAGATAAGTCATAACTAAAGAAATTCCCGTTTGCTGCGTTTACTCTTTACAATTGATTCTGAACAATGGTACAATTATTATAATTTTTAATTAAATATATTAGTATTTATATGCGACCCCACAATCCAAGATAGTTTACTTAAACATACATTCAACAGTTATCGATCTTAAAGTTTCTTTCAAATGTAGCGAAACTAGGTTATTCTTAGGGACGTACTTTTTCTGGCACACAAATATGCAACAAGTTCCTATCGACTTCTTCTTCAGTAAATGGCTTAATGGCATTACGTTGTTAGATGTCATAGGACACCTTATGCTGGTGAGAAATGAAATATCGCTGCAGGTAAAAGGAAATTTTCGTGAAAATGTTTTAAGTTTTTATCATTTTCAGAACGTTCCTAATTACTTATTGCACTTAGTTGTCTAATGAATTAATGTCTTTGTTTATATTAATTTAACTTTTAATTATGATAGCATTATATTATTCAATAAGTTTGTAAGTACTTTAATCAAAGATATCTAAAAACTATTAATCAACAACTATTAAGCAAAATAACCTATTAAAATCGGTTACTTCATTTAGAATTATTGAGTTATTCAGATTCTAATTATTGGACACTCCAAATTATATTTTCAACATTCATTACTTTTGTTGTTCGATTTGATGAGATCGGTTGCCCATCAAACACTTTTATAGTAATATGGGGATTCTTTTCTTTATATCACAATTTTTGTTTTTAGCTTCAATGGTTTAAAAATAATTTTGATCTTGATAGGAAATAAAAACAATGATGATGAAAATGATTTTATTGAACAGTTGAAGAAAAACACATGTATTTAAAAACGCTCCTTTTAAAATTAGGTTTCTCTTTTTTTTTGCCCAACTTAGCTCGCAAAACCGATGTTTATATAAGGGTATTTATTAATCAAATAACTTAGATTAAATTGCCCTAAAACAAAACATTAGGTGGGGTGGATATAATTTCAGACAAAAAGCTGAATATTTTATATATGTGAAGGGTTCAACTTAAGAATCCGGATATTACAAGAGACAAACTAGCTGCACCTTTCTTACTAGTAACAATATTACGCATCTAGTGTACAAGTCAATGTGAACGCAGAGTCTACTTAGTTACCATTACGAAACTTAAAGAGAATGTATTTAATTGTTATATATAATATATTAACTTATTGATTGCTAAGCATTTAATAAAATGTTAAAAGTTTAAAATGGTGTATGCGAAATTGTATTAATTAGTTTATTTATTAAAATTCTGTGAATCAGAACATTGCATATATGATTATTCTTAGGAAATATGTGAGTAAAAGCATGTATAGTAGGTACAAGTTGGTATTTTATATTCTACAATGTAGAAATGTATTTAAAATCATTAAATAATCAGTTTGTCTTCCAAAACTTAGGTCTACAAAGAATAAAATAACTTATAACGTAAAAGGTTCATTTGGCAATATAGATGCATATGTTACGTTATTAATCGCTAAACACGTTAATATTTATCAACAGTTTAAAATATTTGCCAAATTAAATTTAAAGATTCATTATTCCTTCTATGCGTTCGATATATGAAAATTACGTAGTTAGTTTCATTTTATCTCCTGCATATTTTCGTAACTCCATTTAGGTATTCATGTAGTCTTTAACATGTATCCATGCAATATTACCTGCAATATTCGGTTAGTTTTACAAAATGCATTTACAAAATGACTGAGGGCTTAATAATACAATTCATAAAAATCCGCCTGCAAAAATCTAAATAATATAAAAATAAAAAATATAATAAAAATATAAACAATTATAATAACAATAATTTGTAAACAAAGAAAGCAAACAATTATTGTTATCCTTAAATATTGTTAATCTACATTAGGACTAAATTTTCGCATGTCATGTTTCTCTTTCAAAAATAAAAACACCTTACAATGTAATAAGGCAGACAATTGTTGTCTCTACAAAATATTTAAATTATAACTTATAAATATGATCATATTATACTTAATCATTTTTTATCCAAACTTGCCATAACCCTTTAATAATTTCATCTACCGGAACAACAAAAAATAATACAAAAGCTTAGAAATAATACTTAAAATTAAATAAAATAGTTTGCTATGCGTTCTTAAATGGTTTGGCTGGCATTTTGCGTCACAGCGCTGCCAAATTTTATATCACAACGAAAATTACAAGTCCATTGTTATTCATAGTCCATGTACAAATAAAGAGCGAATAATCTACCATATAAGAGCAGGAGCTGGCATTTTGTCGGTCAGTTATAAAGCAGATGGAATCTAAAAATTTGTTTGTTTGGTTGGTTTGGTTGGCGTAGTGGTAAAGGCAACAGGATACATAATACAATATACAATATACAATATACATAATACAATAATATAGGATACAACAGTCCACATAAGAAAATGATCCCATTGTTACCAGTAACCAGTACCAGCCTATATATATATATATATATATATATATATGATGATATATATATGACATGATAATTATATATGATATATATATATATGATATATATATATATATATATATATATATATATATATATATATATATCATCATTTAAAGTGAAAACTGATCAGAATTCCATTGTGATAGCTTATCCTTAACCATGTCCAATTATGAATAGCGAATGTTCGCAAAAGTGAAATCATCATTTAAACTGAAAAATGATCAGAATTCCATTGTGATACCTTATTATTTGATTCTGAAAATTTATCGGGCAACTAATTACAAACTAATTAGTTGTTGTCTGGTAGATTATAACAAAAAAGAGCAAAAAAAACCGAACCTATGTTTAATTAAACCTAATGCCCTAAGATTTTAATTAATTTTCGTATATTTCATTTATGCCCGTAGCTAAAAGTTGGCGGAACTCTTGATAAAATCGTAATAGAAAGTCGACGGCCATTTTAACCAGCTTAGTGGGTTCGCAATAAAATATTTATCTAAGTTTTCGTTTTACTTTGTCCTGCTCTTTTGCCTACAACAAGCCGGCTTCCCCTTCCATCCCGTCGTACACACCGAGACTACTTAAAAACCATGTTTCCGCTTCGGTAATTGTTTGGTTTCTCTACAGAGGATATTAACCGTCTTTAATAAATTATCTGATGTCTAAAAAGGTGAGGTCGGGACCTAATAGTGCTACCTTTATTCAAATAATATTCCTTTTACGTTGAATTATTAATTGGTTGAAAAGGTAACACGACTGATATTTTGAATATTTGATTGATAGGCTTAGATATATCCGGATTAAGATATCACCCATCTGGTTGAAAAATCGAGATTAGTAAAGCTTCCCATTCGCTGACATTGAGGCTTCTACTCTTCCTGGTGTAGCTCGCATCGCAGAACCATATAATTTGAGCGTTAATGAATGGAGTCGCCTGCTATTAAAAATCTCAACAGGATCCAGCATAAGTCCAGAAGTTCAGGTACTCAGAAACCACAGAAAATCTTGGAATATACTCCCGTATGTTAAAAATTTTGTATTAGTAACAGATTTCCAGATTGGTTTTCGAAATCACCACTCGGTAACTGCGGCTATTGAAAAGGCGTTTGAGAAAAAGAAATATTTCCCTGCAATAATCTTGGATATCTCACAAGGTTTTAATCCAGTTTGGCATTTAGTATTAATCCCTAAAATGAGCAACTTCTTACCGCGTAACTATTGTCAATTGCTCAAATCATATCTTTTCAGAAGGAAATTTAGACATTCGCACGAAATGGCGTTCTCGACATTTAAAACTATCTCGGCTGGAGTTCCACAAGGTAGCCTCTTAGGGCCTCTCCTGTATCTGCTCTACACTGCTGATATCCCAACAACAAAATAAACACTACTTGGAGCTTTTGCTGACGACACATTTTATATGGCAAACAACATATCTCTGCCTAGGGCAATAGAAAAAGTACAAGAGGCAGTCAACAAATTCTACAAATTGACGGAATATTAGAAAATTCAACTTAATAGCTCTAAATCTGTTCATGTTAATTTTACACTGCGGCAAAACAATAAACAAATATATCAATCAATGGATGCCCGATTCCTCAAGAACAATTAGCTAAATACCTCGGTATCCATCTTGACGGGATATTAAATTGGAAACATCATGTTAGACAAAAAGCAAAACACACCAAAACCAAAATAAAACAACTGTGCAGATTAGTCGTAGGATACTCTCAATTTGACCTAAAATCAATGAGATTGATTTATCAGACAATCGTAAGGCCACTTATGCGGTGCAAATATGGGGTTGCACTAAAAATTCAAATCAACTAGTCATACAACGCTGTCAAAACATATTTCTTCGATTAATTACCAATGTCTATCGCTCGTTACCAACGAAGAACTGCACATAACCTGGAATCAAATGGATTTGCGAAGTTATCCAAGATTTCGGCTTGAAACACGAAAGAAGATTACTAAATCATACTAACGTGGAAGCACTTCAACTACTGGGCAACGGGCAGGATATCAGAAAATTGAAGCGAACCACACCGTATGGACTTATATTAAGTGTATACCTTTAGTGTAAACTATAGATATAAATTATTATAATTTTATAAATAAAGAATACATATTGATGTTTTTATCTCGTACTCGTCTTGCTTGCGAATTAATCCAAGTACAAATGAAAAGTAGTAATAAATTAATTTATAATTATGATTTTATTAAATATCTCTAATAAAGACGTTATCAAAAAAAAAATATATATAGTGCCAAAGTAATATGCTGAAACGGCCTTGGTGTTTCAGAGAATAAAGTGTTATAATCCACCACTTTCGTACTCGTATCTTCCCTTTTCTTCTATATAACTCCGAGGCTTCGACTTTGTGATAATGTATGTTAGTTTGTAGTCCTTAAGATGCGATGATTAAGGCAAATTCATAAGCTGCTTTTCAAGATAATATTAGAAAAGAAACAATTCGTTTAATATGCGACAATCAGAACACATTTGAGGAACACAGTCAACATGAATCGGTTTGATATAACCGACAATAAATTAAATCCGTGTGATTATAAAAATATCAGTTTGTTTATTTAGCTTTAATTATATTTTAAAGTTTATTCAAGTTCACTCATTTTAAAGTTCTAGAAAAGATATGTTTAACTTCATCTTTATTCCAAATTTATCTGGTGTACTTCTTCAGAAGATTTATCTAAAGCAAAATGTATCAGAAATATACCGAAGAGTATCGGAGGTATTTTTGGATAACACCACAAAATAACACAACCCCAAAAAAATTAAACCACTTGATCTTGGGTAGTGTGGTCTAGTGAGGTGCATTTAATACAAAAAAACAGCAATGTGGTAATACATAAACAATATCAAACTAGAGATTAATTTAGGACCGAGGTGATTCCCAAGATTTATAGACCTAGATTTAAGCTAATATTAAGACAAGTTATAGGTTACTGGCAAATATTACTAATATAGTGATAAGTAATAATATATATCTTTTATTATATAAAGGTATTGATCGTATTATTTTCAATGGAGACCATTTCAGAGATAATATATTATATTTATTCAGTAAATTATATTGGCTCCAATCCTCATCCTGATTTCTCTTTTATATCTTTAACGATTACAACTAAAAGCAGGTGTCTTGAACTTGATTGGAATTAGGTCTCAAAAAAAAAATACAACTGGAGCCGTATCAGGAGAATATTACGACAATAAAACACTATCTACACGAACCCAAAAGTTCAATTTAAATTAATTACTTGCTTTATATAAGAGCTCTATTAAAAACTGTGCTGTCGGTTTCAATATATCGTAGTTATTGCTTTAAAGATAAACAAGTTTCATGTTATTGTATCAAACATAATGACAGAAATACTATCTGTAAAATCAATTCGTGAGAACATTTTCTTTCTTTTATTCGTACCAAATTTTGTACAGATAATATGAAAATTGCATTAAGTATTTTGCCGATCATTGAAATAACCTAAATGAGATCTATGTTTGTAATATCAGATATAAAATATCTAGATAGATCTCTTATAAAACAATTTTCTATAAGATTTTAGTTCTAACTTTACTGGAGGATTAAATATGTTCAAAAACTATAAGGTGGAAACCCTATTGAATAATAACCTAGCTCAAATTCTTAAATAATATGTAGAAATTGAGGAATCCATTCTTTAAATATTCGAATGAATGGAAAATAACTGAAAATTCACTGAAAATGCTATTTATCTATTTCAACATCACAGTTTCAGCGCTTACCCGGCAGAAAAAGACAATTTCCTGTAGCATATTGTGGTTGATGGTGAAAAGTGGGTATATTATAACAATTCCAAGAGAAAGAAGTCATCGTTTTATTCAGGAATCATATCGACACCGAAACCAAGTCTTTCTGCCCACTAAATATTACTGTGGGATCAGCTCGATGTAGTTTGAATGAGCAAATAAGAGCAAATGAAAATGTTACTGCAAAAAGACTATTAAGAATGGAAAGTTAGGCTATACTGTTCGTGCATTTTAAAGTTAGAATATAAAATGATTAGAATACATACAAACACCTTAAACATTACATGGTAATGGGATACGAAAAATATGAGAATATGCTTGTTTCTATCCACTCACCAGCTATATTATTAGTCAGATTTTGGCCCTTTTTGATTTTCGTTTATTACCAGTAGCGCTTTCATTTATACATATTTATATATTATATATTTTTTCATATATTTTATTTATATGTACCTGAAAATTGTCCTAGACACATTCAAAAATATTTTTCTTGATATATAAAAAGACATTATTATTATTATACTTTATAAAATTAAAATTATACTGATTCAAATATAGCTTGCCGAAAATACTTTCTTCTAACAGGAGTGTTATTAAAAAATTCCAAGTTAAAAACATTTATATTTTTAGAGGCCGTAGGCGGACTTTTTTTACATTCCGTACAAGTTCCAGGAAAGGCACATGAACAGTACATGTATTTTTGGTAAAGAATATTATATTTAACTTGCTTGAATGAAAGAGTAACACATACAAAATAAGTTTTATTTCCCCGTTGAAAATATATACCATTATAAAGATAGAACTAAGTAAAAAGTAATAATGCCTAATAACGTGTGAAACGAGACAATTAAATAAACATATATTAGATATAGACTTCTTGTAGACCATGGCTACAAATTCGTTATTAAAAAAATATTATGTGAAAGTGATTATTGTTAAAAATTGGTATATTGGTGACCCTGTTTCCCTCACTTCAGAACTTATCATATATAAATATATAGAATTAATTGATTCAGCAACTAGTAGAATATCTTAGATTTCTTTGAGACTTAGAGTGTCGTTTTCATAGAACAAATCATGAAATTCCTTGTCTTCGAACATGTATGGTTCTCACCAAAATCAAGAGTTTTAAGTCGTTGAAGCCACAACCGACAGTTTTTGTCATTTTACTTTTAATATTACAAATAATATGTGGGTATCACATTTAATTAATTCTATACATATCCATTATTGCGGCTATAATCATAAAAATATGACCATGACAGCTATATACCAATCGAAATCAAATGGAATTTAAAAATCCTTGGAACATTATCACAGCCTCTCACCGGATCTAATTGCGACTATAAACCATTCTCGAATCCACATATTGATTTTATAAAGAGAGAAAACATCGTTGCAAATGAAATTAATTTTTATCTCTTCTTTGTGTAAATTAATCTACAAAGACGAATTTATTTCATTAAATGAAGAATATTGAAATATATACAGTTAAAGATATTAAATCCATATCAATCCATATTAAAGCCTCTGTTGTTGATTGTTAAAAGTTCTTTCCTAAAATCTTAGAAACAAAATTAAATTCTAAAGATTCCAGAATTTGCATGGATACGAAACGATTTGAAGATTTGTATACAGTAGCAGCTGTTAAATTTCGTAAAAAATATTAAGCGGTAAAGAGGTCATAAACTATAAACAATATTTATACTAAATATTACTAATACATAAATTCTCTGATAGGAAAACTCTCCTTTAATATTTAATAATTAACTTTCATGGTCATTAAAAAAAAACAAGAAAATAATGACGATCGAAGAAATCCCCTCATTGCTACTGAGCAAGCTGAACATGATTATATTTTTGAATAATAATTTTAAAATATTTCCGTTCAATAATAAATCAAACTTGTCTTTTATTTAAAAAGAGTCTGATAGTTATTATAAGTTATGTCATGGATTAGTTTTTTTCTATGATTAGGCATATGGTTAATTTATATTTATCGATAAATTATTTAAAACCGATATATTAAATATCGATATATAATCATCTAGACCAATTGGGATAGGATCTGCTACTCAAAGACAACAAGCCATCGGAGATTAAGCAACTTATTCACCAGTCCCCCTGCGATTCCATCACTAGCAGAGCTAAGCAGAGTCTTTTCTCTGTTGCCTTCGCATTGGACACTGTAGGCTCACTCATGAGCAATTGTTGGAACAGGGTGCTCCTAATTGCGCCATCTGCCAGTCCCCTCAGAACATTCGCCACATCCTCTTGGACTGCCGCCCACTTGAGCATCTGCGTTTGAGCCTTGGAATGCCGAGATCCGTTGGTCTTCTGTTGAAGCCTAAGTACATGGACACTATTATAAATATTCTGACTACGTCTCGCCTAATTGGAACTGTTTGTTTTCTTTTTTCTTTTATTGGTTTAGAATGTTAATGATAATTTCATCACATCTTATATTAAAATTGTTAATTTAAAAGTATATCTTAAGTTGTACGCCCTAAATAGCCCCTGAGGCTGACGGGCGTGTGATTAAATAAATAAATAAATATTTAGTATAAATATTTAGTATTTATGGTTATTGCACGTCTTAATTTTTTATTTAAGTTCTATCACTACATAGTATAAAACAAAGTCGCCTTTTCTGTCCCTATATCCCTATGTGCGCTTAAATCTTTAAAACTACGCAACGGATTTTGATGCGGTTTTTTTCAATAGATAGAGTGATTCAAGAGGAAGGTTTATATGTATAATACATGCATAACATACTAAGGCAGCATTGCTAATTTTAGAGGTTTCTAACGCGATGTCGTAAATTAACCTATTTTTAGGCTTATTTAGCAATTAGCAAAAACGCTGCCTAACCCTACGAGTTAGATCAAATTAATGTACTACAGTATTGTACACCATAAAAAGGTCTACAAAAAAGTCCGCGATGGTATATGTTTATCTTTTAGGGATAACCCACATTAACCATTTTTATTGTTTACTTTTTACGTGAGAAAATGGCTTATTTATGAAGCTATTTTAAGCAATACGGCATTAATCCTTATCGAATTAAGTACCTTAAATACAGTGTGCAATTAATATAGATCAATATGGTTCCTTACAGCATGTAAATCAAACAAATAATTTCGGAGATATTACAAATTTAAAATTTGCGTTTAAAAATGTGTAATGTAATAAAAATTGTATGAATTTAGATATTCCAAAGATAGCAGAAAATCTTCATAGTAATTATAGGGGAAGAGGAATTGTTTTACTCCAAATTTAATGCGTGCAGGCCAAGGGCAGTAATGAATGAACCAAAAATACTGGATCGATTTTAATCATGTTTTCATTGAGTGACATAGGCATATATATTCTATGCCCGTGCAAAGTCGGAGCGGGCCGCTATGTTTTCATATTTTTTCTGTAGTGTATTTAATTTAGTATCAGCATTGCACCCGTGCGAAGCCGGGGCGGGTCGCTAGTTGTATTATATATATATATATATATATATAATACGATAAAATACGATAAAATAATTGGAAGTTATTATTTATTATTTACAAATCCACAGAACATTCTAATAAAAAAATAATTCTACTTCATTTAAAATAAAATTATTTATTGCACCTAATAATATTCAGCAGTTATTTCTTTCCTTTTCTTTTTTAAAATTAATACGAAAGGGAGTATGAACATCTCTGTTTCAGTTGTAGTACCATTGAAATAAGTAACACATTGGAATAATATTTAACAACCAATTACATTTAATATAGTATGTCCGATTACTTTCCAAATATTAAAATTAAATTCGATGAAACGTATTAAGAATAATTACTCCTTACTCTTATCACAAATTTAAAGTAACATTAATTAACACTGCCAATTACCCATTTAAAATGAACTGATTTAAATGATTTTCTACGTCCTTTCATCTCTTACAACTTATATGGGAGGGAACTCGAACATCTTCGTCTAATATCAGGTATGGGAAAACAGTCGAACCTTGCATTTGACTGAAATTGGTAATTACTATTTTTAACTAATTTTTTGCCTATCGAATGTTTCGGTTATTTTAGTTGATAGTTCCCAACGCTACTAATAACCATCCAAACTGTTCGCCAATAACTATATTGTCTCCCTTATTCTACATAAATTATTGATAACCGTAATATATTCCCGTACAGAATATTTTTTCTTTTTTTATAATACGCTCTTTTTCATGTAATAATAGAAGCGTAGTCTCCAATGCCACGGTTACTTTAAAATAAAAGCGACTCTACGAATTGGAGCAATTTCCCTTTTAGGTCTCGATGTTTCTTTAATGATCAAACTTTTTTTCCCTTCTCTACTTGAAAACTTTTTATGGACGTGCTTTTTATAATAAAGGAGAACAGAGAAATCACAGCCGTGAATATTTCTCGGACGGAATGTCGAACATCTATCGTTCGGTCTAAAATAGGGTCTTGTCTCAAGAACAGCAAAAAATAGGACGGTCTGTATCCGTTAAGTCAAAGTAGTCTATGCACATATATAGGCAGACATGTGCTACCATATATTGTGGAAATATTTGAAAAATATACTGTATATTATTAAAATTAATGGTAAGGATTTCCAGCAAAAATATGATGGGCATTGACACTATGTTTAACTATTAACAATAACTGACGTTTAAAAATTAGTTACGCATTAATGCTTCTAAAGCTTTCCTAGTAGTCACAAGAGTACACAAAAATATCTAGGAGATATCTAGGAGGAACCATCGGCCCTATCTTAGTCTCTGGTGTAATAATGTTTTTATATTAACACTACTGTTTTTTTTATTAAATGTACCTCACTGCATTAAACTACATAAGATCAAATGATTTTATTCTTTTAATTGTCTATCCAATTCTGTTAGTCCAAGTGGTGGTCCTGTTAGTGGTCGAAGAGTCTGCCCTCATAAAATATTCTGCCTCCTATAAAAACTTGTACTTATAAAATATATTATACATTATGAAACTGCTACTTCTGTATAACTTGTATTCTGTTTATAATACCCTTCGTGGAACATCCCCATAACTGAATTCCGTATGCCCATATAGGCTTCAATATATGCTTGTATAATAGCAGTTTATAATGAACTTATAATTATGCAAATATATAATATGTACTGATAACAATACATTGTTCTCTATTTACATTCGATTTCTTTCCATATTATTTTTGCATGTTCCTTTCAGCGAAGTACTCTATCAAAATTCTTTCCGAAAGACTTAGCGTTCTTGAGGTATGAAATGATAGTATTATTTATTGTTATTGGTGCTTGTGCAGTCTGATTATACGTAAAGATAACATACACATATTAATTTTCGTTAATTTTTACTTTCTAGGTTTGTGTCCAATTATATAAATTGTCACTTGCCTGTTGTAATTTTGCTGTGGCTTTTTCGCTGTTATCTTCAGCAGCAAGAATCGCTGTGTCATTAACAAATCTAGCAATCGTGATACTTTTTGCTTCTGGTATATCTCATGTTTAGAGTAGGTCACTTCCTTGTGATGTACCGACTCTAGCTTTTTTATTATAGTGTAGCGACCGCTGCAACCCTTTAGTCCACCACTATTATATCTACATTAAATTCAAAGGTTGGCAACGCCGGTGGTTATAAAAGACCATCACGACGACACCTCTCTCTTGATTTTCTACCCCTTGTAACAGTACCACTTCCATAGCGCTACCGTACTTTCGTAACCTAACCTATTATCATGTCCCTCCCCCTATCGAACACATGCGATATTTAAGATCTAAATAAACAAGTTTTTATTCATCTACTGTTTTCGGTTCCCGTGCATATTCCTTCCACAAAAATAGTATTGAGTGTTCCGATTAAGCAATCGCATCGACAGCCACACATTCCGATCGAAAAGACGAATATTCCTGCAATTGATGACCCCGACGTGATCGAAGTGCCTAACGAATAAACCAGCTTAACGGTATCCACTCGATAGGTGCTCGACACGGTCATGGAAGGATAATGCGAGGAACTCATCATCACCACATGATTAACGCTATCCTACCAGACTAGCACCAAGGACGAAGACTACGGAACCCAAAACCCAGATGACAAGAACATCCTTGCACCATGAAACAGGACACGTAAGATGAACTACGCCCTGGTACTCCTTCGTTTGCTCAGGAACCTGCACCACATGGAGGTACGTACGACGGCAGCTCCACTAGGAGAAGAGTGATGTAGTTACATTAAATTCAAAGGTTGCAACGCAAGTTCATTGGTACCATGCGGTTCCCGGCTATAAAAAACCACCACGACGACGTCTCTCTCTCTTTTCTCTACCCCTTGTAACAGTAACACTTCCATAACGCTTCCGTACTTCTTTAACCTATCATATATCCTGTCCATCCTCCCACTGAACATATGTAGTATTTAAGTTCGAAATAAACATGTTTTTTTAAACATGAATAAATAAACATGAATTTCTTCTTTACTTTGCAGAGAGGACAGCCACCATGAGGAAGTGTGTTCAGTACCACCTTCAAACCAAAATGTCCATTATAATCTGTCAAAGTGGTAGATTATCACCTGAGATTACTTACAACTAGTGTTGGGAACTATCGAATGAAATTGACTATCGACTGTTTCAGTTGTAGTTTTAGTTACCATTTTTGGTTCTACTTGTTTCATTCGACTGATTTTTAACGTTCTGGCTCTGTCATCATAGCCGCGACCTTGACAAAAGATGTTCCCAATTTATGCTTACATAGATATACATATATATATATATATATATATATATATATATATATATATATTGTATAAGTAATCATGTTTTTATTCAGCTGGTGTTTTCTGTTCCCGTGAGAATTCCTTCCACAAAAATGGTAGTGAGTGTTCCGATAAACAATCGCATCGACAGCGACCGAAAAGATGAACATTCCTACAAAAGTATTTGTGTTGTCCTACATATAGAAATATAGTTAATCGTACCTTTTTACCTTCATAGGATTTTTCAATAACATCTGAACCTGACCAATTGCTGAATGTTTGTTAATAAATACAAACTTTTGCGTCGGTATTAGGTTATTTTCTCGCTATATCAGATCTGTTCTTTCCTCCAAGCGTCTAAGAGAAGTTTTAGTCGAAAAGCTGCACTGAGGAAGTTGGCGAGTATTATAATTCCCTTTGTTAGTTGTTATTATGCCATTTGTCCTGTTGCTGTTTGATAGTTTGATAGCTTTGGTTTTTTTTTTGGTGCGACTAACTGAATCGTCGTATTTATACATTCTATATCCGGCAAGTTATACTCAATGTCCGTTTCGTTTCGTCTGAAGGTTTCTTTTCCCAGATGGTCAACAAATACTTCCGAATTTTGTTGATTGCTGCGTACTCAATTACCATATACGTCTCCTATAGGGTGCTGATATGATCGATTTATTTGATTTTTTTTTGCTTTACAGAGCGAATAATCTGCTTCCTTTTAATGTATTAGACTTCTTAGATAGAATTTGCTTTTAATTTCCAGTATTTCCCTTTTCAAAGTTTGCGATATTTTTTTATTTTCAATCGTTTTATTCTGTTGCTGGAAAAATATTCTATTAGGATATTTTTATCATGAGACCATACGCTAAAATAACGAACACAACTTCCACAAAAATAAGATGAAAAGCAAAGTTTATTAATAGTATAAGAAATAAATAAACAAAAGTACAAATTATATATTAGATTTTGAAGTATTCCGAAATGGTTAGGACTAAAGGTTTCATTTATATTAAAATAAGATAGGATTGGCAGTATTGTTGTATTATATGGTCAATTGTTATAAACATGTATGTATATTTCATAACTATAGCAGACAGCATAATTCCAAAGAGATGATTAAGCTGGTATATTTTATATATTATATAGTTCAAGAAATTAACCAGAATCATATTACTAATAAAGAAATTAACGACTATATCAAGAAAAGAAGACAAGTTGACCTCGTATTGAAGAACATTCTACAGTTACTCGAAGGATTCCTTGAATGAAATTTCCAAAAGAGGATTTAAGCAACATAAACCAGTAGAATTTGGAATGCGTTAGAAAATGTCCCTAATTCCTGGATTCTTGATTGATACGCAGTTCAATGCATAAGGCCTCCAAATGTGTCACAAAATTGCTCTAAATAAGCTTAATTTACAGTAATTTGACCAGAAAATAGAAGACCCAGGCTGTTCAACCAGCAATCTTGGTTTGCAGTAGTTCAGATTGTCAATCATGTAGTTTCAAAATAATTAAGTGTACGTGATGGCAGTGAAATGTTTTGCGTAAATTATTTAGTACCATCAAATGTGATTAACGGGCAGGTATAGAGCTTAGAGTAGGATATAGATTAAGTTATTTTACATAGAATATCGTTTACCGCAGTTATTTTCTAGAATTCATGAATAATAAAAATATCAAAAAAAAACTTATTACTAGACGGTTGGACCAATAAAGGCACTAAAAGAATCTTTATTACTTATAATCGCGTTTCCAAAGCACGTTGAAAAAATTAATTTCTAAATTTCCTTAATGTGTACCTTAGATTTGCGACATTTGACATACGAAAACGACATTATTTTATGGCGGAAAAAAATGAGACATTAAAACAGGCGTGATAATAGCAGTTTCTTAATGAAACATGGAGAAAAAGCGCCACCACTAAGGAGACGTCGACTAACAAAAATGAGAGCCGGAAAATTGTATTAATGGCGACTTGACCTTGTTAATTTTTACCGATATTTCTTGTCACCTTTTATAATGAAATATCACGAAAGCTGTATTTCCACACAAAAAAATTAACCTATACATTGTCTTTTGATTAACATATATTTTTTAATATTAAATATTTCTTTTGAAAAAAAAATAGAAAAATATAGTGTTATAGAATTACTATAAAACAAGGTGTTCGAAACCATACTAGTAACTAGCAATGCGTTATAAGATATCTACAATCAAAGTTTACAAGGAAGTAACAGTAACAGGAGAAATACGCGTGTGCTGCACATGTGCATTGATTCTAAACCTGCTTGACAGATATTTGCTGCGCGTGTTTGTTTACAACAGCTACAGACATACCTGGCATGCAAATTTTACATATCCTACCATATAGTGATAGCTCTGCAATAAATGTTCTCACAAATTGAATTGAATGCTGTAAAACTGTATGGATTTCTTTCTATTAAGTTCTGCTTTTTTATGATCGCTGGTTAATAATTCTGTCTTGATAGTTATTAGCATTTGGTCGTTCATTGTTCAGAATCATTCTCCATACTTTCAAATTAATCATATCGTATAATTAATCTAGCATTCCTTTTTAGGTTATTTCTTTTTAGAAGATCATTCAAGGCCTCAGTTTTATATTCTATCATCCTGCAAGTAATAACTGCAATAATGATGTAAGCATAAATTAGTAGCTATTACAGTTATAGCGGCACATACTTTAATACATACAAATAATTTGAAGATGTAACAATAATAAAAAGAAACTTTTTCTCCTTGTAACCATGATAAAAACTCAACCAGACTGCAACATCTGGTAAACATAAGTGAAATTTGTCAAGCCGGTTTAGAGTGAATACTCATAAATTGCGCGCACGAATTTCTTCGTTACTTTGCAGAGAAGACTGTACCACCGTTGAACCAAAATGCCTGTAATAATCTGTCAAAGTGGTAGATTATCACCTGAGATTACTTATCATTTAACATTGAAATAAACAGTATTTCGTCAACCAGTGTTTTCAGTTCTCGTGCAAATTCCTTCCAAAAATAGTAGTGAGTGTTCTGACAAATAATTGCAGCAGCAGCCACACATTTCGACCGACTGACCGACCCGACGAACATTCCTAAAATTGGTGACCCCGACGTGACCAAAATGCCTAACAGGTAAATCAGTTCAACATAAGCCACTCGACAGGTGCTTAACACTTGCATGGAAGGATAGCACGAGGAACGGAACCCGTCAATATCACATGGTCGACGACATCCTACGAGACTAGCCTGATGGACAAAAACCACACAAACCCATCATGTTTACCATTAACACATGAACACCCTCGCATCAACGGGGCATGTAACACACTTACCGGTACCCTCAAACAAAGCTAAACCCTCTAGACGAACGACGTCCTGCTACAACTCCGATGGCAGCTGATCCCGTGAAACTCCTCGCTCAGGTTGGGATCCCCATCGCATCAGCAGTTCCCGGGCGTTTGTTTGCGTCATTGCGGGTGCACTCCGGAACCTGCATCACATAGAGGTACGTTCCACGGCAGTTCCACTAAGAGGGGAGTTATGTGGCGACCACCACGACCGTTTAGACCACCACGAATTTACCAACAATGAGTACAAAGTTTGGCAACGCCGGTGGATTGGTACCATGCAGTTCCAGGCTATAAAAAACCATCACAACGACGTCTCGTTCTCTTTCCTTTTCTTCATCTCCTGGTAATAATACCACTTTCACAGCGCTGCCGCACTTCCTCTACCTAACCTAATATCCTGTTAAATCTCCCGTCGACCACATGTATCATTTAACATTGAAATAAACAGCATTTCTTCAACCAATGTTTTCAGTTCTCGTGCAAATTCCTTCCAAAAATAGTAGTGAGTGTTCTGACAAATAATCGCAGCGGCAGCCACACATTTCGACCGACTGACCGACCCGACAACATTCCTACATGTATTTTAAATCAAGGCCATCTATCAGAAAAGAACCACATCACAAATAATATGTAATTTTTTTTCAGGATATTACTTGTTATTAATAGTTTTTTTTTTAATCAAAATCAAATCATCTTTAACCTAACGTCAATCTCATAATAATCGCGCAGTTATCATAAATAACTCTGCGGATATTGCGCTAATAACTTCGTGTAAACAACCAGCTCCAGACAAGGTCGAAATGCTACATTTGAAAGATTAATGCGCCACGTAAAACAGTCACAGAGTCAACCCGCTTTACTGGAGTACGTCATTGGAATAGAGTAGAGGTCGTAAAGAAAGAAACGGCTTTAAAAATGTGCGATATGTCTTCGCGGTGCTCATTCCCTGAGTGGTAGTTTTTTTCACCGAGAAGGAAATAACGCACCCTGACAGACGGTTGTCGCCTTGGAAGATTTTGCATGGAGAACATAAATAAATATTTTATATAAATCTTCATTTCATCAACAAAAAATTTACATATTAATACACTTAGCTAAAATGTTGCATCCCTTTTTAATAGTACTAGTAATTGTCCAGTGGTCTTAATATATACCCCTATATATATATATATATATATATATATATATATATATATATATATATATAATAAATTAATTGAAGTAATATATATTTGTATATTAAAACATATCAAGTAATGAAAAACAACATACAATTTTTCGGTGTTTATTATGCTAGAGAAAGAAAATTATAACCATGATCTATCAACTTGATTTATTGATGAAGTTATGATAAAAGATCAATGGCGTCCATAAAATGCTACATATTCCATTATATTAATTAATGTATTTACTGAAATTCTGTGAATCAGAACATCATATATATTATAAACGTCCGTAGATAGGTCTCATAAACCTTTTCTAATCTTTAAAATATAAAATAAAGTAAATTATTGATAAAGCGTTTACATAATAAAATGTCACATAGTTGCATATTTTATTGTATTAAATATTTAACACCTTAAAATGTATCGACGGTCTAAAATATTTACCAAATTACAGTGTATAATTCATAAGTTATTATATATGTCCATCTACGCAAATTGTGGAACTAATTTCATTTTTTTGCAAATTTTCGTTACTTATTTCATTTATTCATATAATCTCTATCTCTCAGACCATATTTCCCATTAAAAATATATATTAAATAATAATAAATATACCAAGTTTTATATTATTGCTTTGACAAAAAAAAATATTTCTTTCCTTAGGTTTTAAATAAATTTGCATTATTTTTTACTTATTTACTTTAATATTCGACCATAAAAAACAGTAGCTCTCATATTTTATTATGATATGGTTATGATTTCCTGCCAATAAATATATTTATTTCAAACTTTCATTTTGCGTAACGAATGTAATTTGAAATCTCGCACTTGCAAGTAGCTCATTCTTAATTTTTCTTCAAGAAATGTTGTTAATCTACTGCTTTCTACTATTTCATTTGACCCTAATGAGAACTAAGAGCCCATCAATAAGTAGAGAATTAAATTTTATGGAGAAGTTTTATAAGCGTTAATATTTCTTACAACATTAATTTTCATTCTTGGTACACAACTTACGTTTGACTCCAACGCTTAAAATTTCATATGCGGTTAATTATCTTGTTGACTGTTACAATACAAGTTCCTTGGAAACTCCTTTAGTACCAAAATATTCAGTTTGATCACGAATGTGTTAAGTGTAATATTAAGTGTCCATCAATTCTTAATTATATTTACAAAAATTTAAATCTTTTTCTGTTACTAGATAAATACGAAAATTGTTCAACAAGTCCTTGTAGGAAGCTAGAAAAACTATTTATTTATGTAGATTTATTTTTATTTATCTGCATGATCTTCAAAAATATGATTTTAAAACAACTTCTAAATGGTCTTCTAATAAACCACTAGCAGTCAAGTTCTATGAAGACTGAAAGTATTGATACTTTTAATTTTATCTACCTAAGAGTTAAAAGTTAAACATCCTTAATTCGTTTAGTGTAAAGCGTTCCAAATATTATAAGAAATTTTATCATAATTCAATAAACCCATTAAAATAATATAATATAACTAAATATCATAAATCATACGAAAATAATTGATAAAAAATTGTACCGGCAAGTAATAGCAGTGATTGATGATGGTATTTATAATATCAATTACGGACAATGACAATGGTGATCAATAGCAATGACAGAATAACTAGGATGATTAACAACAATCTTATAATGTAGTAGTCAATATTTCAGTGAGAACAACAATTAAAAAGTCAAAGGCAATCACGCCTATTATATTTTATAGTAGCAATCTGTTATCTATAATTCAAAGTAATTTAAGAACTATGGAATAGATAAAAATAAAAATATAAAAGAGAAGATAATAAAACAGATAATGATAAAATTAATATCATTAATAAAACTTAGGTTGGGAAACACAAAGTAGAGCCAATTTAATAGAATATAAAAAGGTAGTGATTCTGAGGGCCACGTCTTTACAAATGAAGTCTCATGTAGCTCTAAAATCCTTGGACATGCTGGGATATTTCATCTGGTTATAATGGTCCACAAAAAATATTAATAATGTTGCCAGTTCTACTGGGTACCCACAAAGGCGGCGAATCCCATCAATGGTAAGAAGTGGCAATTCCGCCTGGTTAATTTCTTATCAACAATGAAACCTTTTTACGAAACATAAAAGTGGAAGAATTAAAAAATGTGTAAAGTATCGAATTACTAAATGAAAATGTAAAGACCATACCTATTCTAAACCGTGTATAATTTCCTTGGCTGTTATATATTTTTGCCTACGTAAGAAAACAAAAAAATACAAATAAATAAAATTGGCTGTTACAATTTTAATGGTAATTTTACATTTTATTAACTAATATACAGTAAAACAAAACAAAATGTAGTGCCTTTAAAATTACTCTGAATATATGGGTATTGCCAACGCTTGAAAATATCTAAAATCATAACCCATTAATTGTGATTTAGTTGATATCTATATAATGAAAATGTTTCTATAATCAAAAACCTTGTAATTGCTTGAAAACATTTGTAAAATCGTGTCCAGTATGGCTTTTTAGTCTCCATAAATTTGAGTGAGTAATTTCAATAGCATATCTATGAACATACTTTTATTTTTACCAAAAATAAACGAATAACATCAATAATGTTTTACAGAATATGTTAATTATACTGATTATATTAAAAAAAAAGACGAACAGGACATAATGAGAAATATTAGAAGTAATTGAATATCTTGCCTCAATTTATATCGAAATGTATTTTTATAACTGTTTCAAATTTAATGTTGCTGGCCGTGGTGCTTCTCTCCTCGTGTAAATAAATCATCCAGCACCAGCTGCAGCACAAACTAAAGAGAGTAAACTGAAATACTGTGTCAACAAATTCACCTTTTGGTGGAACTCAGGTTGGACTGTGTTTAAATTCTTTGTTAGAAACTGTATAATATATCGACAAGGCGCGGAACCATGATGACTCAGACCTTTTTATTTGTAAAATAAAATTTTATTTGTAAAATACTCCAGGTCAACCATGCACATGTTTCCCTAGACTTGCATCGTAAATATTAAATAACACAACTGCTTGTTTCAATGCTAATAATATTTTGGGGCAATAAAAAATACATTATCACTGATAACAACTTTTTACTAATATTTATTGACCTACAGATTTGCCTATATGTCTATTTCACCAAGTTATCTAAGACACCACAAAATATAGTAAGAACAACAGAATAAAAACATGGTGACTCTTCAGAAATAAACTCTTATAAAGCTCTAACGTCCCTTGAACATGTTGAGATTTCATCTGGCAATAGCAGCCCGGTATTTAACAATGTTTCGATTTATAGAATGCAGATGTAAAGATCATATACATTCGAAATATTTTATGATTTCCTGGAATGGCATGTTTACGTTTTAAAAAACAAATTTCCAAATGTTTTAAAAAACATTTCCAAGAAAACATAAATAGACAAATATTGCTTTTGAAATGTTAATGATAATTTTACATTTGATTAATTAATATACGGTAAAACCAAACAAAGTATATTGCCTCCAAATTTACTATTGATAATGCTCTTTAATTCTGATTTAGTTTATCAATATATAATATATATATATATATATATATATATATATATATATATATATATATATATATATATATATTGCTTAAGGAATATGTTAGTTGGATTGTTTATATTTAAAGAACAAAAGAACAAAACCTAATGAGAAATATTGCATAGATATAATTGAATATCCTGCTTCGATTTATTTCTAAATATATTGCTGCCAGCGACTGCTTTCAGGACTATTTTAAATTCAATGTTACTGTCCATGTTGATTCTGTCACCGAATCAACTAATCGTGTAAAATCAGCAGCAGCATTGAGAGAAAACTGAAATACTCTGTCAACAAAATCACATTCTGGTAAAACTCATGTTTGACTGTGTTAAATACTTGTTTCAAAACCTTTTTATTTGTAAAGTACTCCAGGGACACATGTTTAACTGGACTTATATCGTAAATATTAAATAATATAAACACTAATTTCAATACTAAAGACGTTTTGGAATAATACAAATACGTTATCACCGATAACACCTATTCACTAATATTAATTGACCTATAGATTTGTCAATATGTCTATTTAACTATGTCATCTAAGAAGAAACTAACAGTATCAATATGATTTCTTATATTATAAGCGTCTTAGCCGTAACACGCAGCGCAAGACATAGTAAAATCGACGGAATTAAGAGGGTAGTGATTCTGAGCATTGAATCTTTACAAATAAACTCTTACTTAGCTTTAACGTTCCTTGAACATTTTTTGATCTCATCTGGCAATAGCGGCGGAGTAATTAACAATGTAGCCATTCATGGTAATTACTTCTGTTGCTGGGTATCCTCATAGGTGGCACATCCCACAAATAAAATGCCTCTTCACTTCTCATTATCACTGAAATATTTTACGAAACAGATTAAACAAAATTTAATTATCAAGAATAAAAAAAAAACGTCGAATTGCCAAATGAAAATGTAAAGACCATTAATATTCTTGAATGGTATATGTCTTTTTTACGTTTTAACAAAAAAAATCAAGTTAATATAAACAAATAAAACTCATTCTTACAATTTTAGTGAGTGATTTTACATTAACTAATATACAGTAAAGTAAAACAAAAGATATTGGCTTTAAAATTACTCTGGATATACGCATATATTCCCATATGTTCCCAGGGCTGAAAATTATTTAAAATCATGGCTCATTAATCGTGATTTAACTGATATCTATATAATGAAAATATTTCTATAATCAAAAAGCATGTAATTGCTTGGAAAAATTTATAATATTGTGTCCAGTATGTTTTTTTTATTCTCCATAAATTTGAGTTAGTAATCTTAATAGCATATTTATGAAAATACTTTTATTATTACAAAAAATGTACGCGTATCACAATAATAATATTTCACTGTTTATATTTAAAAAAAGCGAACAAAACATAATGAGAAATATCAGAAATAATTGAATATCCTGCCTCGATTTATTTCTAAATGTACGACTGTCAGCGGTTTCTTTCAGCACCGTTCTAAATGCAATGTTACTGTCCGTGTTGATTCTGTCATTGAATCAACTAATCGTGTAAAATCAGCAGCAGCACTGAGAGAAAACTGAAATACTCTGTCAACAAAATCACATTTTGGTAAAACTCATGTTGGACTGTGTTAAATTCTTATTTCAAAACCTTTTTATTTGTAAAGTACTCCTGGGGCATATGTTTAACTGGACTTATATCGTAAATATTAAATAATATATACACTAATTTCAATACTAGAGACGTTTTGGAATAATGCAAATACGTTATCACCGGTAACGCCTATTCACTAATATTAATTGACCTATAGATTTGTCAATATGTCTATTTAACTATGTCATCTAAGAAGAAACTAACAGTATCAATATGATTTCTTATATTATAAGCGTCTTAGCCGTAACACGCAGCACAAGACATAGTAAAATCAACGGAATTAAGAGGGTAGTGATTCTGAGCATTGAATCTTTACAAATAAACTCTTACTTAGCTTTAACGTTCCTTGGATATTTTTTGATCTCATCTGGCAATAGCGGCGGAGTAATTAACAATGTTGCCATTCATGGTAATTACTTCTCTTGCTGGGTATCCTCATAGGTGACACATCCCACAAAATAAAATGCCTCTTCACTTCTCATTATCACTGAAATATTTTACGAAACAGATTAAACAAAATTTAATTATCAAGAATAAAAAAAAAAACGTCGAATTGCCAAATGAAAATGTAAAGACCATTAATATTCTTGAATGGTATATGTCTTTTTTACGTTTTAACAAAAAAAATCAAGTTAATATAAACAAATAAAACTCATTCTTACAATTTTAGTGAGTGATTTTACATTAACTAATATACAGTAAAGTAAAACAAAAGATATTGGCTTTAAAATTACTCTGGATATACGCATATATTCCCATATGTTCCCAGGGCTGAAAATTATTTAAAATCATGGCTCATTAATCGTGATTTAACTGATATCTATATAATGAAAATATTTCTATAATCAAAGAGCATGTAATTGCTTGGAAAAATTTATAATATTGTGTCCAGTATGTTTTTTGTTCTCCATAAATTTGAGTTAGTAATCTTAATAGCATATTTATGAAAATACTTTTATTATTATAAAAAAAGTACGCGTATCACAATAATAATATTTCACTGTTTATATTTAAAAAAAGCGAACAAAACATAATGAGAAATATCAGAAATAATTGAATATCCTGCCTCGATTTATTTCTAAATGTACGACTGTCAGCGGTTTCTTTCAGCACCGTTCTAAATGCAATGTTACTGTCCGTGTTGATTCTGTCACTGAATCAACTAATCGTGTAAAATCAGCAGCAGCACTGAGAGAAAACTGAAATACTCTGCCAACAAAATCACATTTTGGTAAAACTCATGTTGGACTGTGTTAAATTCTTGTTTCAAAACCTTTTTGATTTGTAAAGTACTCCTGAGGCACATGTTTCACTGGACTTATATCGTAAATATTAAATAATATAAACACTAATTTCAATAGTAAAGACGTTTTGGAATAATACAAATACGTTATCACCGATAACACCTATTCACTAATATTAATTGACCTATAGATTTGTCAATATGTCTATTTAACTATGTCATCTAAGAAGAAACTAACAGTATCAATATGATTTCTTATATTATAAGCGTCTTAGCTGTACCACGCAGCACAAGACATTGTAAAATCGACGTAATTAAGAAGGTAGTGATTCTGAGCATTGAATCTTTACAAATAAACTCTTACTTAGCTTTAACGTTCGTTGCCATTCATGGTAATTACTTCTGTTGCTGAGTATCCTCATAGGTGTGCCACCTACAAATATCCCACAAATGAAATGCCTCTTCACTTCTCATTATCACTGAAATATTTTACGAAACAAATTAATCAAAATTTAATTATCAAGAATTAAAAAAAAAGATGTCGAATTGCCAAATGAAAATGTAAAAACCATTAATATTCTTGAATGGTATATGTCTTTTTTTACGTTTTAACAAAAAAAAAATCAAGTAAATATAAATAAATAAAACTCATTCTTACAACTTTAGTGAGTGATTTTACATTAACTAATATACAATAAAGTAAAACAAAAGATATTGGCTTTAAAACTACTCTGGATATATGCGTGTTCCCAGCGCTTGAAATTATTTCAAATCATGGCTCATTAATCGTGATTTAACTGATATCTATATAATGAAAATATTTCTATAATCAAAGAGCATGTAATTGCTTGGGAAAATTTATAATATTGTGTCCAGTATGATTTTTTATTCTCCATAAATTTGAGTTAGTAATCTTAATAGCATATTTATGAAAATACTTTTATTATTACAAAAAATGTACGCGTATCACAATAATAATATTTCACTGTTTATATTTAAAAAAAGCGAACAAAACATAATGAGAAATATCAGAAATAATTGAATATCCTGCCTCGATTTATTTCTAAATGTACGACTGTCAGCGGTTTCTTTCAGCACCGTTCTAAATGCAATGTTACTGTCCGTGTTGATTCTGTCACTGAATCAACTAATCGTGTAAAATCAGCAGCAGCACTGAGAGAAAACTGAAATACTCTGTCAACAAAATCACATTTTGGTAAAACTCATGTTGGACTGTGTTAAATTCTTATTTCAAAACCTTTTTATTTGTAAAGTACTCCTGGGGCATATGTTTAACTGGACTTATATCGTAAATATTAAATAATATATATACTAATTTCAATACTAGAGACGTTTTGGAATAATGCAAATACGTTATCACCGGTAACACCTATTCACTAATATTAATTGACCTATAGATTTGTCAATATGTCTATTTAACTATGTCATCTAAGAAGAAACTAACAGTATCAATATGATTTCTTATATTATAAGCGTCTTAGCCGTAACACGCAGCGCAAGACATAGTAAAATCGACGGAATTAAGAGGGTAGTGATTCTGAGCATTGAATCTTTACAAATAAACTCTTACTTAGCTTTAACGTTCCTTGGATATTTTTTTATTTCATCTGGCAATAGCGGCCGAGTAATTAACAATGTTGCCATTCATGGTAATTACTTCTGTTGCTGAGTATCCTCATAGGTGTGCCACCTACAAATATCCCACAAATAAAATGCCTCTTCACTTCTCATTATCACTGAAATATTTTACAAAACAGATTAATCAAAATTTAATTATTAAGAATTAAAAAAAAAGATGTCGAATTGCCAAATGAAAATGTAAGGACCATTAATATTCTTGAATGATATATGTCTTTTTTTTACGTTTTAATAAAAAAAATCAAGTAAATATAAATAAATAAAACTCATTCTTACAACTTTAGTGAGTGATTTTACATTAACTAATATACAGTAAAGTAAAACAAAAAATATTGGCTTTAAAATTACTCTGGATATATGCTTGTTCCCAGCGCTTGAAATTATTTAAAATCATGGCTCATTAATCGTGATTTAACTGATATCTATATAATGAAAATATTTCTATAATCAAAAAGCATGTAATTGCTTGGAAAAATTTATAATATTGTGTCCAGTATGTTTTTTTATTCTCCATAAATTTGAGTTAGTAATCTTAATAGCATATTTATGAAAATACTTTTATTATTACAAAAAAAGTACGCGTATCACAATAATAATATTTCACTGTTTATATTAAAAAAAACGAACAAAACATAATGAGAAATATTAGAAATAATTGAATATCCTTCCTCGATTTATTTCTAAATATACATCTGTCAGGGATTTCTTTCACCACCGCTCTAAATTCAATGTTACTGTCCGTGTTGCTTCTGTCACCGAATCAATTAATCGTGTAGCATCAGTTGCAGCACAAACTGAACAGAGAAAACTGAAATATTCTGTCAAAAAAATCACCTTTTGATGAAACTCATGTTGGACTCTATTAAATTCTTGATTCAAACCTGGATAATTGCTATCGACATGTCGCGGAACCATAACGATTCCCGGATCTTTAGACCTTTTTGACTGCAAAGAACTCCCGTTCAACGGGACACATGTTTCCCTGGACTTGTATCGTAAATATTATATATTATGAACACTAATTTCAATGCTAAAGACCTTTTTGGGATAATATAAATACGTTATCATTTATAACAGCGTATCACTAATATTAATTGACCTACAGGTTTGTCTATATGTCTACTTAACTAAGTCATCTAAGAAGAAACTAACAGGATCAGTATGATTTCTTATATTATGAGCGACTTGGCCGTAACAGGCAGCACAAAAAATGTTAAAATCAACAGAATTAAGAGGGTAGTGATTCTGAGCATTGAGTCTTTACAAATAAACTCTTATTTATCTGTAACGTTCCTTGAACATTTTTTGATCTCATCTGGCAACAGCGGTCGAGTAATTAACAATGTTGCCATTCATGGTAATTATGTCTATATTAAGATTAATTAAGTTTAATTAAGATATCGAATTGCCAAATGAAAATATAAAGAATATAAATATTCTTGTATGGTATGTCTTTGTTTACGTTTGAAGAAAAACAAAATATCAAGAAAATATAAATAAATAAAACACACTCTTATAATTTTTATGGGTTATTTTACATTTTATTAACTAATATACAGTAAAATAAAACAAAATATATTGTCTTTAAAGTTACTCTGGATGTATGCGTGTTGCCAGCGCTCGAAATTATTTAAAATCATAACTCATTAATCGTGATTTAGTTGATATTTATATTATGAAAATGTTTCTATAATTAAAAAGCATGCAATTGCTTGGAAAAATTTATAATATTGTGTCCAATATGTTTTTTTATTCTCCATAAATTTGAGTTAGTAATCTTAATAGCATATTTATGAAAATACTTTTATTATTACAAAAAATGTACGCGTATCACAATAATAATATTTCACTCTTTATATTTAAAAAAAAACGAACAAAACATAATGAGAAATATTAGAAATAATTGAATATCCTGCCTCGATTTATTTCTAAATGTACGACTGTCAGCGGTTTCTTTCAGCACCGTTCTAAATGCAATGTTACTGTCCGTGTTGCTTCTGTCACCGAATCAATTAATCGTGTAGCATCAGTTGCAGCACAAACTGAACAGAGAAAAGTGAAATATTCTATCAAAATAATCACCTTTTGATGAAACTCATGTTGGACTCTATTAAATTCTTGATTCAAACCTGGATAATTGCTATCGATATGTCGCGGAACCATAATGATTCCCGGATCTTTACACCTTTTTAACTGCAAAGTACTCCAGGTCAACCGGGCCACATGTTTTCCTGGACTTGTATTGTAAATATTATATAATATAAACACTAATATCAATGCTAAAGACCTTTTTGGCATAATATAAATACATTGTCACTTATAACAGCTTATCATTAATATTAATTGATCTATAGATTTGTCTATATGTCTATTTAACTAAGTCATCTAAGAAGAAACTAACAGGATCAGTATGATTTCTTATATTATGAGCGACTTGGCAGTAACAGGCAGCACAAAAAATTTTAAAATCAACAGAATTAAGAGGGTAGTGATTCTGAGCATTGAGTCTTCACTACATAGTATAAAACAAAGTCACCTTTTCTGTCCCTATATCCCTATGTGCGCTTAAATCTTTAAAACTACGCAACGGATTTTGATGCGGTTTTTTTCAATAGATAGAGTGATTCAAGAGGAAGGTTTGTGTGTATAATACATGCATAATATACTAAGGCAACATTGCTAATTTTAGAGGTTTCTAACGTGATGTCGTAAATTAACCTATTTTTTTAGGCTTATTTAGCAATTAGCAAAAACGCTGCCTAACCCTACGAGTTAGATCAAATTAATGTACTACAGTATTGTACACCATGAAAAGGTCTACAAAAAAGTCCGCGATGGTATATGTTTATCTTTTAGGGATAACCCACATTAACCATTTTTATTGTTTACTTTTTACGTGAGAAAATGGCTCATTTACGAAGCTATTTTAAGCAATACGGCATTAATCCTTATCGAATTAAGTACCTTAAATACGGTGTGCAATTAATATAGATCAATATGGTTCCTTACAGCATGTAAATTAAACAAATATTTTCGGAGATATTACAAATTTGAAATTTAAAAATGTGTAATGTAATAAAAATTGTATGAATTTAGATATTCCATAGATAGCAGGAAATCTTCATAGTAAGTATAGGGGAAGAGGAATTGTTTTACTCCAAATTTAATGCGTGCAGGCCAAGGGCAGTAATGAATGAACCAAAAATACTGGATCGATTTTAATCATGTTTTCATTGAGTGACATAGGCATATATATTTTATGCCCGTGCAAAGTCGGAGCGGGCCGCTATGTTTTTATATACAACGTTCATATTTTTTCTGTAGTGTATTTAATTTAGTATCAGTATTGCACCCGTGCGAAGCCGGGGCGGGTCGCTAGTTACAAATAAACTCTTATTTATCGGTAACGTTCCTTGAAAATTTTTTGATCTCATCTGGCAACAGCGGCCGACTAATTAATCGAGTAATGTTGCCATGCATGGTAATTATTTCTATATTAAGATTAATTAAGATTAATTAAGATATCGAATTGCCAAATGAAAGTGTAAAGACCATAAATATTCTTGAATGGTATATGTCTTTGTTTACGTTTGAAGAAAAACAAAATATCAAGAAAATATAAATAAATAAAACTCACTCTTATAATTTTAATGCGTGATTTTACATTTTATTGACTAATATACAGTAAAATAAAACAAAATATATTGGCTTTAAAATTACTCTGGATGTATGCGTGTTGCCAGCGCTCGAAATTATTTAAAATCATAACTCATTAATCGTGATTTAGTTGATATTTATATTATGAAAATGTTTCTATAATTAAAAAGCATGTAATTGCTTGGAAAAATTTATAATATCGTGTCCAATATGTTTTTTTATTCTCCATAAATTTGAATTGGTAATTTTAGTAGCATATTTATGAAAATACTTTTATTATTACAAAAAAAAACGCGTATAACAATATTAATATTTTACTGTTTATATTTAAAAAAAAACGAACAAAATATAATGAGAAATATTAGAAATAATTGAATATCCTGCCTCGATTTATTTCGAAATGTATGGCTGTCAGCGACTTCTTTCAGAACCGTTTTAAATTCAATGTTACTGTCCGTGTTGCTTCTGTCACCGAATCAATTAATCTTCCAACACCAGCTGCAGCACAAGCGGATTTTCAAGATTGATTATTCAAAATCGACAAACATTAAAAAATGGGACGTGTTAGACGTTTAACTACGCGGCGGACGAGAGCAAACTAAATTATGATTTTTGTTATTTTTCATCGGATAAAATCGATCGACGGTTTGTCAATTATTTCAAGTCAAGTAATTATCTGATTGAATAACATGGCAACTTTCTAATTGCTGTTTTATTAGTTGATATGTTTCTTACTACAATCAATTAGCGAAAGTCAATAATCGTCAAAATATATTAATAAGTATTATTATTTTTAGTAATAAGTATTTAATAACTAACAGATCAATGGAAAAGTCCCCGGCCTACCATAATAAAACACATTTTTTTGACAAAATTAGTTTTTTTTCGATACCGATGTAGTACGATTTGTCCTTTGCTTCAAAATAAGCCTCAGTTTCGGCGATCATCTCTTCGTTTGACGAAAATTTCTTCCCAGCGAGCATTGTTTTGAGATCTGAGAACAAGAAATAGTCGCTGGGGGGCCAGATCTGGAGAATATGGTAGACGAGGAAGCAATTCGAAGCCCAATTCATGAAATTCGTGGACACGTTGCTTTGTCTTGGTGAAGCAGCAATCGATTGGACTTCTAAGTAAAATGATGGAGCCGTGTTTCATCCATTGTCACATATTGATGCAAGAGCTCGGATTTGACGGTTAGGGCTAACTAAAAAACATATAAACTTAATTCTAGTAGCGCCATCTATGTGCCAGGCCGGGACTTTTTTCGGAGTTTATGGTACTGAAATAAAAAAGGATAATAAATTGGCAGGTGGTCGTATAAAATTAATTTTATATTTTAGCCTTACTTTGATTTTATAAAAAATGTAGGGTTAATTTTCAAGCCAGGGCATAAAATGTATGTTTAATAAGACGATATAAAACAATTCGATATCTTAAATACATAAAAACAAACATAAATAAAAGTTGAGACCAAAGTAAAAATATAACAACTATTTACCCAATAAATAGCAAAATAAATAAAGCAACTTACCGTGCGAGATATTGATGTCGAGATGGTCGGGTGACAACTGTGAAAACACAATGAAAATGTACCTAAGCAACTGCTTCTTAATGACATGGGTACAATTAAAAATTTACATGAAATATAACAAGAATTAGTGATTATTACGACAGATAATTCTAATGTCAGATAATATTGAACTGTAACGGTATATAACAGTTAATATACTAACAGCTAAAGGTGCGGATAATTAGTTATGCTGGCGGATTATAGAACTGATATATAATAGCATCAATATATAAATGTACCGTACAAGTATTGACGGCATTGAAAATATCAATAAAAATGGTAATCAATAACAGTGATGGGATAACCAGGATGGTCAATAGCAATAAGTAGGAAATGTGCATACGGTACGAAGGGGAGGCACCGCACGACGTACCAGCTTATCTCCTAAAACTAACAACAATGGCTTATAATGAGATCAGGAGACGCCAAGGCACGAGATTTTGCTACTATTCTGCCAATACTCTTGCTATTTTGCACTTACTTGTCCAGCTCCAGCTATAATGAACCTGCAATGCGTACAAGGGAAAAAGTAAAAACCACACCCTAGATAAGCTGCCACGCTATGCTTCAAGTTATCCATAGATCATAACTACACGTCAGTAAAACTTTGGTTACTTTAGCGTTTGTTTCTGGTTTATAAAATAGCTATAATTTATATGTATAGTTGCAACCATAAAAATATTTTCTTTGATTTACCGTAATTAAAAATTATGGAAAGATACGGAGATACGAATAAATAATAAAGTAGAGTTAAACAAAATAGATGAGAGTAAACGGAAAAATATATAAGGAGAGGACAATGAATAGAGAATAATTAATAGAAAATAATAAATCAAGAATAATAGAAAATAACAAAAGAAAATAATACATAAATAATAATAAATGGAGGTTTAATAAATAATCAATGGGAATTTAAAAGAGAAAACTGGAATACTCCGCGATCAAACTCACCATTTGATGAAACTCATTTTGGAAGGCTCAAAATACAGTAATGCATTTGCCATATCTGCAAAAGAGTTACTATTCTTTCTCTCCTGATACATTTTAACCAAATGATCATGTATAGCCTGGACAATTACAGACGTGTCTTTGATCATAAATCTTTTACAGTCTACAATAACATTTCCTACAGTTATCATCTATTAATTATATACCCAAAACATTACTTGTTACCATTCTTCTCGCTCTGTCTTAGAAATTGGCAGCATTGAATCATATCATATTCAGAAAGCTTCATTCAAGTGAATAAGTAAGCTGTAAATTTTCAATCTATCTAACACTTATTCATAATTCTACTCACAATTCCATAATTTGTCAATTCCTTCGTCAAGTCGCTTATCCAGTCAAGGCTCTTATCTAGTTAACGAAGTACAATATATCTGCAATAAATTATTAATAAATGTTATGACTAATAAAACATAATCAATTGTTATTCCATGAAATTTTGTTGTCCTAAAGTAATTTTTATTATCATCTTACCATGAGTGACCATTGAGTATATTGGTCCAGTTCTGAAATAGCCATGTCTCATCTAAATACATAAATTGAAATAATACGTCTTCCTTCATTTTATTATATTATTTTAAAAGCATTATCCGAAAGTTCCATTTGACATCTTCGATACTAACTTCCTTCAGACTAACAGTTTCTTTTGAAATAAATGTATTAAATTATGTTTATATTTAAAAACTAATCACTGTTTATATACGCTAAAAATATTTTCAATAAAATTCACAGAAAATTAATATATAACAGTTTTTTTTTATTATTTAATTAATATATTGTTAGTAGTCGTTTCCGTTTAACCTAAAATTTGTCTTTATGCTAACTTAAATCTAGGTATATAACTAGGAGGACCCATCGGCCCTAACTCAGCCTCTGGTGAAATAATGTTTATACATGTAACTGCTAAATTTTTTAATATATGTACCTCACTAAACAACACTACACAAGATCAGATGGTTTAATTCTTTTGAGTCTGCATCCTGTTCTGGTGTCATCCAAAAGTTGCAATATTTCAATATTAGTATGAGAGTGGAGCCTATATAACAGTAATATATAACTGTAAAAATTCTTTCCTCTGCAACGAATTTTACTGGCAAGAGAGGACCTCCATTATTTCGTTCTTACTCAAAGTAACTGAGAAGAGACGCAATCGGTTTTGTCTGGCTACGATATTTTCAATCAGAGTAATATTATGTACCGATTTGAAAATTATCACTACCTTACCTATCCTTTTCTATATACGCCTTGTGGTTTACTGCAGTTGTGGTTAGAAGTCACTTTTAGATTAATTTTGTATTTACATTTTGTTGAAATAATATAATTATTTCATAGGCAAAATTAAGTGCAGGTATTGAGAAAATAAGGGTATAATATATGAATTGTAAAATATTATCATTTTATATCCTGACTTTGTAGATGGCTCTGGAACACAGAGTATATTTTTGTGTTAAATAATGCGGAATTGAAGATATCGTAAAGGTAAGAATGAAATGTGTTCATGTCACGTTTTCTGCCTATTAGTTATTATACTTATATCTTTCTGACTTTACAGATATTTTAAAACATATTTAGAATCAATACAAATATGGCAATAAAATCTTTGAAAAATGTTTAAAAACAAATACACTAAGAAGGAATGCTAGGGTGTTAGTAGAAAAACTATTAGATTCGTTAGATTATCTGGTTGATTTGAAAATTTGGAAAAGGATTTTGAACATTGAAAGACCAAACGCTAGTATCAATCAGGATCATATAATTATTAATACATACAGTTCAACAAAATTGAAGTCAAATATTACAACAAAATATACAATGCAAATATCAATCAAATCTGTGAGAATAGTTGTAAAATTTTAGATTGTAGAGTGTGTAAAGGTATATCTGTAGCTGTCCAGAGTATACGAAAAAGTATACTCTATGAAAGCAGGTAAATTTGGAATGTAGCTAGAGCTGGGGGAGAGAAGAGACTGAATAAGTTGCATGACAAGAAATTAGAAAAGTCATACCCATAGGAAAAAAAACACAAAATGAGAAGCAAATAAGGAAAATGGCATCGATAACAGAGTTCACAATATATCTACAGTTTTGAAATCAGACAATCAAGAATCTCAAATCGAAATTGTTAATAACATAGAAGTGGTGCTTAAGAGATCTTAATAAAGCAAGTCGAAATTAAAATGTAAGATAAGTTATTTTGATACAAATCTTTGTTTCAATAATGTATTTATATAGTTTGTGTGTATATCCCTAAATGTGTAAGCAATAGATTACATTTTCTTTATTTATTTTATTCCATTTATTGCAATAAAATTTGTTAAATGATGCAATTTTTCGACATTATTTATCTACTCCGAGGAATTATATAAACCGAAAGAAATAATAAATCAAATAACTTCAAATCCTATGTTATCAATTCATATATATATATATATATATATATATATATATATATATATATATATATATATATATATATATATATATATATATATATACGATTAAATCTGATAAAGTTTTATTTTTTACAAGCTATTAGTGGGAGTATAGGACATGCTATGTCGGGTGGGTCAGTGTTGCTCAGGAGACTTGCCCTCCTGAGGGAGAAATAAAGCGCTTGTATTGAGGCCGCGTCCATTCCCCAGCGGTGAAGAACGTCGACTAATTCGAAAATGTTATCCTCGCTTCTCCCTAAATGGATTGACTGTTTAACTCAGTTTAAAGGTCCGCATATTGTCGATGTTTCGACCATAAATTATTAGCGGTGATACGTTTCTGTTAGCTAAGTTTACAGCTTCAGATTTTCGAAACAAAAATCGAATTCTTATTTAATGCAAGTCTGGGGAAAAGTCGTATCTGCTTTTCCGACTCTGTGGTAATGATTACTTAATAAAGTCATTCTAAAACGTGTTTGAGAGGATCTTCTGTCCGGTAACTACTGGCGATCTAACTACAGATCCGAAAAATATGCCCTAGAGCAAGAGGTTTGGTGAAAATGAAGAGTTTATTGTCGAAGTTGAAGACTATTCTAATAACAAAGAGAAATAAATGTATAAGAAAGTGTAAAACATTTGCAAAGAGCTGTATGGAATGTCACACATCACACTTGAGGAACCCTATTCTAATAAATTAAGTTAAAGTTGCCTAACAGATACATCACTATTTCTATTAACAGCGTGAGTAATGGATATTGGCAGCTATGAATAGATTATAATGAAGTAATGATTACTTAATAAAGTCATTCTAAAACGTTTTTGAGAAGTAACGATTCATAAAGGAATCTAGATAACAAGTCAATTGAAAAGTCCCCGGATTACAATAGTTTTTTTGTTGATTATAGTGACCTTCCAACTTTTCGATACCATTTTTGTGGTACAATTTACCTTTGCTCCAAAATAGGTCACAGTTTCGGCGATCACCTCTTCATTGAACGAAAATTTCTTACCAGCGTGCATTCTTTTGAGATTTGAGAACAGGAAATAGTCGCTGAGGGCCAGATCTGGAGAATCGGTGGATGAGGAAGTAATTCGAAGCCCAATTCATGGATTTTTGCTATCATTTACATTGATTTGTGACACGGTGCATTGTCTTGGTGAAACAGCACTTTCTTTTTCTTCAAATGCGGCCGTTTTTCAGCGACTCCTTTCTCAAGGTAGTCAATGAAAATTATTCCATGCTCATCCCAAAATACAGACGCCATAGTCTTGCCAGCCGACTGTTGCGTTTTCCCACGCTTTGGAGCAGGTTCATCGTGTGCAGTTCACTCGGATGACTATCGATTGGACGAAGCGAAATGATGGAGCCATGTTCCAGCCATTGTCACATATTGATGCAAAAACTCGGGTTTATTACGCTTGATCATCTTCAGACACCGCTACGAATCATCAACTCGTCGTTGCTTTTGGTCAAAAGTGAGCTCGCGCGGCACCCCCTTTGCACAGAGTTTTCTCATACCCAAATATTCGTGAATGATATAATGTACACGTTCAGTTGATGTCTTTATCAGTACAGTTTAGCTATGTTCAGTCTGTGATTTCATTCAATTTTAAATTATGGTTACTCAAAATAATTTTGTGGATTTTTTGAATGTTTTCATCGGTAACAACCTCTTTTGGATGTCGACTGCATTCACCGTCCTCGGTGCTCATTTCACCACGTCTAAACTTAGCATAGCAATCCATGATGGTTGAATTTCCTGGGTCAGTATCCGAAAACTAAACATCAAACCAACTTTTTGCTTCAACTGAATTTTTTCCCTTCGAAAAGCAATATGTTATGAACACGCGAAATTCTTTATCCATTTTTTCACAATAACAAAAGTTGCTTCATTCAAATGCTCTAATTCACAAACTAATAATCCGACAGCTATCAAATTTACACAAGCATCTTTTGAGGTTTACTGCTAACTAAAAAGCATACGGATTTAACTCTAATAGCGCCATATATGTGTCAGGCCGAACACTTTTAAATTGACTTGTTATATCTGAATGAGAATTTTCATTAAATTAATTTTTGTAAATTATTTTCCCTATAAGTAAAAAGGTCTAAAGGCAGCACAACATAAAATAAAATAGATTCCTGGTGCCCTTAAACAACACTTAGATAATATAACATATGGGCAAAGTCATAAAAATATATATAAAAATTTTTAGCTGCAATAGTTGCAATATTGCCATACATATATTTAGTTCTTAATTATTTTGGTGTTAGACTGTGTGATTCTTATCAGAATGATATTGAATAAACATATTTATCTATTTCAAAAGAATCTGCAAAGGAACATGTGTTATGGTTTTCTATTTTCAAACATCTCAATTTACTTCATTTGAAAAAAATATTGTTTTGGTAATTATTCCTTATAATATATTAATTATTTTAAAATATTCTAATGTGGTCTGGGCAACTGTTGCGAAAATATTTTCGACAAGTTAAGACAGTGGGTCCGTAATTATACATATATTTCATGCATTATATTAGTATTATTATGTATCATTATATATATATATATATATATATATATATATATATATATATAAATATATATGGAATGTATCACACTTGAGGAACCCTATTCTAATAATTTAAGTAACAGCATGAGTAATGGATATTGGCAGCTATCAATAGATAATATTTTTAGTAAGTAACATCTTATTGATAAATAATTAAAATAATATTTGGCAGAATATTTCTATTGCTATTCACAATAGTATAAAACCCGTAATATCTGTAAAAGCCTTATCAGATCATTTTACTAAACTGTATAAAAAGATTTTAATTCACAGTGATATTTTTAAAGTAACAAATGTTTCTACTTGTTACAGGTAGTAAAACAAGACAATAAACCGCCCTCATTAGCTTCAAGATGAGTTATATCGGAGATAAGAAACGTTTTAAATAATAATAACCCTTCATCCGCCCTCAATTCATCTTCGTCAAGTTAATATCTCACGTCATCGTAAATTTGCATAAACATAAATTAGTCATCGACTAATTTCCGAGGAGCTTTTCAATTCTCCGACAGGCAAATTCAGCGCCAGCTGTCGAAAAGTGTTGGTCCGCCATTATTTTTTATCCCGCCGAGTCGGGCGACGCGCACAGCTCCACCAACACCCCCACCTCATTCCCATTCTTCGTACAACCGCGTCGACCCCCCTCTGACGCTTCTTGATTCCAATTAAGGCCGTCATTTCGATAGAACGGCTGTATCTACAAAAAAAATACGAACCCGAATTCGTATCCCACCAGTTAATTGGAAATTTTAAGCTTTATAAAGAGAGAGGTTGAATTTTGAATAAAATAACATATTGGTTTAATGTGTTTTAGAAGAATAATTAAAAGTAATAAACATGTCTGCGTTTTGTATTTGTTAGACGTTTTTATAAGTTTTCTGTCAATTTGTTTGAAAGCCGGTTGGAGAATAGTAATTTTGTTTTCCGCCCTAGTGATCCTACAGTAGTCGAAATTCGACTAAAACTATAAATTTATCCTGTTTCTAACATAATAGAGTAAAGAAAATGATTTAAAGGTACGTTAGGTTACTAAAACTTGTTTTGACAATACTTTCGACTTAAGATCAGTAATATATTTTATATATAATGCCAACTAAAGCCATACAAACTTATATGCATTAAAATATATGCTATCTCAAGAACCAGCAGTCACTAACCTGCTTCAAAATAGCATTTAATTATATCCATTAATTTTAAATAACTAACAATGTGTTGATAAGTTAAAACTTCTACACCAATGAACATTATGACAAAAGTATCATAATAAAATTATTTTCAGAATTGTAACAACAATTTCAGAGCATAATGTACAAGTATATAAGATCTTTCTTTAATTTTATCTTGTAAACATATGTATAGAATAGTAGATGGAGCAGTACGTGTTTGTATATTAAAACAGGGAACATATGAATTAAAACATTTTAAAATGGATATTTGATTTAGTATAACGACTCCGATATATGACGTTATTTCAAATTATAATCACGTCGCCTCTTGGATTTTTTAGTGACTGAACTTACAGCTTAACGTCCACTTCGTACTACGATCCTCGGCGTTAAGCCTACCGACTGGCGAGTGACCAACTTATAAATCACCCCAGAAGATCCGGTCTTACCCAGCCTGTTTAATGGCGTAATATATCATATTCCTTGCCGAATTTTGCACTCTTACATAAGGACAATCACAGATATTAAACAATCACAAACATAGATTTTACCACCATGCCCTAGAAGGATTCAAACCCGCGACTATCGCAAGATTAGGACGATCTTTCTGTCGTCTCTACCACTGCCGGCCGTCATCTCGATACAAAGGCTGTATCTACAAAAGAAATACGAACCCAAATTCATACCCTACCAGTTAATTGGAAATTTTAAACTTTATAACGAGACAGGTTAAATTTAGAATAAAATAACATATTGGTTTAATATGTTTTACAAAAAATAATTAAAAGTAATAAACGTGTTTACGTTTGGTGTTTGTTACGCGTTTTTACACGTTTTTTTTTTCAATTTATTTGATAGGCAGTGGGGCGAAAAGTTTTTTTTATTCATATGATTTTAAATATGTTTATAACATTTTCTTGCTATCCAAACTGGAATGAAATCAAATTTTGTTGTTGCCAAATCAAATTTCTAGTGTCGGCTACTGATAAAAATTTTAAGGTCTTAAACACTTTGTCATTAAAGCTGTATATTTCGAAGATAAATACATTTTCAATATATAACATGGATAGAGCGATCTTCGCCTATTGAATTTCTGAAAAATGTTTTAATGCAAAATTTCACGTGTGGCAAAAAAGAACATACGGAAGAGAATTTATGCTTAGGAAAATCACTGCAGTTCTAAATGTATTCCGTAAAGAAAAGTGATGCAACTACTAGATGCCCTTTAAAATGAAATGGATCTTTTGCATAATTTATTATTACATCACACACCTCTAAAGTAGAAATCCCATGATCAAATTTATTGTTGCCTGGACGGTTGCGTTTATATTCTGGTGTATCATGATTTATTAGATCTCATGCTTCACTAATAATGTTATAAATATTATTTTAAACTTGAATAATACTGCGTTCAAAATTATCTATTGCGTCTTATATTCCAGTAGATTCGATTGATCCTTGCTGCAGTTAGTTAGAAAGGATGTCAACGTGGGGCATCATATGATATAGAAATAAGTTACCCCAAAATTGAAGATTCTATCATTCAATATACGGCGAATAGAGTCTGCTGCACCACATACTGTGTTTCTAGAGATGGAATCTTATATTTCTTCCATACACTCAATGAGATGGTTTCTGTTTTCGTACGCAACATTAGTAGTCCATGTCATAAAGTTCTTATGGATTGGAGCTCCGTGGAAAATCCTTCTGTTCACAATTTTGTTCAACACTTCTACTCGTGAGTGGGTATATCTTGTACAAAAAGCCAGGAATATACTGTAGATTGTCAAAAAAGTACACCTATTTGCTTATTTCTGGAAGCAGCTTCAGACCAAATCAATTTAATTGGTGCACATAACAGTGTACATAGTGAACAAAGGAATACTTTTTTAAATTAAGGCTTGAATGTCTGTTTGTCGGTTGCTCATCACCGCTGGTCCATCATAGCTTTATGCCATTAAAATTGTTTTACTAAGGTTTCTGCATTAAATTTTGCAGGAATTAATTAGGTTTAAATAACTGACGCCACACGTTTGAGCAGGACGCCCGCCGTACAAAAAATCCGCGGTTATTATTTCAAAACGAGGCCATGATATCTCTAATTACAGACAGTCCCCCATAATAAAACAATGATAAAAAAAATCTCATCCGAAGTTATGGGACCGGCGAGGGATCCCGAATAAAATTAAAACAAAGAAAATAATCTCGAAATCAATGTGAAGTTTAATTAAACAGAAACAAAACCGACTGCAGGCGCACAGCAGGGGGAGAAATCCAACAAATTTCCTCTTCATAAAGTAAGTGTCCCTCCCGTATTATTCCGGCTTATTTTTTTCCTGTCCTTCCTTAGGTGGGGCACTTATGTAACGTAATAAAGACCTATATAAACACCGGCTTTATCGCGGCCAGAGAAAGTTATCTCTAATGCGACTAGTTCTAATTAGTTTTCAACCCCTGTCTCAGCATTATGGGTACTAGGTTATTTTCTTCTTAATTTTTAATACAAACTGGAACCAAATACAATCTATATCAATATTTATCTGCTAGTAACTCGACTATAGAGTTGTATACACATTTAAAAGCTGGAAAAAATACTCGAAAAAACCATTTGTCTAGAATAATCAAGCATACATAAAACTTACAATTGTCTAATTCTTGCAGCGAGATTGTCACTACCTGTTCATACAAATTATACGTATATTTGAATAATATAATATAAATAGAATAAATTACACTGAATTAAAAAATCAATTAAAATTTCTCTTGAAGCTCAAATTAAAATTTATGATACAGTTTTCTTGTCCTATAATATATAAAAAGAAGCGTTGGGAACTATCGATTGCAAACAGTCGAAACAGTCGATACTAGCGATAGCACTAGTCAAATGCACGGTTCGTTCAATTCGCGATATGACACGATGTAAGAGCCCTTTCCTGCATAAATTGTGAGGGAGGAAAGGGCGGACATAATTGCTTGGAACAGTTAATTTTATATGTGCTTATATTTTCCAACGGTAGTATAAGCGAGACGTAGATGTACATATTCCTTCACGTACTAAC
Source organism: Rhynchophorus ferrugineus (assembly GCF_030347505.1). Classification (NCBI taxonomy): domain Eukaryota; kingdom Metazoa; phylum Arthropoda; class Insecta; order Coleoptera; family Curculionidae; genus Rhynchophorus; species Rhynchophorus ferrugineus. Next base: position 24,257,370 of record NW_027472590.1, on the reverse strand, counting down.
TTTAAAAAAGAAAAGGAAAAATAACTGAATTATATTAACATGCAATTAAAAATTTCATTTCAAAGAAAGTAGAATTACTTTTATATTTGACGGTTCTGTGGATCTGTAAAAAGGAATGGAATTTTTCTATGGAAGGGAATAATACCGCAGAAGTATTTTATGGTATTTTATTGCTATTTTCAAATAATATACTATAATAAATATAGACAATACAATGGAACTTAAACAAAACCTATAAACTGAAAATGTCCAATAACCATAAATACTACATAAAAATTTCACATATACCTGAGCATCGAAAAAAAAAACAAATTCATGGCATAATTAAAAATGATCGCACAATAACTACTAAAGTTTTTTCTAATAAAGTAAACGCTTTATTTATTATTTAACGGAAATATTTTTTGACAAAAATCGAGAGTAATCGAAATATAACCTACTATTGCCATTAAAACAGTTAGAAATATTTCACAATTTTAATGTTTAAACCCCATAACATTAACAATCTTCAAAAAACGTCGTTAAAAAATTCTGCTATATTTATATACAATATATTGTTATTTACAAGAAAATCACCAAAAAATAATAAAACCATATATTACATATAAATCTATGTAAGCATAAATTGGGCATATTTTTGTCAAAGTCGCGGCTAGTAGAACAGAGCCAAAATATTAAAAACCAGTCGAATGAAACTAATAGAACCAAAAATAGCAACTAAAAGTACAACTGAAACAGTCGATAGTAAATAGTAACAAAATTAGTCGGACCGAAAATAGCGACTGATACAGTCGATGGTAAAAAGTAGTCAATTACTAAACAGTTGATAGTCGATTAGTACTCAACGCTAATAAAAAGTAATAGGAAGAATCTTTTGTTAACATATTTAATTTTAAAATAATTTTGAATGGAACAGAAAGTAATACAATATTGCAAGACAGGAAATAATATGTATTTATCAATATCTAAATATTAAAATAATAAATCAAAGTTACACTTCTACAGAAATATGCAATAAACTATTCTCCACAGTACTCATAAGGTAACGTTCTAGGGACACTTTTTTTTACTAAATACACGTATATAATAAAAATACCTTCATAGCTTCGATACATTCATAACAGGTCAATTGAAAAGTCCCCGGTATATAGATGGCGCTACTAGAATTTAATCTGTATGTTTTTTAGTTAGCCCTAACCCTCAAAAGATGCGTGTATAAATTGGCAGTTGTCGGATCATTAGTTTGTGAATTATAGCATTTTGAGTGAAGCAACATTATAAATATATATGTTATCTACTAAAAAATAAAATGTATATAATAATGCTAAGTTTAGACATGGTGAAATGAGAACTGAAGACGGTGAATGCAGTGGACGCCCAAAGGAGGTTGTTACCGACGATAACATTACAAAAATTCACATAATGATTATGAATGACAGTAAATTGAAATTGAATGAAATATCAGACACTCTAAAGATATCGACTGACTGTCCAAGAATATTTAGGTAAGAGAAAGCTCTATAAAGTGGGTGCCGCGCGAGCTCACTTTTGACCAAGAACAACGACGAGTTGATGATTCAGAGCAGTGTTTGAAGATGTTCAAGCGTAATTAACCCGAGTTTTTTCATCGGTATGCAACAATGGATGAAACATGGCTTCATCATTTCACTCCGAAGTCCAATCGGTAGTCATCCGAGTGGACTGCACATGATGAACCCGCTCCAAAGCGTGGGAAAACACAACAGTCGGCTGGTAAGATTTTGGCGTCTGTATTTTGGGATACGCACTGAATTATTTTCATTGATTACTTTGAAATAGGAAGGACCATCAACAGCGACTATTAAATAGCGTTCTTGGGTCGTTTGAAGGACGAAATCGCCGAAAAATGTTCGCATTTGAAGAATATATATATATATGTTTTACTCTGGTAGGCCGGAGACTTTTTAAATGAACTGTTAATTGATACTGTTCGATATGCAAAATCAGCATGAAATGCCAGTGCGTTCGATAAATTTAAGTAATGTTATAAACACTTTATATTGTTCTTCATTCACCATGATTAATATAAAATCTTCTTCATTGAAAGTGAGGTACATATACAGGAACTGCGATTGTTATGCTGCGTATGTAGGAACACACACTATAAAAATGTATATAACATTTAAAAGCAGAACAAAATACCCAAAACAGAATGGTTAGTTTGTATTAATCACAATGGTCTTTCTGACTTTACAGATATTTCAAAATATTAACCAGTAGTAGATATATATAATTCTATATATTAACAGGTCAGTTGAAAATTCCCCGGCGTACCAAAGTAAAACAATTTTTTTTTGTAAAAGTTAGTTTATTTTTATTCAACATAATTTCCTTCAAGGGTGATATACTGATTATAGCGGCAGATATATGACTAGTGGATGAGGAAGCAATTCGAAGCCCAATTCTTGGATTTCCAACACGGAGTATTTTCTTGGTGAAGCAGGACTTTCTTTTCCTCCAAGTGCGGCCGTTTTTCGTCCTTCAAACGGTTCAATAACGCTATGTGATAGTCGCTATTGATCCTTTCTTTTCCAAGGTAGTTAATGAAAATTATTCTATGCGCATCCCAAAATACACGCCATAAACTTGCCAATCGACGGTTACGTTTTTCCGCGATTTGAAGCGGGTCCATCGTTTGTACTCCACTCGGACCGTTGTCGATTGGACTTCGGAGTGAAATGATGGGGTAATGTTTCATCCATTGTTACATATCGATGCAAAAACTAGGGTTTATTACGCTTCATCGTCTTCAAACACTGATTCGAATCATCAACTCGTCGTTGTTTTTGGTCAAAAGTTAGCTCGCGCGGCAGCCACTTTGCACAGAACTTTCTCATACCCAAATATTCGTGAATGATATGATGTACATGTGCAGTTAATATCTTTAGATTGTTTGCTAAATCATTCAGTTTCAATTTATGGTAATTCAAAATCATTTTCTGGATTTTTTAATGTTTTCGTCTGTAACAACCTCTTTTGGGCATCCACTGCGTTCACCGCCTTCAGTGCTCATTTCACCACGTCTAAACTTAACATATAATATATTAAGTTGCTTCACACATCATGCTATAATTCACAAAATAATGATCCGGCAGCTCTCAAATTTATACACGCATCTTTTGAGGGTTAGGGATAACTAAAAAACATATTGATTTAATTCTAGTAGCGCCATCTATGTGTCAGGCCAGGAAATTTTCAATTGACCTATTCGTAGTTAAAATGCTGCCCTTGCTGATGATCTGGCAATATTAGTAGTAGCAGGAATTACAGACAGCTTCACCCGAAGGCACCAATCTTCTCCTGATGAAGTTACTATCTCGACTAAAAAATAGGGAATAAAATTGAATGAAGCCAAATCTACACACATTGAATTCACAAATAAGAAGACCACGCCGTAGCTCGTCTTTATTAACGCCATGCAATCCAACATCCATTAAAAAAAAGTTAAGATAATGTATTAGTTGCTTGGCCTAAACTTTCAGCGATCAATCTACAAAAAGCTGATTTTAAATCAGCAGTTACTGAAATTTAGCTGTAGGGCTGCACCAGTGACCCCAAGTAATTCAGAAGTTCCTAAATAAAGAGCTGAAGTATATTGTAAATGCGCCTCGGTGTGCGCGCTTTTGTGACCACCATCGTGACCTAGAAATTGATATGGTTACGGACACTATGACAAGATTTGCCGCTTCCCGTAAAGAAAACACTAGAACCACATCAACATGAATGCATCCAGACTTCTAAACGTGGATAATGTCTCAACGTATCAAACAGAAACAATCTTCTGGTCTTACAAATGTTTGAACAGTAAGTGATTCATTGTAAACATATTACTTGTAGTTGTTTGTTATTAGGTTTAGGTCAGAGCAAAATTAATTTTTAGTTGTGTTAGTGATTTTAATAAATAAATATAAAGAAATAACAACAATTTTATTCATATGCCATAGCAGTTATATTATGTTACCTTCAATTAGGAACCGCTGTTCAGTTATAATTAACTAGCGTCAAACAGTCATTGTTCGAAAAACCTTTTACCAGTTCATATGTAAACAATTATTATATGAACCATGTCCGAAATACTTAATATAAAAAGAATACCGTCGGGTTTTGATAATAAATTATTCTTTTTTAATTTTCCTCTTTTATGACGACGACCTTAGGAGAGCTTTTTACCTCTATTGTGTAATAAAGCATTATATGAAATCGCGCAAAAAGTTTTTGGAACGAAGTACCTGGTCCCTGCGTCAAAAACTAATTTACCATATGTGTATTCTGGCCGGGGGTTTTTCTCTTCGTCCTTTTGAGGTCACTTTTTATTATTTAATGTCAAATGACATTTTTTTATTGAGGACCTTTTCGTCTGGGGCCTCCATACAAGAAACTCTGTTGTTATGATTAACTTTTACAGTTAAACGGGCTCATATAATTTATTAATTATCAGCTGTTATTGTTGTTTTAATAGGATTGTATATGGTGAGTCATGAATTCTATAGGGCTGAACCCTGGTTAGTTCTTTCATTATGTCGATAGTAATTTAATTAGTGTTAATAGGTCAGGTATTTCTTCTTTTTTCGGACTACTTACTTTCATTTATTGTTATCTTTATTGGGAAAGTATATATTTTATTTATTATGCTTCACTAAAAAGATATTTTTTGACAAAATTAGTACAATATGGAGGTGATATACAAGATATTAGGAACACCTAACATATGCACAATTTTTATTAACTAATAAGGTGTTGGGCCACCATTTACTTTTAAAATAGCTACAATTCTTGGTGGAATAGATTCATAAATTGTCCAGATATTTCATGAACTAAAGCATCCGCCAGTTGTTTTAAATATGTTGGAGATGGAAATCTGCAAATGAAACTGTGACTCAGTTGACTTTAGGTTTCGAACACTATTTCTCTCCGCTGATGATGTCTACCAGATTTTGTGTATGCTATCTTTACCGTGGGTGATGTTGCTTCTAAATAAGTTAACAAGCCTGAAAGATGATACATTTTACCGATCACCTATTTTAATCATGACAAAGCGATTTTTTTTATTTCTCTTCGTCCACAATCTGCCCTATTGGCAATAAGTATTTTATATGTCTCTATTATATATACATGGCATGTAGAAAATCACTTCATTAAGCAATCTTCTGTATAAAATATTACCTTAATTAATTAATCTTATTCTAAAGCTTACTCTAAAGTCTACATATGTCCAGAAATCAGATCAGGTGGTGTTAAACGTTTTAGTCTACGCACTTCACTATCACATCGCATATTAAGCTGATTAGCGAGTACATTAGAATGCACTGACACTCTTTCGAAGTACTTCACACAAACGCGTTGAATTACACTCGTTATAGGTTCTAGAGGGATATCGCGTTGTATCACTTTATTTGAAATATAGTACGGAGCATCAACAATGGCACGCAACACCTTATTTTGGAACCGTTGAATGATGGATATATTAGATTTGCTAGCGGTACCCAAAGCGAATAAAACACTGAAATATAACGTATAGTCTATTCAATAAAACAGCCAATATGCATTATAAAAATGTATGGCGTAAACTTCGAATTTTAATTTACAATATTTCCTAGTTTGTGAACTCTAATCATTATCGCTAATGTTTTTATGAATCATGTCAAACAGCATTTGACGACAGTAGATACTCTCAACTTGATCTAAAATCAAATAAAGTGATTTGTTAATCAATCATAAAGCCAATTTGGATCAAGCTGTAAATATGGGGTTGCAGTAATTAACCCACACGAACTCGTATAGTGCATAACAGTATTCTTAACTTTAGCTTAAGTAGATTAGTTTTATTTTTTAATTTAGGAATTGTATACTGATGTATTAATCTCTTCTTTCTTCTTTTTCATTCATTCTTCAACATATGTATTAACTCGAGCCATTCTCCACCGATCTGAATGTGATATTGTAAAAGGAATTATGTGTGGTGAGTAGGTTGAGTAAAACAGATATTTTGTGTATCATCCAGAGCTTTTTCAACGCATGACCGAGCATTGTTACAAAAGAGTAGGATAGATCACTGTTGCAACGTAACTACAGTTATTTATATTTAAGAAATTTGGCTAGTTTAAGGTTAGGAATTTTCCTTGAATTTGCCATGAATTTTCATGTCATGAAATCAGAGGACGTCTCCTCTTATTGTCCTATAAATCTGTTATTTGTGATCTCTAAAGTTGTTGAAAACTTATACATTAAGAGACACAAAATAATAATTTAGCTTCGCTTTAGCTAAATGTATATCGATATATATATATATATATAGATATACACATATTATATTGAAAAAGCTTTTGCCCCATATGTACTTTCAACTACTAAAATCATACCTCACAGACAGACATTGTATTGTGAAGTCTACATCCAATATATTCAATACAATTGATCTACCGAACTCGAGAAATACTACTGTTGCAAACACATGCTTACTATACAGCGATTTTATCATCATCAGCCACAAGAAACCTTCAACTTCATCTTCACAAAGTCGAATTATTATTGAAAACATGGCGTATGAAAACAAATGAGACAAAATTTACCCATGTGACGTTCACCCCTTGTAGAAGATCTTGTCCCCGAATAAAAATTATTAGTTTTGAACTCCCGCGGGTAAACAGCGTTAAATATCTGAGAATGATCAAAACACATGCTATGATATAATTCACATTCATCACATTCAACAATTATTTTAGATTATTTTTTGTTTTAATATTACAATATAGGGACAGTTCAACTGACATTAAATTGTTTTAACTTAGAATTTTTGTTATTATACCCAGCCAGCTACACTTGTTAAAGAAATTTTATTACATTTATTTTTATACTAACTTAAACACATTTTTCAAACTTACCTCTAAAAATAATAAATTTGACTTATAATAATTGATTAATAAAAAAATAATTTAACATAAAAATTAAAATTTAACCAGTTATATTTATTTTTAATCTCATTTGAAATTTGATATTTTAAGGAATAAATATTTAACTTAAATTTCCCCTCTGGCTTCTTCTCTTTTCGTTCTCCGACGGTGTCTAGAATAAAAATCGTGAACAGAAGAAGGGCTTAACGAAATGTCTGTAAATCTTACGGGTTCTCTCGATCTGACGTCTTGCGGAATCAACAATTTATATTCTTGGGTCACGTAAAATTTAAAACTTAGCCCAATAAATTATTCTTTAACTAATTAGAGTTAAACATATTAAAACTTTAAAATTATATCCTAACTAGCGTTGACTACTTTTTACTGTCGACTCTTTCTGTCAACTAATTTCTCTCGCTATTTCGTCCGCAAATCGATTCGACTGAACTCACTACCTTATACTATCGACTATTTTTATCGTGTACTTTCAGTTATTGCTTTCGCACATACTAGTTTTATTCGACTGACTCTTCACGATTTGGCTTTGTCGTCCTAGTCACTACTTTAAAAATTATGTTCCGAATTTATAGTAACATATATAGTATAGTAACATTTATAGTCGCATATGTAATATATTTAATTTTATGTTTTTTTTTGCAGTATGATAGTAATGTGCAATATATTGTATACTAACATAGCAGCATTTTGGAACTGTATCTTTCAACATTATTTATTAATATAATATGATTGATAAATAGAAAATATTTTCTACTGCATTTATGTTATCTTAGTAATTATTGGGCCTTTTTTTGATTAACTTTTTCAATTTTCTAAGTCTCTCGATATTTATTCAAGCCCTCTGTATCTTAAAACATTTTCCTTCAAGTTTCAAAGAATAATAATCTTAAAATTCATTCCTCTTTACTATCTAATCAAATATATAAAATATAAAAATAATTTTACATCATTAATAATGAAACTATTATTTTGAAGGTAATAAATCACAGCAACTATATTTCTCCTTTTCTTTCCCATAGAAAGTTAGAAAAGGAATATGAATATATTCGTCTAACTAGCACGGTTGAAAAAATAATAGCAAACATATGTTGGAATGAAGTAGAACTAAACAAATTACTTTCATTATAATATTTCATTGTTATTTTCCGAATATTATAATAGGACTAAATATATTTGGGATCAATATTCCATTACTTTTTTTACACTGCAGAATTACATCCCAATACATAAAAGTTATTATTGAAACAAATGTACAAACTTGCGCCTATATTATGTGGCATCAAGATCATAATGGGCGTTGCCTACTGCTGTATCAATAACGAAAATAATAGGTGTAGAACAGGTAATAAAATAATAATTTTAATAGAAAAATAACTCACCACCAAACATAAAAGAAGAAAATCTGGGACACGGATCAATACATCGTTTTTGATATTGAGGTTCGCTGTAGCACCTTTCTTATCTGCTGTATATAACAATCATATGGCTCAAATGTTAGAGACTGAAATACAATCCACAGAAAACTGAATCGAACATTTTCCACCGTAAACGTTCTCTTGCTAAAACCAAGTTCAACTTGTCGAAAATGTTGAGAGAATGAAGCATATCGAGAGCACTGTTTCCTCACCTGTGAAAATCAAGTAAATTACGAGACTCCATTAAAATAACCCTTATGGTGCGAGTATCCTTACACGAGGGTAGTCCGATTAGTCGCCGCCCATGGCTCCCCTATCAGAATACAAATTAACTAAAATATATAAATTATATAGAATTAGTGCCCTCGCGTAGACATCTACTGTCAAAATGTCAACCGAAAGGAATCGGGAGTATACTCGGATTATAGACAAATTAAAAAAAAGCTATATCGTTCGTTGATTCGATTCTTGTTTTGCAAGGGAAATCGCACAGCCAAGTATGCTGTGTAAGATGACTCTGTTTCGATAGCCACCCTTAAATACTGGTTTAACGAGTTTTAACGTGGTCACATGTAGGTTTTTGATGAGCCATGTCCAGGTGTTCTGGAAACAAACGTCTACCACGAAAGATAACATGACAAAAATCCATGATCTCGTATTCTTTCGCATCATCTCAAGACTGTCAACGAAACATGGATCCACTGGTACACACCCCAGACACACCCAAGAACAGTGGAAATAGTGGACTTTATACAGCGAACATGCTCAGAAGAAGGTAAAAATTGTCCCACCGACCGGAAAGGTGATGGCCGACGTTTTCTGGGAAGCTGTGATCTACATCGATTATCTGGGGAAGGGAAAAACTGCCACAGGACTATAGTAAGCTGAGGTATTGGTCCAGTTGCAGAAAAGGCATCATTTGACAAAGAAACAAGTGGTCTTCCACCATGACAACGCGTTGTCTCACAGCTTCGCACTCGTCGCGGCTAAATTAGTCGAATTGGAACTGCTGTCCCATCCAACGTATTCTCCAGATTTGACTCCGTTCTTTGTTTCCAAACTTGAAAAAGTCACTCGTCGGACAGACATTGAGTCGAATAAGGAAGTCATCGCCGTCACGGAGGCCCACTTTGCAGACTTCGAAAATACGTGCTTTTCAGATGGGTTGAAGAAGTTGGAGTATCGCGGGATTAAGTTTATAGAGTTAACAGGAGACTATGCTGAGAATAAGTCGCCACTTTTCCAAAATTTTTTATTTTATTTTGTAGACTAAGTACTTATCGCACCATCCTCGTACATTAGGCAAAGATACGTTCCGTTTTCTATATGTTTTTCAAATATGATCTCGCTTCTTCAAAGTCACTAACATAAAGAAAAGAACTGTAAATATTCCACACTCACCAACACCCTATTTTCAATGAGGCTGTCGGGTATCATTCCTTTTTCGAAAGAAAAATAGTCAAAATATAAAGAATATATCTTAACTGAGTAGACTAGCACCGCTTATGAAACTACTTTTTTTCTACACTTGTAATTGATATAGAATATTAAGAACCGTAACGTCTGAACAAAACCATACAAATAAAGTCTTACAAACTCAATCTAATAAAAAGAAGTGTTTTCTGCCTTTTGAACATGATTAGTTGTTCAATTGGTTTGCTAAACTGTATCAATTTTTCACATACATTAAGTTGGATTAATCATCATTATCCATTCATCTTTTATTTTGCATATTTTTCTCGTCTCTTCTTCAGATAATGCCGCTAGTAATGGTAGCCATTATCTTAATTGCATCTCGTTTTTCATTATGTCATTGCAAATATACCGGGGATGATTGATTGTCATTATTAACCTTTTTCCAAAATAAAGTTTATTTTTCATCCAGGACAAGGCTGACTTTTTAACTGGAATTTTTGTTTTTTTTAAAGGGTTAATGCATAAGATTACAACTTTTGAGCAAAATAATACCTCTCCCATAAAATATGTAAATTGCCTCTTATGTTATGTTATGTAGGTTATGACGCTGTAGCTAAAGAAATAAGAGAATAGCTCTTTTAATTATAAATTATTTTACTTAGATGAGATAGAGGCTTTGAAAATTCATGAAATATTCAGATGCCCGATGGCAGACTGTTTCTTTGAGGTTTTATAGCTTACGGTGACAATAAGAAGTTTTCCATCTGCTCTAAAATTGTGACAAATTTCCTATAGCATCAATCTTCCGTACTCCTATCGTCTGAAGAACTCGGCAAATAGATGATGTGTACATGCTTTTCGCCAGCTATGTGATTTCAACCTGGCTTGGTGACGTTCTTGGTATGACTTGGTTCCATCAGACACAAAATACATTTATTTAGCTCTCTTTCTATATTCAGTTGTTTTTAAATATGATATGATTTAATTGGCCATGAATTGTGTACTTTCTAAAAATGGAATCATGATATGTGGGGCAAAAGTTCCGCTACCAGTTTGATTGTGCGCCATCTTGGTTATGTGACGTTTAGCTCAGTTTGGCAGAAATAGTGACAATATTTTTTGAAAATAATCGGTACATTATTGCCACTCAGCGGAAATTGCATCAAAAATGTCCTAATCGTTCAGTGCCTCAGAAAATCACAACTTATCGTCTACATGCGAATTTTTGACACTATGGTACGACAGTACGGAAAACAACGAACATCTCATAACGCTGAAAATGTGGATCTGATTCGCGATAGATTTGCAGAGTCTCCAGAAACACCAATTTGGAGACATGGTTCCTAGTTGTACATTTCTGCACGCAATTTAATGTGAATTTTGAAAAGGGATTTGAAAATGTTCCCGTACAAAATTCAACTAGTCCAAAAATTGCTACCGAGAGATTCTGATTAACGAGTTGAGTACAGTAATGCAATCCTAAGGCTGTCTGGTGAAATTGCAGATTTTTCGTCTAAATAAACCGGCGGTTTTGGGGAACATAGAATCCTCAATGAATTCATGAAACATCATTGCATCCGCTAAACCCAACTGTATGGTGTGATATTCATACTGGAGACATCATTGGTCTCTATTTTTTTTAAAGTTTTAGAAAGGTTTTACAGTTAATGTTAGTAAATTTTCTTGTGCCTGAAATGAAAGGGCAAGGACTAGAGGACAAGCGGTTTCAGTAACATGGGTTCACAGCATACACAGCTTGTTCAATAATTCAATTATTGAATAACGTTTTTTCACGAAGACTAATTTCGCAAATTGGCGAATTAACATGGCTAGCCAGATCTCCGGATTTAACAGCACCAGACTTGTTCTTATAGGGTTCTTTAATATCAAAAGTTTACAGGAATAAGCCACAAAGGATTCAACACCTTAGAGATAGTATAAGTCACGAAATTGAAGAAATGCAACCTGAGATGTTGCAGAATGTAATGAAAAATTCCTTAAAAAGACTAGAAAGTTGCATAGCCGATAAAATTTTTCAGTCATAACGAAAAAAGAATCATAAAAATCAAACAAACTTTTTATGGAAACCAAACCTACTTATATTTCCTTTGAGTAAAGTTATAGTCAATCAAAATGGTAGTGAGACTTTTACCCTACTTTATATATAGAACGACGATTACAAATAAAAATAATAAACCTATAAAATTGTGTTGAAACGTAATAACAACTTTCGTATAGACAAAACTACTTTATTTAACTAGCTCTGAAATGAAACAAAAATGAAATAAAAATTCGTTTATGAATTTCAACCTAGTACAAAAATATTTATATTTAAAATTATGTACATTTTTTAATGGAGAATTCCTCCAATCTTATTATTAAATTCTGTAGAGGAGTAGAAAAAAAATATTTTTGATGGTTTACCCTTTTTATGGGTGACGGTGTTATGAAAGAGACCGGATTCCTAAGACAAGAAATACCTGCCTTTTCTTCCCCTTTCTACTTTCGGGTGCTCCTTAGAGGGGAAAAGGAATTTCGCTCCGAAATATTCCATTATTTCTGTTATAGGCGAGCTATTAGTGTCATTGGTAGGGAAACCCATATTAACATATTGATTTTCTTAGTTGAAATTACACGCCATTGATATAATATTATGTCACAAATTATTAGGAGTGATTTTAGGGTACTGTATACTATTAACGATTTTTTAACACCTAAACTATGTGGGAGGTGACAAATATATAAGGAGTGTGGATTAATTTGGAGGTATTTATGTCCTCGTTATACGCTTTCTACCATATATAGTTGCTTGCCTATATTTAGCTATGTGAAATGATACAATGTGCGTTACAAATATTTTGCTTCTGTTACCAAGATGTCACTTAATAATTTATAAGATGGAAATATCATTATTTAGTACAAGTTCCAGAATAAAGTACTGCGAGTTATCGTCGATCCCATATTACGTCTTCGACTAATTGAGTGTTATTCGAAGTGCAAAGTTCTCTGAAAGACAGTCAAATGTGCGCGATGACAATGAAGTGCGTAGGCTCAAACGCAAACTACCATGTGAACTGATTAATAGGCACATAGAGTGAGATATAATAATCTCTAGAATAAGTTAGAATAGTCTCTAGAATAAGATTTAGATTATAAGTTTGTATAGCAGATCACTTACTGAAGTGATCTACATGGCAGTATAGTTATATTGTATAATGAAAATCATAAAATGATACTTATTTCCCACAGGCCGATTGTTGAAGTTCTAAGAGATTAATAAAAAAAATACAAGTAAATGTGATTAGTTATATGAAGCTCAGATACTACAATTACTCTATTTACAATTAATGAAATTGAATATTGGTTTAAACAGTCACAATGTTTTGTAAAACTTTGATGACTGTAGCTTTTTAAATATTTCAATGTTCATATATCTCTCTTTTACTTTTACCAACAATAAAAGCTGTAATTGTTGGCTTGGTGGCTTAGTGGTTAGGTCGATAGGCCCTCCTACTGTTGCGATAGTCATGGGTTCGAATACTGCTGGTGCATGGATGTACTTTATTTTTATGTGATTGTAATTATAAATGGCTTCATGGGTAACAGTGGAAAATTCGACAAGGAATAAGCAATACAGTCACGCGAGTAACCTTTCTGGATAAGACCAGATATTTTCGGGAATAGTCTCAAAGTTGGTCACTCGCCATCATGTATCAGTAAGCCTAATGCCGTGGACCGTGGATCGGGGCCCAAACAGTGTCCGTACAGATAAACCTTCGTTGATAAAAGGAGGCTTTAAAATACATAAAAAAGCTGTAACCAACAGTATATTCAAAAGTAGAGTGCATTTTTTTTCAGTAATGAAGATGTGTTTCCCCGAAGATTCTTTTGAAAATTTAATTTTGAAAAAAATTTTCTACTATTGTTATTATGTGATATGTTATTATGTAATGTTATCTATACGGTTCCAAAAACTTATTTTAATTATTTTACGGGTGCAGTTATCTTTGGACTTTTTTTTCTTTATTGCCCAATTTTCCTACAAAACTAGACATAAGAAAATTGTCCATAAGATATTATGGTAGCAAATAGCGTTATTTTAAGGATTAAAACGATTAATTGGGTACAATATTCTGAGCAAAGCATTGTAGTAACAAAAATAATTATTAGGTGTTGCTTGTTTTAGTGAAAGGAAATAAATAAAAGTGGGAAGAATGTATAAGAATCTTGTTTTTTAAAGTATATTTTGAAAATATTCTTTCAATGTTAGCATTTACAGAAGTAAAATGTATTTATTGTATTATATGTAAAGCAATAACAATGTACAATTAGAATATAAATTATCAGTTATTAGAATTAAGTATTGCTTCTGATGTATCTTGAAAATATTTTATACAAATGTTAAGTAGTACTTAAAATACTGTAATAGAATGGAATTATCTAATATTTCAATATAATAAAAATATTTTATTAATATTCTATTTTTCGATTTTCGGATATAATACATTGACGTAAAACCTTAGCCACGGCTTTATACATGGAAGATCGCATGTGAGTTCTCTTTATTTTAGGGTTTGAGGCTAAAGGTCTTCTTGTCAGCCTTATTATTTAGAGACAATACTCGGAGCCTCGTCGCAGAGCAAATACATCTCTGGAAAGCTAAAATAAATAGAAGAAAGAACTTTATATTAAAATTAGGATAGCATATGGTTATTAGGAATCCTCAAGCCCATATGGACATATGACATTCTGATATATGAGGTTGCAACATAAAGAACAATCTGAACGCAACTTAGCGAATTAGAGTTTACTTAATTAGAACTGCATAATATGACTCAACGAGCTAATAATTATTCAAACCTTTCAAAAATTCTCATCATCATCGAATATATATTTATTCCCTCCGAATTCAGAGAGGTATACTATCTGAAATTTCTCCCATCTCCATCAAATGCTTATTTTACAATATGGTTATTCGGTCCGTACTCCTCCACGGAAGTAATGCCTATTACAAGGTTGTTACACCCAAGCAGGTGAAACGGCTTCAAGTTTTCCAAAGTAAGCTCCCCAGGAGAATCTTAAACGCTCCATGGTTTGTCAGAAATAATCAAATTCATAGGAAAGCTGACAGTCTAGAAATCAAGCACTCCATATATCAATTATTCTACAAACAACAACTCAGCTCAAGTTCTTCTGCAAACGCGCCTGTTCGTGAGCTGGTCAACATGCAGTGAGCTTAGCACCGTGTCACCGCTCACCTCCCCCATTTCTAGTCTGAAACAGCTTCATCCGTCGCTGCAGTCATAACCTTTGCTCTCATACGACAGTATCCAGTCGTGCGTTAACTCAAGTTCGCGAATCAATAGTTAGTTTCACTATCTATTATTTCGCCGGGTCCTCGTGCATAAGAACAGCTGTCCGATTAACGGGTGCCATATCCCCAAATTTAATGCAGTAGCAGTAGCGACCCACAGGGGTTAACTGTGATGCGGTTTCATTTTAGTGTACTGGTAAGCCCAGAGGCAGTCCCACATAACCCGGTCCAACTGGTCACTCCAGGGATAGTCTCCGCGACTAAGTATGCGTCATGCATTCCACCGCCTGGTTTTAGGCCAGAACGAACAAAAATCAAACATTTCATTAAAGATACTTCATACGCAAAAATATAAATATGATTAAGTTAATGCGAAAGTTGTATAAGAGTCCTTAAGGTACTACGTCTCCAGCAGTTCTTACTCAGTGAAGCCGTACTATAACTATAGCACATTGGATTCTGTTATCTTTTAAATGTGATGATAATATAATTCGTTTATTCTGTCAAATGTCATAGCTTCTAGTAAATGTTAATTTAATATTCATACAAATAACTTCTCCTATATACAATGGTAGCTTTACTTATTGGTTTATCATTTAATTTATTGTATAATATGATAAATAATTGCATCATATCCTCAATATATGTTGTTACTGAACACTTCATAGAAGACTAATCAATTTTTATATTTAATAGATCTCTATATTATTTTCGTAGGAAACCTGTATCAAAAAAGAAACGTTGTTTAAAATAAATTGTTCTTGCAATGAGCTCGCCAATATAATAGACGGTATCTGTTGTCTGCAGCTGGTTTAGCTCAACATAAGGGTATTTTTGTGGAGATAAGACACGTAACAATGTGGCTCATATTCAGTTCAGTTTTTTTTACTTCTAATTTTAATAAGTTTTGTCCAATGTTGAAAAAGAAACTTCCAATTATGTAACTTAACGATAAAGAACACAAGTGCTGGAGCATATTAACTGTCGGTTTTAGATAGCCTAAGAGCACTTAGATCTAATTGTTTTTTTTTGTAAATTAATGATGAAAAATATAATTACTTCCCAAAATATTTTCAGGTAATTAATTTAGTTTTTAATAGCGCCATATAAGAAATTTAGGTAGGTAATGTTGCAATGTGTTCGTTAATTCTAAAGTTGTATGGAAATTGTCGACGTTTCAAGAATCAAAATCAATAACTCAAGGGTTTCAACAACAAAAATTTTGAAATTATCTTAAGGACGTATTGCTAAAGGTCTAAACTTTGAAATAAAATGTATTTTTTTTCAGAAATTATGCTGAAACTGATTATAATTGACTGAATAAGATGTATCTTCAAATCTGGGAAGAAACAAATTCTTTGTATTTAATAAAATATAATTAGAATGGACTTCTTTACGGTGATGGTGATGTTGATTTATATCATTACATCCAATTATATTTTAGAGTATCCTTTTTACTGATCATATTTTATCTAGACTGGACTTACTACGTAATATAAGTTCTGAACAATGATAGTTGTCATTAAACCTAGCCAGCGACCAACCTACAGACCATCTCAGGAGACATCCGATCTTACCCAGACTGGTTACTGACGTAACTGGGATAGTTACTCCTTGACGAATTTTGCACCATTGTCTGAAGACAATTACAATCTTAAACATTCAGTGCATCAACCGTAGTGGCACTCTAGATACCAAAATGAATATTAATTCCTTGTTACATTAAATAGATCGTCATGTATATAATATTTCTTTTAACCAACATCAATGAAACATTTTCCATTTCCACAATAACTTAATATGAAAATACATGTAAGAATGACATGTGGAATCGTATTTCCAATTTATAGATTGTTATAGCTTTAAATATAACTTTAATACATCACAGTATATCACATTTTATTGCAGTATTACTAGTACTTAGTCTCAATAATTATAAATTACTATAAAAGTACTGGTTTTAAAACATATCAGAATTCCTATATATTATTGTTTTATTTTTAAACCCTAATTTTTTTATACAACAGATATAAATGCCAATTGACCACACTAATATTTAATAAAATGTGAATACATCTCACTGAATAACACACATTATATTTATTTGCTAATTAATTTTCACTGCTATATAATTGCTTAGGTAATATTTAAAAATTACCCAAATTGCATTCAATGATGTTAAATGATTTGACACCTAGTATTCTATTGGCTTTTCTAATTCACCATATAAAAAACAACCTCTTATATAAGCATTCTGAAATAATTTACTGATTAGGAAATACTGCCTTATTGGTATAACATATATTTGAAAGTTTAATTAAATTAGGCGTTAATAATAATTTTGGTAATCAATCAATTTACATTTCGTCTCTCAAAATTGCAATCAATTAGTGACTTTTCTACCTGTATTTCTATACACCGTCGACGTTTCTAAAACACTTTAAATGTATGAGGGCATCTCTCCTTAACTATCTAAACTTAATGCAAATAAGATATATTTTTTGAAATATCTAGCGCATCCCCAATTAGATATATTTATATTGGAGTTACTTGTAAATGACAGGTTAAGGTACCTCTTCAAAATTATAAAGAAATTCATTTCTTGCCTTATTTAAAGAATGATATAAATTAATGCTGTTGTCATTTTTAAGAATTGAATTTAAAAATTCTTGAAGTACTGGCTTTTTAATTACCGAATATATTAAATAGACAACTATATATTTATTAGTTGGTGTAGCGAAAAGTTTTCCTATCTTTTTGAGGAAATTTGGCATGATTAAAGCTTAATCGAAAGAACAATTTTTGGGCTTCAAAGCGCAATAAAAATTAAAATAGATGTTGCAAAGAATATCAGCAATTATAAAAGTTGAGTTGGTGAGTTGCTAGTTTTGTGGAACACAACACAATGTAGAAAGCAGTAGGCTAACGAAAGCTATAGAAAACAGATTAAAGATGAGCTACCTGCAATCACGAGATGATAGGATGATAAGGAATAAATGGAAAATAAATAGGACAGCTACTGTATTAAATACTACTAGTTTGCCACTATGTTTGAATGGTTAAATAAATAAGTAAAGAATGATGCAATTTTATATAAATATTGAGCCAAAACACCTGCAGACAACAGATACCGTCTATTATATTGGAGAGCTCATTGCAAGAACAATTTATTCTTAATAACGTTACTTTTTTGACACAGGTTTTCTACGAAAATAATATAGATATCTATTAAATGGATAAAATTAAAAGATATAGATATATATAGATATAGAGAATATATATACATATATATATATATATATATATATATATATATATATATATATATATATATATATATATATATATATATATATATATATATACGACTGATGAGTGATCAACTTAGAAATCATCTCAGAAGACATCCGGTCTTAGCCTGATTACTGCCGTGACTGAGATAATTATCCTTGTCGGATTTTATATTCTCGCCTAAGCATAATCGCGAATGTTATGCAATCACCAACATAATATACGACCATGCCCCAGCAGGATTCGAACCCGCGGCTATCGTAACAGTATTAGGACCGTCCTGTTACCTTTACCGCTGCGCCACCCAAGCCGGCCCTGTATATTTAAAATATTGTAAATACAGGTCCTAATAGCAAAACGTATCATTTTAAAATGTTTATTTTTATTCTATCATATGAGAAACATGACTAACTTTTCGTTTAACATAATATAGTGGTCAAATTTCGACCACAGAGCGACCACTAGTATTAATTACTATATTAATCACTATGTAAATAAAAAATGTGAAAAATAAGATAATTCGAACTTGATAATTTGATAATCTGAATTTGAACTAGAAAGATTTTATGAAGTTGCTGTTGGCAATTTTAACAGAAATAGCCACTAATAAAATGCAACAGCGAACGAACAATTGAAATAGTATATTTTTCCAGTCAACTGAACAATCGTGATAGTGTGTGAGTGTGGGACGGTAGTCAAACATGTACAGGTTCATCGTGCGGAATGATTAAATTGCTTCTTCGTAATTTCGCATCGGGCAATGAATGGAAACGGTTCGCACAAGGGGCGGCGCTAAACACATTATCTAACTTTGTATAAGGGAATCCGATTCGCGGCAACACCGTCGACACATTTCAGACTAAGGGTTTAACGATTTAATTTTAAATAATTTCCGCGGCGCTGCCTCCACTAAAGTACGTTTTTAAATTTGATTGATTGGATTTTGATTCGAAATCAATTTTTATGATTACATTACCGTTGCCCCTGATCAGATTATTGTTTCGCTTTCATGCTTTAAGCTATTTTTAAAAGGTTTTGCGTTTTATTTTATTTCGGCACACGAATATTTTGATTATCGAGTATATATTAACAAATGATGAAGTTTAAAAATATAATATTTGGTTTTAATATTCCATCTTATATTTTAAAATGTATAAATTTCATTGCTTTCTTTAATTTATCTCAATTCTTTCTTTTATCTCAATTTCCAAACTCTCAAAGAATCTTTAGAGTATTGCAGTTGATAAATGAACTGTTTTTAAACTATTACGTACGATGGAGAAGATTGAACACGAGAGAAAATGGCTGCCACCCGAACTGACTTTTAACATCGTGGTTTCGTTGCTTGACAGGCGAAAAATAGGTGGCCTGTGTGACGTTTTGCAACTGGAGATGAAAATTGAAACAACCAATGTAATCATAATTAAGATAAAAAAGTCATAGATTAGTTCCGAAAAACGATCCAACACCCACACCAAGATGCCATATATTTTGCTGCTAGCAGAATGAAACTGTTATTTCCAATGTCTACCGACGTCAATTGAACGTAGCCATATTTGGAGCTAATAAACTGTATATTTCAGTCTCTAATCCATTTTTAGAACTTGTTTGACTGCCATTGGCTCATTTTCTACAGCCTCAGGCAAATATATCTTTTATTATAATGGCAGTGTCGTCGGAAAATATTCCAAGGACTGTTTCTTTTGTTGTTGGAATATCAACAGTGTAAAGAAGATACAGGAGTGTTCTCAAAATACTGCCCAGGGGAACTCCAGCCGAAATAGGATAGAATGCTGAGAGTGTCCCTTCATGCGAGACTCAGTAGAAATTTGCTGGTCTTGTAGATTTGACATTTGAGACTAAATGTCGTACTCAGTCGAAAGCTTATGAAATGCACAAGAATATTTCAGGGTAGTATGTTGAACGTGTTAATTGTCAATTGAACGTGGCCATATTTGGAGCTAATAAACTGTATTTTTCAGTCTCTAATCCGTTTGTAGAACTTGTTTGACTGCCATTTGCTCATTTTCTACAGCCTCAGGCCAATATATCTTTTATTATAATGGTAGTGTAGTCGGCAAATATTCCAAGGACTGTTTCTTTTGTTGATGGAATATCAGCAGTGTAAAGAAGATACAGGAGTGGTCTCAAAATACTGCCCAGGGGAACTCCAGCCGAAATAGGATAGAAAACTGAGAGTGCCCTTTCATGCGAGACTCTGTAGAAATTTGCTGGTCTTGTAGATTTGACATTTGAAATTAAATGTCGTACTCAGTCGAAAGCTTATGAAATACACAAGAATATTTCAGGGCAGTATGTTATTTCGTGCTTTCAGCAACAGGCTATTTAACAACCGTTGTGACTCTGTCGAATTGGTCAATCGGAAATCTGGTATTTTCCCAAAAAAATTTGTTTTACTATGGTAAGCCGTACTCTTTTCAATTGACCTGTTATATGTTGTATGTTCACGTGTGAAAAAACCATAAAATCTATTAACTGTTGGTCAAGAGAAAAACCACGTTGTTATATATAGATCATTTAATAATTCGTTTATATAGAGTCTTTGAAAGTTTAAATAGGTGTATTAAATAAACTAAGCTGTTAGAATATCAATTAATATCTTAAAATATCGAAAACGAAACAGTCGAAACAGTCGATAGTCAAAAAACTAGCAAAATAGTAATAAACATTTTTAGGCAATTGAACGGTTCGACTGTTTTTTTTTCCATTCGTGGTGTCAGACAAAGATATACGAACCCTTTGCTGTATAAATTGTGAGAGAGGAAAGGACGGAGGTAATTGCTTGGAGCAGTAAATTTTGTTTGTATAAAACTATATATATTACATTTAAATCTATGTTAGCAAAATTTGGGTACATTTTTGTCAAGGTCGCGGCTAGGGCGACAGGGCAAGAAGTTAAAAATCAGTCGAATGAGCTAATAGAACCAAAAATAGCGACTGAAATAGTCGATTGTAAAACGTAGTCAATTACTAAACAGTCGATAGTCGATTTCATTCGATAGTTCCCACCACTAATATATATATATATATATATATATATATATATATATATATATTATATATATATATTTGGGGATTGACTTTATTAAACGAATGTAGAAATTATACACCCCAACGAACACTATTAGGATAAACTGGTGCAATAAAATTCGGTATCTCGCGCATTGTCTCATTACGCGTTTCCATATTTATTTACTCAAGTAGATAAAAAGCACCTTTTCGGTGGAATCGAGCCTAATGCTGCCGGAAATAAAAGCTTTCGGGTCTAACGCGGTGTGAAACGAATGCCGGCGAAATGCGTGCCTACGAACTGCGCCACCAGTAGCTTTTATTTTTATTATACACGCTGAATTTAATGAAACTGCAAGAGAGATCTCTCCTGTATACGGTTAGTCAACCAGACAATCAAATTAGATTAGTATACGGGGACTGTCTCAGGCAACGCAATCGACGGGATAGTTTTGGTGGCCGTGGATTTCTTTTGGAACTCCCTTTGTAGTCCGGTCAATGTAGCCATAAGAATAGTGATCGAATTAGCATAATTTCGACAACTGAATTTGGCACAGATCTTTGATTTACTTTCGATGTGAGTTTTGAGTGAGAGAGTGAGTGAGTTTTTTCAACTAAAAATAACTAAGATCAAAACTTATTCGATTCAAAAAAAATGGACTATAAAATTATCTACAAACATGGCCTTTATACTTTTTTCCTTAAGATATACTATTTCTGAGATATTGTGATTCGAATGTCTTAAAAGTCGAACGAGTTATTTTCTATGAAATACCTACGCCAATGCCATAGATATACATAATCGGACATTTTATATAATAACCTTTAAATAGTCTGTCCAAATAAAATATATATGCTTGTATGAAAATCAATGAAACAGCGAACTGGAGTTATTTAATTAACATATTTTTTTTTATTATTTAATTATCAAGTCACTCTAATATCAGTGTATTTCTCCTTCGATTTTCCAGTTACTATATGCGTACAGTTTTCTTGATAAAATTGGATTTAGTCTTTGCGTTCACCCTAATGCATTTGTGATATCTGCTAAATAGTTGTTACCAGATGCCTGTATATATTGTAAGCAATTACACACTTACGTATGCACAGCAATATTACACCTTCTATTATACGATTTTCTAGAGACCTATATTTTATATATTCACCCTAATATATTTGTCATATCTAGTAAATAGTTGTTATCAGATGAAGGCCAACCTTCAGAAATATAACAGCTGTTTCCGGATGACATCATTTGGCGCTCCGTATATTATACAGGACAATTTCATGCCAAGTTTCCCACAGCTCACTCAAATTGCATGCAGTAATTACCAAACACATGATACCTGGACCTTGCCGAGTTTTCAACTACAATTCACCCTGAATGGTTGAAGGCAAGTGTTCGAAGCGATACTTATTTGATTACTGATTGCTGAAACCTTAAGGGGAAATGATGGATACCCATTGTCGGCGATCAGTTGCGGACAATGGGCGATCGGTAGTTGTGAAAGTAAGAGGACA
Source organism: Rhynchophorus ferrugineus (assembly GCF_030347505.1). Lineage (NCBI taxonomy): Eukaryota > Metazoa > Arthropoda > Insecta > Coleoptera > Curculionidae > Rhynchophorus > Rhynchophorus ferrugineus. The sequence goes on along the minus strand of NW_027472590.1, from coordinate 24,234,436 downwards.
AAATGTTGATACAGACAATCGTTGGATCCTGCCATACTCGCCAATATTATCCATAGCTTTTGAGACTCATATCAATGTGGAATATTGTAATGAATGAATCTCTATGAAATCTATAAAGCATATAAGTAAATATTTTAACAAAGGTAGCGATATGGGCGTCTTCGCTGTAACCAATGCAAATGACGAAATATCACAGTACCAGATGGGTCCCTACGTAAGTAGCAACGAAGCAATTTGGCGCAACTTTTCATTTGCGATCCATGATAGACACCCTACAGTAGTCCATTTGGCAGTCCATTTAGGAAATGGCCACAAGGATACAAGTCGAGGATTCGAGATTGTCGAGGATCTCAATGTGACCATTTAAAATTTTCAAAAAGATGATGAGTAACGTCATTGAGGCTCAACATTGAACACTTATAAAGAGAAGGAAAGGAGAGGATGTCTTGATCACGCGTATACCGATGATTCCAATGGCTTTACCATTCGATTTTAAACGTTTTCAATTTCCAGTACGTCTGGTCTTTGCGATGACCATAAATAAATCTCAAGGCCAGTCGTTAAAAGTTTGCGGAATCTACTTGGAGTTTCCCTGTTTCGCGCATGGACGCGTGTTCGCGTATCAGAAAACCGTCATCTTTGTTTATTTACGCACCACAAAAAAACACAAAAAATATAGTCTACCAGAAAGCTGTAAATTGATTAACAAACTGTATCATAACTGTGTGTGTTCAAAAATCAAATATTTAATTGAAACCTTATAAATAGCTACTATTTCATGAAAACTCTGTATTTTAAGTATGGAACATCATGTGTAATTAATCGAAAATAATAATAAAAATTCATTCATACCGAACATTTTTAGGTCGATTAAGGCAGTACGAAGTCTGCCGTGTCAGCTAGTTTGAGATAAAATTTGTTTTTTTTTATAAAAATCGCGCGTATAATTTAATTTCAAAAGATTCAGATAACATAGAGTATTAGTCGCATCGGATATCTTTGTAACCAACTTCATGTGAAAGCCTCTCTAATAGACTCCACTATTCTGCATGTATGATTTAATTGATGTGAGAATCATCTTTTCTGTGTGTTAAAAATATCTGAATTTGTACCGAGTGTGTGCGAAATTCTAATTTGGATGCTGTGTGTATCTTATATACTAGTTTGGACTTATTAAAAGTGGTGATTTTGACACCGAAGACCATTCTGGACAGACAAAAAAATTTAACACAAAAATTTGAAGGCTCGATTTGATTACTCGTTGAAACCATTATTGGGGATCGCTAAAGACTACAATTAATGCATTTGAGCTGATCACTGTGCGAAAAATGCCAGGAATGCGAGCAAAGTAACAACAATGTTGTTTTTCAACAGGACTTCGCACGAAAACATGTTAGAAAACCGGTGGAAATGTACTTGAAAATATTAAAAAAAGAAATTCTATCTTTCCCACCGTATTCTCTATATTTTGGTCCTTTTAATTATTATTCTGAGCAGCTCTCACCTTCTTATGGAAATACCAAAAATTGATTAGAGTCGTGGATATCCTCAAACATCGTTGTGGCGAGATGGAATCCGAAAATTGAAGGAAATGAAAAGGTAGCAGCTATCCACGGATTATACCTTGAATAAAATACATTTTGTCGATTCATTACATCAAAGCTTCAAATGAAAAACATGCTTCAAAACTAGACCTAATTCATTCAGTATTTCAAACTTAATTATAGCCAAACTTATTTTCTGATTTTACAAAATAGATATTTTAAGAAATTCGTTCAGTGTAACAGATATCCAAAGCTAAATAGAAGGCATGGTAGAAAATTTGGCACTATTTATATATTACCACGGCAAATCTCAAACAAAGTTTTCGACATACAAAAGAACACAGAACCGGTAAGCTCTTGGGCAAACTTTAAAATTCTCGACTACAAGTCACGCACTGTCGACGACAAATTCGTAATCTCTGGAACGCACCTTATATACCGTATACAAATCCTGTTGAAAAAGACTCTATCGATAAATCAGCAACATAAACTGTTTTCAGCGCTCGGGAACAGCATTTGAATTTTAAAAAGTCAAACCTCCGACCGAAAAGCTTCAACTTTTACCAGGTTTTCTTTGCAGGACACATAAAAGCTCTCTCGGCCTTTTGCCTCCATATTTATAAGCAAAAAATGATCGTAATGCATCTATTTCTTTTTATGCTATGTGTGGAACTGGCTTGCGTTTTTCTTATGTAAAAATATTTCGATGTTATTTTCTAACCGTATCTCGGTTTGCCATTAGTTTGATTATTATTATATTGGTAGATTCCAAATATACAGTCTATCCAAATTAGCAGTGCACTCACGTCATGAGGATATATAATATATTTTCAATTGCAATTTACAAATTTGTTTATATATCAGTCCATATTTTCCTTCTCATTTCGTTCTAGTTTTTTTCCTTTTCCGGGATGACAAGCGAGAAGCAAATGGTCTTTTGTGATTTTATTGGAGATATTTTATTGTATTTTAGCTGAGCTGTTATTAGTACTAAAATCTATCAAGGAAATAAAAACAATATAATGTTGGATTTGCCGAATAAACTAGCGTTTACATATCTTGATGTTAGTTTTATTCACGATAAAATTTATGAAAATTATACATACAGAGAGTGTTTATTTCTTTATAAACATAATTTAATACGATTATTACTGAGACAACTGTTAAGTGTAACAGATATGTGTAGAAATTTTGCATAGAAAACTTAGGGATATGTAGATCTTTGAGGGATGTAAGTTATCCCTTTATACACTGTTAGGAAAAATCCGAATGTACATAATGTGAAGATAACCCACAAAGAGGTCTAACGGGATTTACAGATATTGCTTTTAAACCAATAAAATTTTTGAAAACATATAATGAAATTAAAGAAGATTTCTTATTTCAATTTTAATAAACATGGATAGTTCAATATGGGACACTAGGACACCCTTAGCATAATGCAAGTTTTTGTTTTGGTTTGAAATTCAGCTGTTAAAGAACTAGGAGGAATCATCAGTTATTGAACACTAGTGGAAAACATCCAAGAAGTGGATCAGTAAAATCTGTTATTAAGGAATGATTTACATAACATAAATTAAGTTCAAGACTGAAGTATTTCAAATTGTTAATCACTGCCTATTTAAACAAATCGAGTTATTGTGGGATGTGGTAAAGAATTAGTACAAAAAAACTTGCAGATCGAAAAAGGTATACAAGCAAGAACTGGTTGGATATGTCGAATGAAGAATTGTCCTTTGGTTGACTTAAAAATGATAAATGACGGGATCATGAATTAGTGTCAGATTGGAAACTAAGAGCTTAGTTATTGATTTGAATAGTGGCTCAGAAAGTGACTGACTGAACTAAACATTCTGTGTGTGATATTGTAACTCAATGCTAACTAATATTAATACTAATATTGTAACTAATTACCAAAACAGGCTGATGAGAAGACAGCTACAGATGATTATATAATTAATATAAGATAATCATTGAAACTTTTATTGTAATGTGTAAAAGATTTATGTGCATAGATGTGAGTGTAATTAATCAGAATATACATGAGCATTAGATCAAAATATCTGAGAACTAATATTGATTTTATCAATTAGGTGGATTATACCCGAAGAGGAACCATATGTGGTGTAATACTATAATGTTAAAAGAAACTATATTTATTAAATTTTCTTTTAATTACTTTATTTATCAGAATGTTGTTATATATCAGAGCCAAAATAGCATAAAAATCAAAGTTAAACACGGCAGCATGGCGACGAATTGATGTCATAAATATAGATGACGTGAGATCACTTATTATGTTTACTATAGTTTAACTTAAAGAAATCAACATATTTTTTTAATACAATATCTTACTTCAGCTAATTTCTTGTTGGTGAATACTAATTGAATGATTTCTAGTATCATAATCTATCTGACACATGACCTTCATGACTGACATACACATGGGATAGACAAGATAATATTAGCACGAGTTTATTCATATTAATAGTCATTCATATATTTATCTTTTAATCTAAAGAGTTAATCACCTTCCGGAAGATCTTATGCAGATAGGAGATATTCCTTTATTCAGGATCAATTTTCTAATACCTGTAATTACACTATGGGAATATAATAGCTCCTGAATCCCAATCTTTTAACTAACTAACTATTTACCCAACTAAAAAGCATCTTTTAAAGTGTCATTAATATCATTGAATTTTTCAAAAATTGTAGACTCGGAGAAGAACCATATGTGGTGTAATACTCTAATGTTAAAATAAGCTATATTTATTAGATTTTCTTTTAATTACTTTATTTATCAGAATGTTGTTATATACCAGAGCCAAAATAGCATAAAAATCAAAGTTAAATACGGCAGCATGGCGACGAATTGATGTCATAAATATAGATGACGTGAGATCACTTAGTATATTTACTACAATTTAACTTAAAGAAATCAACATATTTTTTTAATACAATACTTCAGCTAATTTCTTGTTGCTGAATACTAATTGAATGCTTTCTAGTATCATAATCTATCTGACACATGACCTTCATGACTGACATACACATGGGATAGGCAAGGTAATATTAGCACGAGTTTATTCATACTAATAATAACTCATATATTTATCTTTTAATCTAAAGAGTTAATCACCTTCCGGAAGATGTTATGCAGATAGGAGATATTCTTTTATTCTTGGACCAACTTTCTAATACCTGTAATTACACTATGGGAATATAATAGCTCCTGAATCCCAATCTTTTAACTAACAACTACTTACCCAACTAAAAAGCATGTTTTAAAGTGCCATTAATATCATTGAGTTTTTCAAAAAGTGTAGAATCGGAGAAGAAACATATGTGGTGTAATACTCTAATGTTAAAATAAGCTATATTTATTAGATTTTCTTTTAATTACTTTATTTATCAGAATGTTGTTATATATCAAAGCCAAAATAGGATAAAAATCAAAGTTAAATACGGCAGCATGGCGACGAATTCATGTCATAAATATAGATGACGTGAGATCACTTAGTATATTTACTACAGTTTAACTTAAAGAAATCAACATATTTTTTTTAATACAATACTTCAGCTAATTTCTCGTTGGTGAATACTAATTGAATGATTTCTAGTATCATAATCTATCTGACACATGACCTTCATGACTGACATACACATGGGATAGACAAGATAATATTAGCACGAGTTTATTCATATTAATAGTCATTCATATATTTATCTTTTAATCTAAAGAGTTAATCACCTTCCGGAAGATGTTATGCAGATAGGAGATATTCTTTTATTCTTGGCCAACTTTCTAATACCTGTAGTTACACTATGGGAATATAATAGCTCCTGAATCCCAATCTTTTAACTAACTAACTATTTACCCAACTAAAAAGCATCTTTTAAAGTGCCATTAATATCATTAAATTTTTCAAAAATTGTAGACTCGGAGAAGAACCATATGTGGTGTAATACTCTAATGTTAAAATAAGCTATATTTATTAGATTTTCTTTTAATTACTTTATTTATCAGAATGTTGTTATATATCAGAGCCAAAATAGCATAAAAATCAAAGTTAAATACGGCAGCATGGCGACGAATTGATTTCATAAATATAGATGACGTGAGATCACTTTGTATATTTACTATAGTTTAACTTAAAGAAATCAACATATTTTTTAATACAATATCTTACTTCAGCTAATTTCTTGTTGCTGAATACTAATTGAATGCTTTCTAGTATCATAATCTATCTGACACATGACCTTCATGACTGACATACACATGGGATAGACAAGATAATATTAGCACGAGTTTGTTCATATTAATAATCATTCATATATTTATCTTGTAATCTAAAGAGTTAATCACCTTCCGGAAGATGTTATGCAGATAGGAGATATTCTTTTATTCTTGGGCCAACTTTCTAATACCTGTTATTAGACTATGGTTATATAATAGCTTCTGAATCCCAATCTTTTAACTAAAACTAAAGCATATCATTGAGTTTTTCAAAAAGTGCCAAAATTCAACTATATTAGGGGGGTTCGTTCATTCCTAAAAAAACTACATATTTTAAATAAGTATCCGAATAAATATATTGACTTAAGGCTACTAAGCGCTCATCATAAGTTTATATATTCATCTGATTCCCTCTTCCCAAATTGTGATGAGTATGAATACCAGGGCGTTTTAGATAATATACGTACTTTGTTAACAGGAAATAATAACAAACGGATTACCACGACCTCTTTTGCTGGACAGAATAACTGCCAAATCTCAACATAATGTAATCATGATGGGGAGTATTAGAGAAAACAAGGTGGAGTAGATTTCTACTATAGCTCCCATTCGAGTTTTTGTTTTGGATTCAAAGTTTTAAGAGTTTTTTTGAAAAGTATGTTCGCCGATTACGCCGTCGATTTTGAGCCAACTTTCAAAATTCTTTTTTTATTCGAAAGAGTGCACTTGCGAGGTAGGCCCATATGAATTAAAATCGCGATCTGTTGGGGTGAAGGGGGATAAATCGAGGGAAACGCTCAAATTTCAATGGCACGTACAAAGTTTTCACATATTTTTTATCAAAACTAACCGAGTATTTGTGTCAAATGTTATTGTTGAGATGATGTGATGGAAAAACGGAAGTCGTGAAGTGATTTAGTTTGCTGCTCAAGCACTAAGTATAGCATATAAGATCTCGTAGAAATATTGTCGACTACTGCTTCTATGGCCTAATGGTTAGAGCGCTTAGCTACCAAACGGAGAATGCCGGTTCGATTCCCGGCGGGGAAAATAACTTTTTATTGTTGTATAGTTAGAACATTTTTGTCAAATCACCCCGAGACAAGAAGCGCTCCTTATTTTCAATCATTGTTTATTTATTCCTATTTTTTCCTCATACAGGCTGCACCTTTACTTGGCCCACCCATTGTAATATTAAATAAAATAACTGCGTAATTTATTGAGTAAATATCTAACACTAAAAACAGAAGAATAAAATATTTTAACTGAAAAATCGAAACAACTTCAAAAAATATATTAGGAACTCATTAAAAATTAAAAAATAATCAAACCTAAATTTTTCACACACAAAAAAATATGTACATAATAATCGTTGTAATAATATAATTTTATTCGACTATATACACGCAATTTAGTTTAATACCTACCTAAACCTATTTATCTATTTACATTATTTATTTAACTATTACCAAGTGATCACTTCGAAGTCGGTGCCAAGCCCAAACAATGCAAAAATAATAATATAAGTGTGTGACGTATATAAAAGAAATTACCAACAAGACAAATCTAAATTAATATAACTGTTTTGGGCTCAGCAGCTACTTCAAAGTAGTCAGTTGGTAGTAGTTAAAATAACATTGTAAATAGATAAATAGGTTTGGGTACATACTAAGCTAAGTTGTGTGTGTATCGTAGAATATAAAATGTAAGTGAAGTAGATAAGTTAAATAAGGTTTTTCATTAAATTTATTTAGTGATTACAACGATTATTATTACATATTTTATTGTAAAATGTATAAAAATTAAGTTTCATAACATAAATATATAAGTATACTCTAATATTCATAACTGCTTGTGAAACCGACTTCATATATGGAAAGCTAGATTGTTAGACCATCCCTTGGCTGCTTTTTTTCAATTGAAAACATATTATTAACTATAATTCTTTCTTAATTCAATTAGTTAAAGATTATTATACATTTCTAATATAAGGAAACGCTATATACAAATATATATCCTGGCGTAAATATATATTTACCCTGTTTATATTGACAATAATCCATAAACTTTAACAATTGCGGTGTGAAAGTTATGTCGCCGAAAAATGTTGCCCATAAAAACTACACCGTAAAGAAAAAACATATAAAGAGACAGCTCCTGTGAAAACGGAAGCTTTATCAATACACGTATGGCAGCAGAATAAATTGCTGCCGGCAAGCCAGAGCGGTATTTGAATTTTAAAAATCCAAAAAAAAAGCTGTGACGTTACTCGAAACCGGATACACAGTCGTGGTGGAGGCCCCAAAATAAAATATATTTGCATGATTGGACATTTGAAGGAGTGATATTTTTATTCTATATAACCAAAATTTATATATAAAATATCATGTTACAATGTTACAACAATAAGAAAAGTTATATCCATTTATATATAGGTTGTACAAATAAAGGTATTCCATTTAAATATTTTCTAGCATTGGGAAAAAACTCGTGACTAGTTGAATCGAATATTTCATTCGTTACTAGGTTTAAACCCAGTTTAAGTTTTCGGTTTTTGGCGCAGTGGCTTTGTCGCCTTATCCATGAACTTGCAAATATTGTGCATTACAAAATTTATATTTATGTAGACCTATATGTATACATATATTTATGGGTTTATATTTTGTTTGCGGTATAAATTTAAATAATAATGTACATTAATATATGGTCACAGCAGTTAGAAACTATATTTTTAAGTTTATTTATTAAAGTAATTCAGAAACATAAAATTGTAACTGATACATAATAAAAATCACTTTTGACTACTGTTTACCTTGGCAACTTTAGGCAATACACCTTTGAATTGAATTTCCGAGTTTCTTTTTTTAAATTTATTTCGTTGAAGTTTTCGCTAATATTTTGTTAGTATTTGTGAGTTGTATTTTTCTGTTGTATGTAAGTGTAAATATTGAATATTTCTTGTTTTGTATTGTTAAAAATTGAAATTCATATATCATTAAAGTGCTTATTTAAATATTTGGAGAAGATATTTAGAGTTATTATTCTATTATACAAAGCTAAAGTAACACTAAAATATAAAATGATAATGTACAATTGTTAACATATCAAATTTCAAAATGTCTCGAAAAAAAAGCTTAGAATAATTACTAGGAATTTAGGCTTCGAACCACGGTTCTCGGTATTAAGCCTACCGATTGCCGAGTGACCCATTTGGCGATCATTCCAAAAGACATCCGGTCTTACCCAGCCTGGTTACTGGGTCATTTTTCTTGTCGTATTTTATACTCTTGTGTAAGGACAGTCATAAATGGTAAACAATCACAAACATAAATTTACAGCCACGTCCCAGTAGGAGTAGAACCCGCTACTATGGCATCAGAAGGAGGATTTTTAAAAGTTTTTCTCGGTTATGTTTTTGTATAACGTTGAATATAAATTTTGTTATATTAGATCGCCAAAGGGACTACTTTAATATACAATTAAATGTTGTAGTTACAAATAAATATCTCAGAACTAGAAGATCATATAGAAAATTCCATGATGCCGTTTTTTTATACCGTTTTTTATATATCTATTTTGATATGGTAATATATTATGTAGGTTTATTTCTATATAGTATAAAAGAATTTTCCTTATTACATATTATAACGCTCTTATATGAGATGTATATAGTGCAGCATCATTTCAACAAATTTCTGATTTATATATTCCTCGTCATGTTATTAAGTTACTTAAGTCTTCATTAATAAACTCAACAAAATACTAATTATTCTTTTTGTTTCAGGTAAGAAAAACTCCTATTTCCATAGTCGTTGATTTTACTGGGAATGTAAGTAATTTTACTGCAGTATAGCAGGTATACTTGCACTCTAATACTCTACATTAGCTACTATATTAAGTTCTAAGCTTCAAGAAGTACTTTAATTTGTTTCTAATGTGCCTTTTGTGCTTGAGATAAAAAGTTCCTTGCTATATTTTACTTATCTACTTAACGCTGTATTACTAGAATATATACGGATGTTAGAAATACTTGAGACTTACTCTTGATACATACAAATGAACGAATTTCATGTTAATTAAACGTGCACGTACTAATTTAGTGCAGAATTACTAATTATATACCGGAATTTTTTACCGTTTGTAATATTTTTTATTTCTGAACGACGAATTGAAATGTATAGAGTAGAAAAAAGTTGTTAACGGCGAATAAATCTTAAATGATATAGCTAAGTCATTGCAGTGTGAAACCACTCAATTTCGAAGAATATTATTTGCTAATAACTCTTTTTAATTGTTATGGCTTCGGTTGTAGATCCTCCTGAACATAATTTACTTCAAATTTTGTGATAGTATTTCATTTTCTCTGAAAATTTATTATGTGGTGTAAAAATAACAAAAATATTTTATATTACTTTAAAACTATTTAATTAAACTATTTGGAATTTTGGTCACTATCACGTCTTCTATTGTAATACAAACAATCCATCTTGCTTACTGGAATAAGAGATTATACAGGGTCATTAACCCATCTGACAAGCTGGTAGCTGTAGTGAGGTTGTTTATGTATCGTGTGGAACAAGTGGGGCAAAAGTCCCACTGTCATTTTGATTGCGCGACATCTTGGTTATGTGAAATTCAGCGCAATTTCACTTTAACCATTTTGTTGTGTAGACGTCCAAATTTTATTATGAATAAATATAAGCCCGAAAACGAGCAGAAATAGTGACAATATTTTTATTGCCACTCAGTCTCAAAAAAACAGTGACAGTGAGGCAGTGAGGTACGATAGCAGACAGGGCCCGTTCTGGAAGACAACGGACGTCTCGTAACGCTGAAAATGTGGCTCTGGTGCGCGATAGTGTTGCAGAGTCTTCAGAAACATCAATTCGGAAACGTGGTCCTCAGTTACACATTTTTGCACGCTGTTTAAGACGAATTTTGAAAAGTGAATGGAAAATGTCTCCGTACAAAATTCAGCTAGTCCAAAAATGTCTACCGAGAGTTCGTACTCAACGAATTGAGTAAGTAAGTTACGAAACTCTGACAAGAAAGACATGTTCCGAAAAAGACTAGATGACTTATGATTTCAACAAGATTGGGCAACGGCACACACAACTCGTTCAACAATTTCAATTACTGAGTGACGTTTTTCCGCGAATACTAATTTCGCGAAGTGGCAATTTAGCATGGCCAGCCAGGTTTCCAGATTTAAGAGCACCAGACTTTTTCTTATGGGATTTTTTAAAATCAAAATTTATGCGAATAAGCCCCAAAGGATTCAACGTTTTAAAGCCAATATTCATCACGAAATTGAAGAAATTAGACCTCAGATGTTGCAGAATGTCATCTAAAATGCCTTAAAAGGAGAGGAAAGTTGCATAGCGAATCGCGGTCACCATTTAGCCGGTATAATTTTTCATTTATAACGAAAAGATATAAACGTAAAGACCAAATAATTTTTTTATGAATCCAGACTTACATATCTTTCCTTTCAACAAAGTTATAGGTAATCAAAATGGTAGCGGGACCCTGCATAGAATGGTTTGTCATGTCTTGACAACTCCAAATTCCGATAGACTATAGCTGAGATCATACTTCCATCCGCTTTTGGTGGTTTTTGGTTTTGGTACATCCCGAACTTCCACTTCTATCCAAACAAGAGTAAACTATATTAGTTTAAAGTAGCTTCGGTACCCCATTGGTGCCCCTACACCCCGAACTGCGATGCCTAGCCAGGAACGGGCTACGGGTATTTTTTAAGAATAGATTAATTTAAGCGTTTAGTAATTGAAATAGGGCATATTTATCGCCATCAATATATCTTTTGTGACCATACAATTTTAGTTTCGATGCTTTTATAGAGATCCACTTAATTATACCAACGAATTCTTATAAAAACTAAGATTTTTTCTTGATATGTAATTTGATTTCCGTTAATTCAATGAATTCAAAAGAATAAGCCTTGTAATATATCTGGAGACGTCGAGATTACACCGTCGACTTATTCACATCTGTCAGTCTCGCAATATAATATAGTTATACGAACTAATTGAGACTAGATTAACTTCAGACGTCCTTCAGCTCATATTTTAGTCTATTTCACCATAGTTTAACACATTCCTTGCGTATAATTCATCTTCGGATCTGTATTTTTAACAGAACAACTTAGCACTCCATACATATGGATCGGATCAAAAGCAATTCTGTACGTTTCCCATTAAAAGTTCAGTTTAAACCACAATGCACGAATTAAATTATGTTTTAGAGTGGAGCTGCGCTTGTTTATTCTGTTTTTGGCATATATATACACGGTTGCTTTTGCGTTGTAATAGATTTTAGTTTCGAGTTCCAACTCGAAATGCATTTAGTTTTGGTAGCAAAATATGGTTTAGGAATATTATAATGTTTATTAAGCAACTGACGCCAAATAAGATAAACTTTAATGGGTTTGTGTGCATTGTATACGCTGATCGCAACATATTTAGTAATGTTATTAATTTTTATTCAACAATGCTTTAATCGTAATGAGATTCTTATCATTTTATCTATTAAAAATCATTCACTATAAATAACTTAAACTAGAGCTTTATATATGGTTCAAATATCTGTTGTGGTTGAAAATAATTACCGTTTTTTTATAGATCTCGCTAGGCTTAAATGCGCAATGTTGTCGTTTGACACATATCTCATTTTATTGTACTGGCACCTTTGAAAATGTCAAGTTTCTGCTTTTATCCTGCTTTTCTTATTTAAACAAAAGAAAAAAGCCTCTGAAGGTCATCATTTGCTGGCTGAAACTTACGGTAGCGTGCTTTAAAAACTTGTAAGGTGTGGTTTATTTTATTTATTTATTTACAGATTATAGACCCATCAGCCTCCGGAACATTTTAGGGTTTTCTGCATGATATTTACAGATAAACAGAATACATACACAGAGTATCAGTTACCAGTTAAAGTATACAATTTTATTATATTGAGTATAGAATGCAAAAAACAATATAAATACATGGTTGGAATATAAAGTAGGATAAAGGGTACATGTTGCAAGATGACAATTAAAATATGTAACAGCATGCGAATACTTGAATATATGAATGCTATAGTATAATGATCGTACAACCCATGACAGTGACAAGGATACGAGATACAAAAATTTCAAACGAACATGCATGATATTATAGGCTAGTGAGGCGTGGTTTCGAATATTCAAAAGTTGTGGTTCCGATGAGCAAGACAGAAAAAGTTTAATGATGCGAAACTGGAAAAAATATTGGATGAAGATCCAACCCAAACTCAAAAGAGACTTGCAGAAGCGTTAAGTGTTGTCCAGGAAGCGATTAGTTACCGATTACTTACGAGCAATGAAGAAAATCCGAAAGATGGAAGACGAATGACACACCACTTCAATGACAGGCAAATGGAAAATCGAAAAATCGTCTGTGAAATGCTGCTTCAAAAGTATGATCGGAAATCATTCCTGCATCCAATAGTGACAGGTAGATTTATTTCGAGAAATCAAAGTGCAAAAAGTATCACCTGGCGATGCCAGACGATCAACTCCAAGACCAAATCGTTTTGGTCGTAAGACAATGATCTGTGTTTGGTGGGACCAGAATGGCATGGTGCATTACGAACTGACTAGAAAACAAATGATCAATATGGACCATGGATTGATCGAAAAGCTTCCAGAATGAGCCTAAAAACACGGTAAAGTGATTTTCAACAATGGTAACGCGTAAAGCAAAACTGGCCAAGGACAGGGATAATTTAGCATCAATGGGACACACTTTTGCAGAGCGTTACTTCGCGAATTTCGAAAAACTTCGAAAATTACTCGATTATTAGTTTTACTCGAAAGGCAAACAATTTTTATGGGATGGTTCCCATAAATTGCCCAAATGATATGCAAGATGGACAGAATCAAATAAAAATACTTTGAATATATATATTTCTCCATTTTCTTTAAAACTATATAGTTTTTTTCCAAAATAAAACGGTAACGAAGTTCCGGTGCACCTGTATGTTTAATCGTGTTACTTAAAAGCTTAAATTCAAACCAATAATCTAAAAATCAGCTTAAAAGTCGCACGTTCTTTTCTAGTATCTTAAAAATAAGATGAAGTGAAATGGAAGATAGTATGGGTTATGGTTGACTAAGGAAGAGTGGAAGGTAAAATAATCGAGCACATCTATGACAAGACGGAAGTCCTAGTATCGTGATAATATTTATGGATGATATTAAAAGATGAGACATTTTTTAGTTTGAAAGGTACATGATACGTATTATAACAAATTATTCCTTTAGTTATTCTTAATTATCTTTGATATTATTTTTAAAATCCAATTATGTTTTCAGACCCAAATGTTTAGCCCGGTCAACAAAACAATGAACTCTCATTATCCAAGATCAAGACCTTGCAAGAAGCAATGAGGTTTCTCTACATTTTTTGTCCTTGGAGTTTTTATCGAGTTATAGGTAAATTTGAGATCCTCTGGTTGTGGTTGCATATTACAATGTCTAATTATACCTCAAAATTGTTAAAATAATTTATAAATATGATTTGTAACTTTGCAAACTGCCCGTGCTCATTCAAAATTACTCCGTTTCAAATGTGATTTGTGAAATGTGATTGATGTGAAAATCATATACCAACCGTAAATAGCAGTTATGTTTTTAACTGTATAGATATTTTCATAAAATAATTCAACTTTAATTCGATTCAACAACAACAAATATAACGGTCAATTGAAAAGTATCAGCCTGAAACATAGATGGCGCTACTAGAATTAGATCCATTTATTTTTGGTTAGATCTAACCCTCAAAAGATGCGTTTATATATTTGACAGCTGTCGGATCATTAGTTTGTGAATTATACCATTTTTAGTGAAGCAACTTTTGTGAAAAAAATGGATAAAAAGGAATTTTGCGTGTTAATAACATATTGCCTATTGCAGTGAAAAAATACAGTTGAAACAAACACTTGGCCTGATGCCAGGTTTCCGGACACTGTCCCAGAAAAATCAAGGATTGGTATGCTAAATTTAGACGTGGTGAAATGAGCACCGAATACGGTGAAAGCAGTGGCCGCCCATAACAGGTTGTTATCGACGAAAACAATTAAAAAATCCACAAAATGATTTTGAATGACCGTAAATTGAAATTGACTGAAATAGCAGACACTCTAAAAATATCAACTGAACCTGTCCATTTGGGTATGAAAAAGCTTTGTGCAAAGTTGATGCCGCGCGAGCTCGCACGGCAACAACACTGCTCCGAATCATCACGAGTTGATGATTCGGAGCAGTGTTTGAAGACATGTGAAAATGGATGAAATATGGCTCCATCATTTCACTCCGAAGTCCAATCGACAGTTATCCAAATGGACTGCACATGATGAACCCGCTCCAAAGCGTGGGAAAACGCAGCAGTCGGCTAGCAAGGTTATTACTCTATTTAGGGATATGCATGGAATAATTTTCATTAACTACATTGAAAAAGGAGAGACCATCAACAGCGACTATTACATAGCATTTTTGGACCTTGTGAAGGTCGAAATCGCCGAAAAACGGCCGCATTTGAAGAAAAAGGAAGTGCAATAGGATTTGCAATAGTTTTCTTGCATAATTTATGTAATAACACGTAAGATAGTTACATAAAAGGGAATTTATATTTAGTAGACTGATGGAAGCCAAGAAAATCTTCGTATAATTTGGAATTCTTCCAATATCTAAATTATCCATACATAATAAGCCGCTACTGCAGTATATTCAAATATAAATAAATATTCATGCGTCATTAAGATGTTTAATGCATTGCCCAATTTGTAAATTCATTTTAGAACCAGACAAAATTTTCCTTTTTATTTTATACCAGTTAAAAAGAGACACAATGCGGCCTGAGTACGAACACGTAGACGAATGAGTCTGCCAAAGTCGTTCGGTTGTCAAACGTATCCAAAATACTTGAAAGCAATATTGATAAAAGGTTATAAGCCTAACCTATAGTTCATAACATTTTTGTTCAATTATTTTATTTAGAGTAGAATGTTGTTGTATGCCAAACTGAACTAAAACTCAGAGTTGATGCGGCAACATTGCGACAATTTGATGTCATAATGTATGGTATGTTCATCGCCTTGATTTAGAATAAAATGTCTATCAGTGAGATACGATTTTAGTAACTGATAGTCTAGATAAGGGAGAAGATTCTTTAGTTTAACCTGGACACCCGTATGCTATACTTTGTCAAAAGCCTGAAATATATCTAGAAAAGCAGCCGAACAATATCTTCTGGCATTTAGATCAGTGTTTATTTTGTTTACAAGTCTGTGCACTTGTTCTATGGTTCCATGCATATTGCGAAACCCAAACTGATGTTCTAGAATTCTTGGAATGTTTTTCTTTTTTTCTGTTATATAGTTTAGTTTGTTGATGTATAGTTTCTCAAAAACTTACGAGAATATCGGTGATAAACTTATAGTCCTGTAGGAGGTCACATCTTCTGATATTTTTCCTGGTTTAAGAATCATTAGTATCTTAACTACTTTCCAGATGCTCGGGAAGTAATTAATTCGTAGCATAGCATTAAATATAAATGTTAATAATTTCATACCCTTTTCTGATAGTTCTTTTAAAATTCTACCATATTCTACCAATACCTATATTTAATATTAATTTCTCTCATTATTGTTTCTTTAACTTTTATGATCGTTAATTTATCGTGCGGTAAGTACATTTGAAATGGCGAATCCAGAAAGCTAATAATTTTATATTTGTCATCTTCATGTAGCTGAGACTGGAAAGGTTTAAAAATATTTCTTAAGTGTTTTGAGAAAGTGTCGGCCGTCTCTTTATTCGCTTCTTTTAATAGATGAGTTAGAATGCTGGGGTCTCTTAAGCTTTCTTGTTGCTTTCCACAACGAATAGCTTGTAGCCTCAGTTGGTATTAAATTCTCTAGGTATTCTTGAATGCCTTGGTTTTGTTCATTTTGTATTAGTTCTTTCAACTCTTTTATTGCCCTATTAAATTTTCTCTTATTCTCTTCATTCCTTCGATGTTGTCAATTCCGTCGTAACTTTCTTTTTTCTGCTATCTTTTTCTGTATTGTACATGATATATGTGTATTTTTTCTTGGAAATGTTTCATTGTTAGGAGTCGCGGAATATGCTGCCCCTGTATATTTTTTGTAATATTTATTACTGCCATTTCTATGTCAGTTTCAGTTTGTAGCGGTAAATTTAGAGAGATATTTAGATCTAAGTTTTCTCTAAATGAGGACCAGTTAGTTCTATTATTGCACAGAGAAGGGATTATCAAATGATGAATAAAATATTATTTACTTCATTTTATTTACAACAATAACGCCCCTTCCAAACATTCAACTCATTCTGTAACCATCTTATTCGCCTAATTTAGATCCGTTAGAAATGAAAGAAACAAACATTAAACTGCATTACTAGTTAAATAATATATATAGTAATGTCTGGCCAAATAAACACTCGTGCATTAACATATATCGAAATAAGTACTGAAAACACCAGGCCAACAACAATATTCATTACATCACCCGTAATGTTTTCAGCAAACGTTTCTAAAACTCCAATTATTTGTATTCCAGATATAGTTTGTTGTATTTAAGAACATTTTACCAGAACAAACAATATTTTAAACTCACTTTTCCCACATTATGGCGGCGCAAATAAAATAAACAGTCATCTATATAGTGTACCTTACGGAAATATTTTATAAATTTCTGGGAAATGTGTTTTCTCGCTGCGTCAGTTTTATAGAGCGTTTTATGAATGATTGCTCATTTTTCTTTGCCTTTAGTGGAAAGTCGTATTTATATAGCGCTCAGTTATATATAACAAAGAATAAAATTGCTAGGCAACACAATATTTAACAAAATATGGAACGAAGGTAATATGCAATGTTGAAGGCAAATATATTTTAAAATACAATGTTTTTTAAAGCCTTTTAAATATATTCATGTATTAAAAAAATATTTGCTATAGTTAATTTTCTGTGTACCATTATTTGAATTCAAATTTTCAATGACAAACGATTTAAAGATTTTATATTTCTATTTTTAGAATCTTCAATTCCCGACAAATCGCATCTACCTTCGCTCCTTATATTTTTTTATCAATAGTTTCAATAGTTAGGATAGTTAATTAAAATGAAAGTTAAACCAGTAACAGATCAACTGAAAAGTCTCCGGCTTACTATAGTAAAACACATTTTTTTTTCTTGGTGATGCAGCACTTCCTTTTTCTTCAAATGCGGCCGTTTTTCGCTGATTTCGTCCTTCATATGGCCCAATAACGTTATGTAATAGTCGCTGTTGATGGTCCTTTCTCTTTCTAGACTTTACCTAGTCAATGAGAATTATTCTATGCGCATCCCAAATTAAAGACGCCATAACCTTGCCAGGCGATTGTTGCGTTTTCCCACCCTTTGGAGTTGGTTCATCATGTGCAGTTTTAGGTCAAAAGTGAGCTTGCGCGGCAACCACTTTGCACAGAGCTCTCTCATACTTAAATATTCGTGAATGATATGATGTAAACGTTCAATTGATATCAATCAATTCAAAATCATTTTGCGAATTTTTTAAATGTCTTCGTCGGTAAGAACCTCTTTTGGGCGTCCACTGCGTTAACCGTTTTCGGTGCTCATTTCACCAAGTCTAAGCTTAGCATACCAATCGTTGATGGTTGATTTTTCCTGCGACAGCGTCCGGAAACTCGCCATCAGTTTTTGCTTGAACTACATTTTTTCCCTACAAAAAGCAATATTTTACAATACACCAAATTTCCTTTTATCCATTTCTTCACATTAAAAAGTTGCTTCATTCAAAATGATATAATTCACAAACTAAGGATCCGACAGATGTCAATTTTATACACGCAATTTTTTGAAGGTTAGAGCTAACTAAAGATCATATGGATTTAATTCTCGTAACGCCATCTATGTATCAGGCCGGGGACTTTTCAATTGACCTGTTATATGGGGAAACTAAATTATTGTTTTTACTCTTCTCGTCACAGTTGTTCCATATGTTCTTATTATAAGCGCCTTCTTTGAACTTCCGCAAATATTTCAGGACCAAAATTAGCCAAATCGGTCCAACGCTTCTCGAGTTTAATTAACAGAAATTCATTTATATATAGATTTCTAAGATACATATGATATAATTATCATATATTATTATTGTTAGTGAATTTTACCAAATTCAATAGAGTACTAGTCAAACTAAAGTTGTTGTAAGTAAAAGTGTGTTAATCTTAAGAAACAAAACCTATCGCACTTCTGATAAATATTCTTTCCAGCTGCATAAATAGTTTATAACACTAATGATCTATACATATTTGTCCAATTAAGATGTTAAAACTAGGTTTCGATTGAATTATTATTCAATATGAAGGGTGTAATGGTAAAAAAGTAAAATAATTGAGCAGTTTGGATTCCGCTATTCGACAGGGAAAAAAGTCTACGGGAAAAAATAATGGTAAAGCCACTGACGACCTAAAGTTTAGATCGATTGATTCGGCCAACCGAACGGATTTGACTGACGTCTATTGGCCAAAGGGAGACAGTGGGGCTTGTTAAGATAGATAAATGATTGGAAAATTCATTACGTAGCAGAAAGTGATAAAGTATTAAGGCGATTTCTTTTACAGGTACCATATTCGTTGAAACGGTCAGTTGGTTAGTTTCGACATAATATAAATTGATACGATTCATTAATATCAAACCGTCTTTAAAAATAGGTGTCACATTTCTAAGAACTAATTTTTTGAAAACCTCTTTAAATAACTCCCATACTTCATATATAGTGTCGAATATAAATAAAGTTGTAACCAAGCTGGAAATGAAAAATAAGATATTACAAAATATTTGGTAAACACAATCATTTTAATATGCTAACGTTTTAAAATTTTGACGTACTTATTCTACAAAAGATAATTCAATATGGGCTTAACATCTGTGTCACTATTTTTAACGTACACTGTTTTACTTATATCTTCACTGCACTATATCAAACGGTTTCATTTCCTTTAATCCTGAATCTTCATGGTTTAATTTATTATAGTATCACACATTCGTGGTAACTAAAACCTAATTCATAACTTAAATTTATCGCTAGTATATTTCCACTCTATAAAGCTTCTTCAAATTATTATAAATTAAATTTAAATATTTATAAACATCATAGAGAGGCGTCATTAAGAGGCAGTATTGACAATTAATTTGGTCAGCCCGAAAATAATAAAACGTATGCGATTATTTTGCACTTTATAATATAATTTTCCCGAACTATAATGAACCAATCCCATCTATGACCTGTAATGGGACAAACATTGGCATTCATGAGGATTTTGCTGTTTACTCTAAGTGGATTACATTCATCACATTAAATGATGAAGATAATTGTGATATGTTAAAGCTGAAAACTTCTTAATACAAGAATATTGACGTTTAAATAAGTTATAAACTTGATATTACATAATAGATCTACCTTTTTGAATATTTATTTATTTTAAAAAATTCAAAATTCATTGAAAATTCAGTAAGATACGATATTTTATCGCTAGTATATTTCTACTCTATAAAGCTTCTTCAAATTATTATAAATTAAATTTAAATATTTATAAACATCATAGAGAGGCGTCATTAAGAGGCAGTGTTGACAATTAATTTGGTCAGCCCGAAAATAATAAAACGTATGCGATTATTTTGCACTTTATAATATAATTTTCCCGAACTATAATGAACCAATCCCATCTATGACCTGTAATGGGACAAACATTGGCATTCATGAGGATTTTGCTGTTTACTCTAATTGGATTACATTCATCACATTAAATGATGAAGATAATTGTGATATGTTAAAGCTGAAAACTTCTTAATACAAGAATATTGACGTTTAAATAAGTTATAAACTTGATGTTACATAATAGATCTACCTTTTTGAATATTTCTTTATTTTAAAAAATTCAAAATTCATTGAAAATTCAGTAAGATACGATATTTTATCGCTAGTAGATTTTTACTCTATAAAGCTTCTTCAAATTATTATAAATTAAATTTAAATATTTATAAACATCATAGAGAGGCGTCATTAAGAGGCAGTATTGACAATTAATTTGGTCAGCCCGAAAATAATAAAACGTATGCGATTATTTTGCACTTTATAATATAATTTTCCCGAACTATAATGAACCAATCCCATCTATGACCTGTAATGGGACAAACATTGGCATTCATGAGGATTTTGCTGTTTACTCTAATTGGATTACATTCATCACATTAAATGATGAAGATAATTGTGATATGTTAAAGCTGAAAACTTCTTAATACAAGAATATTGACGTTTAAATAAGTTATAAACTTGATGTTACATAATAGATCTACCTTTTTGAATATTTCTTTATTTTAAAAAATTCAAAATTCATTGAAAATTCAGTAAGATACGATATTTTATCGCTAGTATATTTTTACTCTATAAAGCTTCTTCAAATTATTATAAATTAAATTTAAATATTTATAAACATCATAGAGAGGCGTCATTAAGAGGCAGTATTGACAATTAATTTGGTCAGCCCGAAAATAATAAAACGTATGCGATTATTTTGCACTTTATAATATAATTTTCCCGAACTATAATGAACCAATCCCATCTATGACCTGTAATGGGACAAACATTGGCATTCATGAGGATTTTGCTGTTTACTCTAATTGGTTTACATTCGTCACATTAAATGATGAAGATAATTGTGATATGTTAAAGCTGAAAACTTCTTAATACAAGAATATTGACGTTTAATTAAGTTATAAACTTGATATTACATAATAGATCTACCTTTTTGAATATTTCTTTATTTTAAAAAATTCAAAATTCATTGAAAATTCAGTAAGATACGATATTTTATCGCTAGTATATTTCCCCTCTATAAAGCTTCTTCAAATTATTATAAATTAAATTTAAATATTTATAAACATCATAGACAGGCATCATTAAGTGGCAGTATTAACAATTAATTTGGTCAGTCCGAAAATAGTAAGACGTATACGATTATTTTGCACTTTATAATATAATTTTCCCAAACTATAATGAACCAAACCCATCTATGACCTGTAATGGGACTAAACATTGGCATTCATGAGAATCTTGCTGTTTACTCTAATTGGATTACATTCGTCACATTAAATGATGAAGATGATTGTGATATGTTAAAGCTGGAAACTTGTTAATACAAGAATATTGACGTTTAAAAATATGAATTTATCTCATAAACTGCTTTATGATGTCGAACAAAATTCAATAAGATAATATATTTTCCCCTTCCTTCGGAGCTTTAAAACTAATGCAAGAGGTTTAAGTAAAACTAACAGTATTTTCTCTGTAGTTTTGTATTATGAAAGACTGTTTGAAACAATAATGCTCTGTTACAAATTTTTAAATACTTATTTTTACTTAATTACTTATTATAAATAATAGTTCCCTGAGTTTTTCCGTTAAAACACTGAACTGATGGCACATCAAGATTTATGATGTCATACGTCGTATACATTTTGATTTTAAATCTTTATATTTAAGTTCTACATTAGTTATGTTACTCTCCTTTAGTTGTTTCCACTCTCATTATGCTGTTCTTCCAAAAGTCAGCATTAGATCATAAACCCACATCACAAAGGTCTCATTCAATCATTTTTAACTATTCGAATCTAATCAAGAACTAAAGTGTTAATTTCGAGTCAATCGAACCCTTGTTCACTATTCCAGCATTTATCAACTTCTTCTGTGTGTTTGATGGAATTAATTTAGAGTAAAGGTGCTTGGTAACAATGCTTCCTTCCACATATCCAAACAATTCTTATATATCCTTGTCGGAAGGAAGACGTTAAACTCTATGACCATATTGTTCAGCCATCTGATCTAATATGTAGTCAAGACCAATTTCTAAAATAGTAAATTACTGTTATTGAGTGACAATTTGCAATGGTTCACTTTTTATTATGGTATCTTCAAGATTTAATTTACATTTTGCAAGACATTCCTTAATGGTAGCTTTTGTTGATTCAGTTGTCGGGATGATTTCCACTAATGTGCTATAATAGTTGATAGTTCCTCCGAGTTCTTTAACAGTGAGCTTTCAGACTAGAGTAAACATATGTTATGATTAATTTTCTGAATTGTAGATGTCCTTAGATTTGGAAGAAAAGTGCTCCAGGAATAAAACCATTCCTGTTTCCAGCATAAAACATAACGCAAAACGTCTACATATTATCTAGATAAAGACTTTTAATTTAAAACCTTCCTTAATTATATTATATACTTTTAAAAATTGTGTTGTTTTAATAGCAGTGGCTGTTAAGTAATTACATATATTAAGCAGCGATTTGAAATTTATCGAAATAAGCAAAACACCAAGACGAAGTTTTTCGGTTTGTATCTTCCAATTATTATAAATAATGTCTTGTAGAATTTTGCAGACATTTTACAACCAGGCGAATTGTATAAATAGCTTAGGTTAGTTGTTCGGACTCTTTAAACATATATTTAGGTCGTGGTGAGGTGAGTTTTTTGTTATTTAGGAGAGAATACAGATGGTCAAATTATTAGGGACATTGCTAAGATTATTTAATTTTTTTTTTGAGAGAGTTTCAGTGAACTGCTGATTGGTAGTAATGACTTATTTTGCAATCATACATTTAATGTTTTCCACGTGTTTTCTATCGGATTCATGTCTGATGAACTCCCTGGCCAAGGCAAAACAGTGATTTCTTCCGCCAAACATGCAGTAACACTTCTGGCTTTGTGACATGGTGCCCAACCATGTATAAAAATGTAGTAGTCATCGTTAGGAAACCATTTGTTGAACTGCGGTAGTAATCGGATAACCAGTACTCGTTGGTATTATACGCATATATTTGTTAAATTTTCTCATTCTGCCTTGCCTTTGGCTTTGGCTGAGATAATAATTCAAGGGTGATACACTGATTGTAGCGGCCCTCCAACTTTTTGTTACCATTTTTGTAGTACGATTTGTCCTTTGCTTCAAAATAGGCCTCAGTTTCGGCGATCACCTCATCCTTCGAGGAAAATTTCTTCCCAGCGAGGATTCTTTTGAGATCTGAGAACAGGAAATAGCCGCCGGGGTGCAGATATGGAGAATACGGTGGATGAGGAAGCAATTCGAAAACCAATTCATGGATTCATTCATTGTCTTGGTGAAGCAGCACTTTCTTTTTCTTCAAATGCGGCCGTTTTTCGGCGATTTTTTCCTTCGAACGGTTCAATAACGCTATGCAATAGCCACTGTGGATGGTCTTTCTATTTTCAAGGTAGTCAATGAAAATTATTCCATGCCCATCCCAAAATACAGACGCCATAACCTTGCCAGCCGATTGCTGCGTTTTCCTACGTTTTGGAGCGTATTCATCACGTGCTGTCCACTCGATTGGACTTCGTAGTGAAATGATGGAGCCATATTTCATCTATTGTCACATATTGATGCAAAAACTTGGGTTAGTTACGCTTGATCATCTTCAAACACTGCTTCGAATCAACTCGTCGTTGTTTTTGGTCAAAAGTGAGCTCGCACGGTACCCACTTTGCACTGAGCTTTCTCATACCCAAATATTCGTGAATAATATGATGTACACGTTCAGTTGATATCTTTGGACTGTCCATAATTTCATTCAATTTCAATTTACTGTCACTCAAAATCATTTTGTCGACTTTTTAAATGTTTTCCTCGATAACAACCTCTTTTGGGCGTCCACTGTGTTCGCCGTCTTCAGTGCTCATTTCACCACGTCTATTAGCATACCAATCCTTGATGGTTGATTTTTTCTGAGGCAGTGTCCGAAAGCTTCGCATCAAGCCAAGTTTTTGCTTCGTCTGTATTTTTTATCTTCAAAAGGCAATATTTTATCAACACGCGAAATTCCTTTTTATCCATTTTTTTTTCACAATAACAAAAGTAGCTTCACTCAAAATGCTAAAATTCACAACTAATGATCCGACAGCTGTCAAATTTATGCAGGCATCTTTTGATGGTTAGGACTAACTAAAGAAGATATGGATTTAATTCTAGTAGGATTTTTAATTGACCTGTTACAAAAGATCTTTTGTCAATCAAAATTTGGAAGGTTGATTCGTAGAAAAATCACACCTATGAATTAATAGTATTGATACCAGAAAATCTTTAATGACCATTAGAATTGTTCAAAAAAAAAATATAATTACTGGACACCAGTCTGCAACAGTCATATCTCGATGGTGCCTAATCCATTAAACTCGTTTCTTTTTCATGCTGTCATTTAGGTGTGATTTATTTAATAACTATTAGTTAATATTGGATTCACTTCAATTAACTGCCTCTGAATTTTGCTCTCCGAATATTTTTACACTCTTGTCGTTTATTATTGTAATCAAATAAGTAACTCTTTTAACTCTCTTACTCTCGTAACATTTTTCGATCGGTACGAGATATGGTGATTCTTTTCCTTTTACATTTGCCGATACGATTTGCATCAAGAGGCTTTTTCTTATCAATTTTAATTCTAATTCGAAGAAGAATGGACTGAAACTTCAGCAAAGGCTTCTATCTCAATCTGGGAATGCGTGGAGTGCAGTAAGAATATTTTTATCTCTCTGCAGTTTCTTAGAGACGTGTCCAAACCCTACCCCATGCTGACAAGTTGAAAATTTGAGGTAATCACGTCGAACTATTAATAAAATATAAACTCGTAGACACAACATAGCCAAGGTCTTATTATACGGAACATTATTTACCTTTTGATTGGTTTAGACACAACACTCGCTTAAACGTACTCAAATTGTGATGTCTAGATAATATATAATACCAATACTGTAAAGCGTTCGTTTTAAAGGGCAATGACTAAATGAGAATAAACTCCATACAACTATATCCACATCACTATACCGTGTTGCCACCTTAGAAAAACAATAATAATGATATAACTATCTATTTAAGATAAAGTTACCTTTTAAAAACAACATTTATTCAAACAAATATAATAAGCTATAAATAGCATAAATACGAGCACTGTTCTTGACAATTTAGCCCCTGTATATATAACACGATCTTCTTGAAAATATATGTGCTAAAATATATTTTTATTCTACTTCTATTCTTCTTGTTATTTTTTCCATTTAGAATATTAAAACCAATTTGACAAATATTTATACAACAGCTCTTGATATACCATTATAAAATATTTTTTAAATAATTGTATCAAGAAAACATAACTCATTCTAACTTTTTTTGATATTAACTTGTTTGATCAATACTTTTATAACAAAATTTATTTTTATATACGAAAACTTAATTAGCACAAGGCAACCCTATTAAATAAATAATAAAACTAATAAAAGTGAAACGTTTCGTAACGCCCTAATTTAGACATAATTATTTAGGATCCAGAAGAATAAAAGCAACTACTGTGCCCCCCAAAAAATATGACAAAGCGTCAGAAATAAAATCCCGTTTTTGTTTCGGAGATTGCCTCATTATCTTTGATTAATCTTGGTTTTTATATTGTGCGCTAGGCTCTCAATGATCCTCTAATGAGTGTATTTAGTACGCCAAAAAATTAAACCTTTGTAATATGCGAAAAGAGGATAATACGGCGCTTTCTCCGGACAAGCCTGTAATTTTCTAAAAGCTTTTTAGTTTATTAGGTAAATAATTGCATAATATATGAAAAGTATTGTTTATGTAGGTAATTTTGCCCCATTTTTTTTTCAAATATCTCAGTTCTTGCTCAATTATCGCAGTGTTTAACATTAACGAAACTGCGAATAAAATAACCATTCAGGGTGGGTACCGAAAATTTAATGAAAAATAAGTTTGCTAATTGGCAATCTTTAAAGTTCTTGCAAATTATATAAAACTTATGGGTAATGGAAAATACTGATAAACTAAAATATACGGATCAAAATAATTTTAATAAACTGAACATAGCAGACTCTCAACCATATGAACATTCGATAATGCAAATATTGTATTAAAATAATACTAACTTCGTACATTTGCCAATTACAGACAACAGACAAAATGGGCTAATTATTTTTCTTAGAGCTAAATAAATAATTACAGCAGTTGACGTATTTGTTTAGTTTGTTATAAATATATATAATATTTTGTTATATTATATTTGTTATAACTATAAATATATATGAATGATGAGATTCCTTCGACAATAACTTCGTCGTCAATTGTTGACTAATTAAACCATATGTCAGGTCTGATATATCCAGCCCTATACTATTTTGAACGTTTGTACTAAGTCGTTGCTCTAACGAATAATTATTTGTAGTTAGTGGATAATAATTTGCTTCACTATTGAAATTTGAACTCCACTGTAGATAGCCCATAAAAAAACCATTACAAATACATAACTTTCATTAATACCCAAGCTAGGCGAGTACAGGATAAATAAATAATACGTATGTTCTGAACTAAAATAAAACTAAGCTACTTAAGCTAAAGTTAAGAATAACACTATATAATATAATATATGCTAACAATTCAATTGAAAAGTTCTCGGCCTGATACATAGATGGCGTTACCAGAATTAAATCCATATGTTTTTTAGTTAGCCTTAACACTCAAAAGATGCGTGTATAAATTTGAGAGCTGCCGGATCATTAGTTCGTGAATTATAGTATTTTGAGTGAAGCAACTTTTGTTATTGTGAAAAAATTGGATAAAAAGAATTTTGCGTATTGATCAAATATTACTTTTTGAAGAGAGAATATACAGTTGAAGCAAAACCTTGGATTGATGCCAAAGAAAAATCAACCATAAAAGATGGGTATGTTAAGTTTAGACGTGGTGAAATGAGCACCGAAGATGGCGAACGTAGTGGACTTCTAAAAGAGGTTGTTACCGACGAAAACATTTAAAAAATTCACAAAATGATTTTGAATAACCGTAAATTTAAATTGAATGAAATAGCAGTAGAGTATGAGAAAGCTGTGTGTAAAGTGGTAGCCGCGCGAGCTCACTTTTACCAAAAACAACGACGAGATGATGATTCGGAGCATTGTTTAACGATGATCAAGCGTAATAAACCCGAGTTTTTGCGTCGACATGTGACAGTGGATGAAACATGGCTCCATTATTTCACTCCGAAGTCCAATCGAGAGTCATCCGAGTGGACTGCACACGATGAAACAGCTCCAAAGCGTGGGAAAATGCAACAGTCGGCTGGCAGGATTATGGCGTCTGTATTTTGAGATGCGCATGGAATAATTTTCATTGTCTACCTTGAAAAAGGAAGGACCATCAACAGCGACATAGCGCTATTGGACCGTTTGAAGGACGTTTTCGTCGAATAACGCCCGCACTTGAAGAAAGAGAAAGTGCTGCTTCACCAAAACAATGCTCCGTGTTAAAAGTCAGTGAAAACGATGGCAAAAATCCATGTATTAGGCTTCGAATTGCTTACTCATCCACCGTATTCTCCAGATCTGGCCCCCAGCGACTATTTCCTGTTCTCAGGTCTCAAGAGAATGGTCACTGGAAAGAAATGTTCTTCGATTGAAGAGGTCATCGCCGAAACTGAGACCTATTTTGAAGCAAAGGACAAATCGTACTACGAAAACGGTATCGAAAAGTTGGAGGGTCGCTGTAATCAGTGTATCACCTTTCAATGGAATTATGTTGAATAAAAGAAACTAATTTTGCCAAAAATATGTGTTTTACTATGGTAGGCCGGGGACTTTTCACTTGACCTGTTATATATAATACTCTATACATGTTCGTGTGGTTTGCTTTATTTCCATCTTCTGTTTTCCTGAATGTTGTCCAGTAGCTGTAATGCTTCTACGTGCAGTAATACAGCAAACTTATTTTCTCGAATTCTTGGATCACTTCGTACATCCATTTAATTTCGAAGTCATCGTGCAGACCTTCGTTGATCACGTAGGGATAAGCATGGATAATTAATTGTAATAACTTTGGGTGCGTTGTATTATTAGTAGGTTTGATGAAGGACCCCATATGTACAAACTAGGTTTAAGATTGACTGATAAACCAATCTATTTGATTTTAGGTCAAGTTGAGGGTACCTTCTGACTAATCAGTAGAGTTACTTGACTTTGAGTCTAATCTTCTCTGGATTTTATCTAACATCGTTCTTCCAATTTACATATTTCTGCAGTTAAATTATCTGATGGGTGATTCTGTTAAATACTTCAGTAAAATTAGGTGAGGATCCGATCCATCCATTAAGTGATATAATTAGGTTTTTATAATTTCGCTCCAACGCAAACTTTAAATGGGCAGATTTGGAGATATTATGCTGAATTTATACGCGATATTTATGCCACTAGGGCATAAATTGTGCGTCATCACAACCATGTCCTGCCATACAATTAGCCATACGACTCGCTAGTTCTGAGTCCATTTTTATGTTGTTAAGCATCCGCCTTATATTTCGGGCATGGCACCGATTAATTTTAAAGGATTTACAACACGTAGTATTACTGTATATTAAATCGCATCTGGTACATGTATAACCAATCTCATATTGCTGCATTTCTCGACATATCTCAGGCCTTCGACAAAGTCTGGCACATTGGACTGCATGTTAAATTGAAAAATCTTTTGCCCCATACGCACATTCAACTGCTGAAATAACACCTCACAGGCAGATATTTTATTGTTAAACAGGGTGACTAATACACTGACCTACACTCAATATATTCTGGTGTTCCGCAGGGTAGTGTTCTTTGCCTATAGTTGTATCTATAGTATACAGCTGACCTGCCGACCTCAAAAAACACTACTCGCTATACGCTGACGATACAACGTTTTTATCATCACATGAGAATCCAATATCAACCACAAGACGTCTCTAACTTCATCTTAATAAAGTCTAATTGTGGTTGAAAATGTGGCATAACAAAGCAAATGACACAAAATCTACCCATGTGACATTCATTCTTTGTAAAAGAACTTGTCCCTCAGTAAAATTAAATAATCATGAACTTACGCAAGCAGACACCGTCAAATGTCTGGGAATGCATTTTGATCGGCGTTTGACATGGATAAAAATCTAGTGACAAAATGCAAACAGCTTGGGGTTAAATTAAACCAAATGTATTGGCTGATAGGGCGCAAATCTAAATTATCATTAGATAAGAATGTTTGATAATATCGGTCAATACTGAGGCCTATTTCAACCCATGGTAGTGAATTGTGGGTTACAGCTGGCAAATCCAACATAGCTCTCCTCCAGAGATTCCAAAATAGAGTGTTGCGAGTCATCGTCGATGCCCCATACTACGTCTCCAACAAACTGGTTCAGTGCGATATCCCCTTACAACCCATAACCAGTGTGATTCATGCCCAATGCCCTTGCCGAACAGTTAAATGTGCGCGATGACCCTGTAGTGCATATGCTCAAAGGCAAACTACCATTCGAACTGATTAATTGACACATAATAATATTTAATAATCTCTAGAATAAGTTAGAATTGTATCTAGAATAAGGTTTAGGTTATAAGTTGTACAGCAAATCACATACCAAAGCGACCTTCTACATGTCAGGTTGGTTATATTATATAACGAATATCATATAATAATACTTATTGTCCACTGGCAGATTGTTCAAGTTCTAAAAGATTAATAAAAAAACTTTCACAGTGTCTTAAATTCTTCTATACATCATATTAATGGGCATATATTAACAACTAATTTAATCGCCCTGAAAATCGTAAAATAGATGCAATTGTTCAGTCCTTAACGAACTACAATGATCTAATCCGTCTGTGGATTGTAATAGGACTATACATTGGCATTCGAAAGGATTTTGCTGTTTGCTCTAATTGGATCACATTAACTAATACTGGGGATTGGGTTATGTTAAAACTGGAAATACAGGAACATTATCATTGAGATGAGTTACAAACCCAATATTGCATAATGGATCTAATTTTCATGTATTCTCTTGGTTTAAAAAATATGAATACAATTCATCAATTACTTTATGTAGTCGAACAAAGTTTTGTAAGGTACGATGCTTGTCCCTTGCTTCAGAGTTTTAAAACTTTTGAACGAGGTTTAATTAAAACTAACATTATTTTCTCTTAATTGCAGTTCTGTATTATGAACAGGCTTGTCCCATGGGAAACTCGATATATATTGTGTTACAAGTCGTTAAATACTTAGCGTAACCTCTAATGCAAATATTTTAAATAAGTGAGTTTTCTTTACTGGTTATTCATTATTACTAGGGGTGCTCCATTTAATTTCCGTCATTTTATTGTTCCCATTGTTATTGCATGATTTTGTATATTTGATACAAATTATTTTCTCATTATCATATATTCAATATTCACATTTAAATCAATTGAAAAGTTCCCGGTTTACAACATTGAAACATTTTTTTTTGGCAAAATTAGTTTTTTCTATTCAACAGAATTCCCTTCAAGGGTGATACACTGACTATAGCGACCCTCCAACTTTTCGATACAATTTTTGTAGTACGATTTGTCCTTTGCTTCAAAATAGAAAATTTCTTCTCAGCGAGAAATGTTTGAGATCTGAGAACAGGAATGAGGAAGCTATTCCAAGCCCAATTCATGAATTTTTGCCACCGTTTTCACTGACTTGTGACTCGGTGCATTGGTGAAGTAGCTCTTTCTTTTTCTCCAAATGTGGCCGTTTTTTCGGAGATTTCGTCTTTCAAGCGGTCTAATAATGCCACGTAACAGTCGCTGTTGATGGTACTTCCATTTTCAAGGTAGTCAATGAAAATAATTCTATGCCCAACCCAAAATACAGACGCCATAACCTTGTCAGTCGACTGTTGCCTTTTCCGACGCATTTGAGCGGATTCATCTGACTGTTGATTGGACTTTGGAGTAAAATGATTTTTCATCCTTTGTCACATATCGATGCAAAAACTCGGGTTTATTAAGCTTGATCATCTTCAAACACTGCTCCGAATCATCAAATCGTCGTTGTTTTTGTTGAAAAGACAGCTCGCACGGCACCCACTTTGCAAGGAGCTTTCTCATACCCAAATATTCGTGAATGATATGATTTACACTTTCAGTGGATATATTTAGACAGCCTGCTATTTAATTGTATTTCAATTTACGGTCATTCAAAATCATTTTGTGGATTTTTTAAATGTTTTCGTCGGTAACAAACTCTTTTGGGCGTCCACTTCATTCACGGTCTTCGGTGCTCATTTCACTACGTCTAAACTTAGCATACCAATCCTTGATGGTTGATTTTTCTAGGACATTGTCCGGAAACTCCCATTTATACACCCATCATTTGAAGGTTAGGGCTATCTAAAGAACATATGGACTTAATTATAGTAACGTCATCTAAGTGTCAAGCCGGCGACATTTCAATTGACCTATTATAAAGTACGATTTTCTTGCTAATATCTCATTTCTCTCTAATGCCTCTGTAAATAATTTATTTTGTTTTCTGGAAATATATGGGATTTTGCGTGTATTGTCATTAACTTTTTCAAGGGGAATATTGGCGTATCATGTATATCAGACCAAACTCTCATGGTTTTGTCTCCAGTTTTTTTATTCCTTGTTGTTCTCTCGAGGGTTAATAGGAATTTACGGTCTACTCGAACACTCACAGAAATAGAGCAGCTACCTTCGCTATTTTATTTCAATGTTCGTATAGATATATTTCATTATTATTCCTATTCAAGGAGGAATTAGTATGCGAGTTGATCAAAATGAAAACTACAAAAATTATATATATATATATATATATATATATATATATATATATATATATATATATATATATATATGTTACATGTTATATGTATATATATCAAATAGCCGCACCAGAATCATAATTTTTACCATCTCTCAGGTAAATTATGGATTCCATCCATCCATCTCGAAAGAACGATGTATGTTTTGAGGCTAACTACGAATAGACCTATTTTTTGGTATCTTCATAAGAGATGAAGCGGTAATAATCAAAAGGAGTAAGGCACTGAGAACACGGTGGATCGAGTAGCTTTTCCCCATCTTATTTCTTCAAGTATGTTTTTACCAGTTTTGCAACATTTTTTCGTGAGTAGTAATGTTGAAGAACAACGATGTTATGTTTTTGATCGCATTCTGGCCGCTTTTTGGGCAATTTTTAGCTCAAATACATCCATTTTTGTCGATAGCGATCCCCGTAGATGATTTCATTAGGTTCTGGTAGTTGATAGTATAGCACACTTTGGTTGGTTCTGGTAGTTGATAGTAATTTAAATTCAAGTAAAATAATAAAGTTTCCCGCAAATGCTATTATTTTTAAAATTTTTTGTTAGTACTTCGACGAAATGATGCATGCTGAAGCCTGTCAATGAGGTTTGCACCCCAAGTTGGATACAAATGTACCCGATATGATTTACTATCCAGTATTAGCATCTATTACACATCCTTTAAAATTAATTCATAAGCTTGATACAATTTACAAAGTATCATGCAATTTTATAAGTAGGATATCAACCAGCAACTCAAAATGATTTGATAGAACTGCTTCTGGTGTCGTAGTCATAAAAATATTTTACACCTCATTTCATCCTACAATAAAACTTGGAATAATCAGAAAAGTTTGACCATATTTTTCGCTGTATAAACTAAACTTAGTTACATTGTGTACACATTTCTAGTCTTACTCATTTAGAATTTAACGTTAGTTTACCAATAATTAGTACAGAATGAGTTCTAATAAGTCTCGATCCAAAATATAAACTATTTTATAAAAAGGATGGCAGTTATTGTGAGAGAATAGAAAGTTTCTCTTTATATTAAATGTCGTCTATCACTTGTTACTACTTTCAAATCCTAATAAGGGTCAATCTTTAGAGGTAATTCAAATAACCAAACGAATTTTTGTATGTGAGTGTAAAAACTAGTTAAAATTTTAGCAATTTATAAAAAAAAAGAACAGAAAGATCAAAAGTATCATTTAGAAAATCAAAAAGATATTCTAACCTAAAATAAAAAAATAATAAAAAGTTGATTTGGTCATTTTTTTTTCGTGTAATTGAAAAATTATGTCGGCTAAATAGTGACCACCAATCGCTATGCAACTTTCGGTACTTTTTAACGCATTTTCATGACGTCCTGCAACATCTGAAGCTAAAGTTCTTCAATTTCGTGACGAATATTATCTTTGGGATGTGCAATAGTTTGGGTCTTACTCACATAAACTTTTGATTTTAAAAAACCCCATAAGAAAAAGTCTGGTGCTGTTAACTCCGGAGATCTGGCTGGCCAGCTAAATCGCTAATTCGTCATTTAATAATTGATTTGTTGAACGAGCTGTGTGTGCCGAGACCCCATCTTGCTGAACTTGTCCTCTAGACCTTTCTCTGCCATTTTCCAGGCACAAGAAAATTTTCAATCATGCCTTGGTACCGTCTCCAGCATGAATACCACACAATACAGTTTTTTTTAGTGGATGCAATGATTTTTCATGAATTAATTGAGGATTCTGTGTTCGCTGAGAAGAAAAAGAAGACTTCATTGCTCATTATTATTATAGATGAAAAGGCTTCAGTTTCGCCAGACAGCCTCAACTCGTTGATCAAGATCTCTCGGTAGTAACTTTTGGACTAATTTGGACTTTTGTACGGGAACATTTTCAAATAAGTTTCCAAAATTCTCCTTAAACTGCGTGCAGAAATGTGCAACTTTGAAACACGTCTCCGAATTGATGTTTCTAGAGATTGCAGCACTATCGCGCACCAGAGCCACATTTTCAGCGTCACGGGACGTCCCTTGTCTTCCAGAACGAGGCCTATCTAGTCTCGTACCGCACTGTCGAAAATATGCACGTAAAGGATAATGGCCTATTAGAATATTTTTGACGCAATTTCCATTGAGTGGCAATAATGGATCGAATATTTTCAATTAATATTGTAAGTATATCTGTTCGTTCTTGTGATGTATATTTATCTACAATAAAATTGGGATATTTGCACAACACAATGGTTAAAGCGAAACTGAGCTAAACGTCACATAACCAAGATGGCGCCCAATCAAAGTGGTAGCGGTAGTTTTACCCCACTTGTTCTAAAAATCTACTAAAAAATCTACACTGCTGCAGTAAATTCACTTTAAACAGGAATATATTTAACTGAACAACGTGTTATGCATCTCAATTATCCTTTCTGTGCATTTTTTTCTTTTGTTTTATTAAAAGTATATACTTGAACGCAATCTATATAATAAAATTTTCTTTTAAATTTGTTAAAATTATATAGTTTATGTAATATTGTGTAATTCTCTGATAATAAATAACAATAAACATGTTTTTGCAATTTAACAATTTAATTCCTTAAGAACGATTCAACAAATCTCTTGACCTCTTTGCTGAATATGAGATATTTCTGTTACCAAATAATCTATATTGAAACACATGCAATTTTCTTTATTTTAATTTTTAGATGTTATAATTTACATCTGAAATTTAAATATCTGATATTAAGGATCTTAAATTCCACAACTACAATTTAGATTCCACAAATAACTCTTTTCATGTACTTGTATATACTCCAAGTACTTATATAAGCACAATATTGGCTATAACTTTCTCGTACAGTTTTGTTTCGTTACTTAATATTTATGTTTCAAATAACTCGAAACATTTACGCAAAATAAATCCTAATTTGTCAGTCTGTATTTCCATTACGCAAGAAATATTTTTAAAAAATCCCTCAGTATCATGCTTATTCTATTAGTACCTGTTTTTCTTTTCTCCGTGTAATAACTTTTTATTGGAGATGTTTAAGTATTTTGAAACCAATTTACATACCACAAGAGTATTCGGAAGTAAAATTTAACTTTTATTAAAGCTCTAAGCTATATTTCTCAAGCTTCAGATTTGCGGAAATTTTAATAAAGAGCTATTTACCCTTCAGAGCGATGAGCGAATGGTTTATGGTCTGTACTGGCACTTTTCAACAATATATAATGGATTATTATGATCCATTATAGCCAAGTAATCATTTATGCTTGTTTATATAAACGTGATGGTTAAAAATATTAAGATAAAGATTAAGGATATTAAGAAATGCTTAACTTCAAATACACACTATAGCTATATAGAAATTTATTATATTAGGTGGTAGACACTTTGTTAATTTTCTCACGTTAAAGATTCATTTAATAAGAAATATTAGGTACATAATAATATAAAATTATTTTGCATCATTTTCAACAAATATTCTCCTTGTTGAATGTTGGTTTGGTAGCAGTCCAACCTTCGATCTATATTCACACTTCTACAGTATTTGGAAACAGTACTTCAATTAAAGAATTCTGAACAAATGGCAATCAAAAGACAGGGCTTCTTATTTGAGCTACAACATTGTATCAAAATAAGGATGTCTGCTTCTGTTAAGCGCTATTACTGTTTTGGCAAAAATATGTTTGTATAATTGTCAGTAACTGTGTTAATTCCACAATACGCAGGATTTTAAGCAGGATATCCCACTTGGTATCAACGCGGATGTCTCTCCCTAACTAACCCATGATGTCTTACGCTTGAGACTGAGGTTGTAGACGCTGACCATCGCCAATGACATTACGCCCACAAAAATATCTTCTTGTTTCTTGACAAGCAATGAATAACGATAAAGCGGTACAAAATGATACCCTAAGTTGGTCCATATGGTTTTATTTGTATTTTTTGCTTTTTTTGAACCCTTCCTATCGCACAAAAACGCCTGGAAGTTGTTGATTATTCAGCTGTTGTAGATTATAAAAGCTATTTAAAAGTTTCGGCAAGATTTTTGTGCAATATGTTTCGCATTTTTTTATCCTTGGTCCTTTAGGCCGTAGCTTGTTACTTGAATTTTTTTTTAAAATGAATAGCTCAATAATACTAAATGGAAAATTGTTGTTTTATGTGGAGAAATATCAAATTTATTTATATGTTTCTTTCCGATGATATGAAACAGTTATCACTTAAAATGGCATTTTGCCGTTTAAATAATGAAATACGAATATTGATACCCTCTAAGAGACTTTGTAATTCCGTGGATTTTCGTGATATATACAATTAAGTATACTTCTGAATTGTAACGTTCAGATCGTCACGAACTGATAGATTAACACTCTTCCCATATACTTTCGTTCTTAATGATCTTAATGGCACTGTTATTTTTGCTCCGTGCTGTAAAAGTCTCTTACTGTCGTGTTTTTACACTATTTTTGACTTTAGCTTCATTAAAATCAATCAAATTAATGGCATCGCCATCTTTATGGAGATAACAATAGCTGCACTATAGCTGAAGTCTCCAGGGTGGGGTAGTATTTGGATTACTTGTAATTATAATACGTAATTGACATACAAATCAATATTTGCTATTTGTAGCTGATTACTTCTAAATATGTAAATGATGCTGTGACGTATCCAGGACTGTAATTTAAAGATCAAGTGTCAATTGAAAGAAATCCTTCTCTTGGTTATAACAAGCTTTGTCGGATTAGTTCTATTTTATGGCTCTATTTTTAAACTGTATTTAGAGTTTTAAGTAAAACTAGTTAAATACATACAGATACACATTTTAACCATATTTTCTATACTGTAATTTGTATTTTAATAAAAACCAAGCATGTACTTCACCAAGCTCCGAAAATATTAATATATATTTTTCATAAAATCTGATTAATTTAAAAGCTGATAACGATTATAAATACGTCGATGAAAGTATGCCAAAGATATACTGTATATATACATACAAACAAAAAGACTCAGAATATATTTTTTTAAGTTTAGTTTTTTAAGCCGAATTTCAAAATTCCTTTTTCATTTGAAAGAGTGCACTTCCGTTGTGGTTCCATTGGAACCAACCAACCAAATAAGGATCTGTTGGGCGAAAGAGGGGAAATCGAGGGAAATGGTGAAATTTCAAAGACACCTTCAATGTTTTCGTATATTTTTTATCTGTTATAATTAGATATTTGGAAATAAGGTTATAGCTGAGCTAATATGACGGAAAATACGAAATCGTTCAGTACAAAAGCCATTCCGTTTGCTTCTCAAGCACAAACTATAGCATATATTACGTTGTAGAGGTAGGCGGGGACAATGATTTTTTGTTGTTTTTTAGTTAGTACATTTGTCAAATCATCTAGTCTACCGAGACTATCTAGGATCCGAGGACCAGAACCACCGCTTAATTGCAATCATTGTTTCTTTATTTTTATTTGTCCTCATAGCCGTTGCACCTTCACTTGGCCTACCAATTGTCATATCAACTAAAATAATTGAGCAACTTATTAAGAAAATAAATAACACTTAAAAGAAGAAAAGAAAATATTTTTAAGAAAAAAATTGAACCGAATTCAAAAAATAAATAAGGAACTCACTAATTATTCCAAAATAAACAAACTTAGATTTTCATGTTAAAATAATACATATATATATATATATATATATATATATATATATATATATATATATATATATATATATATATATATATATATATAGATATATAGATATATATATATATATATATATATATATATATATATATATATATATATATATATATAGATATATAGATATATATATATATATATATATATATATATATATATATATGTATGTATATATAGGTGTATTAGATATGTCCAATAGAGTTTTTGTTTATTTTTATTTAGTTATTACAACGATTATTCTGAATATATACACGTAAGTCACAAGTCTGATTATTTTTGAATTTCTAGCGAGTTCTTAAGTTCTTTCTTGAGGTCCGTTTTTCTTTCTTAAAAATACTTTATAGAATCCGAAAGTCATATTTCTATGATTTTCGCAAAATTGACTTTTAATGTTGCATTTAGAACAATTGCGTCTAAATGGTATTATATTATATTACGGATCAAATGTCCGTTATTGAATAATTTACATATCTACTTGTTATACGGATAGCAGTTCAATATAGTTAGCTATTATTAATTAGCACTTTATTAAAACCCAATACTGTTTCGTAAAAGGCATTCTAAAATGAAATTCTGTATTTTTTTTAATGTTGCTCATGTCCTTAATAAAAAACCATTACTGTAAATAGATCAGGTAATTTTTACTAGACATCAAACGACATTTGAAGGGTTAAGTTGATATTGGACGTATCAAAGCATGCAAAGCGAATAGTCGGCAAAAAATAGGGATTACGCAGAGCGCAATATATGAAAAAAAGGGAACATAAAATAGTAAAAAAGCATAAAAAGGCACTCCGGATAATGTTCAATATGTTCAGAAGATGACAAAGCTTTGATAATTTAGATTTTTTTCCTATTATCAGTTTAACATTCACCAGATAAATTAAGAAGATTATTTTACTCAGTTTATTCGTCTATAGATAGGTAAGACCGGGACAGTGGTTGCATAAGGTGAAAAAAGTCGTGGGGACTATCTAGTTATGCATCAACATCAACAGTAAAGCCGAATATCCATAGCTCCAAGCTAATGCTTTGTATATGGTGTGGTGTACCATGAACTGCTAAAACCTAATTAAACCAGCAATACGTGTCGCTATAGGCTGCAATTGATGCACTTGAGTCGAGAACTCCGCAAAAATCGACCAGAATACAAGCAAGTACAAAATAATGTTATTATTCAGCGTGACAACGCTGGACTGGATGTTTGAAGACCGGTAAAAGTATACTTGGAAGCATTATATTAGAAATTTCGACCCCAATCGTCTTATTATTCAAACCTTGCTTCATATAATTTCTACTAGTTGCGATATATGGATGGTAAATAAAATGTTTTCTACAGATTTTCCTTAATAAAACATTTAAGTAAAAAAAGTTCTTAAAAACTAATTTATGTGCCTTATAATATAAGTTACAAACTGATATTATATATTTGGATCAATTATCTTTCGCTTCTTTTTTAGTTCAAATATAAATCTGTTGGGTTTAGATACGATTCACAGATGGAAACTTTGCTCATTAAATTTTCCAACGTACAGTGTTTAACACATTGTATGACTCTATGAAGTGAATAACCACCAGCGACTAAAAATGATTTAATAAAACTGCCTCTAGTGTCATAGTCAGAGTCGTAAAATAACTTTACCTCTTACTTCTTCCTAATATAAAACTTGGAATAATCACCAAAGTTTGACCACTATCATAAACTCAACATGTTAGTTACATTGCCTACGTATTACCAGTTTCTTATTATTATAAAGTTTAACGTTAGTCTACCAAGATCATAGCACCACAAATAAGTCTTCATTCAAAATATTAATGGTGGTAAGAATCTTATCTTTAATTTATAACATTGCCTTTGGTTGATAGATACTACTACTAAACCCGAATAACGGATGACCCTTTGAGACTATTCTACGAGTTAACCCAATTTTGGTACATTCATCGATGAACAATATATTTTAATATATATTCAAGACAACTACATAATCAGAATGGAATAACAAACAAAACAACTTCAAATATTGTAATTTTATATAATTTATTTCACACATTATCACAAAAATTAAGAGCCAATGGAGACCAGTAGAGTGTAAAGACGTATATTAAATGTTCGGTGGTCAGACAAAATAATGTTAACATCCTGGAATATACGTAACAATTGCAAATCATCGTAGACGAAGAGGAATAGTTAGCAGAACCCGTCCATCCGATTACAAGACCCTTTTAAACCAACGCTGAGCCGCAAAAAGAAGTGTTGCAACAACAATAAAACTGGGGTAAACCTGGACAGTTGATTATAGATAAGATAAGTAAGGATGCAGTATGCTCCGATTTATTAATATATATATATATATATATATATATATATATATATATATATATATATATATATATTATATATTATTAATAATATTATGATAATTTATTATTAATTATATTTATTAACGTTCATTACACCATAGAAACAGTGGTCTACAGTGTTTCTACGACGTCTCATATGTTATGCTTACTATTTAAATAACAAACTGACAGACTTTTACACTGAAGTACTTCCGGTTTTTTGTCACATTAGTTCAGTAATAACATTATAGACCAATATCTGATTATTTTACATAAAAATTATGTGAAAACATTGTACATGCCTTTGAAATTTTAGGTTTTCCCTCGATTTCCCCCATCAGATCCTAACTTGACTCCAATGGGACCATCTCGGAGGTGCACTTTTTCCAATAAAACATGCATTAAAAAATAAAAAATTATAAATACATTTAAACATATAACCTCCTGCCTTTTTGAAGTCGGTTATAAATACTCTCTGACCACTGCTTACGTAAATAACCTTATATTAGCACCATTCACTGAAATGAAACTATAAGGATTACTAGCATGAAAAATATGTAAATTGGTGATTTCCCCGGTGAATTATCCTGTATGCTAATCCAGTGGAGTGAAAATGCGAGGTAGCAATTTAAGCAACTGTTGAAAAACCTAACCAAACAATTAAATTCATCTTCTCATATAAAGTAACACATTTTAGACTAAAAAAGTTCGAATACTGGACGAAAAATCCTCTTCAAACTCTCAAGGAACATTCAGATAGCTTAGAAATTGATGAGTAAACAGTTCCTAAATGTTTATATGCCATTGCTGAGATCCAAAAGAGGAAAAGTAGCTACCACACGAACTGACTGTAAATTCCGTTTCAAGCAATTTCAATTTCACAATATCAGTGCTTGCCAGGCATATAACGAAGCGTTATTATGAAGAAAACTATTCATACCGATAAAGTTTTGCTGCTCATATAATGGGGTAAGAAAGGTTTAGTGTATTAAGAGCTGCTAAAACCAGACGACAGTAAAATAACTCCAGCGTGCGTGTTGATTGATCTGAACTGCTTATAGGCTAAACTAGCTTGACATATTTCACAGCCACGCATTTTTGTTTACAATAATTTTATTTTTACAAAAGTTTGTGAAGATAATAAACTTGATAAGCTAGATAGAAATTATAGGAACCAGACCACAAAGGATCTTATGTTGATGGCATCTTCTAAAGAACTGGAATATTTAAGGCAAAAGAAAAATAAAAACTTGGAAACAAAATCTGGAACCTAGAACGCAAATTAAATAAGAAATGGCTAAAATTATTAACGAAATGGGAGAATCCAAATTTATGTAGCAGGTGGATGTTTAAATAACAAAATTACTAAAGCTGACCAAGTTGAATTTTTAAATTACCTGTACAAGTTATTCCGGATTAACAATTATTTTATGGTTATATTATTTTTGCGGGTACTATTTATAAGATGAGGATATGAAAACTAAGAATATGGGGCTCATCGCTTGCGAAAAAACGTAAAAAAGAGCCCTTGAACAATCTCCAGAAAAGGAATTCTAGGAGACAGTTGAAGAACTATTAGATTTAGAATTAGATTTCAAAGTATGAAAAAGGATTGAAAAAGGAGTCAACTTATTCTAATAGCTATCTAAATCGTTTATAAAATTTATATAATTTGTTTGTGTATCTTACTCAGATTACTTTTTTGTTTGTTTTATGCGATTTATTGCAATAAAATTTATTATACGATATATCATTTCAATTTTTCTGCTGTACTTATCCGATGATTTATATAAACCGAAAAAAAATAAATAAATTAGAAGGCTTCAAATCTTGCGCCATCAATTTATTTCATACATTCTTTTCTCTACATCTATATTTATATTATCCTAAAATTACATGATATTTCATTGAAACATCTATTTATTGTTGAACTGTTGAAATATCCGCGATATCAGAGAATTATATTTATAAAGTGTTCAAATATAACAAATATAAATTTTTAAGAATAGTGAGTGTATAGTGAGGTACAGTGACTGCTTAATTATTTACATTCAGGTCTAGCTGAAATCGTCATCAGTCAGAAATCAAGACAAATTAAAATTAGCGTCAGTCTGTGAGTCGCTGGTGCTCTATCTGGGGCTCCTAAGGAAATTCACTATGGAAACTATAGGAAAAGTTTTCCAAAAACGATGAAAGAACAAGTTTTATTAACAGTCTATCAATGTTAACTGAAAAAAAGACATATATATATGCAAAAAGACTGGCAGTAGCGCGAATAATGTTTATAACCAGCATGACAACTCTGGGCTCTTCTGGAGTTCTGAAGGGTACACCGTCGAATTACAAGGAAATGATGCTAGAAAAAAATACATATTGTAACTATTTTTCTCAATAAATGTCTGTTTAAAATGAAAAAATTACTGAAATACATGCAGCACCTACACGTAAAATAAATACAACATTCTGGTAGTTCGCAGTTAAGCATTTATTTTGATAAAATATTAGTTCAGTTAAATTTCACATAAAATATAATCATTTATTTCCGGATACATGACGCTCGCATAGCACAGCATAATTACTGTAATCTCTTAAAGCACATCCACCATTATTCTGAATAGCACTCGTAATTTTCTCCGGTACTTAGGCATGAAACCATGCGATCGATAAGCGTGTCCTGCCCAAACAAATTTCCTGACAATCGTACTATTTTATGATTATTATGTTCAGAGATTTCGTATGTTCGGACTTCCTGTACGTTTATTAATATTAAAATTGGCCTGTAGTTTATGGTTTTAATTAACTAAAAAGGCATCTCATGGGGAATTTATTTATTTATGAAATGTTTAAATATCATATGGTTTAATTATTAATAGTCATTAAAACATTCATGTACATCTAGTGAAAT
The DNA here is from genome assembly GCF_030347505.1 of Rhynchophorus ferrugineus. NCBI lineage: Eukaryota > Metazoa > Arthropoda > Insecta > Coleoptera > Curculionidae > Rhynchophorus > Rhynchophorus ferrugineus. Next base: position 24,190,926 of record NW_027472590.1, on the reverse strand, counting down.
AAAATACCTGGTGAGAAAAAACATTATTATTTATTCAACTATATGAATGTACAGGGCGTACACAAAATTATATAAGACCTGAATAATATAAAATAACAAGTCAATTGAAAAGCCCTCAGCGTACAATAGTAAAATACATTTTTTTGGCAAAATTAGTATTTTTATTCAATATAATTCCCTTCAAGGGTGATGCACTGATTATAACGACCCTCCAACTTTTCGATACCATTTTTGTAGTACGATTTGTTCTTTGCTTCAAAATAGGCTCCAGTTTCGGCCTCTTCATTCCACGAAATTCATTTGATGGTAATTCAAAACCATTTTGTGCTTCAAGAATAAAAGTGAATGCTTTCAAATACATTTTTTCAATTAAGCAAATTCGCAGAATTGACGAAAATTGGTTTTTCACAAATAACTATCTAACCTGTAGTAAACTAAAAGGTGTGAATAAATTGTGGAAATAAAATGTTAAAAAGAACCTAAATTCTCCGGTTTTTAATAGTCTAAGTATTATTAATATACTCCAAATTTTATCACAATATAAAAAACAAAAGAAAAAAAAGTTATTGAATTCCATTAACATGCAATTAATAATTTAATTTTAAAGAAATTAGAATTACTTTTATATTTGAATGATCTGTGGCTCTGTAAGAAGTTATGGAATATTTCTACGGAAAGGAGTAATACCCCACAAAGGTTTTATGGTATTTTAATATGTTAATTGCTGTTTTCAAATAATATACTATAACAAATATAGACAATACAATAGAATTTAAGCAAAACCTAAAAATTAAAGATGTACAATAACCATAATACCAAATCATAGAAAAAAAAACAATTCATGATATAAATGATCGCACAATAAGAACTAGAGCTTTTTTAAATAAAGTAAATGCTTTATTTATTATTGAACATAAATATTTTTAAACAAAAATCTAGAGATTAATCGAAATATTACCTATTATTGGCATAATAACGGTCAAAAGTATTTTACTATTTATCATTCACAATCTTAATCTTATACCCTATTATAGTACCAATCTTGAAAAATATCGTTCCAAAATGCTGCTATATTAATATATAATATATTGTTATTTACAAGAAAACTACCTAAGATACCATAAAGTTCTATGAATAAATCTATGTAAGCATAAATTGGGTACATTTTTGTCAAGGCCGCGGCTGCTAGGATGACAGAGCCAGAACGTTAAAAATCAGTCGAATGAAACTAGTAGAACCAAAAATAATAACTAAAAGTACACTACTGAAAGAGTCGATAGTAAATAGTAACAAAATCAGTCAGACCGAAAATAGCGACTGAAAACAGTCGACTGAAACAGTCACTGATAAAAAGTAGTAAAAACAGTCGAAATGTTAAAAACAACCTAAATTCTCCGGTTTTTAATAGTCCAAGTAAGGTTAAATCTCCAATCGAACATAGTTATGCAATATAATGGTTTGACACATATATCATTTAAACCTACTGACATCAAGCTTCAAATCTATACATGTTATATTTTGCGAAACTACCACCGCACTAGATTTATATGCTTTGAAATTATCAAGTTGGATACCTAAAAACGTGCATTTGCGGTACGTATTACTTTTCCTGTTTACTAAAAGAATTTTCAAAAGAACAAAGGTGTTAAAATTCATCGTTTGCTGATAGAAACTTACGGTGACTGTACCTTAACCTTAAAAATATCTGAGCACCTTTAATCGTTGGTACGAGGCGTGGTTTCGAAAATTCTAAAGTAGTGATTTCCATGTTAAACAAATAACATTCTTGCAGGTTAAAACTTTGAAAATGCGAAAATACAAGGGTTGTTAGATGAAGACTCAAACCCAAACTCAAAAGGAATTGGCAGAAGCATTAAATGTAGCATAAGAAATGATTAGAAAAATCCAACAGATAGGAAGATAGGTGCCACATCAATTGAATGACAGGCAAATCGAAAGTCGATAAATTAACCGTGAAATGCTGCTCAAATGTGTGTTTGGAAGTGAATTCCGCATCCAGTAGTGACGGGTGATGAAAAGTGGATTTAGTTTGAACACTCTAAATGTAAAAAATCATGGTTATTACCTGGAGATGTCAGCCGATCGATTTCAAGACCTAATCGTTTTGATCGTAAGAAAATGTTCTGTGTTTGGTGGGACCAGACTGGCGTGGTGTTTTGCGAACTATTGTAGCTTTATTTATAAGAAATAATTAATAGTCATCACTACCGATAAGAAATAACGATTTCGAATCATGCATAGATTGAACAACGTCCAGAATAGGGCGCAAGACACGGCAAACTGATTTTAAATCAATCAATATTCCTTACTATTTTGCAAACAATGGTCATTGCAATAAACAAATTATATAAAAAATATTAAAATATTGTTAAGTGTTAAAGTGTAGTCCTGAAGCAACAGAAATTCTAACAACCTATTTGCAACTTGAGAAATGTTTGTGATGTTTTTGGCAAAGAAACCGTTATCCTCCAAAAAGTCAGTGTTTGATTCATTGCGTTATCATATTTGAAGAAAGAGGTATGACAGTTAAATGAACATGTAATATTATGATTATGAGTGCGAGCTATCTATTACAGGAAACAATTTTCAGGTCTTGTTCCGTTTAAACCTTTTTAATGATCACGGATCCAAATCTGACTCATGGAGCTTTTATCTTAGAAAACACTTTTTCAATAACAAATGGTAATAAAAACAATTAATATCAACATCTTAGATACCACTAACTGGTACACGAAAGCCTATCCACCTTATCCCTCAGATAGCTAGAAGCGATAATTTTATTGGAGAATCAGATGATTTTCAATCCAGCTTTATTAAACTAATTTAGATCTCAAATAAAAAGCTGCAGAAAAATATTTCGTTTCATTCAATTTTTTAAAATAAACACTTATATATGTATTATTAAATAAATACAATATACTATTTTATTTATTAACATTGTCTAATGCACTCTTAAGATAATAATTAATGATATTTATTTCAAATACAGTTCAAAATATTGTAGCAGTAACTCTTTAGTAAATTTAAATTAAATTTAAAGTTTTTAAATTTAAGCTTGTGTTTTGCACTCAGCATTTGTACAAATCTATCATCCATATTTTATAAAAGAAAATCATCAAATGGTATCATAATGGTCTTGTAATTAATTCATATATATATATATATATATATATATATATATATATATATATATATTAAGGTTAAATCCCAATCGAATATAGTTACTTTTTTGAATTTCACCAGCACAATATCTCTTTCAAAGTACTGGATAAAATTTAACTCCAACAAAAGCGAAATATGGATTTATCTTCTTATGTTGGGTAGCCATTATTAGACAGAGAATATGTTTTTGATAACTTCGATTACCCCTGGGCTTCGATTGTTGATAGCCGTATTGTCGATTTAATAAGGTAAATCGAACAATGAGACGGATCAATATATACTTAGTAATACTCTGCTGCTGCGGAACTAGTCCTCTATCTATTGTTATCTATTGAAATATATAAGTACTAAATTGTATGTGATATGACGAGAGCTCATATAATAAAGGTTTTATTGAAAGAATCGGTTAATACATGCTCATAAAGTTATAACAAACTAAACAAATATTTCAACAGAACTAATTATTTTTTAATTAAAGAAAAAATAAGCTGCAAAGTTAGTCTGCCATAATTGGCGTTTAACATTGTTTTCTACTAAATTCCAAAGAACTGAGTTATCTGAAATATCTAGTTTTTTCTAAATCTAGTTAAAACTTGAATTACTCACGCGTCAGTGACTACATTACTAACTTCAAGGGAAAAATTATCATCGTCACTGTCTATATCATCTCCCCTATTACCATTCATCTGCCTAGCTTTATTCCATAAATCATTATCAGCTGAACTATATGCAATATTAGGATTCATTGTCACCAGTAAATTAATAGGATCCAAGAACTAATCGCTATCAATCATCGATCGCAATCCCTAGCTAGTTATACTTAAGGGACATCGAACATGTTCATCATATGAAATTTTAAAGCTGCCTCTCGTAGTGTCACCTGTTTCTAAGCTTAAGAAAAATTTTCAGGACTCTTTGATCACACAGATCAAAGTAGAATCTTGCCCTAGTATAGTTAGTTAGTTTTATATTCTGGTCCATTAGTTGAAGCTAATATATGCTATCATGCATGCTCTATATATTAATTAAAGAATATATATATATATATATATATATATATATATATATATATATAAATTAATTATAAGACCATTATAATACCATATGATGATTAGAATTTTAGCCACATAATCATAATATTTACTATTGCTAATAATCGTTATAGTTTCTTTTATAAAATATGGATGATAGAATCGTACAAATGCTGAGTGCAAAATAATAACTTAAATTTAAAAACTTTAAATTTAATTTAAATTTACTAAAGAGTTACTGCTACAATATTTTGAACTATATTTGAAATAAAGATCATTAATTATTATCTTCAGAGTGCATTAAACAATATTAATAAATAAAATAGTATATTATATTTATTTAATAATACATATACAAGTGTTTATATTTAAATAATTGAATGAAATTAGACTACATTACTAACTTCAATGGAAAAATCCTGATCGTCACTCTCTATATCATCTCCCTTATTACCATTCATCTGCCTAGCTTCATTCCATAAATCATTATCAGCTGAACTATATGCAATATTAGGATTCATTGTCACCAGTAAATTAATAGGATCCAAGAACTAATCGCTATCAATCATCGATCGCAATCCCTAGCTAGTTATACTTAAGGGACATCGAACATGTTCATCATATGAAATTTTAAAGCTGCCTCTCGTAGTGTCACCTGTTTCTAAGCTTAAGAGAAATTGTCAGGACTCTTTGATCACACAGATGATAGTAGAATCTTGCCCTAGCATAGTTAGTTAGTTTTATATTCTGGTCCATTAGTTGAAGCTAATATATGCTATCATGCATGCTCTATATATTAATTAAAGAATATATATATATATATATATATATATATATATATATATATATATATAAATTAATTACAAGACCATTATGATACCATATGATGATTAGAATTTTAGCCACATAATCATAATATTTACTATTCCTATTAATCGTTATTGTTTCATTTATAAAATATGGATGATAGAATCGTACAAATGCTGAGTGCAGAACACTAGCTTAAATTTAAAAACTTTAAATTTAATTTAAATTTACTAAAGAGTTACTGCTACAATATTTTGAACTATATTTGAAATAAAGATCATTAATTATTATCTTCAGAGTGCATTAAAAAATATTAATAAATAAAATGGTATATTGTATTTATTTAATAATACATATATAAGTGTTTTATTTTAAAAAATTGAATGAAATGAAATATTTTTCTGTAGCTTCTTACTTGAGATCTAAATTAGTTCAATAAAGCTGGATTGTAAATCATCTGATTCTCGAATAAAATGAGGGATAGGGTGGATAAGCTTTCGTGTACCAGTTAGTGATATCTAAGATGTGGCTATTAATTGTTTTTATTACCATTTGTTATTGAAAAACTGTTTTCTAAGATAAAAGCTTCATGAGTCAGATTTGGGTCTGTGATGGTTAAAAAGATTTAAAAGGAACAAAACTTGAAATTTGTTTCCTGTAATAGATAGCTCGCACTCATAATCATAATATTACATGTTCATTTAACTGTCATACGTCTTTCTTCAAACATGATAACGCAATGAATCAAACATTGACTTTTTGGAAGACACCGGTTTCTTCGCCAAAAACATCACAAACATTTCACAAATTGCAAAAGGGTTGTTAGAATTTCTGTTGCTTGAGGACTACACTTTAAAATTTAATAATATTTTTATATCTTTTATACACGTTGTTTATTGCCATGACTATTGATTGCAAAATAGTAAGGAATATTGATTGATTTAAAATCAGTTTGCCGTGTGTTCCGGCCTATTTTGGACGTTGTTCAATCAATGCATGATTCAAAATCGACATTTCTTATCGAAAGTGATCACTATTAATTGCTTCTTATAAATAAAGCTACAATAGTTCGCAAAACACCACGCCACTCTGGTCCCACCAAACACAGAGCATTTTCTTGCGATCGAAACTATTTGGTCTTGAAGTCGATCGGCTGACTTCTCCAGGGAGCATCCATGACCTTTTACATTTAGAGTTTTCAAACTAAATCCACTTTTCATCACCCGTCACTACTCGATGCAGGATTCACTTCCAAACATACCTTTGAGCAGCATTTCACGGATAATTTATCGATTTTCGATTTGCCTGTCATTCAATTGATGTGGCACCCATCTTCCTATGTGTTGGATTTTCCCAACTGCTCTTAATCTGTCGCTAATCATTTCTTGGGCCACATTTAATGCTTCTGCGATTTCTTTTTGAGTTTGGGTTTTCATTCAATAACCCTTGAATTTCTAGCATTTTCAAAGTTTTAACCTGCAAGTACGTTATTTGTTTAACATGGAAATCACTACTTTAGAATTTTCGAAACCACACCTCATACTCATGATTAAAGATGCTCAGATATTTTTAAGGTTAAGGTACAGTCATCGTAAGTTTCTACAAGTAAACGATGAATTTTAGCAGCTTTATTCTTTTGAATATTCTTTTAGTAAACAAGAAAAGTAATACGTACCGCAAATGCACGTTTTCAGGTACGAAACTTAAAAATTTCAAAGCATATAAATCTAGTGAGGTGGTAGTTTCGCAAAACATAACATGTATAGCTTTGAAGCTTGATGTCAGTAGGTTTATATGATATTAGGTAGGTTATCTGTGAAAAATCGGTAATGACTTTTTAAATAATATATAGTAAATAGCGTTCGGAACTATCGACTAAAAACAGTCGACACAGTCGGTAATCAAAAAACTAGCCACTGAAAATAGTAATCACTATTCTCAATTCTTATTCAATTCGTGTCAGACGAAGATGTACGAACCCTTTCCTGAATAAGTTGTGAGACAGGAAAAGACGGAGATAATTGCTTGGACCAATTAATTTTATATGTGCTTATATTTTACAACGGTAGTATAAGCGAGACCGAGATGCACACGTTCCTTCACATATTAACTTTAAAAAAGAAAAGGAAAAAAAAGTTATTGAATTCTATTAACATGCAATTAATAATTTAATTATAAAGAAAGTAGAATTACTTTTATATTTGAATGCTCTGATCTCTAAAAAATTATGGAATTTTTCTATGGTAGGGAATAATACCTCAAAAACATTTTATGGTATTTCAATATGTTAATTGCTATTTTTCAAATAATGTACTATAATAAATATAGACAATACAATAGAACTTAAACAAAACCTAAAAATTGAACATGTACAATAATCATAATACCAAATCATAGAAAAAAAAAACAATTCATGACATAAATGATCACACAATAAGATCTAGAGCTTTTTAAAATAAAGTAAATGCTTTATTTATTATGGAACAGAAATATTTTTTAACAAAAATCTAGAGATTAATCGAAATATTACCTATTATTGCCATAATAACAGTCAATATATTTTACTATTTATCATTAACAATTTGAATTTTTTTACCTTATTTCATTAACACTCTTGAAAAATATCATTCCAAAATGCTGCCACATTAGTATACAATATATTGTTATTTTCAAGCAAAATATCAAAAAAATCATAAAACTATATATATTACATATAAACCTATGTAAGCATAAATTGGGTACATTTTTGTCAAGGCTGCGGCTAGGAAGACATAGCCAGAATGTATATATATATATATATATATATATATTTATAAATATATATATATATATATATATATATATATATATATATATATATATATATATATAATATTCTTCGCCTGTATTGATAGTCCCAAAAAAAGACTAACGCGCGATTAACATGCTTTAAACCACAATATTAATCAATCAGAAGTGGTATCTCCAGGCCGATCATAAATAAATATCCGAAAGGAAAGCATTAAAACCGCATAGGTGAGGAGTAACGCATTCATTTAACAATTTATCCCCGCGAATATATTTTAAAGCTCAGCAAAATTTAATATGCTTTCGTTACCGAAAGTTTTCTTAGTATCATCTCCGCATATCCACCCCTGCCGCTATGCCGGTAAATATTCATAAGGTTTTAAAATTCCTGAATACCAATTTGTATAATGTGGATCAGGTCGAAACTTACATTTATACCTTGCGTCCGACTGTACCGCATTTGCATACATCTGATATCCGGTTAACGAATCGAAAGTACACTGGAGGACCATATTAATTATTTTTTATTCTTGAATTATTTCGGTCCCCTCCCTTCCTCCCTATTGTTAGACGGCGAATATATTAAATTACGTTTACTGGATTGTTTGGATTCAACTGGCATTTTATCTTTTAATTTATCTTTAATATATTTAAGTCTTTCTATCGGGAGCGGGATTACGGGAAGACTTATTTATTCAAGTATGATTAAATGGAAACGAGGATTTAATTTGGCATAATTTTGACGTTCCGTATTGTGGAAATTATTTAATTTGCCGTATATTAGTAACTATAAAATTAGGTTTTATTTATTATAGTGTATGAACCCGCAGAAAAAACCAAAACCTAAAAACAACGGCACTGTCATCAACGAATCCAATTCCGTCAAAAGACTAGTCACCCCAGTCTTTCTTTTCAACCATCCCGTGCCTCCAATACTTTTCTACAGACTATGATCGGCAAACCTCAAACCAAAAAGTCTCCTCTTCTACGGAATATCGATTACTCAATTAAAAAAGGTCCCACATTAGCAGCTCGCGAAACTGACAAACATTATTAAGACCATCGTGAGGCTGCAATATTTCCCGGCATCATGGAAACATGCACATATAGTGGTTATTCCCTCGAAAGGAGAAAAATTATCTCCATCTGACTATAGACCAGTAAGACTTCTGAGTGCCATCTCGAAGCTTGTCGATAGGGCAGTACTATACGCTTTCAACTCTTTCACTAAGGAAAACAACATCAATCCTGACAAACAATTCGGCTTTCGCGCTCACCATCCGTCCATCAAGGCCACCCATCTAGCTGCACACATCCATCACGCCCTTGGCCAACGGAAAAAGCTTGGAGGAGTGCTCCTGGAACTAACCAAAGCTTTCGACAACGTCTGGCAGGACAGGTAGACCGCAAAATGCTTGCGGTTAGGCCTCCCAGAAGGCCTACAGAAGTTTACAGAAGCAGCTCGATCATGCGGTCAAGTTAAGTCAAGTCAAGAAAACCCTGTTTATCATTTTCCCTAAGAAGCATTACGCACTCTACGTCTCGAAACTTAAGATCGACATCGCAACAGTTCCATGGCTTGATAACGTCACGTATTTATTTCTCTACTTTGACCAACCGTTCGGTTGGCATTCTCAAATCCAGAAAGCTATCCAGAAAAGTTCGGGGATAGCAAACCTGCTATCTTCTTTGATCTGCCCTTACAGCAGACTTCTCATCTCCATCAAATGCTTATTTTACAAGATGTCAATTTGGTCCGTACTCCTCTCGGATATAATGACTAGTTCAAGTTTGTTACATCCAACCAGGTGAAACAGCTTCAGGTTTTTCAAAATAAGCTGCTCACGAGAATCTTAAACGCTACACTTGATATCTCAATCCTTCCACAAATAAAAACTCAGTCCAGTAACAACAAGTCCTTCTAAAAACGCGCTTGTTCGCGAGCTGGTCGACATGCCGTGAGCTTAACACCTCGTCACTGCTAACCGCCTCCCTTCCAGGTTGAAACGACCTCATCCGTCTCTGCAATCATAATTTTTACCCCCACACGACAGAATACAGTCATGTGAAAACTCAAGTTCGCGAATCAATAGTTAATTTCACTATCTGTTTTCTTCACCGGGCCCTCTTGTCCAATAACGGCTGCCCGGTTAGCGGGTGCCATATCACTAAATTTAATGCGGTAGCAGTAGCGATCCACGGATGTCAACTATGAGGCGGTCTCGGTTTAGTATATTGGTCAACTCAGAAACAGTCTCCCATAACCCGCTCCAACTTGTCACTCCAGGGCAAGCCTCCACGACCAGGTATGCGTCATGCATTCCACCGCCTGGGTTTAGGCCAGAACAAAAAAAAAACTGTATTGTAGCGACCTTGAGCATGTCGAATTTTACATCGTGGAATAACGGTCTACAAAATACCCAGAAATATAATCCCAGATGTTGAACACGGGCGGGGTGCCAACTGGAACCCGACAACGAATAGCTGGCGGCAACCCCGAGACGTTTATCTGGGATATTATTGAAGGGTCGGTCATTCAGTGCTCAACCCTTGTTCGGTTAAGACCTGCCGCCATCGACTGCCCAAGCCTCGTCTTCAGGTAACTCCGCTGCCATCCGTTTTATTATTTGTATTTTCACATTTTTTTATATTGCCAATAAATAATGCTCACATTATGTAAACACCACTGTTTCATTTCGATTTACCTCCATTCACCGAGCCACATCATTTTTACCCTAAAGTATGAACGTTTTCTGATGTTGTAATGGAGCAAAGCCTGCTATAAGTTAGTCAGTTCACTTTTTTATTGAATTTTAATGGTGTGTATGATATTATAGAAGTTTGGAAAAAAATAATTTTGTATTTTCCTAATAGGTGGATTTAAAGTAACACATTTCTAGTAATACGTTTCAATATTACTGTGCAACGTGGATTGCGCAAAAATTGTACTGGATGGAGGCGATATCGATAGTGGTAGAATATATTGCTAAATTGCGAGAATAGACGTACAACCAGTACAAGCAGTACACGCCAGAACTTTATAGTCAATACATACATATTGTATAATATATTGCACCTTTCAGTGTCGTTTGCACACGGTCAATTATATCATAATATAATATATTATAAGCTACATGAATATTTTTGAAAAACTACTTTACGAGAATACTACGTGTTCATTTTAACCCGAATAAACTTATTTCTGCGAAATGAATGTATTTTAACAAATACTTAGCGCTTGAAATAATGGAATTATAAGTACAGGCTCGAACAAAATGCGCGCTACAAATCATATTTATATCTTATTTTGATATTGATGTTAAAATTATTCTAATGTGATTCAAAATCCCATCATGGTTAAATGTCAAAAAGCCAATATCACCAGGTTAGAATTACATACTGATACAAAATTCATTGAATAATATGATTATATCACATTTTATAGCCCGTTGGGTGTTTTATGGCAGATAAAAATATACAGAGGATATATGAACCCAAATATTGTTAATGAAGTGAAATAAAGGAAAATAAACTAAGCAGAAACAAACTAGCGGACTCTAAGATTTCGTAGGAGAACTTAATTTGTTAAAGGATGTCTAAACATAAACAAATTTTGTATAGTACCTGATGAAGTATTGAAGTTTCAAGTGATTATAATTGTATAAGCCTATAATTACAATGTACTTCAAAATTAAAATGAGTGCATTTTAATTACCCAAATATTACAGGGAAACTTGGTAAAATACCGGATATTATTTAAAGCTTTTTTTGTATTACAGTTAATATCGGCTATATAAAGTGAACATTTTTGTAGTACTATCAAGTAGATTTACATCTGTATCTTCAAATTATCATCATAATATTTTTCAGTGAGTTTGTCATATTTCAGTGGTATTTTATTTCAATACAACCATTCTCACAGTTCTGTTATTCTTGGGAACTATTAAGAGTTATTATCTGTACTTATTAATATTTTTGCCTAGTAGTATACTGATAGTATTTTTACTTAATGTTCTTAAATATTCAGAGAAGCTTTAGCGACAATTTAACTACCATATTGGAGTGAATAATGATGTCAATAACTGTTTGGTTGTATTGCAACAAATTATTCTGCATGAGCTTCTTGAATCTGACACAAACAGCAAATGAAATTGAGACAATCATTCAAAAAAGATCCGGATTGATCCATTAAACAGACACATTTATCGGAAATACTACAGCCGTTGAAAATTTTTATGGTGTAAAGCTGGTTTTAAGAAAGATGTGTGAAAGTGTGTATTATTCAGTTCAGCTCAGAAAAGTGGACTGAGATATTTCCCATGAGGGCTTATATGAAGGGGGCATAAAGGGATTATGATATGCGTCCTGTTAAAAAGGAGTAAATACTTACAAGGAAAAACAACAAGAAAACGAAATAAGAAAAATGGACACTACTTTCTGTAATCAGTAATATCTGTTTCTGTTAGCAGAACATTACGGATATATAAAAATAAGCTAGAGATACATATAAACTAACAGAACAAGCTAACGAATTGATGAACGATGACGCAAAAGAAATGTGAATGTACGAAGTAAGGAAGAAAGTCAAAAACAGGAGGCATTGAGTAGACCGTGTCAACAAATAACATAAAAACCGAACAGAGACCGAACCATTCCAAAAAGAGGCTTCCTTAAGGGATCATTAACGGGGAAAAATTTGGAAAAAAAAACATCCAAAGAAACCGATTCATAATAATTATAGCCGATACCTATTCAACAAGCACCCTAAATTTACTTAAAGAGCCTTTATTATCGCCAATCGATAAATAACGGCGAAAGAATGCCAATGGGATTTTTTTCCGTATTTCGTGCTTGAAAAATTTCGGATAAAATTTACGGTATTACTGACTAAACTTGTTTATGGGTATTCGACGGTAATCCCTTAAATTAAACATCGGTATTGGAAACAGGATTATAAACACGGATTTATCGGGAACCATTTGAATATAGCTCTTTCCAATAAATTAACGTTTTAGGTACTTAAAAGGATTGCTAGTGATGCGATCCAAGTTAAATCCAACTAGGGAGGTTTTTTTTTCGAAATTACGTCTCGATGTGTACCAGTTATGAAATTAAAAGTGATAACGTCAATTGAAAAGTTCTCTTGTATAAATTTTCTTTATTGTCGATATTCTAGAATGTTAGTTACTCTATTTTTTTCAATGAAAGAGCTTCACTGTGTGAGCGCAGCCCCCTTCGTTTTATGTGAATGTTAACTAGTATTGAAATAACATATTTCTCTCAAATACTATTTTTCAATTTCCCCCTACAATATAAACATGTTTTAACCATATTTTTAATTATATCCTTTGTTAAATAAACCAGCTTGATGCTCCTTCCGACGGTATAGATTAACAAAACTTGGTTACAACTTTATACATGGGAATTCCCATTGTATGTCTATTGTAAATGCTATAACAGTAATAACAATAATGATATTTATATAAAGAGCATATTATATTAAACATAAAAGCAAAATAATGTTATAAAAATAAATTATTAATAGAGAACGTATCTTAACAAATACTTAGCGCTTGAAATAATGGAATTTATGTACAGGCTAGAACAAAATGCGCGCTACAAGTCATATTTATACCTTATTTTCATATTGATGTTAAGATTATTCTAATGTGTTTCAAAATCCCATCATGATTAAATGGCAAAAACCAATATCAAATATCTTGTTTCTTGCACATCAAAGAGTTCGATGAACTATCCTTCATCAGGATAGAGTTACATACTGATACAAAATTCATTGAATAATATGATTTTATCACATTTTATAGCCCGTTGTGTGTTTTATGGCAGATAGAAATATACAGACGATATATGAACCCAAATATTGTTAATGTAGTTAAATTAAATAAAATAAACTAAGCAGAAACCAACTACGGGCCTCTATGATTTCGTAGGGGAACTTAATAGGTTAAAGATGTCTAAACATAAACAAATTTTGTATAGTACCTAATAAAGTATTGAAGTTTCAAGTAATTATAATTGTATAATATATTTAATTATCCAAATATTACAGGGAAACTTGGTAACATACCGGATATTATTTAAAGCTTTTTTTGTATTACAGTTGTACTATTTTTCAATTTCCCCCTACAATATAAACATGTTTTAATCATATTTTTAATTTCCTCCTTTGATAATTAAACCAGCTTGATGCTCCTTCCGATGGTTTAGATTAACAAAACTTGGTTACAACTTTATACATGGGAATTCCCATTGTATGTCTATTGTAAATGCTATAACAGTAATAACAATAATGACATTTATATAAACATATGTAAACAAAAGAGCATATTATAGTAAACATAAAAGCAAAATGACGTGATAAAAATAAATTATTACCTAAAATTTTGACTGTTTCTTACCAGGGCACATTAACCGAATTTTCCATGATCGGAAAAGTAAACCATTCCGATCCTCCTTTTCAACTGTTTGTTCTTTTCCTGCATAATTAAATGCGTCCCGCTAATGGTTTTAGCTTAAGGATGAAAAGCCCGTTCCGACGTGCCCACTGTTTTATTTAAGCCACTAGGTCCGCTGAGCTTTTACCAATCTGCTTAACCGTCAGTTTAAAAATGTAACAGAAGCGGAAATTAACCTTGCCCTCATTATAAAATATTCATTTATTTTCACTAGCGATATTTGACTACATATAAAATGTATTTATCATTTCTGCATCATAAAAATGTTGTAGTTTATCTTTTTGAATTATTATTTCTTATAACATTCTAGAAAACTAACACTAATAATGTTTATTTTTATTCGAATTTTCTATCTTTTGAAATTATGCTAATTCTACTATAGACTACACTATTTTTTATGTGCATTAAGTTTTACTTATTACTTCACTGAATTATATCAAATGGTTTTACTCTATTTAATCTTCTAACTAAGCCATCATGATCTAAGAGCTGCAGAATGACAAAACTAATGTGCTGATGAAGACTCTGTTCATGTCTTTGGGCATACAATCTTTGATAACATATCAACAATTTCTACTTTCACTTTCTTATGCAGATTGTTGTTACGAATGTATGATGGAGCTTCAACAATACCTAGCAACACATTGTCTAGAACACCACAAGTCCATACTGGTTTCAAGATTTGCTGGCAAAGAAAAAGCTTTTTATATACTGATAGGGCTAGATTTATACCCATTAACCAGTATATTTTTGTGCACTTCACATTTTTGTTAACATACCTCCTGAGACTTCCTCCTCATTGACGTTAAATCAATGGCCATGCCAAGATATTTGGTTGAAATGGATATGCACTAATTGATTTTTATTCATTTTATATGCGAAAATGGCATGTCCGTCATTGTATTTCGGCAATAACTCATTGTAAGTTTTCGGTTGATTCAGTGTTATTATCTACAACGGCTAAGATTGCATTGCCATCTGAAAATATAGCAACAACACTTTCGCTGGATGTAGATAAGTCCCGAGTGCACAGCTGATAAAGGACTGGTACCAAACACTTCCATGTCGCACACCTGATTGTATTTTCCTTAACCCTTGAGTGAACGGGTATTTCAAATTCCCGCAAAAGGACGGGTTGGGTCTGATAAGTCTATAGAAGAAGACTATTTTAAGAATTATCGTATAATTCTTAAATAGTTAACAACATATATCTGTAGAAATATTAAAAATAAACTATATGAAATGGTAACCTACACTCCTAAATCAAAAACAAGTCACGAGATTCGGCCGCATATGAGCTTGCTGCACAAACAGAAATGATCCTCAGCCCTCTGTGTCCTCAACTTAATGATTTTGATACTAATACTAATAAAATATTATATTGTAGTTAATTAGTAATCAGTGTGAGAAGTTAGTGTGAGAAGTTAGTGTGAGAAGTATAATGGAATGTATCTACAAGGAAGTTCTTATAAAATGTAGTATATTTGTAGTATTGTAAATACAAATATGTGGCTGTTTAGTAAATGGTTTATGTCCATTGTTTTATTACTTTGAATTTATAATTAAAAATTTAATATAATGCTTTTTACCTCTTATAAATCTTACTATTTTCTTTTAAATGCCTTTTCTACTACATACGCATATATATATATATATATATATATATATATATATATATATGTATATATATATATATATATATATATGTATATATATATATATATATATATGTATATATATATATATATATATATATATATATATATATATATATATATATATAATAATATTTATAATTATATTTATATGTATATAAGGGTTATTATAAAACTTGTACAAGATATTTGTGAAAACTTCTTAAAGACAAATTAATACTATGCAGGAGTTACCCACAACGTTACAGGTAAGATTGAGGATATTCAAATATATCTAATACGTGGGACGCGCGCGCCGGCGCAGTATATTCAAACTACTGGACCACGATGATTTTTAATGAATCCTATTGTGATCTAGTTTGAAGGTACTGCAGCGCATAGGACCGTATGCGCCTTTTTTCGGAAATTCCTATTCTCACTCAAGAGTTAAGTCAGAGAAGGCATATTGAAACATGAAAAAAAGAATGTGCTCTTTCCCCAAACCATTTTTGGAACTATATCAAAATAAAAAATAATTTTCCGTGCACCCGAATATAGCAAATCTCACAAAAATTAATTTTCTCCTACTGACAAATCCAGAAAATTAATTCAATTAATATTATTCTTATCGTATCTCAAAATAAAACGACTTAAATCATCATTTCGGAAACTTACTCCTCACCTTCGCGAAGTACCAAAGTTTTCCGCATCTGTAAGCATCTTCGAGGATTAAATTTAAGTCGATTTACGAATTTTCCATAATCCGTTAATCTGCCGACAAGAAACATTGCATTCTCGTTATAAAAATTTTTTGATCTCCTAAACGTTTATTTTTTCGAGGAATTTGTTTAAAATTATAACAGATGTGTTGGAATTTATTGGTTTATTTTAGGTGTTAATACGTTTTCGTTTCTTGTTTAACCGACTTACAATACCAACCGAGCCTAAACAATACAGAAATAATATAATTTTGTGACATATGCAAAAAATTAAATTACCAACAAAACATATCTAAATTAATAAAACTTTTTGGGTTCGGTACCGACCGAATAATATTGTAAATAGATAAATGGGTTTAGGTAGGTATTAAGCTAAATTGTATGTATATAGTAGAATTTCGTGTAGTAGATAGGTTAAATAAGGTTTTTGTTTATTTCTATTTAGTTATTATAACGATTATTATGTAGATATTTTATATTTAAATGTTTTTTTGAACCGGCTTGGTGGCGCAGTGGTAAAGGCGATGGGAAAGTTCTCGTACTGTTGCGATAGCTGCGGGTTCGAATCCTGCTTGGGGCATGGACGTAAATTTATGTTTGTGATTGTTTAAAAATTTGTGAATGTTCTAGGCAAGAGTGTAAAATCCGACAAGGAAAATGATCCCAGTCACGCCAGTAGCCGGGCTGCATAAGACCGGATGTCTTCTGGGATGACATCTAAAGTTGGTCACTCGCCAGTCGGTAGGTTTAATGCTGAATACCCTGGTTCGGAGCTCATGCTAAACTCTAGGCCCAGTCCAAATAAACCCATAGTTGGTAAAAGGAGACTTTAAAATATATATAAAAAAATTAATTTAATTATTCTTTAGTTTTTAGTGAGTTCCCTATTTATAATTTGAAGCCGGTTCAATTTTTTTGATAAAAATATGTTTATATTTAATATTATTACATCAATCATAATTAACAATTATTTTCATTGTATGGTAAAATCCTTTGCCACTAATTTTTAATATTATTATTTGATGAATATATGTTACATGTATTTATTAGTTGTAATATTCGGCTGATATTTTATGCATATACTTACGGAAGCAGAGGTGTATTCATCTGAAATTAATCCTAATAATATACAGAAAAATAAAAAATAATGGCCTTTCCGATCATATCTAACATAATGTTACTGTTGGCTTATGTATAATAAACCAAATTTTTTAAATTCGAATTGGGTTCTTTAAAATTTATATAACGAATCTGAAAAGTTATTTTCGAAAATTGTTTTTAAAAAATTGACCAAGTAAATTCGTGTTTTGTGGAAAACTGAGTAGTATTAATAAATTAACTTAATTTTAGAGCTGAACTGTTTAACTCTTATAGTTTTATAGGCTTTAACATTACTTTATATTCGAACTTGTCTGATTGAACCAGTTGACCCCTGTGGATCGCTACTGCTACTGCACTAAATTTGGGAATATGGCACCCGCTGATCGGGCAGCCGTTATTGGGCACGAGGACCCGGCGATTCTATTGATTCGCGAACTTGAGTTGACACACAAATGGATACTGTCGTAAAATTTTTAATTGCAGCGATGGTTAAAGTCATTTCAGCCTGGAAAAAGGGGGGGTTAGCGGTGACGCGGTGCTAAGCTCCCAGAATGTCGACTAGTTCGCTAACAAGCACGTTTTCAGGAGAACTTGATCTGAATTGTTGTTTGTGGAATGATCGAGATATGAAGTGCTTGATTTCTGGAGTGTCAGTTTCCCTATGAATTTTGTTATTTTTGATAAACCATGGAGCACTTAAGAGGTTATTTTGGAATACTTGAAGCAGTTTCACCTATTTGGGTACAACAAACTTGAAGTAGACATTAGATCCGTAGAGGAGTACGGACCGAATTAACATCTTGTAAAATAAGCATTTGCTGGAGATGGGAAGTCTGCTAGAAGGGCAGATCCGAGAAGAAGGGCAGACCAGAGAAGACTTGTTAGATTCGAAGTGTTATAAAAGCTTAAACAATTTTGTTTAAATCTTAGGAGACCATCTGATGAGAGCTTCATTCCCTTACCTTTCACATAAAATTATATTAGTTGTATTTTCACATTTGAGTGCTGGCCGATTTTACAATGGTGCTGCACGTTGATAGACGATTTGTATCTAACATTGGACTAAAATGGACACCGCTTGATTGTGCGAGCTGATAGGTAGTGTGGAAAAAATATTAAAGGCAACAAAATACGTCAATAAAATGTACATATGTTATATAATACGGCACAGACTATCTGCTTTTTCTTCACTGCGTGAATGGTGAACGAGTGGGACGCGTTGTTCTGTTTTTACCTTCAGTGTCGCTTGGTATTACCATTCAACCTCTCCCTTACGCTAAATAAAATAATATTTTCAAGTAATTTAATAGTTTTCATATTCCAAACCCTTTCACAAATTATAACCTATATAGATAATAGAATATATGTGCCGCTACTACGATGTGTTATCATATTTAACATCAATTAACATCAAATTTGTTTTGTTTGTTTAATTTTGATTAATATTTTTAAAACCTCAGTTAAATGTTTTTATTTATGTTATCTAAAGTTTTATTTTAAGTTATATAGTGAACTATATCAATTCAATAGATACAACATTTATTGATAGTAGGTCGATTTGATTTTGAATTAGGCACTTCAGCTTTCAATTCCACTAATTAACTTGAAACATTAACAATCATAATTGAAGTGTGATGAATTGTTTTTCACCAGGGAACAACATGATTAGCTAAATTTACGTACTCTCTACTGGCCATGTAACATCATGCTCCATAGTAGAATTATTTGTACACTTTAAGGCAGTTATATTGAATATAAAAAAGCAACTTCTTAACAGCTCTCTGATGATCGGCGTGGTTTTTAGGCAGAATCATTACTTATATTGATATTTAGTTTTGTTAATTGAGCTTACACTGTTAGTATGATTTCTAATAAGTTCGTAGTATTACGACCAAAATATTGACAACAGATGCGTTACCAGCAATTTCAAATACCTACGCTGGATAGTCTCCAACATATGTAGTGTTTAGTTGGGCAGAGAAACAAACAAGTTTTGTTTTCCATAGCGAACGTATTTGTATAATGACACATGTGCAAATCAGAAAAATTCCTCATTGATGAAAATAAAAACATTGCATTTTTATCGAAATTTAAGTAGTGTAAAGCAAGTGAAGAGATAGGAAAACTATTCAATAATAACACAAAATGTATAGAGAAAAGAAACCATCATCGAATGTCAACATGATGCTCATTTCGCAGCGAACAAAAAGCATCCTATCGAAGGAAAATTTATGCAAGATATTTAACAAAGGAAAGGAAAAGGAACCACAAAAGAATAAACACCTTTATTTTCATATACTTTTTGTCATATGCAATCTTATATCTATCTCTATCTTGTAATAATAACATTGTAACAAATTGTTGTAATCAAATCAGTCAAGGCTATTAAATATAATCACTACATAGTATAAAACAAAGTCGCCTTTTCTGTCCCTATATCCCTATGTGCGCTTAAATCTTTAAAACTACGCAACGGATTTTGATGCGGTTTTTTTCAATAGATAGAGTGATTCAAGAGGAAGGTTTATATGTATAATACATGCATAATATACTAAGGCAACATTGCTAATTTTAGAGGTTTCTAACGTGATGTCGTAAATTAACCTATTTTTTTAGGCTTATTTAGCAATTAGCAAAAACGCTGCCTAACCCTACGAGTTAGATCAAATTAATGTACTACAGTATTGTACACCATAAAAAGGTCTACAAAAAAGTCCGCGATGGTATATGTTTATCTTTTAGGGATAACCCACATTAACCATTTTTATTGTTTACTTTTTACGTGAGAAAATGGCTTATTTACGAAGCTATTTTAAGCAATACGGCATTAATCCTTATCGAATTAAGTACCTTAAATACAGTGTGCAATTAATATAGATCAATATGGTTCCTTACAGCATGTAAATTAAACAAATATTTTCGGAGATATTACAAATTTAAAATTTGCGTTTAAAAATGTGTAATGTAATAAAAATTGTATGAATTTAGATATTCCAAAGATAGCAGGAAATCTTCATAGTAAGTATAGGGGAAGAGGAATTGTTTTACTCCAAATTTAATGCGTGCAGGCCAAGGGCAGTAATGAATGAACCAAAAATACTGGATCGATTTTAATCATGTTTTCATTGAGTGACATAGGCATATATATTTTATGCCCGTGCAAAGTCGGAGCGGGCCGCTATGTTTTTATATACAACCTTCATATTTTTTCTGTAGTGTATTTAATTTAGTATCAGCATTGCACCCGTGCGAAGCCGGTGCGGGTCGCTAGTGAATATATATAATGATATATAATGAAGTTACTTGAAATGGTGTCATTTATCGATAATAATAAAATGTAACAAATATTCTATATCAAATGATTCTTCTTGAAAGTTCACACAATTTTTTAATTCGCAGCCTTTACCAATCCCTATTTATAGAACTATCTGATTTAATTATACCATAATCTCTATTTTACATAGTACGGTTCGATTACATTTTGATAAAATGCGGATTTCAACTCGATAGGACGATGTATATTTTGAGGCTATGTTTTAGTATCTTCATCAGAAATGAGGAATGCTCAGATAAGCCTGGAGTCATATGTTGGAACAAATATTTCTCAGAAGGACTAAGGTCTAGGCAATATGATGGGTGGGTGGGATACTGTCCATCTTAGTTTTCTACAAGAAGTTTTTATCGACTTTGTAAAATGTGATCGAGCGTTGTTTTGCTGAAGAATAACATAATTGTATCTGACGTATAGCGGCCGTTTTTCACACAGCACTCATCTCAAATGCATCAATATTAGTTGATAGCGATACCTATTGATGCTCTCATTAGGTACTAGCAGGCCATAGAATACCATCCACACACCACGTTTGTCTCAACAAATACGGAGCATTACTTTTGTGCTGTTGTTATTCGGATTTGCCATTGATACTTATATTGATGCATTATTGGTAAAAACAAGATTCCAAAAGCATTTCCGATTGAAGTAGCATTTCGGATATGACCAATCGCTTTTCAATATCTTTGACCTCAATTCATATGGCACAAATTGTCCAAGCTTTTAAATCATTTCCACGTTCCTCAAGGAAATGATCTCTTGTATTATTTCCAATAATTCTGCATATTCTTCTAGCGTTTTACATGGATCATCGGTCATCATCGCATAATCGCTTCAATATTTCTTTGGCTGTTCCGAACGCTCTTTGTCTTCAGTGTCAAAATCAGCACTTTTAAAACGTGGAAACCACTAATCAGTTGAAATGGAGCATGATTTCCATAAGCTTTACACGGCATTGCATGACCTTCAGCCCCCTTATTCTTCAAATTTAAAATTGTAAAACTTCACGCAAATGCGATTTACTCGATGCATATTGAGACTAATAATTCGACTATTCCATTAAATAATACATAGTGAAAAGTGTACATATTGAACTTTGAAACCATCAGTGATGCTTTAATGAACTTGGTTACAAATGTGCCCGATATAGGAATACAATAATATTATCTATTGTAATTTTTTTAAAGTTAATGTATACGCCTAATACATTAAGATATAACAAACAATTATTACAGATGATTACAATTGTAGTAAAGGAACTAATTATAACTGCTACAGAAATAATAATAAAAAGGCATTTAACATAACAGGTCAATTGAAAAGTCTCCGACCTACCATAGTAAAACACATTTTTTTGGTAAAATTACTTCTTTTTATTCAACATAATTCCCTTGAAGGGTGATACACTTATTATAGCGACCCTCCAACTTTTCGATAACATTATTGTTGTATGATTTGTCCATTCGATGAAAATTTCTTTCCAGCGAGCATTCTTTTGAGATATGAAAACAGAAAATAGTCGCTTGGGGCCAGACCTGGAGAATAGAGTGGATGAGGAAGCAATTCAAAGCCCAGTTCATGGATTTTTGCCATCGTTTTCACTGACTTGCAACACTGTGCATTGTCTTAGTGAAGTAGCACTTTCTTTTGCTTCAAATGCGGCCGTTTTACAGCAATTTCCTTCAAAGTCCATCAAACAGGCCAATAATGCTATATAAAAGTCGCTGTTGATTGTCCTTCCTTTTCCAAGGTAGTCAATGAAAATTATTCCATGCGTATCCCAAAATACAGACGCCATAACCTTGCCAGCCGACTGTTTGCATTTTCCCACGCTTTGGAGCGGGTTCATCGCGTGCAGTCTACTGGGATGACTGTGGATTGGACTTCAGAGTGAAATGATGGAGCCATGTTTCAACCATTGTCACATATCGACGCAAAAACTCGGGGTTATTACTTGATAATCGTCAGACACTGCTTCGAATCATCAACTCGTCGTTGTTTTTGTTTAAAAGTGAATTCGCGCGGCACCCACTTTGCACACAGCTTTCTCATACCCAAATATTCGTGAATGATATGATATACATGTTCAGTTGGTATCTTTAGAGTGCCTGCTATCTCATTCAATTTGAATTTACGTTTCGTCATTACCAACCACTTTTTGGCGTCCACAGCGTTCACCGTCTTCGGTGTTCATTTCACCATCTCTAAACTTAGAAATACCAATCCTTGATCGTTGATTCTCCCGGGGTAGTGTCCGGAAACTCGGCATCAAGCCAAGTTTTTGTTTCAACTGTATCTTTCTCTTCAAAAAGCAATATTTTTTCAATACGCGAAATTCCTTTTTATCCATTTTTTTTCACAATAACCAAAATTTGTTTAACTCAAAATGATATAATTCACAAAACTGATGATCCGACAGCTGTCAAATTTGTACACGCATCTTTTGAGGGTTGGGGCTAACTAAAAAACATATGGATTTCATTCTAGCAGCACCATTTATATATCAGGTCGGGGACTGTTCAATTGACCTGTTACATTTTCTTTCTGGAAAGAAATAATTTTACATTTTTCATAGAATTTCACATATTTATAACTTAATATCGTAATATATTTGAGAATTGTTTCTTGTTTTTGCATAACCGATTTGTCCTATATTCTGAAATATATATTCGATGTCATATTGTGAAATATTTGTGGAGACATAGTTATAACTTTACTATCGTAATTTCCCATAATAGTGTCCATAAAAATCGACGAGGAAGGAGTCCTAATAGACAGGTGTTGTGAAACCGTATGTCTTCTGGCCTAATCTGTAAGTTAATCACTTGAAGTCAGTATTCGTAATACCGAGAACTGTATTTCGAACCCCACGTTAAGCAGTAAGTTCTGTCCCGGTTAACAATACTTAGTAAAAAGGTAACTCTATAATATAGCAAAAAAAAACTTTACATAGTTTTCATAAACTTCTTTTATTGGACTGTGCAATTTTAGACTATTAATTAATATACAAATGATAAACGGTATCTTCCTGTTGAAACTTCTGATGAAATTCCCGACAGTTTCAAAAATGCCTCGTCGGTGTCCGTGTTACGAATGAAAATACGGAGACGAATGGGCCCCTTTCTGTCCGTTTTGATGCGTCGGTGGAAAAGAGCGCGCCAAACTTTGCGGCTGCTTAAATGACTTCAATAGTTCAACTTTACTCTGTGTAGCGCGTTTTGTGCTTGGCCACTTTTGTTTATCTTTAGTTTTAAAAGGAAGCGAATGGCTTGCTCGGAGCTGAACCAGCACGATTGTTGTTTATTCTTCGCAAAGGGAATGGTGAAATTACACACCACACGAAATGGTCATTTGAATATACTCTAGTTCAATGTTTTTCTAGTAGTTTTATTTCAACGAAACACAACGAAAAACAGTGATAATAATTACTCACATATCTTGGGATAACCATATATGAAACCATATCTGTACGGTACCCTACCATATTATCTGATTCAGGCGAAAATGATTACCTTTTTTAAACATACGTTACAATTCTGTCGTATATTTAAGTTATATTATCTATACTATAGAGAAATAGAGATTTAACTTCATATAAAATTTTGGCGAAGTGTTTCGCGACGTCCAACATGTAGATGCGCTATCTTTAACATATTACTTGTTTTATTCGCTGTAACTATGTAAGATCCGCGACGGGATCTGATTGGTTCATTTCTTTCTACAGTGTGTTTATTTTGTACGTCATTTTCGATCTGCTCTGTATAGAAAACAGTGTGGTTAGATTTTCATAACGTATATATTATTAAATAATTATTATATAAAATGATCATTATTTATTTTATTAGTTATTAGTATTAGTTAAACATTCTCGTTCTAGAAAGTGTTGTGTGCCCGGATGCACAGATAGTGATGAAATGCATCATCGTTTTCCGTTAAAAAAAGTACCTGGCGACCTTTAAGAAATGAGTAGAAAACATTATAAATCATAAACTGGTTGAGTTAAACATGAAACAGACTTATGATTTTTGTGATACATTTAAACTTTGCTTTAAGTACTTATGAACAATTTAGTGATGGCGAAAATAATACCACGAGCCCAGAATATGTACAAATGGAAGTGGATGAAAAACAAAATAATATAGAAGGTAAATTGAAGAAGTCAGTCACATTTCATCACTGTCTTACTTTATTTGTAGTGCCTATTTCCATCATCCCAGGCCCACTATCAAGGTGTTCAAAGCAAGTATGATCGACATTTGAACAAGCTCCACTCTCATTCTTACCGTTAATTATTGGACTCCAGTCCAGATGTTCCTATAAGCACAAATAAAGTTTTACGTTGTACCGTGGCATACAATTTTGAATAAATCAGTAGACCCTCAAATTAAGACTGATTCTATAGAAGCAAGACAATATATAGTGACTCAGACTCCAACAAAATTGTTTTATTATACTGTCAGTAGGTCTTTGAACTATGTCTTGTTTTATTCAGTGATTTTACCATGTCGATAATTCATTGTCAAACATTTTGTTATATTTTTATCAAATGTTAAAAAAAAGTAATTTTAAAACCCTTCAATTGTACATTCCATAAAGATCTTTTGGATAAAATATTAAATGTACTAACAAGGTGTGCTTATATACTTTTGAGTATAACAGGTGAACAGAATATTAAAAAGGAAAGACTCAAAGCTTGCTTTCAGTATAAGAAAACAAAAATACAGAACTCTGATAGATCCTATTAAATTGGTGGCACTAAACAAATACAAAAAGAGAAGAGACGGAAGAGATAATTTTCATTTGCAATACACAAAAGTTTTTTTCTTACGCTTTTATATATATGTATATAATATTTATATTTTATAGATGTATTTATTTTTATATTATATTTATATTTTTTAGATAAATTTACATTATGTATTTGTATTTATTGTTATAGATTATATTTATATTTATTTATTTTTAAATATTATATCTATATTTAATTAAATTTTAAGTAATAAATTTGTTTCAGAAAAAAAACATTTTTAATTAAATTTTATTGGTCAATTAAACATGACGTCATGGCTGTCACGAGTTAAAAGTTACTAATGAGCCAATCAAATGTCTTCACAGTAAAATATTTTTTTTACAGATGCCTATAATGGAGACTTAAATTGACCAATCAAATTATTTGAATAACCCATTGTGGCGCCCTCTGGATGTTGGGTTAAGCAAAACTTTGCGCCGGAGTCCCCTATTGAGTTGCATCTCTATTACTCTATGACTATAGTTAGAAATAACACGTATGCATTATGTAGGTTCATGTGGTTTAGCTCACTTAAAATGTGATTTTCTGCTGGTTGTACAACAGCTGTATTATTATGTATAGTACCAGCTACCTTACTTCATATTTAATGTAAAAGCTGTAATATTGGTAAAGCCAACTGATTTCAAAGTCATTTTGCAGTTATTAGTTGATTACTGATATGTATTGGAAAAATTTTGTTTTAACATCGTTGGATTTCTAGTTGCTTGATGTGTAGAGCAACCCACTAATTGGGACCTCATAAGTCTATAAAGGCTTTATCATTAAGTGAAAAAATAATATATTTGATCTTAGGTCTATTGGAGGTATAGTCCAGGGAATGAAGTTCTTTGATTTTTCATTTATCGGGTTTTTTTACCGAGACATTGCTTATTCTGCTTTAGGGCAAGTAATATAATTAGGTGTTTGCCATTTCAAGTAGCTCAAAATAGACATAGACAAATTTCTACTTATTATGCTCTATTTTCGAGTCTCTAGTCTATTTGGGGATATCGCTGACTGCCATTTATAGCTTTTCTATATCTATAGGACTGTTTTCAAATGCACGATGAAATAGTGAATACACTTTAAAACTATTTAGTCAAGTCTGTGATAACAGGAGTATAGAAAGTGCAAACAAATGTTATCACAGATGTTAAAGAAAGGACATAATGCCAGAAACATCTGCGGTCTCAGTAGTAATGAAGGTTGACAAACACGAGACATTTAATTCTGGAGTTATACTCTAGGTCATTCAGTGATCTGACCACCACTCAGCACACACGTCACCATCGCCTACTCAAGTATCATTCAGTTTGCACTGCCGTTTCATTTTTAAGAAAGTAAAAATTGAAAAAGCTTAGGTTAGTTAAAGAAAGGGCTTGAATAAAATGTCTTATTTAAATAGTAGTTAATACTTGAATGAAGCAATTTTAATGCATTAACATAATATTGTATTAAATGAATGGTAATTCATTTAATGGTAAAATATAACAATATATTCTAGTCTAGCCAGTCAGAAAAATCACACCACTAAAATACAGCCGAATAAATAACCAAAACGGAACAAACAAAGCCAATACTAAAAATTAAACGTAATTTATGAGCGGCAGACATCAATTTTTATTGTTGCATTCTGGGTTTCTGTTAATATTCGATTGTTCGACCTTGCCACCCAGCTTATTACCCAATCTGAAATAGGAATGTACTGTCATATAGAATATAAAATGAAATCATTATCATTCAATATTAATAAACATTTATATACGATAATATTCGGAAAATGGCCCTTCAAAAGTTCTATTAATTTTTATTATCGAAAAAGAAACTGAACATTTAATTTCAATTCTTCTTATTGCAATGTCCTGTTGAGGATGCTCAATATTATTTTATTATTATTTAATTAATACATTATTACTAGTCGTTTCCGTCTAACCTATGATTTGTCTTTATGATAATTTTCTCTTTGGTGAAATAATATTCTAATGAGAATGGAGTCTTTCCTCACGCCCCCTTGCAATTCTCTCGATTTCTTAACCGACGTGCGGTGCCCACAATACCTCCCAGGACTTTGTTCTGAAAAATTTGTATTTTATTTATGTTCCTTTTTGCAGAACATCTTCATAATTGAACTCGGTATGCCCATATATGATTCAGTATTTGCTTATATAATAGCAATTGATTATGTACTGACAATTAGTACATTTTCCTATATTTCAATCCCAATTATTTTGTTTTCTTCTTAATATGTTCCTTCCAGTTTTGCATCAAGATTCATTTCGATTTTTAACAGCTTGTTGAATATATACTAAGAATTTTTCTGCTTCAAAATTTAATTGTTTAGTTGTCTTGGGGGTACATTTAGTTGAATTCGTTCTAACAGGTCTGGGATTGTCTCTTGGTCAGTCGGCCAATAAGTTGGTTTTCCAGTTGACATGTAACTACATCTTAATTTAGCAGCTGATTTATGCAGTTCATTGCCTTTAGTTGTTGTCATTCTGGATCCCCATCTTGTATTTTTTGAATTGAAATCACCCCCAATTATGAATTTTTCTCCCAGGTTGCTTAGAACATTCAAATAATTTTCCTTTTCTTGATTGCATCTTGGAGGACAATAGCATTCTAATTTCGTTGTTTTGTTCATTGTTTTTTTCTTCTTCATCTGTTTCTTATGTTAAAAATGGAGTGCTTTTTTTGCTTGGTGGTTTATCATTGTTTTGTCCTTGCCCTCAAGGCTTTGCTTATATTATTGCAGCTGGAGGGCGTTTATTTGTTTTGCATATTGGCTAATGCAATTTCAAGGCTCTCCCGTGCCGACTTTTGGTTCATCCATCCATTGTAGAGTGCCTGTTCGTTCTGGATTTAAGTTGTGTTCTCTAGATTCAAAACTGCAATATGTGATACGCCTGATGTCGATATTTCCATTTGATCATTTTTTTTGTGCAGTGTTCTCCATATTTTTTCTACGTATTGTTGAAATAACACTGTTGTTTTTATATTTCAAATTATCCTACGGTGCATTTGTGGTCCAGATGTTGAGTTTTCGACCCTTAACCTTTTATGGCATTTTACACTTATTTTGTACTATACTGACCTATTTTCCGGTCGCACTTTCACTTTTTTACCAGTTTTTAAAATGTTATCGTTAGACTTTTTGTGCGCCACAAACGCCGCATTTGTGGCACACGTGTTGCACTTTTGTTTCGTCTCACTGACTGTCTCTCCGGACACGTCTTTACTCTGTGAAAGTCAAACGTCGACTAAGCTCAAGATATTTAATTATATTTAAAAATAATAGCATTTGCTAACATAACATATGTTAAAAATTTTAGATAGATTAAGCGTACATAATTCTGACAATGAATTAAAAAATTATCGAAGGTATCCAAAATAGATTGCTGGTAAAACTACATAATATAATAGCACAATAATTCAAAGGTACGTGACAATTTTTGCTAACACATAAGTATTACTACATATGCGCTGAGTTATTAGTTTTTTTGGTGTTATATTATCTGGTTCTTATGTACATGAAAAATTAACGTGCTCTCTTTACATGTTAGGATGAACTTGGTCCCATAACACAATTGTATTTACCGATCTTGACAGGTATTTGCTGACTTGGCTTTTTCTTGAGATACAGTGCGTGTAAATAAACTTAAACTATTATGATTAGTGATTAATAAAATAATATTGCTAACAAAATGAGTTATTACGTAATTATGTTTTGTATATGTTCTAATGAGTATATATTTAATTTAATTTATATGTTAACAAGTCAAATTATTAAGGCATAAGTGATAACGAGATGATTAATCGGCAGTGATTTAATTAATTTTAAAATCAAACGAAAATCGTCATTCCCTGGTCGAATTAATTAAAACGGCCAACAATATAGTCTAGTCTAGCCAGTCAGCAATCAGCACGCCAATAAAATACAGCCGAATAAATAGGAGCAAAGCGAAACAAACGAAGCCAACACTAAAAATAAAACGTAATTATTAGCGGGAGTCAACAATTTTTATTATTACCTGCTGGGCTTTTGTCAATACCCGATCCGCAGGCCTTACCGACTGTTTAATTTTCGGTACGTACGTGTCGCCTCGGAACGCTTTCAATTAAACATCAAACAATGGTTCTCGAAAAACGTCTTTGTATCCCACGTGCAAAAACAACAAACGTTGGTCAGGTTCATTTGAATTAGGGACAATGAGGTGGCGGCGGGAATACCGACCCAATTAATTTTCGTTGTTTTTATTTGGTTCGGTAAAAACGGAGATGGTTCAATTTACTTTTACCGTTGGATGTTCCGTTTTCGTTTCAAATTAATTTTCGTCCGAACAGAGAGACGGGATAGCGCCGTTCCTAATCTTCCAGACCACTCTCCTCCTTAGCAGGAATCCCATTATTTCTTCGTATTATACATTTACAGTATTTATCGTAGATTTTTTTCATCATCGTCTTCGAATTAATTAGTTTAATTTTTTTTGTTTCTCTTTGTTCTTTGGTTTTGTAGTTGTTGTTTGTTATCTTGTACTATTGTCATAAAGATTTTTAATATATTTCTTGTCGCATTTCGTAAATTCGTCTTAAATTTAGACAATATTTTCTTTCTCATTTTATTCTAGTTTAAAAAAGGCACAATGCTGTCTGGTAAGTACCAACATGTAATCAAACTAGGTTGCAAAATTCTTCAAAATTTTAATTATAAATAATGCAGATTATGAACTGATAAATATTGTTTAAAAGCTTTGATTTTTTAATTTACCAATAGGCCAGACAAAACAGATTGCGTTTCTAATCAGTTACATTGAATAAAAACGAGATAAAAGAGGCCTCCTATTTTAACCGAATCTATAATTATTAATCTATGGAATGTATAAAAGCAGTGAGTAGTTTTTCTTTCTATATAAATAATGAAATATATAGAATTCTGTCAGGAAAAACTGTTGGTTTGAAAAGTATCCATAACGTAAATATATCCATCCTCTTTAAGGGATGTAGAAGACCCCTTCATACACTGTGGAACCATCAGACACTGCAAAAATCAATGAGATAATATATTGGGTTTTGGGTAAAACATATTTACCTTTCTACACTTGGGTTGCTGCCGAGTATTGTTGTGTTTCCATATCACATTTTCCTATCGGGCTATTTATTTGTTAAAATCTGAGAAGCATCACCTCGGTATTTGGTTCTGAGGATATTGATCCATTGATTTCAAAGTCTTATATATTGTCAAATCAAAACACCCGCAAGTGAACAATCAGTGAACCCACGTGATCTGTTAAAACCCCACAATGTTGCCGCAGAACAATAATACACATATGCATAAAGCTTTCATATTATATAATGCAATATCATACAGTTACTATTAATTATATACTGACATTTAGTTGTTTTCACTTTCATCACCCTGTCTTGGTAATTGTCAGCATTGAATCATAAACCAACATTCATAAAGTTTTATTCATTCACTGTCAGTTTCAGGAACACTTATCAATTGAATAGCTAAGCTATTTATTCCCATATATTTATATCTGTATTTATTTATCCCTATCAAAAACTTGCTCGCAATTCGACCATTTGTCAATTTCCTCTTCAATGTGTCTGATCAAGCCTATCCATAAATTCGGCTTCTTTCCATAAATTCACACCGTTCTGGTTTGTTTATCCTCCTTAACCTGAAAGTCTATTGTACTAATTCTTTGCAATGCCCCATATCAACTAAACTGTATTAAATATGCAGAGAGGAAGTAAAGTAAAAAAGTAAATTACATAAAATGCAACTAAATATTTCATTTATATTTAGCGAATAACAATTTGAAATACTTCATTATTTAACATGGTTTCTTCAAAACTTATTTTATGTCCTTTAAGCCATTCTTGTTGGCATCTTCTCCACCTGTATACTATAATATGGTACAATATCCATATCAGTAAGTGATGGTTCCTCCAAGTTCTTTCAAAATTTTTATTTTATTTATAATGGTTTTCAAATCACTGTAAATACAAGTTATGGTTCATTTCTTCTTGCTAGTCACACTTGGATCTAGAGTAAAACACTAATTGTTCTCCAGGAATTAAACCATTCCAGTTTCCAGCATGTAAAATTATATGTCTGCAATGAATTATAAATAAATGTTAGGAATAACAAAACTTAACCGATAATTATTATAATTTTTACCTTCTTCCATTAAAATTTGGTTGTCTTTGCACTATATTTATTGTCACCTTGCCATGCGTGACCCAATATACCATTCTGGTTTTGTTCTTTTAAAATCAATATCTGGAGGTTCCATTAAACACCTTTGTAGGTTATCTGTACGCCACTTAAATCCTATATTACCCAACAGTGTATGAAGGAATGTTCTACATCCGTCAAATAGCTGCATATCTTTCAGCTTTTTATGTATACCTTCCAGAATACCAATTCTTTCTGAAATGATTGTATTACACTACGTTTTGATTGAAAAAACAACTTACCTGTTTCGCATAAAATCTGTCTCTTTTTGGTGAATTTAATAGTCACCAGATTTTTTTCTTGAGAACTTGTTACTTGATCTACAAAATAATTAGTGGCCGTTCTCTCATCGTGTATGTATTAAATGCACATAATTACAAAGAGTATTTTTTATCATATACTCTAGATAGCTACAGACATATCCATGCATACAAATCAATACAAATTACTTTAACAAACTTTTGTAAGCACAAAATGGGCCTAAAAATACCTCTTAATCACAACTATCATCAGTAAACAAAGCCTAGATGTGAAATTTGTCAAGTTAGTTTCGAATAAATGCGGATGAGCAACTTGTAGGCCATTAGGCTTTTACTGCTCTTTTGAGGATGCAGCATATCCAGTCTTAGCTACATACTCGTAGAGATGTATATGAACTACGCCCACAGATTGAACATTAAAAAGTACTGTAAAAGTCTAGCCGATGGACAACACAACAGCGTTTTGTTTTGAAAACAGATTGCCGTGGTGCAGAAAAAGAATCGGTTGTATATAAAATACAATCTAACTAAATGACCGGGTTAATTACACAATTTTTAAATGCATTTCCTTACTCGCAACGATCCCTTTGACAATAGCAGAACGAGAGAGAAAACACGAAGGATATCGTTCAAGTCAATTAGAATTTATTAGAACGGGCACCTGTACCTGTTTGAAATTCTAACGAACGCAATCAGCATTTGTTATTTTTCCATTTGCGATACAAAAGAAGCCGAAGCGGACCGTTTTTCAAATGCTACGCCAAAAGCGAACAGCAAAACGCAACGAGAACACAGAGGTAATTAAAAGGAACGCGAAAACCAGATTTCACAGCGGTTGACGCGAATCAAACTAGCTGAAAAATGTATATCTCTTTGTCTTGGTTTTGCTAAATTTTACGAGGGTCACTATTTAGATTTCGGCAATAGGAAAAAACAAATAGTTAAGCTGAGAATATATTTTTATTGTTTTTCAAAGTACTCGCCACGATGATCGATATACTTTTTCATACGCTTAAACCAATTTTCAAAGCATTTATTCCATTCCGAATGAGGTATCTTCAAAACATGATTTTTGAACGCTTCAATAGCTTCTTCGGGCGATGAAAATCGTTGACCACGAAGTTTATTTTTCACGAATGGAAACAAAAAGAAGTCATTGGGTGCCAAATTGGGGCTGTACGGCGGATGACCCATCAATTCGATGTGTTGAGTGCTCAAATAGTCTCTTGTTTTAGCCGATGTGTGAGAACTCGCATTGTCATGATGAAGAACAATCCGGCGTCTCTTTTTTGGTGGTGAGACTGGTTTGGACAAATGAAAAACAAAACAAAATAACTGTATCATACTTTTGTTACTATGTTCAGTGGTGTAGTAATTTAAAATTATCAATACTTTGTTGACTATTGAAACTAAATGGAATTTACATTGAATTAAACGTAATTCGATAAAAGATAGTGACTATTAGTTCTTGAGATAGTTTGCAGGTATTTAAGTAAGCTTTTGATCGGGTTTGGTATTTGGGATTAATCTGTAAGATGAGCAAATTGTTACCGCGTAACTATTGTCAATTGCTGGAGTCATATTTATTCGGAAGAAAATTTAGAGTATCGCACGAAATGACATTTAAAAATATCTCTGCTGGAGTTCCACAAGGTAGCGTCTTAAGACCTCTCCTGTATCCGCTCTACACTGCTGACATTCCAACAACAAAAGAAACACTTCTTGGAACCTTTGCTGACGACTCAGTTATTATGGCAAAAGATATATCTCTGCCTAGGGCAATAGAAAAGTGCAAGTGGCAGTCAACAAAATCTACAAATGGGCGAAAGATTGGAAAATTCAACTTAATAGCTCCAAATCTGTCTACGTTAATTTTGCATTAAGGCGAAATACTAAAAACTTAATTATATCACTCAATGGATGCCAGATTCCTCAAGCAGAATCAGCAAAATACCTTGGAATCCATCTTGACGGTAGATTAAATTGGAAGCATCACGTTAGACAAAAAGAAAAATATATTAGAACCAAAATAAAACAACTATACTGGTTAGTCGGAAGATACCCTCAACTTGATCTAAAATCAAAGAGGTTGATCTATAATATTATTATAAAGCCAATTTGGACCTATGGGGTGCAAATATGGGCTTGCACTAAAAATTCAAATCAGTCGCGCTGTCAAAACAAGGTTCTTCGATTGATTACCAATGCCTATCGCTATGTAACCAATGAAGAACTGCACGATGACCTGGAAATCAAATGGATTTGCGAAGTTGTGCAGGATTTCGCCTTAAAACACGAAAGAAGATTACTAAATCATACTAACGTGGAAGCAATACAACTGCTGGACAGCGCGCAGGATATCAGGAGATTGAAACGAACAAAACCATACGAACTTGTGTGAACATTTAGTGTGTAATATTAGTGTAAACTATAGCTATAAGTTAATAATTAATAAATAATTATAATTTTATAATTGAGGAATACATACTGATGTATTTTCTCGCACTCGTCTTGCTTGTTAATTGATCCAAGTACATATGAAAAGTAGTAATAAATTAATTGTAAATTAAGATTGGACTAAGCGTATCTAATAAAGGTGTTATAAAAAATGTATTTAAGTTTGTTTTATTATACACACATCTATTGCTTTAATTTATATTATTTATCAAATATATTTCTGATCTTATGTTAAATATATTATCAAAACAATTTCTGGTAGCATAAAGTGTAATTTTAAAATGACTCGCTTTATTCTATTGTGTGAGAAACATGATTAACTTAATATATCATTGTTGAATATCATCCACAGGGTACATTAATCCACAGGGCTAGTTGTTTTAAATATTTATAGATCAGTCAGTCCTCTTAATACTGAATGACAGTCAGTATCTGAAGGTCTCAGTGTATGTAATCAATCCAATCATTTCTCGGGACTTTGTTCTTGAAACACCCTGTTCCATTTATATTACTCCTTGCAGAACACCCCCAAAATTTAATTTCTTATATTCATATTATATTATAATGTACTGATTATTGTGATTTTCTTAAAATATCTATATATTTTCCTATATTTCAACCCTAGTTTTTTCTTTCACTCGTCTATATGTAGTGATAAGTTTACCCGAACATTTTACATATCTAGGGTGCCTTTTTAAAAATGTTTGTGTATGTACATGTAATTGTAATTAATTAGATTCCTAATCTATACAAAAAAACATAATAAAGAAATAAGGAAAGTAAATAAATGTAATTACGTTAAAACATTGAAATTTAAAGGCTATAAACATTGACACTCTTGTTCTAACGGTAAACGCCAAAGCCTTAACAAAAATAATTAACTTATTGCTAAACACAGGAATGTATAGTAAGTTAAAAAGTATGGGGACACAAAAGTTATCAGAACGGATAATCATATACCAAACATGAATCTGCCGCCTGCCAATGATTTCCCGACGCGTTTTCCCAGTTTTTCCAAATAAAAATCGCTTAAGAGCACACGGGCATTTCCATTTAAATTGATATGTAAACAGACAAAATTGCCGACCGGATCATTGGACCGTACTTTTTCGAAAATGGGATTAGTAACGCTTTTGCCGTCAAAGGAATCGGATATTGCGGAATGATAACCGACTTTTTGGTCGGATTAGAGCACATGGCTATGAGTTCTGGACCATTGCGGCCCTATTGGCGTTTAAATAATTGATCGATTCATAAACCGTATCAGAATCGAGGTATTTATGAATTTTTTACATCAATTTCTTAACGAAAAATGATAAATCTTTTATTATTACGTTTCTATAGGGTTATCCCTTCGTAGGTTTCTTTTTTTAGTCGACTTTGAAACAGGAGGAGGTTCTATGTTCGACTGTATAGTCTATTCCAAGTTTATTTTGTGCATACGACATGAAGATGTTTAATATATTGCCTGCTGCAATTTGTAAATTCGTTTTAGAATCAGACAATATTTTCCTTCTCATTTTATTTTAGTTAAAAAGAGACACAATGCTGTCTAATTAGTTCGAACACGTAAACGAATGAGCGTTTGAATGTCGTCCGGTTATCAAACGTATGCAAAATTCTTGAAAGTAATAGTGATAAGAGGTTACAACTTTAACCAATGATCTATTTGTGCCTGCATCATTAAATGTAGTTTTTAGATGTAGAATAATGTTAAACTAAATTATATTTGATAACATTTTTTTCAATTATTTTATTTAGATTAAAGTTGTTTGTATGTCAAAGCCGAACTGAACTAAAACTCACTCTGATGCAACAACGGTGCGACGTTTTGATGTTTTTAAAAATTTAGATGGCGTATATACAAATTAACTTTGATGAATTTTTTTTAATGTATGTTCGACAATTTCTCTGTGAATTATGTACCGATTTTCAAAATTCTGTTTTTATTCGAAAGAGAGTACTTCCAGAGGTAAATCTACTGAAATCAAGTCAGGACCTAATGGTGGAGGGGGGGATTTTCAATTTTCAAAGGCACATGCAAAGTTTTTACATATATTTTTATCTAAAATAATCAGATATTTGTGTATAATATTATTGCCAAACTGATGTAATGGAAGACCGGAAGTCGTTCAATGCAAAAGCCGTTCAGTTTGCTTTTAAAACACTAACCATATCATATGAGCTGCTGTAGAATTATATCACGCAACTGCCTCTATGGTGTAGTGATTAGAGCATTCAGCTCATACGTGGAGGTCGCGAGTTCGATTCCCGTCGTGGGAAACGATTTTTTTCCTATTATTTCTAGTTCGTTTAGAACATTTGTCAAATAATCTAGGTTAGGTAGTGGACCCCGGAACCAAAGGGGTTCCTAATTTTCAGTCATTGTTTCTTTATTCCTATTTTTCCTCGTACTTTACTGCAGTTTGACTTACGGCATGACTGAGATCATTTTCCTTGTCGGATTTTTCAGCTTTTCCATGACCACGCTCCAGCAGGATTCCTACCCGCGACTATCGCAACAGTAGGTGGACCGTCCTGTCGTCTTTACCACTGTGCCAGCGAAGTCGGTAATATCAGTCAACCCAACTTATCATTTATTAATATTATTGATTTCGCTCTAATAGATCGCCATTTTGCATTTGCTAACTCTGAGACTGTTAACTTACTAACGTATAACATAAAAAGAAATGGAGTGCGATCTCGCATATATAAAGTTTAGCCTGGTCTTGCATATGTGGTCTGGATACTGAAAATCAAAGGATTACGATGAATTATTATGTTTAAATATTAGTTAATACTTTAATTAAATATGTTTAAAGTCAAAAAACATTATCTAATCTGGCGATTATTATTTTTAATTATTATGAAACATTTATCATTAACCCAATAATATAATTATAAATGGGAATATATTATTTAAGATATTGAGTAGAATATATACAAAGTATGTCCCAATCATTCAAAAATAATCAAAGTTCAACAACAAACAAATTTTACAATAAACGTAAACATATATTTAACAGAGCTCTTTGAAATTCTATTGCTTTTTCTTATCCACCAAATTAAACAACAGTTGATTATACATAAAATTACTGGCATCTGTTTATATAAAATAACATTGAGAATTTCAGTTATATTAAATGTAACAGCATTATTCTCTAATGAATTAAAATGTATTTGTGCACCTTTAAATAATATAATATTACAAAAATAACAAAATAATAAAAATATATGTAACAGTTCTCGGTTGCAATATTGTCACAGAAAATTTCCAGTATTGTACAGTTAGGTTCCTAACTAACAAAAATGGGAACGTGATAGATCATAGCGAAGGATCTGTAAATATACACGTATTATGTATTTTAATTAGATTATCGATGTGAGTGTTCGGACAAACATTGTATCGACATCCACACATTTCGACCGACCTACCAGACGAACTTCCTACACTTGGTTAAGCAATGTTTTTATACATTTGGGTTCATAGTAATGACCGAAAATGTTAAGAAAAAACTTTACCGTCTAGAAATTTGATGCAGGATCTCCAAGAGACCCTCTTAAGTTTATCAGTTTTTAATTTTTGTGCTAGAACTGAATATTCTGGAAAGAAATTCATTGAAATTGGCCCTTTATATATTGGGAAACAAACGTGTTAAAAACAGATATATTTAAGATGAAATGTAACCTAAAATATCCTACAATATTTCAGATGCAAAGAATTTTGCTTTTATGCCTTCAGCCATCTGGTGTACTCCACTGACTATATGAGCTATGGGATTACATGCCCAGTGGGATGATTTATAAGTTTGTCACTCCCCAGTCGGTATGTTTAATGTCAAGGGCCGTGGTACAGGGTCCACGTTAAACAGTAGGTCTAGCCCAAATAAACCCTGGTTGGTAAAGATGAGACTTTAAAATATATAAATAAAAAAAATAACTCTTCCCTTTCGTAGTGAGACATTGCTCCTTCCGTTTACTGTTTATTTTAAACGAAGGAAAATGGCATGTATGGAGGTCTTCCGTAATGGTTATGCTCGCTTTCGACCTCCAGTTTGCATCTTTCAATCAATCAATCTGACCTTTCCCTTTGTTCTTGGTCTTCGATGTTAAATTGACTGTTTTTAAATGTTCGAAACCACTCGCCCAGATTTTGTCACTTAAATCAGTCTTACTGCATACTTTTTCTGGTAGTAGCATTTGATTACATGACAGTGAATTGACATTATTCGAAAATCTTGTTTAATATTGTGATAAACAGTCACTGTCTGTAGAAAATAGATTAAGTCTGCTTACGATTTCTCCTATTTAACTTTTCATTCTATGCTGCCATATTGTGTCGCAATTAAATTACTTAAAACATGCTTATCAAAAACAGGTCAGTTGAAAAGTGCTCGGCATGACACATAGAT
Source organism: Rhynchophorus ferrugineus (assembly GCF_030347505.1). NCBI lineage: Eukaryota > Metazoa > Arthropoda > Insecta > Coleoptera > Curculionidae > Rhynchophorus > Rhynchophorus ferrugineus. The sequence continues at coordinate 24,151,698 of NW_027472590.1, read as the reverse complement.
GGCGATGCTGGAATTAAATCCATATGTTTTTAGGGACAGCTGTCGAATCATTAGTTTGTCAATTATATAATTTTAAGTGAAGCAATTTTCGTTACTGGGAAAAAAGGATAAAAAGGAATTTCGCGTGTTGATAAAATATTGTTTTTTGAATGAAAAACTTGGCTTGATGCCGAGTTTCCGGACACTGCCCAGAGATAATCAATCATCAAGGATTGGTATGGTGACGAAGACGGTGAACGCAGTGGATGCCCAAAATAGGTTGTTGACATTAAAAATTCCACAAAATGATTTTGAATGACCGTAAATTGAAATTGAATGAAGTTGCAGACACTCTAAAGATATCAGCTGAACGTGTACATCATGTCATTCACGAATATTTGGGTATGAGAAAGTTCTGTGCAAGGTGGGTGTCGCGTGATCTCACTTTTGACTAAAAACAACGACGAATTGATGATTCGGAGCAGAGTTTGAAGATGACCAGGCATAATAAACCCGAGTTTTTGCAACGATATGTGACAATGAATGAAACATGGCGCCATCATTTCACTCCGAAGTCCAATCGACAGTCAGCCGAGTAGACTGCACACGATGAACCCGCTCCAAAGAGTGGGAAAATGCAACAGTCGGTTGTAAAGGTTATGGCGTCTGTATTTTGCCTTGAAAAAGGAAGGACCATCAACAGCGACTATTACATAGCGTTATAGGGCCGTTTGAAGGATAAAATCGCCGAAAAACGGCCACATTTGAGGAAAAAGAGAGTGTTGCTTCACAAAGATAATGCACCGTGTCACAAGTCAGTGAAAACCATAGCAAAAATCCATGAATTGGGCTTCGAATTGCTTCCTCACCCACCGTTTTCTCCAGATCTGGTCCCCAGCGATTGTTTCCTGTTCTCAGACGTCAAAAGAATGCTCGCTGGAAGGAAGTCTTCGTGGAATGAAGAGGTGATCGCCGAAACTGAGGCCTATTTTGAAGCAAAGGACAAATCGTACTACAAGATGGTATCGAAAATTGGGAAGGTTGCTATAATCAGTGTATCACTCTTGAAGGGAATTATGTTAAATAAAAAATAGTAGTTTTGCAGAAAAAATGTGTTTTACTATGGCAGGCCGGAGACTTTTCAATTGATCTGTTAGTACTCAAAAATATTTCCTAATAAAATTTAGCTTAAATACGTCTATTAGTGTTCTGATTTAATAAATTGTCTCATCATAAAGGAACTAAATCATAAAGGAATCCAAGAATTCTTCACTTAAGGGGTGTTTGAGAGTCAAATACGATTGTTCCTACAAATATAACTATCTGTCCGTGACTATTAAATATCTGAGATACTAGATAATATGAGTGGTTGCTAACTAATTATTTACGTCAAATAATTTCGCTCCTTGTAAAAACCATGACAAACTAAAATCTTAAGCGTTTTTCGCAAATCTAAGAGCCACTTTATGATCAAGAATGAACAATACGAAAATGTTCTCGACTCAAAATCGACTCGAGACTTTTAAGACCTCAAAGCACTCCTTTTTCGGGTTATGTTTAATTATCTTCCGCTTTCGTTACGCCTATCTCGTACCAAAGAGTATCGAACAATGGAGTTCGCGAATTGTACGAGACGTACAAAACACTGGGCGGCCCTAACTCGTTCCAAAAACATCCGAGTGAAATTGTTTAGCTTGCCCGATGAGTTTTCGTTCTTTTTAAAAGACCTACACTGAACCTAAACAATAAAATTTATTCAAGTCCGGGAGTTTACAACTTAAAATTAATTTCGAAGATATAAGGGACAGAGGAAGGGTCGACTATAACATTCCACGAACAACCGTTTTTTTCTTCTCCCCCTTTTCCGTCAATAACCAAACTTTACCCTTTTCTGGGTATCATTTGGGCGTTTATTTATTTTTCTTGAATTACCGTTAAAGGAAACAAATGGGAATTGATTGTGTTGCAAGGCCATTAGGTTTTAGTATAAAATGTTGGTAATAGTGTTTCTTTTTTATATTTAAATCACTTCAATAGAGGCTTCATTAATACTTTTGCGTTAAGCATGTTTTTGATCAATTACATCTTATATTAGATATACTTAGAAATAATTTATTATAAGTTTTAGCGAAGCAATAAAAAATTAGACACATGGGAAGCAACAGAATTAATGGTAGTATAAATAGAAACTTTGTAATCATTGGGAAAAAGTTTAGTAATGCAGATGTGTGTAATTTGCAAGGTTTAGTGAAGCAATAGAAAATTAGAAACATGGGGACCTACAGAATTATCAGTAGGATACGAAATAACCTTCAAACTAATGGAGACGAATTTAGAAACTCAGCCATGTGTACTTTGTAAGCACCAGTGAAGTATGAGAAATCTAGATACATGGAGTTACTGGTAGGATAAACAGACACCGAAACCAATGGAGAAGAGTTCTTTTCTTAAATTTGCATGCACCAGAGAAGTACTGAAAACTAGAAACATGAAATCAGCTATAGATAGATTAGAAGATATTTAAGTAGAGCAAAAAAGGCGAAGTTCAATAAAGTGTACTATGATACCTCAGTGGTACGAAGGACTATGGACTCATGTAAGGCGATAGTGGACTTAAGAAGCGCGAGTTTTGAAGACTGGGACGGTAACTAACTAGGAAAAGTTTTAATATTCATACAATTTTATAAAAACAGGTTCAAACAAATATATATGTAGAATGTAATAGTTTTTTTTCTGGCAATTTAAATCTATTTTTGTCTACTTTGTTTATAATGTTAATTACAGTAGCTACTAGATACTTTTAAATTGAGATGGGGTGTTAAATATATGACTTTTATCGATACAAGAGCCAGTATCGAAAGTAAAAGGAGAATGAGTAGAGAGCGCTATAATTTGTATCGATTCTGTTCAATAATGTATAAAAGAGCATAGATGTAATTAAAGTTCCTCTTTTCTTAAAAAGCCACAAGTGGTGTTACTAATTCAGTCCCGTCCCGAGTCATAAGAGATTCGTAACACCTTATTTCATGATTTAAGGCAAAATCCTATATCACTTCTACTACTAGATATACCTTTTGATTTCAAGGATATACATCGTGCAGCTCTTCGTCCGTTACGTAGCGATAAATATTGGGAATTAATCATAAAACTTTGTTTCGGATACGTTGGACTACTAGCTGGATTGATGCTTTAGTGCAACCCGATATTTACACCCCATAACTTAATGATAAAGCAATCTCTTTGATTTTAGGCCAAGTTGACAGTATCTTCCGACTATCCACTACATTTGCTTGAGTTTGAGTTTGAGTCATGATGTTACATGTTAAGCATAACTTAAAGTAAATGGAGATTTTATAAATGGAGATGTTGCATTTGCATTTTCGAGTCATTTTCAATGATTCTCTTAATTTCTTGGAATATTTATGCCCGTTGTGGTATTTGATTGGTTCATTTAATTACTATTTCTGTTTGTTTTAATGCTATTTGCGGTATCCTCAACAAATGTAGCCATAGTAACATTTTCTATTTAGAGTATGTGACATGTATAGACTAGGTAAAGAACAGGACCCCAAAAAAGGCCTTGCGTTACACCTGATTTGGTTTCTTTCATTATTTAGAAAGCTTCTTCTACCTTAACTCTAAACATCCTGTCTGAGTGTAGGAGTGATTGAAGGTATTGCGTCGGTAATATGTTATGGTATTTATGCATGAGCGCCTAATGTTAGACTTGATGGCAGGTTTGTCCTAGGGCTAAGAATATAGCTAAGCAAAATTTTATCTTCGTCTACTTTTTCATTAATATCTATGATTCTATGTGCCTATCCACTTGTTGAAGTTTTTGCTCTTAAAACAAAATTGATGATGAATTGAAAACTTTTTAACGGGTATTACTGACTTCACTTGAGAGTTGTTCAGGTTTCAGAAAATATTTTAATCGAGCTGCTTCATTGATCAAGTTGCAGAGTATTATAATGCCTTTCTTGTTAGATTTTTCGGCACTTTTGTATTTCTTTAGATTGATGTCGCTTTTTATAGCTTTGAAGATTTCTTTTGGTGCTAGAAGCTTAACCGGCAGATTTTCGCACTGGCTAACTGAAATATTATGTTCAAACTTAGTTCAATCTGGTTGAAAGCTTGGTTCTAAACAGTTGCTATTGAGAACAATGGTAAAAAAGCAACCAATAATCTAACACTCAACTAATTATATAACAGTAGTAAAGTGGACCCTGACTGAAATAAAAGTGAAATTCGCTTACAACCAAACTATTCATACACCAATAGATAATTAATAGAATAATATTATAAGTATATTGTGATGAATCACGCAAATCTACATTTGAAGGAACATATTAAAAATAAAGGAAAAGAAATCTAATTGATATAAAATACAGGGTATATGTTACTTGGAAGAAAATAAAATAAGTTGCTGCTGTTCTAAAACTTATGAAAACGCGAGAATGTATAAAATTCAGATATGGTGATCTTCTACGAGAAGTGATAACAACGTATTACAATACATACATATTGCTAAATTTTATTGCAAGTGGTGTCTTGCATATATATAATATCATCTGACTTATCAATGCAATCTCAATTAAAGTACCAATTTTTAAAGGGTTAACTGATTCAAAGATATCTATATTGGCTATGTATCCAAATCTACATATTGGCTTATTTGGTTATCAACCAACAATTAACCATGTTATACAATATAACTCTAATTATATGTAGAAAATCGCTTCAGTATATGTGTCTATTAACCGTTTTGTATGGTAGTTTACATTTGAGCGTACGTACTTCACTGTCATCGAGCACATTTTACAAGCAAGTTATTAACATTTAAACATTTATTTTATATCAATTACAATGCATTGAATTGAATATATACATCCTTCAAAAAATATATCAAAAATAGAAAAACAAGAACAGTTTTCAGGATAAAATGTTAGAAAAAATGATTAGGTGATATATTTTTGGATTAAACTAGTTAATAGAACTTTGACAGTGAAAGACTAGAAGTTTATCTTAATATAAATACAAAGATAGAACTTTAATTGCTTTGCTTCCATTAAATTGATGGCACCAAAGAAATATAAAATACAATCTTGAATACGTTATAATGTTGATGTTGAAAAATTTAGTTTTTCATTTAAATTTTACTAGTCAATAACATGAGAAGTCGTGGTTAGATACTTGATGTCAACTATTTTCACAATAATATACCTTCTGTTCAGTTGCCTACTTAAAATGAACAACTAAATACCTCGAATGATGATGATAGTGCGAAACTTTTCTCTACAGACCCTTATTGAATTGTCTTTCTATTACTCGATTATTTGTAGACATTGCCCAGCCTGCACATAAAGTTTATGTTGGGGGAAGCTTTGTTTATGATTTCACAGGCAACGTCATGGTTTCCAACTGGTCCTTTCATCTTTGAAGTTTAATGTGAATGAACACATTGGCATATCAATGATGAAGCTCTTTACTGTAACCAGCACCTCCAACGTTATTGAAGCAATTGATCCCACGAAGAATTTCGGCTATTTTAATATTGAAATTATTACGTTAGTCAATAGTAAAACCAATAAAGATTCAACAATTCTTTGGTCTTTTATCTATCATAAGAATATAAGTAATAGTTGACCTAATCCATAATTGATTGAATAACTAAAGATATTTAAAAGGATTTTGTACATCATTTTATGTTATTGGGTAACTCCAAACAAGAATCTAGGAAAGATTTAAAATCATCACCTTAACAAATTTCATCGTCAAGAATGCTCATTAAAATACAAATAATTTTTATATTTTCCTCACTTCGTTTTTGTTTATTCGAACCTAATATCAATATTTAATATTTTAGTTCTTACCCATGTATCAAAATAAGAATGGTGTTGTTGCAAACTGTTCATCTAATTTGGAAGGATTTGTAAATATCAAACAAAACATTTTTATTCAATTTAAAATAAACCGAAATAAATGGATATGAAACGTCTGTAATAGAAATATAGGAAATAATGCATTTATTTTGTCTTTATTTTTCAAAATCAAAATGCATTTCAATCAGTTTCAATTGAAATCTGAAAAAACCTTTTGAAATAGTGGTTGTAAACGTGTTAGGCTTAAATTTTCACCACAGCGTTAACACTTGAGTAAGGAATTTCACCATTATAACACCATAACACCATTCTATCCGACTGGTCAATAATTAATCTTTCGACGATTGCTGTTTATCCTTTTCTTTGCTATTTGCATGGGTTTAGAACCTTTCAGAGGTAACTACAACCGCAGGAAGTTTAGTGCCGGAAACTAAATTCGGAATAAAGTCGAAGGTTATGTAGTAATTTACAAATATATAGGTAACTTATATTTATAGAGGATAATAATTACTTTGATGATTTTTAGCTATTTAAATACTTATGCTAAACAATATGCATGATACAAAATGTTTTGTCTATTGGTATTCGCTATTTTAACTGAATTTTTCGAAAGATTCCTTGTAGAAATGGGGATGGTGTTGTTCGAAACTGTTAATCAAATTTTATTTTATTTTATAAAATAGATATATATATATTTTATCTCATTTGGAAGGATTTGTTATCCTACATTTAAAAATGTATGCATGGAAACAACCTAAATATCAAACAAAACATTTTTATTCAATTTAAATTAAACTGAAATAAATGGATACGAAACGTCTGTAATAGAAACATAGGAAATAATGCATTTACTTTGTTTTTATTTTTAAAAATCAAAATGCATTTCAATCAAGGAAATTGAGTTCGCTAATAATAATTTAATCGGTTTTGTTTGTAACCGAAATTTTACTAAATGTTTTTTCGATAGTTTTGCATGCCATATTGCTACATACAGGCCACATATCGTGTACGTGGCAGTCTGTAGATTATATTTGAGTGTTATATGCTGTAAATTTAAGAATTTTAATTAATGACACCATTGATACAATATATCCTAGGATGACACTAGCAAATTTCAAACACAGAAGTATTGATTATGTCATCTTAGAAAAAAATAATAGTTATAGATATAGGTTAGATACATAATGATTTCCTATTAGCTTCGCGTAGTTTTGATTATTATTTTGTCGTGACTTGTTCGAGACAACCTTTTTACTAATCTAGCTTTGATCTGATATATATATATATATATATATATATATATATATAAATGATATATATATATATATATATATATATATATATATATATATATATATATATATATATAGTCTTTCGGTTAGCACTTCTCGTCGATAACTCAGATCGCAAGAAATAGTAGTAAATAACCAAAATACATCTTATTTCACCCAATCACTTTAATCCAAATTATTAATAAATTAACATTTCTCTATATAAAATAATAGTTTTTCATTTAGTAATAATAGCTTATACAATGTGGTATGGAATTATATATTTTGATTAATTTAAAGAAATCTTTTCAACCACTCAACAAAGACCAGAGGAAATTAATTGCTTAGCAGCAAACGAAACAAGTTGCTTTAAAACGATGGGATTAACATGTAAAGGGAAATATTGTAAAGAAGGGAATGGATTCTACCACAAGAATAGGCTAAAATTCCACTTCGAACAGATTCAACATCGCGAATTCATTTTTTACCAGACAAAAGAGAAGAATTATCTATGACGAATAGTAACTATCTATGATAGTGTTCCTAATGTAAAAATGGGTGGGTTAGCCCAGGAGAGCTCTACATATCGACATTGAAGCGTCATATTCATGGCTTAATTCTTCTACAAATGTGGTAGGGTCAGACGGGTATTATAAACACTGTGCTAAGAGCTGCTATAAACTGTTACTGAAGATGTTTGAAGACCAACAACATTAAGTAACAGCGGCAACACCTTTTTAAAGTGAAAAACGTTATAAAATATGCAATCACCTAATTTCAGTTCACACGCTTAGTATTAACTATAGTTTCATATGTTTGTTTTACTATAGAGCACATAGATGTAAATATATATCCCAAGGAATATTTCTAATATGATTCCAATGACTCCATATCATCTGACAAAGCACAAGTGTAAGCCTTATATCTTTTTAAAACAATATTTCATCACATTTCAACAATGAAAATACCTACTGTAACTAATATGGTCATTCATTTGTCTTGAGAAAAAAGTTTAATAGAATAACACACCTTATTACACATTTTATTCTATTAGTTGATATATAAAAACAATATATATATATATATATATATATATATATATATATATATATATATATATATATATATATAAATTCGTTTTAGAATTGGACAATATTTCCCTTCCCATTTTATGCTAGTTAAAAAGATGCACAATGCTCTCCTATTAGTTACAAAACGTAAACGAATGACCCTATCATAGTCGTCGGGTTGTCATACGTATGCAAGATTCTTGAAAGCAATATGTGGCGACTGGCACGACCCTTTAGACCACCATGCATTCAGCTACAACAAGTTGAAAGGTTGGCAACGCCGGTGGATTGGTACCATGCAGTTCCAGGCTATAAAAGAGCATCATGACGACGTCTCCTTTTTCTCGGAGAAACAACTTGAAATACTCCAAGTGTTCCAGTCCAAAAAAGTCCGTGCGTTACTCAGAGCGCCATGGTTTATGAGGAACGTCAACACACACCTCGAATCAGGCATCCCGTTTGTGAAAAATTTCATACACATGCTCAGTGTGAGGTTCTCCATTGGAACCTTAGCACACGACAACTCCTTAAATCCCTACCCGTCCACAAACGCCGATAGTAAACAAACTACGGCAGTCTCAGTCGTAAACCAGGGTCTGTGTCGCCCGCAAAACAATCATATCCCGAATCTGAAGCGACATCAACCGAATACCATTTGGTTCTAGCTGATCAATCTAGAAAGCGAAAAAAATGTCTCCCTTTCTTTTCTTTTCTCCATACACTTGTAACAGTACCACTTCCACAGCGTTGCCGTACTTCCTCTACCTAACCTAATATCCTGTCAATTCTCCCGTCGACCACATGTATCAATTACTAACGAAATAAACAAGTATATCTTCAACTAGTGTTTTCAGTTCTCGTGCAAATTCCTTCCAAAAATAGTAGTGAGTGTTTGGACAAATAATCGTATCGACAGCCACACATTTCGACCAACCTGACGAAAATTCCTACAAATAGTTATAAGAGGTTAAAACTCTAACCTATAAAATATTGTGGCTGTATAATTAACTCTAGTTTTTAGATGTACTATAATGTTAATATAAATTGTGTTTGTTTTATTTGTGTGTTGTAAAACATTTTCGTTCAACTATTTTGTTTGAATTAGAATTTTGTAATATGTTAAAGACAAACTGAACTAAAACTCAGAGCTGATGCGGCAACATTGCGACGTTTTGATGTGACAAATTTAAACGACATATGTACAAAATAACTTTGAGCAAATTATATGTATTTTTCTTCGCCGAATTCAAGAGTCGCCTTAAAAGTTACGAACTAGTTCTAATTTAATTGCTATATTTCATCTAATATCCTCAATATTCTACATTTTTTGTTGACAATTTATTTTCCAATGTTAGGTAACCTTGATCTATCAAAACACAATTAATCTAGCAATTTGTAGGTTCTATGTGAACATATTTTGTTTGAAGACATCCGGTTTTATTACGAATGGCCAAAATATACAGAAATAACAGTGGCATCTGGGGTGCTGCAGTTTCCCATAAATGTGTTTACAATTTTAGTCAACTCCATTAACAATAGGAAAATCAGTAAAATATCCTAATCTTCCATCAAATACTCGATCTGTTCCCCGATATAAAGGAGATAATATCGATGAATAATGTCGAATAATGTCGATGAAGAAGAACTCAGGAAACTTCCTCATGGCTATAACTTTCTCGTATAAAGATGATCAACTTTGTTTTGTATTATTATGCTCACCTACATGTTTCAGAATTTAGAAAGGTAAGCACCAGAAGTTCGGTAGTGTCCAGACTATCCACCAAACATAGTGCCTTCTGATTATCCCTTTTATTCAGATAAATATAGCATAGCTTGGGTGGCACACGGCTCCAAAATAATGGAGAAATGGATGTTGGATGAGTTTATTAATAGTTGGGTTGCTGCCCAACCAAAATTTCATTTTTCCACAAGGTATTAGCATATTTCTAGAAATATAGGGACATTTGTAAAATTTTATGAAATTATCTTAATAAATGTCTTTCTAAATAGGTAAGTTAATAATAATTAAAGGCAAACAATACAAAATAATAAATAAATTTAAATAAGTCAAACTGCATGACCAAGAATGAGCAGAATCCAATGCCAATTACGTAAATAATAAAACCTTTTGACAAACTCGTTATAAACGTGTTAGGCTTAAATGTTCACCACAGCGTTAACAATTGAGTAAGGAATTTCCATTTAACACCATTCTATCCCACTGGTCAATAATTAACCTTTCGACGATTGCTGTTTATCCTTTTCTTTGCTATTTGCATGGGTTTAGAACCTTTCAGAGGTAACTACAACCGCAGGAAGTTTAGTGCCGTAAACTAAATTCGGAATAAAGTCGAAGCTTATGTATTAATTTACAAATATATAGGAAAATTATATTTATAGAGAATAAGAATTACTTAGATATTTTTTAGTTATTTAAATTTTTATATACATCATATAAAATGTTTTGGCTATTGGTAATAGCTATTTTAACTGAATGTTCCGAAAGATTTCATGTCAAAAATTAGCTAAGTCTAGAAAACGTATGGTAAATTACCATATATCAAACTGCACCAGCCATATACGTGATCTACTCCTTGAGCATGTTACAATTTTCAGCATTCTTAGAGCATTCAAGTGAGAATAGCTCTGGTGTCGTGACTTTACATTTAAATTCCATTTACATATTCTTGAATTGGTTTGTTGAGATAATAAAACTCAGAAAAATAGGTGCAAATGCATGTGTAATATAAAATTTAGTAACAAGGGACTAACATTGTTAGGTGATTTATATATAAACTACTTACTTATTGCTACAAATACTTAATCTGCAAAATTTGTGATAAAAGACTAAAGATTTGCGAGTTGTACAGAGCATATTTCCTGATGGCGCAGACTGTACGCTTCCTCGAAAACTTTAAGGGCACCTATATTGTTAGGTATTGCCAATTACTTGTTGCGTTTTGATGACTCAAATTCCTTGCGGTGTAACAAGCATTGACAATCAATGAACAAATAATACTCTTTGTTGCGCAGCAACAAATATGAAAATAGAACTTGTTCGAAGTTGGTAGTAAATTTATATCTTTATGGTTCTTTGATTTTGGATAAAATGTCATTAAACTAAGATAAATATAAGATATCTAATAGAATATGTGTCAAATAAATAGCAGTGAATTCACTTCAATAAAAGTCTAAATGTTCTAAAGTCAGAAAGCCGCAATCTTGACGAATCAAAACTAACAATTTTAAATAGTTCATTCTTTAACATGATTTGCTCAAAACTTTTTTTATTTACTTTAAGCCATTCCTTAGTTGCAGCCTTTATTAATACACGTTTTGGGATCCCCGCCCCCCATTTCACCAACATTGCACATTGTATATAACAATAACTGATGGTTCCTCCAAGTTCTTTAAAAGCTTATCTTCAAACTACAGCAAACACAAGGTATGGCTCATTTCTCAAAAGAATTGCTATAAATTATGTTATGTCGATTGAAAAAAAATACTTTGCGTTTTTATACATTTGGTATACTTGATCTCTGAAACAACAAGCTGATCTTGATTCGTCACCTGCTCTGGCATAAACACGGTTTCTTTTTAGTGAATTTAAGTTTATATTGTTTTTTATTTTATATTTAGTTATATTATATCAGAAGAAAAATGTACAATAGAATTAAGTGTAGTTTATATTATTTGATAATATATCAATTAGATGTACTATAATTTTAATTTTGTTATTTATAAGAGCCAAAATAATTTAAAAATCAAATTCAATGCTCCAACATTGCGACTTTCTGGCTTTACAACATTCTGATGACGTGATTTCACTGTTATTTTGCATGGACCGTAGATTAGTTTTTCATGTCTTATAGTATTCGTTAAATAATAATGTTTCCTTAATTATTCCTGATGTTTAATATTTTCGAACAAAGAAATAACTACATACTTAAAAAAAGCACGACAATCATATAAAAACCATAATATACGGATTAGGTATACTAACAAAAATGTATAACCCATCTTCTATAATGAATGATCTCTCGTGCGTTACCTACTAATCCTAATTTTAAACTACACAAACGCATACTCTAAAGGATTCCTCGCATTCCATTCTAACCCATAAATAACGTGTCAGAGGAGAACATCTGAATTTTTCCTCGAAAATTTCCAACGCTACGATTTAACTCCTGCCTCTTCTCCCGGGACGCTTTTATGCGACTTCAAAGAGTTGCTTTAGAAAATCCGGAAAATGCGAAATAAGTGAATAAGGAGAGAGTAATGGAGGTGTTTTTCCCTTTTTTTATTAACCGGCTCTTTCTAAAATTAAACTGCATATTTTTCAGTAGCAATCCGAGTTTATATATAAATGTTTTTCTTGTTTAATAATAAAAGATATTGTTATGAAGGTAATTATTCTTTTTGCGGTATCAGTGAACCTAGAAAGGATGAAAATATAAACATGGAAATAATAGACGTTGTAAATTTAAAAAGTATATGTTTTAATATTTCGAAATCACATCTACTATTCTATTTCTTATTAAAACATTCAATTATAACTTGCTAATAATATGTATATCTTAATCAGCCTGGCGAAATTTTTGCCTCTCTTTGTGAGGATAAATGGGACACCTGTAGACGAAAGATTTAGCACAATTAAAACTAATATAAATGAAGAATATTTAGGCCCATTTTTGCATAATATCCACTACAAATAAGCAAATTTCAATAAAACAAAGTATGCCTGAATCAAGCATCCAGGATTAACCTTCAGATCAGTGACACAAAATGTGTAGACGATTGTTTTAGACTATATTTTCATTGGATCTAATTCCAACTCTTTCAGGGCAGACTATTCGTTGTTCTTGTGCTACATATATTAACCAAAACGCGTAATTTTTATATCAAAATCTATATCAGCATCACTTAGATCGTATGACAAACCCCAAAACTTTATATTTCAAACGATATTAAAACGAAAAGTGGGTGTGTTTTGTCTAATTTTCGATCATTCGCATATTGTTAAATATTAAGTAATCTGTCAAAAAGTTATGGGGAGTTTGGATACATACACTTTACGGTTTTATAGAATTGCAAGCAAAATTAAATTTAATCACTGCATTCTTGCTAATGAGTTCGCCATATCTGCAAAACAGCTAATTTTTGCGATATTTGTTCAGTCATGTAATCCAATGGTGATAATTTCCAATCTACCTCTACTTCGCAATTCCACCGTTTGTTATTTTTTTCTTCTGGGTGTCTGATGGAGTTTATTCAAACTGATATATAAAAAACATATAAAACAGCACTTGCTTGTATATCTTTCTGGACCTGAATGTCTACTGTCGTATTTCTTGTCCACATCTTATATGAATTGGACTGATTATGATTGTGATGCAGTGTATTGATTAAATATGCAGTGATAGGAAGAAAGTTTGTTCAGGTAAATGATCTACTGTGTATCTTTTTTCAGGCCTATTTCCAAAAAGAGTAAATTAAATAAAATATAATTAAATATTTAATTTATATTTACCAAAAAACAATTTGAAATACCTCATTCATTAACACGGTATCTTCAAAATTAAATTTATGTTGTTGCAAGCCATTCCTTTATTACAGTGTTTTTCGACCACTTGTTAGAAATGTTTTGTTGGATTCTTGTTTCTATCACATATAATAATATATCTGCAATGAAATGTTAGAAAATATGATTTGCAAAACCGAATTAAATGTTATTTTAAGTTTTACCTTTTTCCTTTATTAGCATATTGCCAAAGGTAGCCTAATGTTCTATTTTTTAATATCTTTGTCTGCACAAATTGAAATTGAAACAAATCTTTAATTTTATCATGTGCTTTATGGAATTGTATCCATTTATAAGCGATTTACTTTTTTTTAATTTACTCACCTTTGTTGTGTTTCTTTGATACCAACCAGTACTTCACATTTCCACCAATTTCTCCTCCGTGTGTTAGACGGAGTTCATGTAAACTGAAGGATATTATTGCAGACAATCATTTCCACATATAATAATACTTGTTGCTTATATATATATTTCTGCGCCTGCATGTCTATTGTAGTAAGTTTTTCCACATGCAATTTGATTTGTTGATTATGAAGTGATGTTACACTCTGTGGCCAGATTGTTCAGCCAACTGAACTATTGTATATTTTTTTCAGGCCTATTTGTAATAAAGTAAATTATGTAACAAATAATTAATTATCTCATTTATATTTACCAAGTGACCATTTTAAATACATCACCCTTAAACACCATGTCTTCAAACTAAATATATGCGGTTACAATCTAATGCATAATTACAGCACTTTTAGACCAGTTGTTAGAATTTTTCTGTTGTATTCCTATTTCTATCATAAAGAACAATATATCTTCAACGACTTGTTAAAAAATATTTTGATTTACAGGACCTAACAAAATGTTATTTTAACTTTTATCTTTTTCCATCAACTTTTGTTGTTTTTACACTAATTTATTTTTTTATATTTTACATTTTACACTCATTCATTAGCGTCTTGCCAAAGGTGGCCTAATGTTCCATTTTGAAATATCTTTCTTTATACTCAAAGTGAAATAACAAATCTTTAATTTTATTATGTGCTTTAAAGAATTGTGTTCTTTTAAAAGTGATATCTGGCAGTTGCACTAGAACTCTTCGTGGGTTATCTTTTCTAAGTGTTTTTAAAAGGATTACCCTAGTGATTCGGATGCGCAAACCATGGTTACAGCATGTAAATAAAAAAATGGACAGAATTTGTTAATCTGTTAATAATGTTAATCTAAAAAAATAGAGGTTGAGTAATGCGAGTAAAACTTGGTACTAAACTGTTGCATATTATTTAAAAATTCATGGTATACTGATTACAGGTCAACATACGTATAAATAAGCACATAATTTAAAATACTTAAGAGAAATACCAAGCAAAAGTGGCCGACGGTCTGGCAGTTTATCTAAAATTATAATTTAGCACTCTCTCGCCCCTCTGATGCAGTCGTATTTCGTGTTACAGACGAAAAGTAAAATTATGCAAATGTTATTCAGAAATGGGCTCCACACGTTCCTCATTCCACCTCGGCACTCCGGGCTCTCGCATAATTAATGATTTAAATTAGAAGTGTGTTCTAGCCTGAGAATATTTCATAGGCTTGTATATGGCATTCCGGGCCCTTCCTTTTATTTTATGGCTCTTTTTCCGTTTTATTTTTGTACTGATTATATAGACACATATTTGTCTGGAAAAGTATCCTCAAAACACTCTGATTAATTTAGTTAGATCTCTAAAAGTTTTAATAAACATATTCAAGGTTTTATGTTGCAACCTTGTTAGTAATTCAATTTGTTTAAACATTTGAAGCTCTCTGCTATTCTATTTTAATCTATTACAAAAGCTTACACGGGTAGGGCTTCTTCAGGTTGTGTTTTAGTTTCAGTATTTTGCTGAACTTGAAAAACTGGGGATTTTTGTTCATTCTTTTTGGTATCTCGCTACCATTTGCATCATACATTTTATTGATCATTATTCGTTGAAATATAGTGTTTTATTGCTGTATTTTGTTTTGCTGCGTCGATTTGTAAGGTTGCCTGCATTCTCCAGGTTTGTTTCCACGTCTAAAACAAAAGTAACTTTATTTATCTCGGTTATTGAAATTTCTGTTTCTTCGCTTCTTTATTTCTTATTGCTTCATTTGGGCTTGCGCGCCATTGATAACTATTATTGTACTAGAACTAGCTGAGTATATTTCAGATATTGAATTCATATCAGCTCATTCAGCTTGATTTTCTGAATTTACATCTCAACTAATTAGGATGTAGTCCCTTCACATTTGGCCATTATACATATCTGGCTTCTCTGTCCTAAAACTGCGAAGATTCGTCGATTTCGAACATATCAAATTCTCCAGCCACGTAGTCTTGCATATTAATATTCACACTCCATCAGGGTAATTTGATTTAAAAGATAGTTTATTGATTTATAAGAAAGATGTTAATGGCAACACACAAGAGAATGGACCCTCTTGTATTACAGCTTTTCAATCTTAATTAATCTATTTTAAAAAAGGTCCATTTTGCGCAAATGTTAGCCTCTTGAAGATAGCCAAGGTGCCCAATGCTATAATGCTATTGGCCAAAACAACTGCGCTCGCTAAATTTAATATACTAACATAACAATGAGAAAACTATGGTGGCCTTTTTTTAGCTATTCCAGGGTAGGATAGAAAGGCCTTCGTTAAATGATAATTATTCTTAGCAGATAAAATTTTAAACAAAACACCCTAATTAAGAATACTTGGATACTAATAACTTAAAAGCTGCAAGTTTTTGAAATCTGGTTGTATAGACGAATATTAAAAATATTTTGGTCTATGTACACTGGTTCAGCCTAGCTAAAAGTAATGTTTGAAATAAAATATAGACCTAGTACGTATGGTAAGTGACAAGAATACGCACCATTTGTTATGAATCACTTTAGAAACGAATATATAAAAAAGACTACCTAGCAGAAAAACAACACGAACGGATAACATCAAGAATTGTCGTTTTGTGATAACAGCAGTAACTTTAAAAACTACCTAAATCATATAAACAGACAGAAATAATTACAGTTAACTACGTAAATCTATATATTTAAATTTTCATCTTCCAATATAGTCTTAATATGTCCTGAAATTGTAAAAAAATCGATTTTTTGAAAATTATAAAGAATTTTCTCTTTTTAAAATGTTTCAGATTCATTTTAATTAATGTAACAATAATCCTTTTGTCACGTTTGTTCTTTTTCTTTTAATTATCATCACAAATTCAAAATTTGTAACTTACAGAAATCTTCGATCCGTTTCAAATAATTAGAGATTTTTTTTTAATTGTTGCATTGAAACAAAAGCTCGCAGACATTATTATAGTATTATAACAAATTTTTATCACAATAAATATATTTACTTAGACAAAAACAAAAAACCTGTACTTAAAAAGTAAGTTCAAGAAAAATTCGCCTTCCTCCTGCGCAAAACATATTTCCGCCTTGTGTGTTCAAACAGGGTAAAGTTTGACTGATTTCGAACATTCGAAGTTAAAATAATTAAAAAATTTACGTAAAATATTTAAAACATATAACTTCATTTGAAAGATATTTTACTAAATTACTAGATAAATGTTAACAACACACAAGAGGCTCAATCTTTTGTTACTATTTCTCAATCTTAATGAATTCCTTTTAAAAGAAGCTACATTTTTGATCTAA
Source organism: Rhynchophorus ferrugineus (assembly GCF_030347505.1). Classification (NCBI taxonomy): domain Eukaryota; kingdom Metazoa; phylum Arthropoda; class Insecta; order Coleoptera; family Curculionidae; genus Rhynchophorus; species Rhynchophorus ferrugineus. Next base: position 24,134,241 of record NW_027472590.1, on the reverse strand, counting down.
TGCTAATCTCTTGAAGTTAGTTTAACTGGCCAGTCACACACTATTATTTGAAATTACTATATGCAATTCTAAACTTAAAGAACTCATAAACTTAAAAATATAATCAGTTGCAGAGTAATTTGGAAGCCATGGTGGGCCTTATTTGATTTCTCCATATAAATAACAGTAATGAGATAGCCAGATAGCTAATATTAGGAATATTTCGGATAAACATGCACACTGCTAAAAGTAATTATCGCAATAAAATATAAATCTAAGAAGTATAACAAGAAACAAGAACTACCGTTGTTATGATGAAAAATAGAAACAAAATGGCCCAAAAGAAAACAACACGGATGGATAGCATCAAAAATTGGTGTATTCTGACAACAGCTGAACTTCTATGAACTGTCCTAGGCATAGAGAGGAAAAGAGATATTCGAACTGCGCTCTCCAAATTAGCCCCATAAATGTATACTTCCATCTTCCAATATAGTCTTAATATGTTTTAGAATTGTAAAAGAAACTCCATTTCTTCTTTTTAAAATGTTTCAGAACCGACCATTTTCCATTGTTTCAGTTCATTTTAAATAATGTAACAATAAAGGTTTTGTCAAGTTTCTTTTAATGTACGACACAAAATCATACTTTATAATTTACAGTAATCTTCAAATCTCCTCAAGTAATTAGAGAATTTTTTAAATTATACTGAAATCATCATATCTGAAATATTGGAACCAAAGCTCGCAGATTTATGCCGAAAATTAAACCTTTCCGTAATATATAGTACAGTTCCTCCTCAATATATTGCCTTAAAACGTGTCACATCAACGTCGTAATATCTACAAGAATTAGACAAAAGCTACTAGACAACGCGCGGGAAGTCAGAAGATTGAAGCGAACCAAACAACAAGAATTAATTAAGACACTTTGGAAAGGAAAATGCCATCCAGTTTGCTCTTTAAACAATAACCATATCATATGAGAAACCGTAGAAATATTGTAGGCAACTGCTTCTACGGTGTAGTGGTTAGAGCGTTCAGCTCACACGCTGAGGTCGCGGGTTCGATTCCCGGCGGGGCAGCGACTTTTTGTTGTTATTCTAGTTTTATTAGAACATTTGTCAAATCATTTAAGTTAAGTAACGGAGCCCGAAGCCTGAAGCGTTCCTTATTTTCAATCATTGTTTCTTTATTCCTATTTTTCCTCATACGCACCTTTTTTTGGCCTAAGCATTGCAGTAGTTAATAAAATAACAGCGTAATTTATGTAATGAATACTTAATATAAAAAGAGAAATAAAATACTATTAACAAAAAAATTCAACCAACTTCAAAAAATCAATAAGAAACTTACTAATAATTAAAAAATAATCAAACTTAGATTTTTAACAAAAAAAAACGTTTTACATAATAATCATTGTAATTACTAAATAAAAATAAACAAAAAACTAATTTAATCTATCCGCTACAAGTATTTTATATTCTACTATATACTCGCAATTTAGCTTAATACTTACCTAAACCTATCTAACTACTTAGAATATTATTTTAACTACTACAAACTGATCATTTTAAACTCGGCGCCGAGCCCAAACAACACAAAAATAATAAAATAATTTTTTGACATATACACAAAATTAAGTGACGAACAAAACAAATCTAATTTGTTGCTCGTACCGGCTTCAAAGTGATCCTTTGGTAGTAGTTAAAATAATTTTGTAAATAGATAAATATATTTAAGAGGGTATTAAGCTAAATTGTGTGAATATGATTATTGAAGTTGATTATTTTTTAATTTTTAGTGAGTTTTTTATTTATTTTTTGAAGTCGATTCAATTTTTTTGTTAAAAGTTTTTTCTTTGTATATCTATATATAGCAGTATCTCCGGAAACTAGGGGATGATCTACTAAATTTAATTTATTTCCTTTCCTCCATTCTGTTGTTTCAACATTTCATAAAAGCGCGAAAAAGAGTCTTTATTTATATTTATTTGCGTAGGATCCTACTGAGAATTAAACAAAGGTTTTCCTTCGCTTCCTTCGGAAGAATTTCCTCCGGAGTTATTTCTGTTTTATTTATATTTTTTCGGCATTTATTTTACGCATAATATAAAAGATGATAGAACACAGATTCACGTTCAGTTCATAAAAATACCCATTTTTGTGTGTATATTTAATATCAAAGTTTATTTTTATCTCTTTCATTCTATATATGTCCAATAATTAAATTTAAAGGTTATATTAGTAAGTTTGGAGAGTGGTAATTACTTCTTTGGAAGTATATAGATTATTTTATATATGCGGTTTTGATTGATGACCTTTGAAAGTTTTCCAGAACTAAACCATACCCAGAAATAACTGTTTGGCAAATGACGGCGTAATCAGAATGCTTAAGAGTACTTAGAGTGTATATTAGAAGAAAATCCGTAATTCATGAGATAGAATTTTTGATTTTGTGGATTAAGGAATAAATCACAGTGGACCATATTTTATTACTAGGTAGCTTCTGAGATTTTTGAGCGAAAAACTGAAGCAGGCTTGCCAAAATTTAAGCAGCTTTATACCACTAACAGATTTAACACAGGCAAGATCCAGGCAAGGTCAAGGCAATTTTCATCAAATTGACAACGCCTTTTCTATGAATCAGTTGAGTTCACTGTTAACTGCCTTCCCTCCCATCGTTTATTGTTAACAATTATAGCTTAGATAGGTTCAAGCAACTCTTTGTGATGTTCATCCAGACTTTAAATTTCACCGAGTACAATTTTTTTGTTTGAGCAGCGATTGTCAAATACAAAGTCTGGGATTTTTCATTCATAATTACGGTTTTAAATAATTTCTGAGCTGTTTTAAAAATACAGTCTTATGTAACTGGTTTAAACTGACCATTCCCCGTGTTCTTAATCGACTTCGAAAAAGGAGGAGGTTCTATGTTCGGCTGTGTTTTTTTTAATATATGCTCGCCGATTTCTCCGTCAGTTGTGGGCCGATTTTCAATTTTTTTATCGAAAGAGTGTATTTCCGAGATAGTCCTATTGGAACTAAATCAGGATCTGATTGGGGTAAGGTTCCTCCCTTCAATCAAGGGAAACCCTCCAATTTCAAAGGCACGTACAAAGTTTTCACATATTTTTATCTAAAATGATCAGATATTTGTGAATAATGCTATTGTTGAGCTGATTTGACGGTAAATCAGTAGTCATTCATTGCAAAAGCCATTCAGTTTGCTTTTTAAGCTCTAACTATATAATTTAAAACCTCGTAGAAATATTGAAGACAACTGTTTCTATGGTGTAATGATTAAAGCGTTTAGCTCCCAAACGGAGATCGCCGGTTCGATTCTCGACGGGGACAATAACTTTTTCTTGTTGCTTAGTAAAAACTTTTGTCAAATCATCTACATTAGGTAGCTGACCCCGGGGCCTGAAGCGCTACTCATTTTCAATCATTGCCTTTTATTCCTAATTTTCCTCATACGGACTGCTTACTTGGCCTTTACTTGGCCTACCCATTTTAATTTTAAATAAAATAACTGTAAATTTATTGAGTAAATATCAAACCCCAAAAAGAGAAAAATAAAATATTTTTAACAAGAAAAATTGAACCGACTTCAGAAAAAAAATAAGGAATTCACTATAAATTAATCACCGACTACAAAGTAGTCAGTTAGTTGTAGGTAAAATAATATTATAAATAAATAAATAGGTTTAGATAGGTATTGAGCTATGTTATATCTATATATAATAAATATAAGATACGTGTAGTAGATAGTTTAAATAGGGTTTTTGTTTATTTTTATTTAGTTATTACAACGATTATTAACATATGTACATATTTTATTTTTAAATACTTTTTTTCTGTTGAAAATCTAAAGTTTGATTATTTTTAGTTTAGTCAAAGTCGGTTCAATTTTTTTTATTAAAAATATTCTATAGCTGCTTATGTAAAAAACAATAATTGACAAAAAATATATCCTGCAATCTTAATTTTCGAAAAGCGTCTTAAATGAGTATGCGAGCAATGTTACTGTATCGCATTTGAAAGCTACTTATTTCAAACATAGAGACCAAATTTGTCTATGTTACATCCTGAAGTTTTCTATTTTAAATTATGTAATAAATACAATTACATTTAATACAAATATAATGCAGGCCACTGCGACATAAATAAAGATAAAGCATGATAAAATATTAATAGAGTTAAATTTGCATGTAAAATAAGCGTTATTATTATTTATATATAAGTACATGGATTGTCATATTATATCACGACACTAATTACCCATGTAGAAACAGAAACTCATTATCTATATATGCCAATTTAATTAATTATGATACACAAATATAGAAACAAATACACAAAGTAAACTTAGCATGTTTTAAGCTCATAGACTACTCAGTACAAAAATACACAGCATGTGTTCCTCAAATTATAATGTAATTAAACTTCTGAAGCTAAAGTTGCAACGATATACGACTTATTCTTATGGTTTAGTACGCTTCAATCGTCTAATGTCCTTTAGTAACCTTATTTTGTGCTTTTAAAGCAAGATATTGGGCAACTAGTTCCTCATACAGCATTTTGTTGGTTACGTAGCGTATTAGTATTCGTAATTGATCGAAGAAATTTGTTTCGACAGCGTAGCGCCATATTTGCAGAGTGTAGGCCCAATTGGCTTTATGATTGACGTTCAAACCAATCTTTAGTTGAGAGTATCTTCCGATTAACCAATACTGTCTCTTGACTCTGAGTATGATATTCTTTGCTTTTTGTCAACCCACATTCAACTTTTATTCTACCAACATTTAACCTACCATCAAGATGGATGCGGAGGTGCCGATATGCCCAATTTATAATTAGAATGAACTGATTCCTATTTTCCAGTTCACTCTCTATCCAATATGTTGAAGTTGTTGACTGCCACTTTTGCTTGAATAATTGTGTCTTTAGCTGCAAATAACATATTAAAAGTACTGCATATTCATTCCTGTACGTTCAATTAATGTTTGTTTAAAAAAATTGTTTTTTTTTTCAATCCCTTTTGCTATTTGTTGGGTGTGGGTGTTGGGTATACAATAAATTCTGGGATTGGATCAATTAATCACTCACAATCTTCTATGTCTACAATAATTTTAAAAATTTTACGACAAAATATAACAGCCCCCTAAAAGTAAATTTACCACTAGGATATTTGTTTTAAATCGATATATCTAGACATATTTCGTTTCCTCCGAATTAGGCAGGAATGTTTAAAATGAAAGGCTTGTTGTTACATATAAGCTCACCATCGCTTTTGTCATGATTCTAACTCTAAGTCTCTTGTGCATTTCGTAAAGTCCTGTAGGTCCCATTAAAGGCTAATAAAATTGCGTAGATATATCAGCTGGTATTTTATTAAGTATAATTCCGTGACTGTTTCTGTTATTTTTGGAAAACTGAACCAAATGGTTTTCAAAATTCAATTTAATAACCATTTTCGTAGTAATATTATATTAAAAAGTGGCTATGCATTAGGTTGTAGCATGTAATTTTTTTTACACTTTAAAGCATCCTGTTTGAAATCAATTGTTATAATATATATTAATCAAAATATTTTAGTTTATATTCACATTCTAAATGTTTTTCATATCACTCTACCAGAAAGACAATGTCATATTCCAATAACGATATTTTGGTAGTGATTATCGACCCCTTCAGAATTTCGAAGCCATTAGTCCATACTGTATTGATCTAACCACGTGACAAACAGATACCTGGATGATTCTTCTGGATCATCCAAAACATAAAGTTTTGGTCTTGGAATCGCAATGCTTTGAAAGTGTTCGAAATGATATTTAAAAGTAACTCGTATGGTAACCATTTTCCCATCTTTTGGGACTTTCCCGTTGCAAATAAACTGAAGGACTTTTGATAGTCTGAGCAATCTATGTAAACTTTCTCTGCTGTTTCTCAGGGTTATTCTCTGTACCTATTGATTGTCTCAAATCGAGCATTAAGCTCAATATATTAAGCAAAAGATATATATTGTTTAGTATAACTTTATGAAGTTATTATTTTTAATGATAGGTCAATGAAAGGTGACAATGTAAAAGATGCACCTGAACTGGTTAAAAGATACAATTTCACTGAAGAAATTAGACTGCATATATATAACATATTGAAGGAAAATAACATGAAGAATAAAATGTCAACTAATGTTAAAAGAATTGCCTAGGTGCTACCTATGCATGATAATAAAAATAAAGGATTATATTATAAAACATTAATAAAGATCCAGGAAATTCACACATGAAGTTATGCGCCACTATGGTAATTTTAGTAACGCAAATTGCAATATTTAAATTCAGTGGCATTTATAAGATAAATATTTGTGAAAACTTATTTAAAATTACAGTTTGGAGTTGCGACTGTATGATAAACGAGACCCTTCATTTAAAAGCGAATAAGGAATTAAAATATGCAAATTACAGGTACTTCGAAAGCCAGTAGATGGAGTTTATATATTTGCCGAATGGCGAATGTTAGTGTCAAACTTTGTTATTTTGCATTATTACAGATTAGATCTAGAAAAATAATTCATCTTAAAAATTGAGAGCTTCATTTAATTATCAATATCGGTATTGATATTTCAACCCTTTACAATTCATAACCCATACTCGTCATTCTATCTTAATTTTATCTTATCACTATAATAAATTGAGAAATGCATGTTGATGTATTAATCAAGCACTCGCCTTGCCTGTGTATTAATGCAAGTACAACAAAACAATAGTAATAAATTAATTTGTATATTAAGATTGTACTATACATATCTAAAGTAAGAAGTAATTAATGAATAAAACTACAACAATTACGGATAATCCGAAAGAAAAACAATGAGTAGCTTTGCAAAATCTCTACATAGTATAAAACAAAGTCGCCTTTTCTGTCCCTATATCCCTATGTGCGCTTGTTTAAAACTACGCAACGGATTTTGATGCGGTTTTCAATAGATAGAGTGATTCAAGAGGAAGGTTTATATATATAATAATACAGTGTGCAGTTAATCAATATGGTTCCTTACAGCATGTAAATTAAACAAATATTTTCGGAGATATTACAAATTTAAAATTTGCGTTTAAAAATGTGTAATGTAATAAAAATTGTATGAATTTAGATATTCCAAAGATTGCAGGAAATCTTCATAGTAAGTATAGGGGAAGAGGAATTGTTTTACTCCAAATTTAATGCGTGCAGGCCAAGGGCAGTAATGAATGAACCAAAAATACTGGATCGATTTTAATCATGTTTTCATTGAGTGACATAGGCATATATATTTTATGCCCGTGCGAAGCCGGGGCGGGTCGCTAGTATCTATATAAGGAGGAAATCTATATGAGGGAACAGTAACAGATCAACTGAAAAGTCCCCGGCCTGACACATAGATGGCACTACTAGAATTAAATCCATATGTTTTTAGTTAGCACTATCTCTCAAAAGTTGCGTGAACAAATTGGACAGCTGTCGGATCATTAGTTTGTGAATTATAGCTTTTTGAGACAAACAACTTTTGTTATTGTAAAAAAAAATTATAAAAAAAATTTCGCGTGTTCATAAAATATTGATTTTTGAAGGGGAAAAATACAGTTGAAGCAAAATCTTGGCTTGATGCCGAGTTTCCGGACAATGCCCCAGGAAAATCAACCATCATGGATTGGTGTGCTAAATTTAGTTAATCAATAAACATCATCATATGATTTCCTTTATATAATATAACTAACCTGATATGTTGAAGATCGCGTTATTAAGTAATCTGCTGTACAACTTCTAATCTAAATCTTATTCTAGATAATATTCTAACTTATTTTAAGGTCTATTCTAATTTATTCTAAAGACTATTATGACTTGTTCTCGGGATTATGAAGTCTAACTCTATGTGTCCATTAATTATTATTAGTTATTATAATTATCATTAGTTCGTATGGTAGTTCGCGTTTGACGCTATGCACTACACTGTCATCGCGTACATTTAACTGTTTGGCGAGAGCATTGGGATGCACCAATAGTCTTTCAGAGCACTTCACACTAACACTCCGAATCACAATCCTTATGGGTTCTAAGGTGATATCGCGCTGACGATGACACGCAACACTTTATTCTGGAATCTCTACGATATCTATGTTAGGTTTGCTAGTAGTACCCCAGAGTTCAATACCGTAGATCCAAATGGGCCTAAGTATTGACTTATAGAGCAAAACCTTGTTATCTAATGATGATTTACAGTCGATATATTTAGGTTTGTTTAAGCCCAAGCTATTTGCGTTTTGTCACTATATGTTTTTTCCATGTCAAATGTCGATCATAATACATTTCCAGATATTTAACGTTGTCTGCTTGCCGAAGTCCTTGTCGAAGGAGAACTGAAATGCAGGGGGTCACTTTATAGCTTATAGATATAGAACGACGGTTAATTATATATAGAGCCTGAATTATTTTTAATAACTATGAAAGTATTATCAGTTTTTGTGAAAGTGACGGTCGATGTTATATTTACGATGAGCTATCAGCATTCTCAACAAATAGTTAATCCTTATTACAACAGATTGGAGAATTCCCAGCAGGTTGGCAACTAATGGAGACGCATAGATCAAAACAAATATTATCATCTACAAACACATTTATTCGAATACCGTTTTAACGTTTGTACATGTATACGAGTCGGAGTACATATACCAGATAAAGCAGATGACGTATTCTCAGGAAATTAAAACACCTTTTTCGCTATCAAACTAGAACAAGCGAAATTAATTAGGTGAAATCTGGCCCTCTCCGCGACGCGTTCAAACGAATGTAACGGTCGCTAATCACAAAGGAGCCGGAGCGCTGGACATTGTTCTAAACGAATGTCGAGCAAACAGACTTAACACGTACACAAACATAATTAAAATGGTCAAAGTTGTAACGGCGCTAATGAAAAATGCCTCATTTTAATGGCGGATTTAACCTGACACTAAAATTACAATTTTTTGTCTCCGCAGTATTGTTACCTGATGTAGTTTTTAATTAGATCAATCCGACATTCATTACTTTTGTTGTTTTATTTGAGGAAATCTGCTGGCGAATTTTAGTAAATAATTTCAGAAACTCAGATGACATTACTTCGTCATATCCCTATTGTTGGTTTTAGTTTAACGAGTTAAAGATAGTCATTTGATGACATTGACAAAGAAGGGTTTAAGGAAAGAAATCGAAGATAATCAGTTGTAAGACTTACTGGACGAAATCTCTCAAAGAAAGTTCATACAATTTAGCAGACGATGCATATAGGAAGGAAAATGGCTGAATATACTGTTTCAGATTTCTGTTCGCGGTATTGCTAGGAACTATCGACTAAAAATAGTAGGAACAGTTCATAGTCACAAAAGAATCGAACTAGTCGTTAGTGAAAAAAAAACGGTGATGAAAATAGTAACTACTATTTCAGTCAAATGCATATTTCTATTTTACTCTTCGTGATAACAGATGGAGATTCACGAATTCTTTCTTCTACTAATTTTGAGAGAGAAGAGGAAGGAATTAATTGTTTGATTCTCTCTGCTGTACAGTACATAAGTTAAATAATTTGAAATTGTTAAGAGGCAGTGTGAAAAAGAAATGGAATTATGACCCAAATATATTTAATCGTATTGTAATTTTTTGAAATTAACAATGCTATAATATGATAAAAGTAATTGGGTTAAATCTATTTAATTTCGCAATGTGCTTACTATTTTTTTTTCAACAGTGCCATAAGTAAGTCGGAGATGTACATACTTCTTTGGAAAATAAAAACATTGTGGGTGATATAAAATTAAATGTTACATGTTATATATTTGATTTGACCGTAAATAGGGATACAATAATGACTACTAAAAATAATAAACATTTGTATCCTATAATCTCTATCAGTTTTTATCAAGTATTTAACCATTGCACCGATTTTAAAAACAATAAATATTTTATATATCGTTAGTACGGAATATTTTGTTGTTAATATAATTATTCGTTGAAACTAGAATGAAAGAAAAAGAAAAAAGAAAAGAAAGAGCTAAAATTTAAAAAAATCAATAAAAGACCTACTAGATTCCAAGATAATGCAGTCAAAACTGTATTTCTATTTATCAATAAAAATATTGTTACCTTAATTACATTAATAATAACCTTCAAAAATAGAGTTCCCAAATAATACCATATTAATGTATAATATATTGCTATTTAAATTCATATTACAAACAAAACGTAAAACCAGCCGGCTTGAAGGCGACAGGACGGTCATCCTAATCTTACAATAACCGTGGGTTCGAATCAAGCTAGGGCATGGTCGTAAATTTAACAGGTCAATTGAAAAGTACCCGGCCTGACACATAGATGGCGTTACTAGAATTAAATCCATATGTTTTTTAGTCAGCCCTAACCCTCAAGAGATGCGTGTATAAATTTGACAACGAAAAAGATTAATAAAAAGGAATTTCGCGCGTTAATAAAATATTGCTTTTTGAAGGGAAAAATACAGTTGAAGCAAAAACTTGGCTTGATGTCGAGTTTCCGAACACTGCACCAGGAAAATCAACCATCAAGGATTGGTATGCTAAATTTAGACGTGGTGAAATGCAGTGGACGCCCAAAAGGGGTTGTTACCGAAGAAAACCTTTAAAAAATCCACAAAATGATTTTGAATGTCCATAAATTGAAATTGAATGAAATAGCAGATACTCTAAGGTTATCAACTGAACGTTTACATTACATTATTCACCAATATTTGGGTATGAGAAAGCTCTGTGCAAAGTGGGTGCCGCGCAAGCGCGCTTTTGACCAAAAACAACGCCTAGTTGATGATTCGGAGTGTTTGAACATGATCAAGCGTAATAAACCCGAGTTTTTGCGTCGATATGTGATAATGGATAAAACATGGCTCCAGCATTTACTCCGAAGTCCAATCGACAGTCATCGGAGTGGACTGCACACGATGAATCCGCTCCAAAGCGTGGGACAACGCAACAGTCGGCTAGCAAATTTGGGGAGTCTGTATTTTGGGCTCCGCATGAAATAATTTTCATCAGCTACCTTGAAAAAGGAACGACCATCATGAGCAACTATTACATAGCGTTATTCGACCGTTTGAAGGACGAAATCGCCGAAAAACGGCCGCATTAGAAGAAAATGAAAGTGCTGCTTCACCAAGACAATGCACAGTGTCACAGTTCAGGGAAAACGATGGCAAAAATCCATGAATTGGCCTTCGAATTGCTTCCTCATAAATTGTATTCTTAATTAAAATAAATTGTATCTATTGTATTAGTTCATAGTAAAGAGTACTCGTGTCAATCGAACCGAAAATAGCGACTGAAGGTAGTTGGCTGAAACAGTCAAAAGCAAAAAGTATTAAAATCAGTAGGACCGAAAATAGCAACTAATATAGTTGAAAGGAAAAAATAAGTCAATTACTAAATAGTTGATAGTTCCCTACGCTAGTTGGGAATGGGAATAACTTTTCAACGGTATTTGTGCGATGTACCATTGGGCCATTATAAGAAATAAATAACATTATTATAAGCATGACCAGTTATAACGTACAAGGAGTAAACAAGGTTATAAGGAAGAAAATACCAATAAGTGTGAAATATAATTTATTTGAAGATAACCTTAAATTTCATATATTACACTCATAAACGGAGTCATTAAGTAATTCATCTGTCAAGAATACATACAGCCGTTATATAGATCGGTTCGAATATATATTTACTTCACGATGTATTTTAGTAATTTGACTACTATTTTGAAAGAGAAATATTTGGCAACCGCGTTGATATAACTTCAGCCACAACGGCCAAGTTGTATGAAAAAAATAAAAGTTGACGAGAACAAGATGATTTGGATGGAAAAGTCATAAGAAATGATTATATTATCTTAAATCTTTTAAAGTAATAGACTAAAAAATAATGTTGCCAATAAGCACATTGGGATATATATTGAAAAAAATTAAGCGGTTTAAAAATTTTACTGTTGTCTTATGACATTTATCTGTTAACATAATTAAGTGACACTTTTCTAAAAGTTGCTGTATTTATTAGGTTTTGCTCTTCATTTTAACTGCAAAATGTGGTAGTCCCAAGGACCACTTTGACTAATTATCTTTATAATTAATATTTACTTCATTATACATTTTACTAATTTGACTACTGTTTTGAAAGTGAAATCACTTTTTGAATATCTCTCAGAAAAAAGCTAGGAGACCAATTGTTGAGTTGAGTGTGGTTAATGGCTGGTTATTTTTACATGTATATGTATTTGACACATTTTAAAATGTTTGAATTATTCTATCACCTAAATACAGTTGGTACTAATACGATGGAAATGGTTTCTTCTGCTAGTGCTAACGCTATTACGTTTTACACGGATCATCATGGAGCAATACATCGATATCCTGGTCTCTAATTTTTTTTTTGGATATCCAGAATGGTCTTTGTCTTTGATATAGAAATCACCACTTTTAGAAGATTGAAATCAGTATTCACCTGCTAAAATTGATGGATCATATTTATCATAAACCTATCACATACCTTCAGCTGGCTTATTTTTTAAATAGAGGTAAAAAGTAAGAAGCAAATGCGATTTACCCGTTACTAAGTCAAAAATTTTCAACGCTCTGAAAAAATAGTTTGTTCACATTTCGCCAAAATCACACATACTGTAAAAAGAAGCCTGCAAGTGAGGCTTCATTATGAAGTTGGTTACATATTTAATAGACAGTTACACCATTTATTGTAAATCGTTTAATATTAATTGATAGGTCTAATACATTAAACGCAATCTTATAATTTAACAGTATTGAATAAACAAGAAATAGCATTGAACCACTTAATAAACATTGCGTTTTCTTCATAATACATAATATTTTAATATTAATTGAATTTTCTCATATTTTAAAGTCTTCTTTTACCAACTATGGGTTTATCTGTAGTGGACCTACTATTTAACGCGGGCTCCCAACCACGGTCCTCAGCATAAAGCCTGCCGACTGGCGAACTTCGAAATCATCCCAGAAGACATCCGGTCCTACCCAGCCTGGTTACTGGCGTAACTGGGATCATTTTCCTTGTCGGATTTTACACTTTTGTCTAGGACAATCACAAATATTAAACAAACACAAACATAAATTTACGACCATGCACCAGCAGGATTGGAACCCGCGGCTATCCCAAGAGTAGGAGGACCATCTTGTTGCCTTTACTACTGCGCCACCAAGTAGTAGCCAAGTTCTCGTAGTAAAAACTACGTAGTTTTACTTATGCGATGTTCCAAAAATATATAGAATAATCTAGTTTATACGAAGGAACAATGAGATAAAAAGATCCGTAAAGTGTAGGTAATAGAAAAATAGACAGAGACATTAACACGACCTTAGACATACCAACATATTGTATTTTTTCGCAGAGAATCCATTAATCTTTTTTCGTATATATTTTTTTGCTTTCCAGACCGAAAAAAAAGACAAACCAAATTTGTGTAGCATCAATAAATGGCTACGTGTTTGCCAGTCGTTTTTTTCCCTCTTATTCGGTGGGAATTCTCTCTTTCTCCCGCTCTGAATTATAGACAGTAAAGGGCAGACTAGGATTCGTTCCATCTTCCGAATATCAAATGTTTTGAATAAACTTTATCAGTTGTTATTCGAGTTAGCCGTGCAATTGGAACGACGCCAAAGTTAATTAAAATCAGAAAACTTCTAGATTTAAATACGTTAAGGAAACTGGAAAAGTCGTGTTGAATGGATGGATTTATCTCTTCTTTCGAATGAATATAAATAGTTCTTTATATAAATAGTAAAAAATGTAGACGTCTGAATGTATGAGTATCTCTTTATTATAATGTCAGTTGACAAATACAGTTCAAAAAATATCATTGAGAATTGCCCAGAATTTTCACGATTTTCTCCATGCCTGTGCTCATTCAGGGAGTTAGTGAAACAGTTTTCCAACCACTGCAATAGCAATTCCTGGCAGCGAAGAGGCACATGATGGTTACTAGAAATATAATACAGTCGTGTGAGTGTTAGAAGATTTTGTGTTTTAGGGCTGTGTCATTCACATCCTATAAAATGAAGATATATGGTATATAGATATATGGTACTGGAGTAACGTAATCGGTAAAAAAGGACTATCGATAGACAAAATCTTTAAAATAAAGCGTTGGAAAACACAAATTTTACAATGAACCTACAAATCATTTGCAGGTCTAGAAAAGAGAAAACCCGTAAAAAATGCAAAGGTGTCTAAAATAGGGAATTCCTTTTATAATCAATTTTTAAGATAATGCGAAGAGCATGAGTGAAAAGGGTGAAATACTCAAGGAAATAGCTAAAGTGTTAAGGGGAAACGTTAAAGAGGCTAAATATTTCGTATCTAGTGATGGCTGCCTTCAGTAATTCAAAATAAGATATGGAATTTGGCTGCTGTCCATATCTAGGGAGAAATTGTCAAAACAAGCACGGTTTCTATCAATATCCCTATTGACAAGCAACTTATTTCTAAAGCGGTTTTAGAAGGTCTTTGTCCCTCAAATATGACAACGCTGACATAACAGGTATTTTCTCCAGGATTCCTACCCCTAGAACAATTGAGAGATGAGAATGATTTATTTTTTGTAATATATCTACCACTAAACATAACTGTGTTAGTCCAAACAATGGACCTGAATATAATAAGACTAAACTATATCTCAGAAAGTGTTTACTATCATTCGTCCTATCAAAGACCACTAAAAGCTTATCTGAAACTTTAAAACAGGTCGTACTACGAGAAGGTTTTTCGAATTTTCATATGGCATAGAATGTTCTTAATCAAGAAACTGTTCGAAAATTTTGGACGAATATCTTTTGTACTAATGATAGGTATGACGGTTTTCCTTTAAGAGAAATTGACATTTGCCATAGAATGTCAGAGCGAGCTTAAATATTATTAACTTATTGAAATTGATGAATCCCAACAAAGGCTGATATTAAATTATGTTATGAAAATAAGCAGAAGAACGGTATAAGAAGGAAGATATGGATAGTGAGGATGATGAAGACGTTCTTGAAGTTATAAAGGTAGTGTTTGACGTGTAAGCTATAGAAAGTATTGGGTTGAAAGAAAAGCATTATACACAGATATTTTAGCTCATCGTATGTTATATTACAGGACGAGGGGCTTTGGAAGACAGTTCTAAACATCAATTAAGGAAGACTAAAACTGCAATTTTTTTCTCTTGTGACTAAAACATACTTTTACTCGCTGTTGAAATATTTATTTAGTGAGTTGAAAATATGTGTTTATATATTTTCGTTTATAGTTACTGTCGTTTCTTTTAATAAAAGATTGATTATTAAAGACTATTAAATTGATCTAGTTTATTTATTTAATCCGAAACATTTCGATAATGTGAACTAAAACTGGTTTGAATTAGATCACATTAACGAGTGTTTACAGCATTTATGTTAGTAGTTAATTGTCGATGAAAAAGCCAAGAACTTTCTAACCAACTCCATTTTTTTTTATTTATCAACAAAACCCCCATTAAATCATCGATATAAAACAAATATAGGTTGACATTGCTAGCTACTTTCAAGTATGATTTTCTCGAGGCCAATTTCAGCTTAGTTTTAACACGATTATCCACTCTAAATGATAGATCGATCTAATACCGTTCATGTTAATGTGTATTCCCGCTTGGAAGGTAGGTAAATTTATGTCTATATTCTCAGATTCCCGCACATACCCTAGTATAGGGATTGTAGAACATAGCAAATATATTATATTTTAAACGTTTTGTCAAAAATAGCTGTTGTTTATGATTATTCACTTAAAATAACTTTTAAAATGCCAATAAACATTTCTTAACGTAACTAACTAGCATAATGCTTAAAGTAAAGTTGAATCATGCATTTATAATCATGAATTTATAATCTGATCACTCGCTAGTATCAGCTTTATTGTTAATTTAATTATTATCAACAAAATTAAAGTGCCTTGTCCGCATGTTACTAAAACTAACCTCTCGTAGAAAACTGGACTGTTTAATATTACTAAATTTGCCCCTCAAAAGGGAGATTGGTGCAGAAACAGTAGCAATAACTGTAACAAAAAATATACAAGATTTAGCTACTAATTCAACTCTTAAGACAAATATTCGAGTTAACTTCATATCATTTATTTCTCTTTTAAACGGTTTCTCTCTTTTAAACAAAAACTCGTAGGAAAATTGAAACCGCGAAAAACATGGCGATAAGTAAGAACAGAAGAAAACAAGAAAAAACTCAACAAAGCAACAGGCAAATTAACAAAAGGCTAATCATAAACCAATGAATAGAAGTACATTCGGAATACCTAACGGCAACTGATGCAATGGAATATAATCTCTGGAAAATAACAAGAAATATTGAAAGGCCCTAATAACATAATCCACCTGTTAAACGTAGTAATATTACTTGGATCTAGAATAATAACAAAAAGGCCCATGTTTTTCCTAAATATCTAAAAAATGTTAAATAGTTACATTTGCGACTGAAAAAAAACGTAGATAGATAAAACACAAAATCTCAAATGAATCTACCACCTCAGAAAAGCGTTTTAATAATATTTATATTTTATGCCATGATATGTTCAAACTATATCGCTAGCACTTGGAAAGTAGCCCAAATCATTATGATTCTCAAACCGGGGCAAATATCAGAAAGACGTGAGTTCCTATCGTGCCATAAGTTTGTTACTTGTGATATCCAAAGTCTTTAAGAGACTATACATCAGAAGGTTCAAGATAATCACAGAGTAGAAAAAAAACATGAACAGGGTGTGAAACAGGGAACTGTGAAACAGGGAACTGTGAAACAGGGTGTCGAATACACTTAACTATATCCAATATATCCAAGTGAGATCTATCTCCTGCATACAGCCGAAGTATCGTATCTTGGCAAGAAAATTAGTAAAAACAGCATAATCGTCATTTGATGAACGTATGATGATAATTTAAAGCTACAGATGCAAATGTATTTGACCGGGCTACCAAACTATTCATTTTACATAGTTATTATTTAATAACAATATGATTATGGACATACATATTCAATAAACAAAACAAATAAGGCTCGAACTCAAATATTATAAACTGTTTCATTTACTCCAAGACAATAAAAGAGTTAAATCATACATATTTGATTGTATTGTATTGAACCAAATTATTTTGTAATATTTGAGTGAAAAAAATGCATAAATTGCAATCTTAAAGTTCATTTTAATAACAGCCTAACAATATTATAATCATGTGCAACTACTATACTTCTTCAAGTCTTCAAGTCAATACTTACAAAATCTGTGTTTATGAAATATTTATCATATCAAGCTTTCCTTTAAATTCTTCTACTAGATATCTGTTTAGGTTCGTTTACTTTACTTGATTTCAGTGACAATATTTGATTCATATAGTGTGTGTACGTAATTATTGTTCCAAATGTTTGAAATATCCGTTCGCCATAACATATATACCAAGCTGTAAAAACTTGATAAATTAATCACATTGTTCAATCAAATAGGCGAAATATAGCCAATAGAACTATTTAATTTACATGAAATACGATATTTGATATTGGCTGTTTGTAATCTAACCATAGTGAGATTTGACCGAAACTTTTGATGGCTTGAATTTAATTAATATTTTTCTTTTTACCTTGAGAACATGTGGTGAGTAATGGGTAACAGTTTCTTTTGTCTAGCTGGCATTCGAATCTTGTAGAAACATATAGTGCCTTCATGCATCCAGTCATACTATATTGAATATAATTTTGTACATTATTTATTAACTGAAAAAGGACCAAACTATTATCCGTGTTTAGGAAAATATGATAAATCTCTGCTTTCCTTTGAATTTTTTTTACTTGATTTCAATGACAACATTTGATTCATATAGTGTGTGTACGTAATTATTGTTCCAAATGTTTGAAATATCCGTTCACCATAACATAAATACCAGGCTATAAAAACTTGATAAATTAATCACATTGTTCAATCAAATAGGCGAAATATAGCCCATAGAACTATTTGATTTACATGAAATACGATATTTGATATTGGCCTTTTGTAATCTAACCATAGTGAGATTTGACCGACACTTTTGATAGCTTGAATTTAATTAATATTTTTCTTTGTATTGTACCTTGAGAACATGTGGTCAGTAATGGGCAACAGTTTCTTTTGTCTAGTTGGCATTCGAATCTTGTAGAAACATATAGTGCCTTCATGCATCCAGTTATACTATATTGAATATAATTTTGTATATTATTTATTAACTGAAACAGGACCAAACTATTATCAGTGTTTAGGAAAATATGATAAATATCTGCTTTCCTTTGAATTCTTCTACTATATATCTGTTTAGGTTCGTTCACTTTACTTGATTTCAGTGACTATATTTGATTCATATAGTGTGTGTACGTAATTATTGTTCCAAATATTTGAAATATCCGTTCGCCATAACATACATACCAGGCTGTAAAAACTTGATAAATTGATCACATTGTTCAATCAAATAGGCAAAATATAGCCCATAGATCTATTTGATTTACATGAAATACGATATTTGATATTGGCCTTTTGTAATCTAACCATAATGAGATTTGACCGACACTTTTGAAGGCTTGAATTTAATTAATATTTTTCTTTGTATCTTGAGAACATGTGGTGAGTAATGGGCAACAGTTTCTTTTGTCTAGCTGGCATTCGAATATTGTAGAAACACATAGTGCCTTCATGTATCCAATGATACTATATTGAATATAATTTTGTATATTATTTATTAACTGAAAAAGGACCAAACTATTATCTGTGTTTAGGAAAATATTATAAATCTCTGTTTTCCTTTAAATTCTTCTAATAGATATCTGTTTAGGTTCGTTCACTTTACTTAATTTCAGTGACAATATTTGATTCATATAGTGTGTGTACGTAATTATTGTTCCAAATGTTTAAAATATCCGTTCGCCATAACATACATACCAAGCAGTAAAAACTTGATAAATTGATCACATTGTTCAATCAAATAGGCGAAATATAGCCCATAGAACTATTTGATTTACATGAAATACGATATTTGTTATTGGCCGTTTGTAATCTAACCATAATGAGATATGACCGACACTTTTGAAGGCTTGAATTTAATTAATATTTTTCTTTGTTTCTTGAGAACATGTGGTGAGTAATGGACAACAGTTTCTTTTGTCTAGCTGGCATTCGAATCTTGTAGAAATATATAGTGCCTTCATACATCCAGTCATACTATATTGAATATAATTTTGTATATTATTTAGTAACTGAAAAAGGACCAAAGTATTAGGGATTTATATACACAATAAATAAAGCAAATGAGGCTTAACCTCAAATGTTATCAACAGTGTCACTTACCTCATTTATCTAAGTCATAATTAAAAGTACTTAGAGTAGTACATACTTACATTAGAATAATATTATTGCTGTGAATAAATTACGGGTGTTCAGACAATGTTCTCGCCTTGTAATATTTTTCTGCCTTGAAACGAAAATACATAGCTTGTTCTGAGTTCTTATACTGTCAATACATAGTAAAATGTCCAATTATTACACACAATTATTAGAGTAATGTATAAATAAGGTTTTTCTATACAAACCGCCCAGTGCGGGCTAAACAACTACGTCACCCGCATATTTGGGGCGTTTTAGCGCGAATTTTAAACGTCATTATTCATTCAAATGGTTTTTTTTTGCAGACATAATATAAGTTATCCCATAAAGTAGTTTTTCAAAAATAGTCTATTGTAAATACGTCTAAATATATTAGAATGGGACTTCAAAGCTAATCATCGCTCTAATCCTAATACATTAAAATCGACAGTTTGTTCATCGCAAGCTTCAGCAAGCCAGCGCCGACTTTGAGTTTCGCTTTTCTTTTGATTAAAGTGTAAAGGCGACGCGGCGGGTGCGTGCGTGTATGTGTCAGCTCAAAGATATTAAGCCGGCAATGCCTTCAGGAGTCATTATACACCCGTTTAACTTGCAAAGTAAATCAAAAGCGCGAAAGAAGACAGAGAAAGTATACATTTCGACGCAATAACGTGCCACTCTAAATCTCTCGCCGGGCACACACCCGTTCTACTTAATCTTCTTCCCGACACACCCTCCTCCTTCGGATTCGCCGTGTGCTCCACGCCGAGCCAGTCAGCCAGTCATTAAAACTTTGTATTTTCTTATCTCCGGGGCGCGACTCTCTGTTAGTTCCCGCACGACAAAATAGAGGAAAGTTCCCAACGAAGTTCGAAACAAAACGAAAATATGGCGGCAATAGTCCGCGTACCTTTTCCTCCATTCGTGTCACGATTACGCCATATTTCACCGAGATTTTACCTCGTTGTGACCGCTTATTCAATTCGCCGCAATTATTTTACTTATAATAAGTAAATTACATACGAGGTACGGCTAAAAGTACCTTAGAGTTTTTTTAAATAAATTGCATCTTAAATTAGATACGTTTAGTACAATCTTAACTTACAAATTAATACAACAGCTCAATTAAAAGTCCTCGGACTACCATATTAAAACACAATTTTTTTTGGCAAAATTAATATTTTTTATTCAACATAATTCCCTTCAAGGAATTTTCTTCATATATTTTTAGTTTGGATAAGTATTTTTGTAGCACGATTTGTTCTTTGCTCAGTTTCGGCGATCACCTCTTCATTCCCCGAATTTTTTTCCCAGTCAGCATTCTTTTGAGATCTGAGAACAGGAAATAATCACTGGGGGCCTGGAATTTTACCATCGTTTTCACTGACTTGTGACACAGATCATTGTCTTGGTGAAGCAGAACTTTCTTTTTCTTCAAATGCGGCCGTTTTTCGGCGATTTCGTCCTTCAAACAGTCTAATAACGCTATGTAATAGTCGCTGTTGATGGTTCTTCTTTTTTCAAGATAGTCGATGAAAATTATTCCATGCGGATACCAAAATACTGACGCCACAACCTTGTCAGCCGACTGATTGCCTTAATTATGTTAAGAATATAGTCGACGTTTGACATTCACATAGTAAAGGCGTGTCCGGAAAGACGGTTAGTGAAACGAAACAAAAGTACAACATATGTGTCACAAATGCGGCGTTAAAAAATGGTCTAACAATAACTTTTTAAGGACTGGTGAAAAAATGAAAGTGCGATCGGAAAAAATGCCAGTACAGTAGAAAATAAATGCAAAATGCCATAAAATGTTCATGGTCGAAAACTCAACCTCTGGACCACAAATGCAGCATTGGATAATTTGAAACATAAAAATAACAGTATTACTTCAACAATACGTAAAAAAATATAGAGAACACTGCACAAAAAACAGATAAAATGGAAATATCGACATCAGACGTATCAAATATTGCAGTTTTGAATTTAGAGACATACAATTAGAACCCAGAAAGAACAGCCACTCTACAATACGTGAATGAATGAAAAGTCGGCGGGGGAGGATCTTGAAATTGCATTAGTCGATATGCAAAAACATATAAATGCCCTCCAGCTACAACTAAATAAACAAAGCTCCGAGGGCAAGGATAAAACAACGGTATATCACCAAGCCAACAAAAGCAGTCCTATTCAGCAGCAGTCAAATATTAAAAAAAAGAATATACCAAAAATAACAAAGGAGAAATTTTAGTTCACAAGAAGCCATTACTCCTATTTATGTTAGCATTTGAAGGTAATACGGACGCAAAAACCATTTTTGGTATTAAAAGTATTTTTGGTCGAAATAAAAATCGAACTAAATAACGCAATGCAAAAGATGCCTTTTGCACGGACACATACAGAAATTCTACAGAAGATAACCTAGATATGTAAAATGTTCAGGAATACATATACAACATAGAGTGTAGAAAATCCAAAGAAGTTAAGGCGAAATGTGCAAACTGTAATGAAGCGCATCCGGCAAGTTATAGAGGATGTGTAGTTGCTAAAACATTACAAGAAAGGAGACATAGAGTAGCTCAAGTTAAACCTCAAGAAACATTGGTTGAAATGAAACAAACGAAAAAATATAACAAAGTTAATGGTTAAATGACTTATGCCCAAAATATCAGTCTAAATAACCAAAGAGACACAAAAGAAGATGGAGCAACTACCAACCAATTGCTACTTAAACTAATAGGAAAGGTGGACAGACAGGAAAAAGTGATCGAATATTTGTCCGAAAGAACTGATAAACTAGAACTGAAAAACATTAGGCCCTTGGCCGCCAAAACCAGAAATGGCAAATAAATATATTCGAATGGCAGTTTGGAATGCTAATGGAATCCAGCAACATCACGCTACCCTACAAGTATGCCTAGATATGCAAAAAATAGATATTTGCCGAGTATCAGAAATCCTTTTGACAAAAAAATCTTTTATACAAATTAGAGGATACACATTTTATCATATCATACATCCAGCTAACACCACAAGAGGAGGAAGTGCAATCGTAATAAAAAATAACATTTGCCACCATCAAGAAGCCGGGGTCAGTACAGCAGAAAATCAGGCAACAGCAGTAACTAACAGTAGCCGCAATTTATTGTCCTCCAATATACAATCAAAAAAAGGAAAATTATTTGTATGTCCTAAGCGACATGGGAGAAAAATTTATAATTGGAGGTTATTTCAATGCAAAAAATACAAGATGGGGATCCAGAATGACAACAACTAAAGGCAATGAATTACATAAAGCAGCTGCTGAACTAAGATGTAGTTACATATCAGCTGAAAAACCCAATTATTGGCCGACTGACCAAGAGAAAATCCCAGACCTGTTAGATTTCTTCCTAGTAAGAAACTCAATATCCAACTATATAAAAGTCGAAGAAAATTTTGAGCTAAGTTCAGATCATAGGCCATTGATTGTGACATTGAGCGAAAATATAAGAAGAAACGAAAAAACCCAACGTTAACAAACAAGAGAACAGACTGAAATGAATTTGCTGAGGATTTGAACAAACGAATTGAATTAAATGTACCCCTCAAGACAACTGAACAATTAAATTTTGATTCAGAAAAATTCGTAGTAGATATTCAACAATCTGCTTGGAATAATACTCTTGAAATTAAGAGTAAAATTGAAGGAATTAATTATTCAAAAAAAGTGAAGGAAATGGTAGCGGAAAACGAAAAATACGAAAAAAATGGCAACAAAATAGTACACCTGAAAATAAAAATAGTTTAAACAATATAACACAAAGACTGAAAAGGGAAATACTAGAAATTAAAAACAAATCCATCAATGGCTATATGAGAAATTAAACAGATGATAAAGAAACTGATTACTCACTCCGGAAAGCCACAAAATATCTAAAGCGCTCATGTCTACACAATCCACCTATAAGAGATCTATGTGGGAATTGCGGAAGTGACAATCACCAAAAACCAGAAGCATTTGCTGAATATTTAGAAAAAAATTTCGAACGAAACTAATATTAAATATAATTTGTCGAACATAGAAGCTGAAAATTCGATGATTGAATTAGTCACTCCGAAAGAGCTAACCTAAATTATTAAAACTGACATTAACCCCGGGATATCACCAGGCTACGATTTAATAACAGGAGAACTACTGCAAAAATCAAAATCACCAAACGAAATAAAAGCCTATAGATCTATATCAATGCTGCCAGTAATACCTAAGGTTTTTTAAAAATTCCTGTTGAAAAGAATAAAATCGATATTAGAGAGTAAAAAACCTAATACTAACCCACCAGTTCGGTTTTTTAACAAGTATTCAACAATTGACCAGGTCCACAGAATAACAGATGTTATTGAAAAAGTCTACCAAAGTAAAAAAGGATGCTCAGTTATACTTTTAGATGTAGCACAAGCCTTCTATAAGGTTTGGCATGAAAGCCTTGTTCATAAACTACAGTAAATGCTACCAAAATAACACACCGAACTATTAAAATCATACAGTACAACCAGAATGTTTAAAGTCAAACAAGAAGAAGCTTACTCTACAATAAAATAAGCTAAAGCAAGTGTACCACAAAGAAGTGTACTGGGACCAATGGCAACATTTGCTGATAATACTGCGATTATAGCTGTCGGAGAGAATAGTGAAGAAGCCTCTTGAAAATTATAACAGGCAAGTGACAATATAAATAATTATACACAAACTTGGAAAATAAGAATTAATGAAAGTAAATCTGTACATGTGCAGTTCACCTATAAACAGACCGTACAAGCACCAATAACATTAAATAACACTATCATTCCATATAGCAACAACAGTAAATATCTCGGAATGAATCTTGATGCAATACTTCGCTGGAAGGAACATATAAAGAAGAAACAAAAACAACTGGAATTGAAGAAATAAAGGAAAATGTACTGGCTAACTGGAAGAAAATCACAATTATCAGTACATAATAATTTGCTATTATATAAGCAAATACTGAAACATATATGGACAAACGGAGTTCAATTATGGGGATATTCTGCAAAGAGTAACATATATAAAATACAACATTTTCAGAGCAATGTCCTGAGAGGTATTGTAGGCGCACCCTTATACCGATTACCTACATGGAGACCTTCAGATACCCACAGTGAGTCAAGAAATCAAAAGAATTGCATGGGGGCATGAGGAAAGACTCCATTCTCATTAGATTATTGAAGTATTGCAGATTTTGGATACCACCAGAACAGGACAGACAGTCAAAAGAATCAAACCAACTGATCTTGCGTAGTGTTATGTAGTGAGGTGCATATATTAAAAAACTCTGCAGTGACATGTATAAATATTATTTCACCAGAGACTGAGATAGGGCCGATGGGTCCTCCTGCTTATATGCATAGATTTAACTTGTCATAAAGGCAAATTGTAGGTTAGAAGGAAACGGCTAGTAACAATGTAATAATTAATTAATAAAAAAACTGTTAAGAATATAAAGCATTATATGCATCTATGTGTCGTTTGACACCAATTCTTGTATTTTAACATACATATGCGTGTTTTAACTTATCCCACATAAAACTTCGACTGGCCAGCTGACAAATATATTCAAAATGGACAACACACTACTGAGAAATTACTTACTGAAACCCATCACGTTGAACAAATATTTCACCCTTGTACGCATGAGAAATACGACGAATTTGCATTTAAATTTGTTTATTTTACAAAGTTTAAATATATTCCGTCTCCCAGTTATGCATAAGATAATTCGGTGTTAAATCGTCATACTGAAATACCAGTATCTATTTAATTTTATTTGTTGAATACGTAAAGTGAGCGAAAATATTAATATTATTTTATTACGCTACATTAAACAGGTCATCATTGATATATCCAAATATATATTCTGCGATCACAAAATTCATATTACAAAAACAAATACATTTTAGGCGTTTGACATAATTTGCTAACTTTGCTAAATTAGCGTTGTGAACTATCACCAGGAAATTATAATCGACTGTTTGGTAGTTAACTAATAATTACCAGCGACTGATTCTGTCGACTACTTTCAGCTGTTATTTTCTAGCGTTGGGAACTATCGACTTTTTAATAATTAACTACTTCTTACTATCGACTGTTTTCAGTCACTATGTTCGGTTCGATTGATTTTGTTACTATTTACTATCGACTGTTTCAGTTGTGTACTTTTAGTTACTATTTTTGATTTTACTAGCTTGAATCGACTGATTTTTAACATTCTGGCGAACTTGACAAAAATGTACCCAATGTATGCTTACACATATTTGTATGTGGACATATTCATTTTTACAACACATTCCTTTTTACAGATACACAGCACATTCAAGTATAAAAGTAATTGTACTTAGTCTAAAATGAAATTTTTAATTGCATTCTAATAGTATTCAGTATTTTTTTTCCTTTTCTTTTTTAAAATTACTACGTGAGGGAATATATACATCTCCTTCTCGCTTATACTGCTGTTGGAAAATATAAGCATATATAAAATTAACTGCTCCAAGCAATTATCTCTTCCCTTTCCTCTCTCACATTTTATATAGGAAAAGATATAGAAAATTTCATCTGACATCACGAATTGAAAAAAAAAACAGTCGAACCGTGCATTTTTTTGACTATCGACTGTTTCGGCTGTTTACAGTCAATAGTTCCCAATGCTACTATTTTCGGTCTGACTACTTTTTACTATCCCCTCTTTCAGTATTTACTATTTCATTCGATGGAATTTTAACGTTCTGGTTTTGCCGTCCTAACCGCAACCTTGAAAATAATGTGTCAATTATGTGCTTATATGTAAACGTAAATATCTGTAAATGATAAATTATAAATAAGAATTCACCAAATTATTATTAATCAAAATAAAAGGTCTAAACTGTTCCACGATTCATTCAAAAACTAATATACCACCGGAATGTATTCTACCCGTGGCGACGATACTCAAAGAATCAAGACAAATCATAAATAAACTAATTGGCATAACATGGTCCCGAAAACAGGGAACCACTAGAAAATATAGATATTTTAATGTACAAAAAAGCATATTTTTCTAAATAACAAAAAATATCGATATTTTTTGAAAAAAGTATGGATATTTATATTAAATGTATAGATATATGGATATTTCTTCGACATCCCTAACCTAGAGAAGAATACGAAACAAAGTAAATAATAGTGCGCATTAATATAACGCATTAATTTTCATTAATAAATAGAAAAATTATTTCGACTGCTTTTAGGACATCTTTGATTTATTTTAGATTGTCTTTTTCATTTTTCTAAGTCTCTCGTTGATTGTTTAAGTTTGTAAGATGGTAAAACATCTTTCATCAAAGCTTCAGCTAATAATAATATTAAAATATATTTGGCTAACGATAAGTAAATGCATAATTTTATTTAAAAATTGTGCGGTTGTTAGATACTTGATAAAGACTGATCAAAATACGATGAAACATATTTGGCATACCTTTTTTCACACTCCCACTTACCAATCTAACAATACTTAAATTAAACTGATCTATACAGCATAGAGAATATTCGTTCTTTCTTCTTTCAAAATAAATACGGGAAGAAATTCGTACATATCCGTCTCCTTTTATATTCGACTATCGGCTGGTTCGACTGTTTTGGGACTATCGATAGTTTAAATCAATTAAAATTATAAAGATAGAAATATAGTGTTGTGAAGGCATCTGATTGGTTTTTGAACTGTCACGAGACGCCATGATTTGGATACTTGATAGTCTGGCGAATACTTTTACAAATATCGCCCTTTTGTTGTGAACAAGGTGAAAAATAGACTTTTTTTCCACACGCTCCTATTGTCTTTTCTCTCTTACACTCTATGAACTTAGCGATTCAATCAAATAGAAAAATTTCAGTTGTAACACATTTTTTTGGCAAAATTAGTTTTTTTTTATTCAACATAATTACCTTCAATGGTGATTATAGCGACCCTCCAATTTTTCGATACCATTTTTGTAGTACGAGTTGTCCTTTGATTTTGAATAGGGCTCAGTTTCGGCGATCACCTCTTCATTCGACGAAAATTTCTAGGCCAGATCTGGAGAATACGGTGGATTAGGTAGCAATTCCAAGCCAAATTCATGGATTTTTGCAATCATTTTCACTGACTTGTATCACGGTGTATGCCGGAGTTTTTTTAACGTGAATGATATGATGTACACGTTCAGTCGATACGTTTAGAGTGTCTGCTATTTCATTCAATTTCAATTTACGGTCATTCAAAATCATTTTATAGGTGTTTTTAATGTTTTCGTCGGTAACAACCCCTTTTGGTCGCCCACTGCGTTCACCGTCTTTGGAGCTCGTTTCACCACGTCTAAACTTAGTGAACCAATCCTTGATGACCTATTTTCCTGGAGCAGTGTTCGGAAACTCGGCCTCAAGCCATGTTTTTGTTTTAATTGTATTTATTCCCTTCAAAAAGCAATATTTTATCAACACGCGAAATTTCTTTTATCCATTTTTTTTACAATAACAAAGGTTGCTTCACTCAAAAAATTCAAATCTTTTGACGGTTAGTGCTAGTTAAAAAGTTTATGGATTTAATTCTAGTAGCGTCATCTATGTGTCGGGCCGGAGACTTTTCAGTTAACCTATATATATATATATATATATATATATATATATATATATATATATATATATATATATATATATATATATATATATATATATATATATATATATATATATATGTATATATATATATATATATATATATATATATATATATATATGTATATATATTTATATGTATATATATATATATATATATATATATATATATGTATATATATTTATATGTATATATATATATATATATATATATATATATATATATATATATGTATATATATTTAATTATACATATTTTCGACAACCCACGAGTTATTTTAAACGCTACAACTTTTGTTCATCAATATCATTACCCCAGTATTATTTCAGATTAAATTTGTACTAATTACTTTTGTTTACCTTTTTTCACACTCCCACTTACCAATCTAACAATACTTAAATTAAACTGATCTATACAGCATAGAGAATATTCGTTCTTTCTTCTTTCAAAATAAATACGGGAAGAAATTCGTACATATCCGTCTCCTTTTATATTCGACTATCGGCTGGTTCGACTGTTTTGGGACTATCGATAGTTTAAATCAATTAAAATTATAAAGATAGAAATATAGTGTTGTGAAGGCATCTGATTGGTTTTTGAACTGTCACGAGACGCCATGATTTGGATACTTGATAGTCTGGCGAATACTTTTACAAATATCGCCCTTTTGTTGTGAACAAGGTGAAAAATAGACTTTTTTTCCACACGCTCCTATTGTCTTTTCTCTCTTACACTCTATGAACTTAGCGATTCAATCAAATAGAAAAATTTCAGTTGTAACACATTTTTTTGGCAAAATTAGTTTTTTTTTATTCAACATAATTACCTTCAATGGTGATTATAGCGACCCTCCAATTTTTCGATACCATTTTTGTAGTACGAGTTGTCCTTTGATTTTGAATAGGGCTCAGTTTCGGCGATCACCTCTTCATTCGACGAAAATTTCTAGGCCAGATCTGGAGAATACGGTGGATTAGGTAGCAATTCCAAGCCAAATTCATGGATTTTTGCAATCATTTTCACTGACTTGTATCACGGTGTATGCCGGAGTTTTTTTAACGTGAATGATATGATGTACACGTTCAGTCGATACGTTTAGAGTGTCTGCTATTTCATTCAATTTCAATTTACGGTCATTCAAAATCATTTTATAGGTGTTTTTAATGTTTTCGTCGGTAACAACCCCTTTTGGTCGCCCACTGCGTTCACCGTCTTTGGAGCTCGTTTCACCACGTCTAAACTTAGTGAACCAATCCTTGATGACCTATTTTCCTGGAGCAGTGTTCGGAAACTCGGCCTCAAGCCATGTTTTTGTTTTAATTGTATTTATTCCCTTCAAAAAGCAATATTTTATCAACACGCGAAATTTCTTTTATCCATTTTTTTTACAATAACAAAGGTTGCTTCACTCAAAAAATTCAAAACTAATGATCCGACAGCTGTCAAATTTATACACGCATCTTTTGACGGTTAGTGCTAGTTAAAAAGTTTATGGATTTAATTCTAGTAGCGTCATCTATGTGTCGGGCCGGAGACTTTTCAGTTAACCTATATATATATATATATATATATATATATATATATATATATATATATATATGTATATATATATATATATATATATATATATATATATATATATATATATATGTATATATATTTAATTATACATATTTTCGACAACCCACGAGTTATTTTAAACGCTACAACTTTTGTTCATCAATATCATTACCCCAGTATTATTTCAGATTAAATTTGTACTAATTACTTTTGCCAAAATTAATCTATATTCCACCTTTATTATGTCTACCTCCTTTTTTAATTTGCCAGTATTGAACGCCTGTTTTTAATCGTAGAGTGATCTGAATGTTAATTCAGTTACTAGAAAGCAATATAAACAGATAACCTAATTAAATTTATCCCCACAGGGATGAAATCATAACGAAAAGAAACACCCTCCAGTAATCAAATTTAGCGTGTTAATTTTAATTAGAAAGTACTGATCATCAATTATGAAGCACCATTATATTTTCTTTTTTTTTCGATTTTCGAATACGAATTAACGTTCGTGTTATTTGTGCATGTATAAGTTTTCTTATTAGGCAGTTCCATATGTAACCGCTTTTTAATTAAACTTTATAAACAAAATGTTTACAAACTTAACTAAAAGTGTAAAATATCCAGCAGAAATTCGAGAATAGTTAAATAAAAGTCCATCTCATAAACAGTCCCTGGGCGATTGATTATGTGACTGCAAGTGTGCTCAGGAACTTGCACCAAATGGAGGTATGTTCCACGGCAGCTCCACTTGAACGCCAGTAATGCAGCGAACTCTAGGACCTTTCCCTACATCTACACCTCTATAGATAGTCCTACATCTATATGGCTTTCCTCCTTTTGTCTTCCTCTATAGGAAGTGTTTCTCGTTTCCTCAGTTAAAAGTTATTGACTATTGAAAATATATGCGCCAGAAGTTTTATTGACAAGCCTTTGGTGCTCTAAAGCAACTTTACATATACAAAAAGTTTTGTAGAGATCAGAAGGAATGAAGGCCTAAAGGAGGAATCTGTGTCAATATATACCTACTATATACATATTCCGAAATACTAAATAATATATTTTCGAATCCTTTCAAACCAATTTTATACTAACACACATCTTATATATAAAAATGAATCGCAAAATATGTTCCTAAGCGCATAACTCAACAACGCCTGGACCAATTTGGCCAAATCTTTTTTTAAAATGTTCGTTGAAGTTCAGGGATGGTTTTTACGGCGAGAAAAATTAGAATTATTGCTGGAAAAACCCTAAAAATAGCCCTTTTTGTTTGAATTTGTTTCGTGTATCAGTTGACAATTCATCTGTCATCTGTCAAAAGTCATCTGTAACAGACAACTTTTTTTTTTTAAATTTGATATGACTTGAACTCAAATCCTTTTAATCCGTACGAATTGTTTTATTTATTTAAAATTTTTTATTTGTTTAAAATTTAATTCAAATTTTAAATAAATAAAACAATTCGTACGGCTTAAAAGGATTTGAGTTCAAGTCATATCAAATTTAAAAAAAAAAGTTGTCTGTTACAGATGACTTTTGACAGATGACAGATGAATTGTCAAGTGATACACGAAACAAATTCGTATATCGTGTTTTGTGCAGAGTGTTTAGTTAGTTAGTGTTTGTTTAGTTCGTGATTAGTGAAAAAATAATTTATATTTGATATGCCTCCTATAAGACGAAGCAATTTAGGTAGAAGAACCAGAAATGCTATAAACCAAGCTAATTACCGATCTAATCGTACTGCACAAGAACGTGACGACGGAAATGAACGTGAAAGAATTCGGATATCACAAACGCGTGAAGCGCGAGCGCGACATTCAACTAATAATCGCGCAAGTTTGAATCCAGCTGCTTTCAGTTACGATGTGTCAATTGACTACAGTAACTACCAATGTGTTGTTATTGGTTCTATGAACTTGGTTTGCTCACACTGTAAGGCATTAAAATACAAAAACGAAGCCAATGGATTGTGTTGCGCAAATGGTAAAGTGAAATTGATACAATTGGATCCACCACCAGAACCATTGTACTCATTGGTTTCAGGAATAGGAACAGATTCTATACACTTTTTGACACATATTCAACAATATAACAATTGCTTTCAAATGACTTCATTTGGGGCAACAAATGCAGTTCGGGAAAATTTTATGCCAACTTTCAAGGTATGTATTATAGCAGTTACTCATAATTATTTTAGCGAACAAAATTTTCTGTCACCAAAGTTAAGATGTGTTACTAATCTTCAATTTCTTAATCATTACGAAATATATCACTTAGTCATCATATTATATGGTGATTCAGTTTCAGTGACACTTTTATTATATTTTATATTTGATAGATATTAGTTAAAACTAAATATATACTTTTTAAGATCAAATATTATTTAAGTTTGATCATTGACAATCCATTAATTTATACCACACCATAATATTTTTTTTATTTACAGATACAAGGGCAAATATATCACAGAGCAGGTTCACTGTTACCAGTGTCAGATAGCGACAACAAATTCCTGCAAATTTATTTTATGGGCAATTCACCACAAGAAATTGATCTGCGTTGTGCACATAACAATTTAGTAAAAAGGTCTATTGTAGAACAATTACAAACTTTATTTCATCAACACAATCAATTGATTATATTGTTTAAAACTGCCCTGGATCTGATGCCATCCGATAATCACAAAATTGTAATCAGAGCTGATAAAACACCTGCAGGTCAACATACAAGACGTTTTAATGCACCAACTATTGATGAAGTTGCTGTCGTTGTAGTTGGAGAAAACTTGGAATCCCGTGATATTGTTTTACATCGTCGGAATGATCAATTACAACGTATAAAGGAAACACACTGCTCATATGATGCACTGCAATATCCCATTATATTTTGGCAAGGTGAAGATGGCTACGATTTCTCAATAAAAATGATAAATCCCATTACAGGTAACTAAAATATTAGTTTAGCTATGGCGATAATATCTCAGTCACTATATTATGTATTTTAATTTTATATTTTATATTTTATTTTTATTATTATATTTATTTTTATATATTATATTTGAATGTTATTAAAACAAAATCTGTTTACAGGTTCTGAAACCAACAAAAAAGTCAGTTCAATGAACTATTCATACCGCCTAATGATTCGGGAAAATGAAGATAATCACATATTGAAATGTCGGCGATTATATCACAAATATGTTGTTGACATTTATGTTAAAATTGAAACGGAGAGATTAACATTCATCAGGTTGAATCAAACCAAACTCCGATCTGAAGAGTATATTCACCTTCGAGATGCGATTAATACTGATGGAAATGCACAGAATGTCGGTCGGTCGGATGACTATTCTTCCAGCAACATACATCGGAAGCCCTCGGCATATGCACGAATATGCTCAAGATGCCATGTCGTATGTTCGTCATTATGGTACAGCAGATTTGTTCATCACATTTACATTCAATCCGCAATGGATAGAAATTAAGCAGGAGTTATTACCTGGGAAATCATCCATTGATCGTCATGATATTACAGCCAGAGTCTTTAGACAAAAGTTGAAATCTTTAATGAATTTCATCGTAAAACATAATGTGTTTGGTGAGACACGCTGCTGGATGTATTCTGTGGAGTGGCAGAAACGAGGATTGCCACATGCACACATTTTGATTTGGTTGGTTGAAAAGATAAGGCCAAATGAAGTTGATGCAGTGATATCAGCTGAAATCCCTAATGTACAAGTAGATCCTGGATTGCATGAGGTAGTTATCAAAAACATGATACATGGTCCCTGTGGAACTCTTAATCAAAATTCACCGTGTATGATGGATGGTAAATGTTCAAAACGATATCCACGGACATTAATATCGGAAACAATTACTGGTAATGACGGTTATCCATTGTATCGTCGCAGATCGACAGCAGACAATGGAAAATCAACAATTGTCAAATTAAATTAACAAGATATTGAAATAGATAATCGTTGGATTGTTCCATATTCACCCATTTTATCAAAGACATTCAAAGCACACATCAACGTTGAATCTTGCCATTCAGTGAAATCGATTAAATACATTTGCAAATATGTAACCAAAGGGAGTGATATGGCTGTGATTGGAATTGGTGCAGAGAATTCTAATGATGAAGTTACCCAATACCAAATGGGCCGCTATGTCAGTAGTAATGAAGCAGTTTGGCGAATATTTTCTTTTCCTATTCATGAGAGACACCCTTCTGTTGTTCACTTAGCTGTGCATTTAGAAAATGGACAAAGAGTGTATTTTACAGCACAGAACGCAGTACAAAGAGCTGCTCAGCCACCATCTACTACATTAACCAGTTTTTTTGAGACATGCCAAAACGATGATTTCGCACAAACATTGCTATATTCTGAAATGCCAAAATATTATACCTGGAATCAATCCTCAAGGAGATTTATACGACGGAAACAAGGAAAACCAGTTCCAGGATATACAGATGTATATTCCACCGATGCGATTGGCCGGATTTATTCAGTACATCCAAGCAATGATGAATGTTTTTATTTACGACTGCTATTAGTCAATGTACGTGGCCCAACATCATTCCAACAGTTACGAACTGTTGATGGTGAATTGTGTGGATCCTACAGAGAAGCCTGTCAACGTTTGCAATTGCTTGAAAATGACGCTCATTGGGATCAAACTCTCAATGATGCTGTAATATCATCACACACTCATCAAATACGAACATTGTTTTCTATAATCATATCTACATGCTTCCCATCAAACCCAATTGATTTGTGGATGAAGTACAAAGATTATATGTGTGATGATATTTTGTATCAAATACGGAATAGAATGGGAAATCCAAATATACAAATCAGTGAAGAAATTTACAATGAAGCATTGATTTCAATTGAGGACATGTGCTTGATAATGTCAAACAAACTATTAATTCAATTAGGCCTGACCGCGCCCAATCGTCCAATGCATGACGCTTTTAACCAAGAGTTGCATCGAGAAAGACTGTATGATCTCAACGCTTTGAAAGAATAAATTCAAACAAATCTTCCACTGTTAAATGAACAACAGAAGTATGTATTTGAAACTCTTATGAAAGTAACAAATGATGAAACTGGAGGGATTTATTTCTTAGATGCACCTGGTGGTACAGGAAAAACTTTTTTTATTTCATTAATATTAGCAACAATTCGCTCACAAAATAAAATTGCACTTGCACTCGCTTCGTCGGGAATCGCAGCAACTTTGCTTGAAGGTGGTCGAACAGCCCATTCAGCACTAAAATTGCCATTAAATATGCAAAGCAATGAAACTCCAACCTGCAACGTTTCGAAGAACTCTGCAATGGCAAAGGTTTTGCAGCAATGTAAATTGATTGTTTGGGATGAATGCACGATGGCACATAAAAAATCTTTGGAGGCTTTAGACAGAACCTTAAAAGATCTACGTAGCAATAATAACCGATTTGGTGGTGCAATGATTTTATTAGCAGGAGATTTTCGTCAAACATTGCCAGTGATTCCACGATCAACGCCAGCTGATGAACTCAATGCATGTCTAAAGTCCTCCAATTTGTGGAAACATGTTAAAGTACTTCATTTAAGCAAGAATATGCGTGTCGAGTTGCAAAATGACCAATCTGGAAACATATTCTCTAAACAACTCATTGACATTGGTAATGGCAAATTTCCTATAGACATGTTGACGGCTTGCTTTTGCTATGACTATAAACAAGTCCCAGGGGCAATCATTAAGTGTTTGTGGTATTAATCTAGAAAACCCATGTTTCTCACATGGTCAATTGTATGTTGCCTGTTCCCGTGTTGGAAAACCATCAGATTTGTTTATCTATGCGCCAGGTAATCAAACAAAAAACATCGTATACCACAAAGCAATATAATGATAATAATAATAATAATTATGATTCACATGATTAACAATAAAGCGATTACTTACTTTTTAATCCTTATATATGTTTTATTTAATTATTTTTTATTCACAACGCCCTATCACCAGGGTGATGGTTCTGTTCAGGAGAATTTTTTAAAATACGTAGGCACAAAAACTGCCACATTACAAATCTTTTTGACAGGACGAAGTCTGTCGGGTCAGCTAGTTATTTATAAATCATATGTTCCGAATTTTTCTTGTGCTCACTATGGCTGGACATGCCCATTTTCCCAAGGAAATACAAAAAAATCGAAGACAGACATAACTAGAAGCGCAAACTATCCAGCGGAAATTCCAGAATAGTTAAATAAAAACCAAAAAACATAGCAACAAACTAGACATCCTACTGATAAAACTTACTGATACTGAATAATACTTAATATTAAGAATATACTACTTGATATTGATTAATAACTTAGAGAATACTTAATAACCAAACTCAAGGGCTTAGACCGGAAATTTAAAAAAATAATCAATAGACGTAACAATCAAGAAGACCAAGAGGCATATGACATCTATATTACCTATAAGAAGTAACAATGGACCATGTACTACAGACAACAAACAAAAAGAGAAGCTCTTGGCTGAACATATAGCTGAGGTATATACTCATCGCGAACAGATGAATGACATAATAACTAGTAGTTATTAACTTGCTCTATTAACAAATGTGTCCATACTTTCCGAGAAAATATTACTCAACAGAAACTTATTCTTATTTTTATACAATAATAAAGCAAAGCAACCTAATTTCGTATTATTAGTTTGGATTCCGACAAAAAACATTCAAAAATCGACCAAGTCCATAGAATAATGGATATTATGTATTGTTCGAAAAAAAAAACGTTACAATTTTTGCAGATGTAGCACAAGCCTATAAAGCTTGGCATCATGGCGCTTGACATATAAATTAATGAAAATTCTGTCTAAGCAATAGCTTCACGTATCTCCAACACATTCTTCAGAATTAAACAAGGCACAGAAAAAAGCCTCAAGGCAGTGTCCTGGGACCTATCCTATCTACTTTATACGAGGGTCACTATTTATATTTCGGGAATTGACAACACTGTTGTCATGTGAGTTCCATCGTAATGTTTGACATTTTTGACGATATACGTACTCAGAATCAAACTTTATATTTAGTTCAAAGTTTAGTCTCGACAAAAAATGGAACTGAATCGGGAACATTTTCGTGCGACGATTTTTTACGATTTTCGACGTGGATTATCACAACAAGAGTGCATCAATTAACTTAATTAGAATGTTGGCGATGAAGCTCTATCAAAAACCACCGTAATTATTGTGCGATCATTTTTAATTGTCATGAAATAGTTTTTTTCTATGATTAGGTATATATTTAATTTTTCTTTAGTATTTATGGTTATTGTATATCTTTAGTATTTAGGTCTTGTTTAAGTTCTATTGTATTATCTATATTTATTATAGTATATTACTTGAAAATAGCAATTAACATATTAAAATACGATAAAACATTTTTGGGGTATAATTCTATTCTATAGAATAACTACATTCCTTTTTGCAGATACACCGAACATTCAAATATAATAGTAATTCTTCTTCAAATATAATAGTAATTCTTAAACTTCGTTTAAAATGAAATTATTAATTACATGTTAATAGTATTCAGCAATTATTTTTTTCCATTCCTTTTTTAAAGTTAGTACGTGAAGGAATATGTACATCTCCGTCTCGCTTATACTACCGTTGGAAAATATAAACACTTATAAAATTAACAGCTCCAAGCAATTATCTCCGACATCACTGACATCACCATTTGAACAAAACAGTCGAACCGTGCAGTCGCTTGAATTTTGCTTATTTTGAGTTTCGACTGTTTTGCTACTATTGACTGTTTCGACTGTTATCAGTCGATATTTCCTAATGCTAATTGTAATAATAGATGCCTATCAAGGAAATACATTAGTAAAAATTCGAAGCACCAATGTAAGCAACTATTAAATAACCGATATTTACTATTAAATTGAATAGTTTTGATATTTTCCTACATAATTTGGCATTTAGCCGTCGTATTATTAAGTTACTTAATGTTTACAAACGTTGATCATTGGAAGCCCTGGAATTTCATTTAATTTCAAAGTGGCGGAATCGATAGCAACAACAAAAAAGCCCTTCATTATCAAATTCTAAGATATTGAATTGCAATGCTTCTTGGTCGAAAAGCTAGCTTAGATATCAGATAAATTAGCAACGTTTATATCTGATCGAGGAAATCTAAAAGGACGGGAAATAGTTACCACTTGAAAATGCAATTCTAAACAGTTGCATCTTTGCAGTTTAATTGCTTTTTGGGAAAGGAGAAGATGTTTATATGACTGATAATGAGAAGAGGCTCTATTATGACAATCCCAATCAAGTGCAAAAGTCATCTGTTCTTCCAGGAGAGCCAATACCAACATCAATGCCAAAGCTGAATTGTTATTATCATCAAGATTGACTGTGCTGGTATCAAGAAGGGGTAAGGTATTACTAACAGCAGAAGTCGAGTGAAACTATTACCGTAAATAATTGACATCACGATTGTAATAAAATACTAATAATAACAAGATACTCAAAGTCATCCTGTCAGAATAATGGACTTAAAAAAAGTAATAATAGTTGGTTTAATATTGTATATCTTCAGTAATTCTTATTAGATATAGCTGTACTCTCGCACGCTTTAAACACAACCTTCTGTAGCAACCACCATGATCCTTTGGACCACCACGTGTACATATTAAGATCAAAGTTTGGCAACGCTGGTGGATTGGTACCATACGGTTCCCGGCTATAAAAAAACCACCATGACGACGTTTCTCTCTCTTCTTTTCTCTAGCCCTTTTAACAGTACCACTTCCATTGCGTTTCCGTACTTCCTTAACTTAACTGAATATTCTCTCCATTCTCCCGTCAACCACGTGTAGTATTTAACACATGAAATAAACAAGTTTTTATTCAACCTATGATTTATATTCTCGTGCGAATTCCTTCCATAAAAATAGTAGTGAGTGTTTCGAGAAACAATCGCGTCGACAGCCACACATTCCAACTGGCAAGACGAACACTCCTACGACTGATGATCCCGAAGCGATCGAAATGCCTACGGGAACAACTAGACCAACAGGATCCACGTGCTCGACACGTACATGGAAGGATAGCACGAGGAACCCATCAACATCCCATGGTCGACCACGAGACTAGCGCGATGGACGAAGACCGCTGAAATTCATTATACATAACATCAATGCATGAATACCCGCACACTTATTGGTACCCTTAAACAAATCGGAACATCCCAAGACTAAATACGTCCTGCTACTCCTTCGATGGCAGCTGATCCCGAAAAACTCCCGACTAAGGTTGGATCCCCATCTCATAAGCAATCCCTGGGCGATTGATTACGTGATTGCAACTGCGATCAGGAACCTGCACCAAATAGTGCACCAGGTACGTTCCACGGTAGCTCCACTTGGACGGGAGTAATGCAGCGAGCTCTAGGATCCTCCCCTATACCTACACCTCCATAAATAGTTTTACATCTATATGGTTTTCTTCATTTTGTCTTATTTGTCTTCCTCTATAGGAAGTGTCTCTGTTTTCTCTGTTAAAAGTTATTGACTATTGAAAATATATATGCCAGAAGGTTTATTGACAAGCCTTTGCGCTGTAAAGCAACTTTACATATACAAAAAGTTTTGTAGAGATCAATATAAATTAAAGCCTAACGGAGCAAGGTTCGTGTTATACGGTGGATTCAATAAAACTTTCCAGTCAATCTCTGTCAATATATACCTACTATATACATATTTCGAAATATTAAATAATATATTTACAAATCCTTTCCGCATCGTTTTAAGAGAAAACATAACTCAGCAGAGGAAAGAGCATTTTTCCATCTCCTGCGGCGATTCAACAAATTTTATGCTGACATACATTATTTATAAATCATATGTTCCGAATTTTTCTTGTGCCCACTATATTCCTGGACATGCCCATTTTCCCCAGGAAATACACATAAATCGAAGTAGGCTTACTGCGCCTTTTTTGTTTCACCTTCCTTGGATAAAACGTAATAAATTTACTGTTTTGTTTGGCTCAAAAAAGGCACATGGAATTCAATTTTGCTGAAAATGTTATATAACAAATAAAAAGGATATGAAGATGGCTGCAACTCTATAATACTGTTTTAGATGGACCTACATGCGCTGTAATTATTTTTACAAATGTAATATTATAATGTGTGATTAACGTGATATTAAGATTATCTTTTTTAAAATTAAAAACAAATAGGAACATGCGAATGAGAAAATGGTTTACGAAATTTTTATTGAAAAATATTTACAAAATTGATTAGTAGAAATAAATAAATGAGATTCGAAGGCTAAGACGACTAATACATCAAAAATATACCAGAAAAATAAAATAAAAACAGAACAACGAAAATTAAATATACAAAGAAATGTACTAGAAAATGAACAATATAGAATAGTTTTATTAAAAGATATTTACAAAATAGATTAGTAGAATGGGAAAATAAGGTTAGCAAGCTAAGAAGACTAATATATCAAAATTATGCCAGAAAAATAAAATAAAAACAGAACAACAGAAATTAAATAAACAAGGAAATGTGAACAAGGAAATGAAAACAAGGAAATAGAATAAGAACAATATAGAATGTGAGAAATACTAATTTAAAAAAGCTCTACAATATTTCTGCTCAATATCTATTTGTCTTCGGTATAACATAATAGTCACAAATACACTCTGTGGTCATAAGAAGTTCATCAATATACGATATAAAAAAATAGAAGTGAAAAATCATACAAAGACTACATATTCGTCGAAAGAGTAACAGGGAGAGATTGTAGTTGTTTAGCAAAAATAGGATAGAAATAATGTTAAACATTATGATCTAACAGCAGCAGTAAACATAAACAGTATGAACATAAGCAGTAAAAAAAGAGTACACAGTCTGAAATGATAAGAGCCTATAGGTAGCAAAATAAAATTATAAGCACAAAATATACAGAACTATTAACTCAAAAATTTGTCAGAGAAATGAGACAATACCGAGAACAAACAACTGAAAATCTTTGAAATTATTCCATAAATACCAATCTGATCAACACCAAACGTCATGGTGGTCCGAGGAAATAAGAATGGAAAGAAAGCGGAAAAAGACAACCTCGAGAGACTATCTCAAATGGGTAGTGAGTAAAAAACTGGGAAATATATAAAAAAGCAGAGCAAGAGTAAGAACGAAAGAAATAAGGCACAAAAAAATAAATGCTATTTGAAAAAAATATAAACAGTAAACAAACCTGAAATGTATTTACTAAGTTTTTAAAATAATATAATTATCAACACATGCAAGATAAAAAAGAAGCCATAACACCTGAAGTTGAAAAAATAATGGAGCTAGAAATGAAAAGTAATGGAAGACAGCAGATAGAAATGAAGGCTAGAATTTGAAAAAAATTATGTCTATGTATTTTTTGCTATTAGTATCCAATTAATTAATAAAAAAGAAATATTAAGTAAAACTAGAATGGGGATGTACAAATCAATTTAGTAGCTATTTCCAAAGAGAGATAAAATTATAATTCAAGCGGCTGAAAAGAAACACCTCAGACTAGTCACGGATGGAACAAAGATGAACAGGATAAGAAGTGCAGAAATAAGAACCTACCCCAATATTGATTCAAAGAAAGAACATCTGGAAAGAAGGCATCTAATTTTGTAGGTGGTTTACATATAGCCCATTAACATAGACGAATTACAGCACATAGACATATAAGACAAGATACAAGAAAGGAGAATAGGAAAGTAAGAACCGAAAGGAGAGAAATCAGAAGGTGACCTAACCGAACCTAGGATGAATGTATCATCTTGAGAAAAAAGGAAAAAACGAGCCGACAGAGAAGACTGAACAGACAGGAAAAAAAAGAAAGAATCCATACAGGGAGAAAGAAAGAACACACAATAAATATAACAGACATACACCACTGTGTGATACAAAATTCAAAAGTTTTTAGATCTTATCTTCCTCTGTTTCTCTTTTTATTATACAGTTAGCATTACTAATTCTTTATTCTTCAATTTGTACTCAATATGACGTACACTTTATAAATTAAAATTCATGACGGATACTTTTTGGGATGTATGATGTATTGTGTCCTGTAATCAACTTTACAATCCTGGCTGACTCTAGTCTTTTTGATGATCCAATAGATATTTGGCTGTCTGGAACTTGCTATTGTGTATATCCACAATTTCCGATAGCTTGTAACCATAGCTTTTACCGTATCATTTCAAAATTCCGGGATATAAAAATGTTATATATAAAACGCAATGAATGTACACAATATCCATTATAAAACAGAACGGCCAAGTTCTTCTCCCGCTTGTAGCAATTAACAACAATCCGCCGGAACCCCAGACGAAATTTTTAATTAAGTTTAATTTACGTTGCTTATAGCTGGAAAAAAGTTAAAAGGTTAATTGGTTTATTCCGGGCTTAAAGTTGTGTTTGTCTGTGAATTGGCATGGAAGATTAATGCGCGTGTAAGTTTATTATTCGAGGATCTCTGTAGAATATTTAAGTAAGCGTACAAAAACAGTGTTTGAATGTCGGTGAAATTTTCAGGTGTTCCATTCATAGAATAAATTTGGTCATTCGATAAGATTCGATATCACGTTTAATAGGTCAATTGAAAAGTCCCCGGCCT
The DNA here is from genome assembly GCF_030347505.1 of Rhynchophorus ferrugineus. NCBI lineage: Eukaryota > Metazoa > Arthropoda > Insecta > Coleoptera > Curculionidae > Rhynchophorus > Rhynchophorus ferrugineus. The sequence goes on along the minus strand of NW_027472590.1, from coordinate 24,091,851 downwards.
ACCATAGTAAAACACATTTTTTTGCCAAATTAATTATTTTTATTGAACATAATTGCCTTCAAGCTTTCTACACTGATTATAGCGACCCTCCAACTTTCCGATACCACTTTTGTAGTACGATTTGTCCTTTGCTTCGAAACAGGCCTCAGTTTCGGCAATCACCTCTTCATTCGAGGAAAATTTCTTCCCAGCGAGCATTCTTTTGAGATCTGGGAACAGGAAATAGTCGCTGGGGGCCAGATCTAGAGAATACGATGGATAAGGAAGCAATTCGAAGCCCAATTCATGGATTTCTTGCCATCGTTTTCACTGACTTGTGACACGGTACATTGTCTTGGTGAAGCAGCACTTTCTTTTTCAACAAATGCAGCCGTTTTTTTACTTTTTCAAGGTAGTTAGCATTCAAAATCATTTTGTGCTTTTTTTTAACGTTTTCGTCGGTAACAACCTCTTTTGGGCCTCCACTGCGTTCACCGTCTTCGGTGCTCATTTTACCACATCTAAACTTAGCATACCACTCCTTGATGGTTGATTTTCCTGGGGCCGCGTCCGGAAACTCGGCATCATGGCAAGTTTTTGCTTTAACTGTATTTTTTCGCTTTAGAAAAAAATATTTTCTCAACACACGGAATTCCTTTTATCCATATTTTTCACTATAACGAAAGTTACTTCACTTAAAATGCCATAATTCATAAACTAATGACCTGCAATTTGTCAATTTTATACACGCATCTTTGAGGGGTTACTGCTAACTAAAGAACATGTCAGACCGGTGACTTTTCAATTGGATATATCAAAATGACTTTTCAAGGAAACACGGCATCGAAGGAAACAAGAACGAGAAACTAAAGGGAATATTCTCTCCAACGGAAATATAATACATTACATACAATTGTTATGAAAAAGAGTTCTATGTAACTATAATAAAACCCAAACCTAACCTAAAAACATTTATGATTGTATAATTAATTGTAGTTTAAGTCATTCGATAATATATGTATTAGATGTACTATAATGTTAAAATAAATTATATCTGATAAATTTTTGGGTCATTATTTTATTTAGATTAGTATTTTGATATATGCCAAAGCCAAAATGAACCAAAACTCAGAGTTGATGCGGCGACATTCCGAAATTTTGACGTCATCAATTTCGACGACGTGAGTTTTTTTTACTCTTTGTGATTCCACAGTCTGCCCTATTGGCAATACATATTTCTTATCTTTGTGTTGTATATATATGGCCTGTAGAAAATTACTTCGTTAAACGATCTCCTGTACAAAATATTATCTTAATCAGTTAGTCTTATTTTAAAGTCAATACATGTCCACTAATCAGATCAGGTGGTGTTAAACGTTTCAGTCTACGCACTTCACTACCACGTCTCATATTTAGCTGCTTAGCGAGTACGTTGGGATGCTCTAACAATCTTTCGAAGTACTTCACACAAACATGTTTAATTACACGCATTATAGATTCTAGAGGAACATCGCGTTGTATCACTTTATTTGAAATATAGTACGGAAGATCAACAATGGCACGGAACACTTTATTTTGAAACCGTTGGATGATGGATATATTAGAATTGCTAGCGGTACCCCATAGTTGGATTCCATATGACCAAATAGGCTTGAGTATAGTCTCATACAGCAATAGCTTGTTATCTAATGATAACTTGGATTTACGCCCGATGGGCCAATAATATTTGATATAATTTAAGTTCAAATTGTTTTCGTTTAGAGAGTATGTGCTTCTTCCAGGTTAAGCGTCGATCTAAGTGCATTCCAAGATATTTAACATGCTCTGCTTGGGAGAGTTGACGGTGATTAATATTCACTGGTGGACATGTCCTTCCACACAGGGTAAACGTTACATTAATTGTATTTGATCTAGTTTGGTGACTATATATATAATATATAATATACTCGTATATAGAAACAGTTCGAGGAAAACTCTGAATATTGATTGATTCAAAGCCGATTTGTCAACTTCAAATTTCAATCTATACAGAGTACGTGAATGATGGAAGGGAAATAAAATCTGTCCTACGGTCCTATCTGCAGAAAAAAAGAAAAACAAAAGAAGCTGCAGTAAGCTCTCGTCGATTTATGAGGCTTTCTGAAGGAAATCGGCGCGCTCAGGAGTATAGTGCCCGAACAAAATACAGAACATATGATCTATATATTACTTTTATCGGTTATGGCGTTTGCCGAATCAGTGATATAAATAAAATATGCGAAAATATCCTATTTTATTATAGTTATAAATTATGTCTGCGGTATTTTATTACCACGATAAATAATATTTTTGGGTACAAACTAATGCGTTACAGAAATATTTTATGTTATCGTTTATGACGCTGTTTTTCACACATACTAAACTAAAAAGCAATTATTGGAGTGCGATTTGATTTTACAACTTCAATCCAATAATATATATATATATATATATATATATATATATATTAGCGTTGGGAACTATCGACTGAAATAATTCGAAAGAGTCGATAGTTGCAAAATAGTCAAAACAGATACATTGTGAGAGAGGAAAGATAAGAGGAGAAAATTTCTTGCACCAGTTAATTTTATATGTGATTATATTTTCCATCGGTACCATTAGCGAGATGAGGATGTATATATTCCTTCACGTACTAACTTTAAAAAAAAAGAAGAAAATAATTACTGAATACTATTAAGAAGCAATAAATAATTTAATTTTAAATGAAGTAGAATTACTTTCATATTTAAATGTTCTGTGGATCTGAAAAAAGGAATGTAATAATAACCCCACAAATGTTTTATCATATTTTAATATAATAGTTGCTATTTTTGAATAACGTACTATAATAAATATAGATAATACAATAGAACTTAAACAAAACCTAAAGTTGTGAAATAACCATTTTTTAATCACTATTCAGTAATATAATATACATATTCAGCATTTTTCCCGCGATGATATTTCTTCCATTGTTAATATTTTGGCCAGATTTTGAAAAAATCTTATTCCAAGAGAACAGATGTTGTATTTATAGCAGAATATTTTAAATGTAACTGATATAAATCAAGTAATATCGCTTTATGAGCATGCCAAAAAACTAATGGGTTTCCTAAACGCCCAATAAGTGGCATTTTCAAATACTGCTTAATTTATAAATTTATTGTAGGACCTGGTATAATTAGTTTTTTATCCAAATGTCTTCAGATGAGATACATTCTTCATCTGTATTTGTGCATTGAATTTCGAGTTGCAGTACTATATTTGTATTTTTTGAAGTTAGAATGGTATATATCTGTTTTGTGATAATTTCTTGTATCACCTCGGCATTATTTTTAATACCAAATACTGATTCTTTAAACCGAAATTTGCAGATAGCAGAAGTTGAGGATTCTCTTTCAAAATGTTCTTTCATACCATAGAATTTTTAGCTGAATACACCATTCTACTGAGAAGTTATAAAATAATAAAAATAGATTGTAAAAAAGATTTATCGGCCTTACCTGCTGATAAAATAAATCTTGATTAAAAAGTGTCGCGATCATTATTTTCTTCAATGTTTTAATAGCCAAAAAATAAATTGTTGAATATTAAACAAGAGTTTTCCTATCAGAAAATGTATTTATTAAAAATATTTAGTATGGATATTGAATATAATTTATCACTTATTTACGGTTAACATTTTTTTATTAAATCATTCACAATTTTAATCTTTTTACGAAAATAGCGACTGATACAATCGATAGTAAAAAGTAGTCAATTATTAAATAATCGATAGTCAATTTCAGTCGACAGTTCCCTACCGCTATAGATATCCGTTTATTTAACAGTATAATAAAATTGTTGATAATTTTACAATGTATCAAACCTAGAAAGAATTGGAATCAACTTACTTATCAAGAGACTTACGACATCTTACTTATCGCGTAGATAAACGGAACTTGGAGAAAATTATCGCAACTGAATCTGCAAGGTTGCCAAAAGTTGATTAAATATGTTCAAAGATGCGTAGCTTTAAACTCTTATAATAAGAATAATGACCGTAATAAATGATCTCAAAAATATTGATTTTTAATAATAAGAAATGAACATTCTTAAAAAACGATTTATTTTTAAATTACATGTATAATCACCAATATTTTAATAGAAATAAAAGCAGAAGATTTAAAAATTCGCCATATTAAGTTAAACGCCAATTAGAAGCATTACGAAACAATGGTGTCACTTAATGATTCCTAAATATCGTCTTCTCATTCCATCATTTCCGTTTAACATTTTTAGCGTGCCTTGATTTTATTAGGAATCTTATATTTCACAGTTAAAAGATCGGTTTTATGTTAAAAGGATATGTTGATGATGGTCATCGTATTGTGTGATTAAAACTGAAGTAATATCTTTAAAAAGAATACTAGAATTTTTTATAAAACTGATCTGAGTGAGTACTCAGTATTCAGTTCATGGAATACTATTAGTATTCAATGCACATTAATTATTAAATGTGGTAGAATGTTGAAGAACATTAACTAATAATACTATTAGTATGACATATGGCAACAAACTTATTGACAGTATTCAAAAATAGCTCAACCGCTTATTGGGGACTATGGGGATGGTTTTACATATCCGAATATATGCTTACTCCATGTACACTGACTTCAAGCAAACCCTCCAGATTTGGAGCGTTTTAACGAGTTTTATAGTTACATTATTTCAAATTTCGATTTTTATTTCGAATCATTTTTTTTGCAAAAAAAAATATTCCTAAGAAAGTAAATGTCTAGAATTCTCATTAAATATTTTTCAAAATTAACCATCGAGTTTATAAGAAAAAATCCACACCGTCAAAAACATCTCTAGTTTGTGGCACAAATATCTCAGTTAAGTGTGGAAGGAGACCAATGACGGAATACAGTTGCTATGAACTAACATTGTCTTCTGGAATTTGAACAGAAGCTTGCTCTTCAATTTGCATAGCTATCAAGCTATCAAAGGCAGATTGCAATATTTCACTCATTTGTGAACGCCAAAACTTGGAAAACCATCCTCTATATAAAAAGGCAAAACAGGTGGAGGAAGGTACGAAAACTATACAAGCGCAACAACAACGTATATTCTCTGGTCTTTTCTTCAATGGTTTCGTTCATTTATTTTACCTTAAAATTTTTATTTGAGATCCTTCACATTTTATAACTTATATTTGATGACATGGTTTCACTGTATCGGTTGTAAGTCCTCTTGGTCATTTTCCTTTCATGAAAACATCTTCTGGAATTCTGTTGCAAATTAAGATTGGACTAAGTATATATAATGTAAGATGTAATTAGTTAACAAGAAACTGAAATCAACATTGACTACTGAGATATGATCGATGATCTTTGATGATCTAATGATTGACGTCTGTACTCAATAATGGTGTCAATAATAGTAAACTGAAAACTGATTTTTGTTGACAATAGCTAAGATCAGCGAATTTTATAATTAAGTTATTTTGCTTCATAATTTTGAACATTGGTACTTCCCATTTTCATCAATAGGTTGCATTTTGAAATACATGCATGCGAATAATTGTTAGGAACCTAAATTTTTACTAAAATGGGAATAATTCCTGGAGTTGTTGTTGAAGAATCAAAAACTTAGGAAAAACTTAAAAACTGAGTTATTTCTACTTTCATATTTCTAATACACATATTTTTCAAATGAAAATACTTTTGCTTGCATGTTTTTTTTCATAATCTCATGCCAAATATATAAAAACGGTTAATTTAGGAAACATATTATAAGTTGCGTCTTCTGAAAGACTAATCTCATCCCCTAAATTAACATTCTACGCAATCCTTTCTAACTTATCAACGGCAGCCGACAATGCTGATGGACGGAGTGCTCTCCAATTGTTATTCATTGCGCGACGAGTTCAACAAAAACTAATTAAAGAAAGCGAAACTGAAAATGAGACCGACTTAAAAATTATAATAAAGCTTCCGTCCGAACATAATGTTCATCACTCCACGAACGTTCGTTCCTAATTCTTGTGTTGTAAAATCATTTTCGGTTTCAGGTTAATGGATCATGGGCCCTACCGGGATTCGTGTGCGATTTCTACATTGCGATGGATGTAACCTGCTCAACTTCTTCAATATTTAATTTAGTAGCTATTTCTATAGATAGGTGAGTACATTTCATATATTATATACAGATTTTTATACGTTTGAATGATAAAGGATTTAAGTCTTGTAAGCAGCATCTCATTCAAATGATCTATTTCAGAGAAGCTTTCAATTATTACATTGCCAATTAGAGAAAAAGCTATATGGCTGTATGACAATACGGCATGTTCGCTTAATCTGATACCATTCGATTATAATTTATATCCATCAATATCTTAGTAATCATCATCAATTCCTAGCCAGCGTTGGGGGGAATATGTAGTTCTTAATCAAATCGCTACTGTGTATCGGTGCTGCAGTGTTTTAACAATATTTCACCAAATCGGACTATAGTAGTTTCTTATTTTTCAAACTGCTTTATACGATTTTGATGCAGGTCTTTTTTAGACCTTCGTCCTCCACTCAAAAGGTCAATTTCGCCTCAGAAGACTGTGGAATTCCTTCAGCTGTCAATCCGTAGACATATCAAAATCGTTGCAATCTGATTTTTGAATTTGTTCCTCAACACTGATCATAACTCGCTCGTTTCTCATTTAATTACTTTATTTCTAACATGATATTTCCAGAGTGTAGACTAAGATCTGTGTTCAGCGATCACAGTACAGGTCTGGAGGCTACTACATCTAAGCCCTGAAGCCCTTATTATACCTGTCACACGGATACTTCTCCCCCAATCCCAGACCGGACCCAGAGATGTGAATCACCAATCTATACACATCACCTCTCAGCCATCCTTCCCCTCATTCTCGACCAAAAAAGACGGTTCACGTATTAGCAACAAGGGCAGCGTCGCCTTAGTTGCTAGCTCATCTCGTACTTCTCGCTTTTTCTTCTCATCCAGAGGGAAGTGCAGCGCTGTAGAAGTCGAAATTGCAGATCTAAGAAGCAGATCTAAATCGTCCACTGGTGGGGCAATGTATATTGAAATCCAGAAATAAAATCTACTTACCATATACTCTAAAAAATGACAATAAAAATTAAAAGATTTATTCAGAATGGGTTCAAGACGAGAACTAGATAATTGAAGCTTATGGTAGGATTCTACAGCCCGTTCGTTTTAATGCTGCAAGAAACCAACGTATCTAACTCAGATTCTTTCTCAATCAAAGGTTTCCAATTTATTAGAACGGAAAGAACTGATAATATAAGATCACCGGTCTACATTATCAAAATACATTTGGCAGACAGATTTATTACTCTCTGCAATTTGTACTTAAAGATCGATACTTCATCGATAGTTATTTCCAAAACTGATATGCATAGGAATATGGATATAGAACGTATCGCAAAGCTCATGCACTCGATTGAAGTCTGCTATCCTGTAACCAAAGAGGCTATCTAGTAGTAGAAATGGTGTATGATAATAGACTTCATATTCTTAACGATAGCTCGCCTACATTCATGTCTTCTTCTATCGGATACTTCTCCTGCCTTTACTGGGTATTATTCTCCATATCTATATTTGGCTAACTACAATGTTTGCTACAAATATTGCTACTAATTACAAATTTAAAATGAATCAAAATAGCTCAGGTTGACCACTTAAGTCAAATGAAAGAAAATGAGGAAATATTAACTTTCCCTCTTATAACAGTAGGATGCTGCTTCATTAAAGGCCAGCAGTAATTTGCTAATATTTTAGCATTCCATCTTCTTTAAGATTGCTTAAAATCCAATTACTATAATCCAATGAAAATATCTATGAATTAGTTTCTTTAGAGATAACCAGGTCGCTAAATCTTTCAGTTTTATTTTTTGTGGGCAACAAAAATGTCTTCTTTTAATTTAGCATCATTTAATTTAAAAAAAAACAGTTTTCAGATATTAATTTTTTTTACCATTTATATCCATTGCCTTGACAAAATTTTTCATTATACCAAATTTGATATACAAACCATGGAGCTGAAAATCCAGGCCATCATTTTCCATAAGAAACGTTACGCACTGCGCGTCTCGCAACTTAAGATCGACACCGCAACAATTGCATGGCTGGATAACGTCACGTAACTAGGTGTCCATTGCTAACATCGTGCTGAGAAGTTTATTTTGGAAACTTGAAGCCACTTGTGTGGACCGACCTATGATCTTGTAAAATAAGCATTTGATCTTAGGTCAAATAAGCATAGGTCTTCTGGGAGGCCTAACCGCACGCATTTTGTGATCATACCGTCGTGCCAGACCTTGTCGAAGTCTTTAGTTAGTTCCAGAATTACGGCTCCAATTTTTTGTTTTTGTTGTTTTCCTTTGTGAAAGAGTTGAGAGCCTAGAGTATTGCCCTCTCAGCAAGCTTTGACATAGCATTGGGAAGGCTGATTGGCCTGTAGTCAGATGCAGATGATTTTGCTCGTTTCTTGGGAATAACCGCTATATGTGCGTGTTTCCAAAACGCCGGGAAATGTTGCAGCCTCATGATGGAGTTAATGATGTTTACCAGTTCCGCAAGCTGCTTATATGGGAGCTTTTTTAATTGGGTAATCGATATTTCATCGAAACCTGGAGATTTTTTGTTTTTAAGTCTGTAGAGACTTTGGAGACATGAAATGGTTGAGAAGAAAAGCTGGAGTGACTGGTCTTTTGATGGAGTTGGATTCGTTGTTGACAGTGTAGTTGTCTTTAGGTTTAGTGTTCATCTGAGCCTCGTAAGTCTCTGCAAGGGGCTCCATTTTATCTTGGTCATTGACTGCGAAATTTTCTGTAACCTCTGACTTCAGGGGGGATGACATTGTGCCGTTGAAACACGTCAGAATGAAGGTGGCCATCCAGTCTTTGGTCCGCGAGAAACGAGTTTCTTTTCATCGCTCGCCAGGTCGAGAGGGCCTGCCCTGTGTTCACCTCCATTTTGTCTGCAACATTAAGGGTGCATTTAGCTAATCTGCAGACCATTTTTGATGCAAATTTCTCGTTTAAGAGAAGCGGGAAGATTGTTTCTCCGCGGTTGGGATTGTAATGAAATTTCAACTGTGGCAGATTCGTGAGCAGAATATCACGAGATAGCTTGAGTACGGTTTCCTCGAGCTATTCTGTTAAGTATTGTGTTAAGTGTTTTTGGTATATCTACTCTCCCAAAGAGACAGAAAACAACAATATTTCATGAAACCTCTCAGTAGTCCAAGCAATATAGCACGAACTTTTAAATCAACACCAACTTTGCAGTTGTATTCTTTATATTTTATTAGGTCTAAAATTAGTTTAATGTTTTCATTTTCAATGGCATGGAAGGTCATCGGCTGCCATTGTATTATTATATTAATAGACAATGTTTTTAACAATGTAGTAAGGAAATTTAAACACGTAATGTTATTATCACTTATTTTTGAAAAATTGTGTGACACAGTGTTAAAGGTCACAACATTACTAGACGGTAGAAACTTATATAAGCCATAACGAATATGTTACCTGCGTTTAAATACAATAAAAAAGAAATTAAAGAAAAAATTGTTTCTCCATGTTTCAATTTGATTCAGTTAAGACTTTCAGATAGAACAAATTTATTTCGGGACTGAGATCCATTGTGTTCGTTGCCCTCTCAAAACTGTTGTAAAGATAGAGCGAAATACAGAAAAGTAAATCAAGTTAGAGGATCTATTGGACGACCGGGAATACAGTATAAAGAAACCTTTACTGCCTTCAACAGACATTGCGCAAAAAAAGGTTTTTCCTCAAGAATATCGCATAAAATATTCCCTGTGTAATGGAAAGTGGAAACATTTTTACGTAATGTTTAAAGAGAAGCTTCATAACGAAAAGTAAACGTTTAATTCCATTCTCCGAGGAGGTCGTCTGATAGAAGGAAGGATAAGAAAAAACGCCCGGGTATCATTTTATGATTTATGCGTTTCGCGATCAAAAATTAATGAAAATTTTCAGTCTTTTTAGATCCTCGAGTTTAATATAAATATATGCTCGCACGGGAAAACGGCAATATAACTGTTGATATATATATGTATTCCCGAAATTGAAATTTGTATTTATACTTCCACCGAACGAAGGCGTATGAAATTTATTTTAAGGCAGTTAAAATAAGATGAAATGTTTCTTTCCTTATAAGGTACCTTACAAGACCAAATATCAAATTGGAATTGTCTGATTGAACTATCATTTTTACTCACACCTTTCCATTATGCAACTATTGGGTAGTTTCATATATTTTGATCAGCGAGACGTTACTGTGACCAACTTAATATAATGGTTTAATTTAAGTTATTTGATGCTTCTCTACAATTTAAGTGTCAAGTGTTTTAATATCAACTAGTGATCGCCCTGTTATAGAATTTTGTACAGAATAAAGAGAATCATTTAAAATCATTAAAAATAATGTTTTCGTAGTATTTTCGATATAAGATCTGATCTAAATTTAATATGTAACAATAATTAAAATAATAAATGTCTGTATATTAAAACATATTAAAATAACTATCTCAAGCTTAACCTGTTTAAATGGAATATAATTAAATCTAATGTCCATTTAGTTTCAATAATATTAATAAGTGTAAATTACCAGTGGTGTGTACATTAAAATATAAGTTTCATAAGTCAGATTACTTTCAGAACTGTAATATATTTAGAGCATCAAATATAAACATACATGATGTTTCTTTACTTGTGTTATAAACATAAATATAGAATAATAAATTAAGTAATTCATGTTTGTATATTAAAATAGGGAACATATGAATAAAACAATTTAGAAATTGATATTTGACTTTAGCTTGTATATTACAGCAATAACGAACACAATTAGAGAATTTATTTTTTACGATTTAGAAATATATGTTAAAGGAATGTCTTTACAATCACTAAAAATAAACTATTGATTTTCAGGACTTAGGTCTATAAAGTAAATAATCAAAATAATTTAGACAAGCTATAAAGAATAAAATGTCACATAGTCACATTTCTTATAACATTAATGATTGAAACTCTTAATATTTAACAATACTTGTTTGTAAAGTGTTTACACATTTGCTGTTAATACAACATAATTCATTATTACTTGTCCTATGTGTTTCATTTATGCAAATTGCGTTAACACTAAAACATGTTAACTGCTGCATATTTTTATTACTCCATTTATGTATGCATGTGCTATTTATCTTTTATGCATATTTCACATCTATAATATATATATATATATATATATATATATATATATATATATATATATATAATATATAATATATATATATATATATATATATATATATATAATATATATATATATATATATATATATATATATAATATATAATATATATATATATATATATATATATATATATATATATATATATATATATATATATATAATATATATATATATATATATATATACATATATATATTACAAAAATAATAAATAAATAATAATTTGTATATCCAAATTTTTGAATTACATGATTGCCATTGATTACTCATATATTATATCTTTCGATAACACTCTTACCGAGAGCTCATCTTTAGTTTGGCTTTTATGACTCGCTTATCTATCAGCGCCTTGTAGATTTTGGTTGTTGCATTTACTGAAAACGACTGAAATAAATCAGAAGTTAATACCACTAAAAGGTACAGAAAAATCTTAATAATTTTTAGGATTACCTATAGTATAATGATATACTGTCTTCAATGAACGGCCTAGAAGTCTAAGAAAGTCTAAAGATAATGAATTGCAAGGGTTACCTCGCAATTAACTTTGAGAAAGCTTACCAAGTGATGAACTGAGTTTTCGGTAACGTAGTCTAAGAGACGCATCCCGATTAACCCAAGTCTTGATTTTTGTAGAATTTTCAGTAGCGCCTCTAAATATACAATAATAAATTAGATAATTCATGTTTGTATATTAGAATAGAGAATATATGAATATAACGAATTTAAAATTGATATTTGGTTTTAACATGTATAGCAAAACAATAATGAAAACAATTAGATTACTTATTTTTTACAAATTATTAAAATATTTATTTATTTTACTCACTGACTTAAGGGCATTCGGTTTTCCACGTTATCTATTGGTTTCCGGAAATGCACTCTTTCAAACAATGAAAGAATTTTGAAAATCGGTCCTTAATTGACGAAGAAATTGGTAAACACACATACAAAGTCGGTTAATATGTAGATTCGATAAAAGCGCCTTTAGTGTTTTGGTGTTAGTTATAAAATAGTTATATCGTCATAAGGGCATATTTTTAAATGGTTAGGTTTAGAAAATTTTAAAAAGCAGTTCACTATGACTAAGCCTCTAAAATACTCCCTGATAATGATACATCCGTTACCCAGCAGGATTCGAACCCGCGACTATCGCAACAGTATGATAGGATAGTCCTGTCGTCTTGACCACTGCGCCAATGAAGTCGGCATTTAAAATGACTGAAAAAATATAATATAACCACGAAAAATTATTTATGACTAAGTAACGCTCCAAAAAAATACGCCCGATTTGAACAGTTACTTGAATAATATATTTCGAAGTTAATTTTTTCTACATAAAACAAACTATTTTCGACACGGACGCAATTGTTTAATATTATAATTTAAAAGTTTTGGTTTAATTAAAATCCTTAAATTAAATATATGTAAATTGTCTCGCTTAAATCGTTAAGCTCCATTCAAGAACGCAAGAACATAAAACACATATTTAGTTGTTTGGTTGGGCTTTACTTTTACAAGCCCAATCGCATATGAATTGAGGGAAATTACTGAAATATTATTAAAATTTTTTTCATAGTATAATCAATATGACATCAAAAATCAATATGATATGGAACCTTAAGTAAAATAACAAAGATCTTTATATTAGAACATTGAAATAACCATCTCAAAAATCAACACTCACTAATCTTTTTTAAATGGCAGTTAACTAAATCTAATTTCCATTAAGTTTCATAATCAACAAAGCATTGATACGTTTAAATTACTACGTTTTGGGGTTAGTTCTAAAATAGTTTAATATCGTCATAAAGACATGTTTTTAAACGGTTAGGTTTAGAAAATTTTAAAAAGCAGTTCGCTATGACTAAGCGACTAAAATACTGATACTGATAATGATACTCCACGATGATATAATATGATAAAAATTGTGTTTATGATTATGCTATAAAAATTCCATTCTTAGCGTTCCATACTATCCCTGTTTCTTTCCCTCATCTATCCACGGCTAATGGAAAGCCTACCTAAACATAAACACTTAATAGAATTGATTAAAATACGCATTACCATAAAACGTTATGTGATTAGTCGAAGGCAAGAGCGAAGCAATCGAATTAAACTAGACTATTTATGAAATTGCAGAATCGATTAACTCGAATTTGTTCTTCGGGAAGATGTGAGGGTTTAAATTGGAGGGTGTTTGGCGTTCAATGGGCTGCGAATTTGTTATTTTTAGATTATCGAATGGGAACAATTAGGAAAGCAATTGTGTATTTATTCGGCAGGAATCTAGAGTCGCTCGAGCGAAAGATAGCGGCATTGAATTACCTGCGAATTGCCTTTATTGTTCGGGATATAATTATATTTTGAACGGATGAGATCTATTTCCAGAGTCCTTGTCCGCCGGATTCTTCGTCGACTGTTATCCCTGTAAGTTAGATTCTCTCCGATAATTCATTATAGTTATTTTTTAAATCGAAACTCCAAGGATGATACGATGTTTTACTTTAACTTATGAGGTTAAATCAGGAAATAATTGGTTGGGGTAAAGGTCGTTTCTATTATTCTTAAATCTTTAACGTCAAATTATTAATTATTAAGCTCTTCTGGTAAAATCAGTAATTCATGAATATCATCAGAAATGTCTATTTTTCAAGATATAGACTCCTGTTGGTCCCGTAGAACTTCCAACGGTCATCAGTTTGCGTTCTAACATATAATCCCGTTCTATGTATATTTTCAAGCTGTTCACTGTATCTTATATCTTAAAGTCAAAAGCTCGATTTCGCCGCATATATGTGAATAATTTGTTAATTTTTCATTCAACGGACATGTTAGAAACCATTGTAATCTGCTTCTCTGAATTCGTTCTTCAAATGTACTTTCATTGACGCCTATAAGTCAAACTAATTCATTTCCAGCAAAACCACGCAGAGCAAAATGTAGAATTTGCCTTAATTATCGCGTTTGAAAGATCTCAAGCTTAGAGATGTCAAACTGTTACTCTATGTGCAAGTATCGGAGCCATACAGAAGGACATCACTTTCTTCTCCTGCACTTGCTCTAACTGTCCCAGGCATTTGGAAGATGGCGGAAATTATAATGATCTCAAAACTTGGAAAGTCACCAAACGAAATAAAAGCCAATGATATCTAAGATTTTTGAAAAACTCCTGTTGAAAAGAATAAAACCGATCATAGAGAGCAACAACCTAATACCAACATACCAGTTTGGGTTTATTAAGAAGCATTCAACAAATGACCAGGTCCACAGAATAATAGATGTTATTGAAAAAGCCTACGAAAGTAAACAAGTAAGCTGAGCCATATTCTTAGATGTAGCACAAGCCTTCGATAAGGTTTGGCATGAAGGCCTGGTTCATAAACTACAGAAAATCTTACCAAAACAACACACCGAACTACTAAAATCGTACATTACGGCCAGAATGTTTAGAGTTGAACAAGAAGTACTCTATAATCTCTCGAAACTAAAGCAGGTGTACCACAAGGAAGTGTACTGGGGCCAATGCTTTATCTATTCTACACTTAGGAGTAGAAAGGAGTAGAATATTAGGATGGCTACATTTGCTGATAATACTGCGATTATAGCTGTCAAATAATTGACCAATAACATTAAATAATACTACCATTCCATATAGAAACAACGCTAAATATCTCGGAATGAATCTTGATGCAAAACTTCGCTGGAGGGAACATATAAAGAAGAAAAGAAAAGAACTGGAATTGAAATATAGGAACATATATGATGATTGGAAGAAAATCACCATTATTAGTACATAATAAATTGCTAATTGAAAAGAATCAAACCATCTGATCTTGTGTAGTGTTCTGTAGTGAGCAGCAGTTTAAAAAAAAAACAACAATGACATGTATAAACATTATTTCAGTAGAGACTGAGTTAGGGCCGATGGGTCCTCTTAGTTATATACCTAAATTTAAGTTATCATAAAGACAAATTGTAGGTTAGTTGAAAATGACCAGTAACAATGTAATAATTAAATAATAAAAAAACTTGCTCTAACTGGATCTCGTTGATATTTAAGATAGCAGGCGACCAGTCAGTGGTCAATGTTTTACTCTTTTCTTATTAATTCTCAAGTCATATGGTTCTGGAGTGCGAACTGTCTTATGAAGAATACTAATAGCCTCAAGATCTGTCTCGGCGAATATAGGACATTAAAGAAAATCAGATCAGTCAAGCAGATTGTAGCATCATATTAAACCTCGCATTATTACATCAAATACATTGTTAAGAAACAGATCCGACAAATATTGTTCTGTCCAATAACATTTGAAATCCGAAAAGTCAGTTTGTTATATATTTATTGTTAGAAATTAAAAATAAAAGAAACTACTCGAGGGGATCAAACACGTATATTAAAACTCTTCATTAAATAACTACAACCACCAAATGTGAACAATATATTGGAAAAATTGATAATAAGGGCGATACAAGAAACACGTAAACATAAAGATAAATATGTTTAATAAAGGAGAGATGTGAATTGTACGAATTCATACTGAGGAATGTCCAGATAGAACCAATTGGTCTTTTGCTGATCTCGTTTCGGATTCAGGGGATTTAATTGTGCGGGTGACGCGGAACCCGGATGTACGACTGGGATTGCCGTATTTTATTTATTTCCCTCGAATATTGAGTGGGTACGGCCTTATTCAGCTGATGAAAGTGTTGCAAGGTGCCACGGGAATGCCATACTGATGTTCGTGACAATTTTCACGAACGGGATTAATACGAGTGTTACGATGTTATTCACAAATCATAGTGAATTGAGTAAAGCGCGAACTTTTTGGATTGGAATAATCGTTTTCCCATGCTTTGGTGCGGGTTCATCGTGTGCGGTCCACTGGTGTGTCTCTCGATGGGACTTCGGAGTGAAATGATGGAACCATATTTCATCCATTGTCACATATCGACTCAAAAACTCGGGTTTATTACGCTTGATCATCCTCAAACACTGCTCCTAATTATCAACTCGTCGTTGTTTTTGGTCAAAAATGAGCTCGCGCCGCACCCACTTTGCACAGAGCTTTCTCATACCCAAATATTCGTGAATGATATGATGCACACTTTCAGTTGATGTCTTTAGAGTATCTGCTATTTCATTCATTTTCAATTTACGGTCATTCAAAATGAATTTGTGGATTTTATTAATGTTTTCGTTGATAACAACCTCTTTTGGGCGTCCACTGCGTTCACCATCTTCGGTGCTCATTTCGCCACGTCTAAACTTAGCCTACCAATTTTTGATGGTTGATTTTCCTGGGGCAGTGTCCTAAAATTCGGCATCAAACCAAGTTTTTGCTTCAACTGTATTTTTCTCTTCAAAATGCAATATTTTATCAACATGCGAAATTCCTTTTTATTAGTTTTATTCGTGTAAATCTATAGTCGCCAGAATTAGTACCACGCGAACACCGGGTTGATTTGGGCTTGGACTATGTTACGAATCGCATCGGGACAGTGTCCGATGGTGGAAAACACTATGTCATCTGCATAAGATGCTGTGTTCGATTGTTTTGGGAGTGAGAAATCGGCTATGTACAAACTGAACAGGGAGGAAGTGTCCTCAACATTCGCAATCCAGGCCAAGGGTGGAAAACGCAGGTAGTTCGGTCAAATTTAGGACCAATAATGCGTTGCTAAAACTACATATAACTAACTTAAACAAACTGCGTTATTTATTTAATTAAAATCTTGCATAAATTCTAAACCACGGTATATATTTATAATTGTAACAATGGGTTGTAATATAGCAAAAGCACAACTGCTTGCATTTGTGGTCGAATAAGACGTGAGAGCTGTAGCAAGCGGCAGCAGGCGGTGAACTTGAACGACAAAATACATTTTAATATCGCGGGAAAGTTTCCCTACGCGCGCACGGCATAGAATATTCCGAAACCACATAAATTACACCTGACCGCGATCGTTCCGAGCAACAATTCTTTAATCCAACTAAAAGTTGCGCTGTAAATGTTTTAGCGAAGGCTAAAAGCACGCGATTATGCCGCTTTCAACAAGTAAAGTTGTGCAGTTACGCTGACCTTTCGCGAACCTTAATTGTCTCCAACAAGGTAAATTGCGAGTGAAACTAAGGCGACAAAACTGATAACGAAATAAAACAAAAAACTTTCCTAATAGCGAAACTTTACGTCCGCTTGTTATAATATTTCTTCGACGGAACAACTTGCCATCGATCAACGACATTCTCTCGTGAAGATATGTATCGAGTCGACTTCGAAATAAACTTGAAGCTCAGTAGCGTCTATGTGTTTCTTGTTTAATAACCTCTACAGCGCGGGCACATGGAGGCGTGAGATTTGTTATGGTTAAAGCTTATATCAAGAAATAATATTTAGTCTTAAATTTCTGCGTACTTCTTGAAATACTTTTAATACTTATAAAATCAAGCAACCCGTTGTATCCCCCAGATATGTAATACAAAATATATAAACTATTTTAGGCTCCGGCCGACGCGCGGCCAGCTCCAAAACTTATAATTAGCGTTGAAAACTATCGACTGACAAGAGTCGAAACATTCGATACTCAAACTAGCGCACGGTGCACGGTTCGACTGTTTTTTCAATTCGTGATGTCAGACGAAGATTTACGAACGCTTTCCTGTATAAATTGTGGAAGAGGAAAGGACAGAGATAATTGCTTAATCAGCAGTTAATTTTATGTGTTTATATTTTCTAACGGTAGTATAAGCGAGACGGATATGTATATATTCCTTCACGTACTAACTTTAAAAAAAGGAAAGGAAAATAATATTTACTGAATACTATTAGCATGCAATTAATAATTTAATTTTAAACGAAGTAGAATTACTTTTATATTTGAATATTCTGTGGATCTGTAAGAAGGAATGGAATAGAGTGGAATGATACCCCACAAATGTTTTATCGCATTTTAATATGTTAATTGCTATTTTTAAATAATATAGTATAATAAATATATACAATAAAATAGAACTTAAACAAAACCTAAAAACTCAAGATGCATAATAACCATAAATACTAAATAAAAACTAAATATATACCTAATCAGAGAAAAAAAAACTAATCCATGACATAATTCAAAATGATCGCACAATAACTACTAGAGCTTTTTTAAATAAACTCAATGCTTTATTTATTATTGAACGAAAATATTTTTTAACAAAATTTACCAGGAAACTACCAAAAAAAATCATAAAACTATACATATTACTTTTAAATCTATGTAAGCACGAATTGGGTACATTTTTGTCATGGTCGCGGCTAAGACGACAGAGCCAGAACGTTAAAAAATCTCTCGAATTAAACTAGTAGAACCAAAAATAGTAACTAAAAGTGGACGACTAAAACAGTCGATAATAAATAGTAATAAAATCAGTCGGACCGAAAATAGCGACTGAAAAGTCACTGGTAAAAAGTAGTAAAATCAGTCGAACCAAAAATTAGGGACTGAAACAGTCGATAGTTAGATAAAAAGAAATTATTTAATTTTCAGCGATGTTAGTTAGACGTTATATTATATGAAATATAATTATATAAATGTGAATATGTGAATATGTAAATGAGAAATATGTGAAATATACATTTGCCGATCACTAGTACGAAACATACCCTTGTAACACATGGGTGGAAAAGTCCTTGGCGTAACAAAGAAAACGCTTTTTTTGTTCAAAATTGGGTTTCTTTATCAACATATCACAACAATCTCCATCAAGAGCCACACAATAATTTAAGCGCCCCTCTAATATTTTATACGTTTTCTGTAGGACGTTTTTTTTTGTTTTACCTTAAAATATGCCTTTCACCAGTTGTTATGCACTCAGGTGATTGTTTTGAATCCGGAGTAAAGTGATTGATCCATCTTTCGTCCATTGTCATATATCGATGTAAATATTGCGATTTGTTACATTTACACATTACCAAACACTACTCAAAATTATCAACACGTTCCTGTTTTTCGTCAACAATGAGCAAACGCGGCACCCACTTGGAACAGAGCTTTCTCATAGCCAAATGCTTATGCAATATAAAACCATCACGTACTTTAGATAACTTTACGATGTTAACTAACTCACGTAACTTCACTTGTCAATCATTCAAAACGATTTTGTGAATTTTTTTTATGTTTTCCGGACGTTACCACCTCATTTGGACGTCCACTGCGTTCTTCATATTCGATGTTTCTACGACCAAGTTTGAAGTCAGCAAACCAATATTTTATTGCTGTTTCTAACAGAGCGTGGTACTAATAACTCTTTTTAAGTCATTGCTTGGCTTGAAGTGTAAGCACTGTAAAATTAAAACACGATATTTTTTTTTGATCAACTGTTTTGAAATTAACAAAAGTAATGTCACACTTAGCACAATAACTCACAAGCTTTTAAGTAGAATAAGGTGAAATTTTAACAACTATCTTTTGATGCTTAGTCTGAAAAAGCGTTGAATGCAACGAAACTAGTACCATTTATGTGTTAGGCCCAGGCCTTTTTAGCCCTTGTGTTATTATAACTATACTTTAAAATAATAAAAGACTATAAATAATATTATATAATATATAATAAATTACTATTAATATAGACTTATTAAAAGACTATAAATATTATATAATATATAATAAAAATACTATAAAAGACTTTTAGTCCTTATATTATATTATTTTAACAGTTCAAAAATAAGGTATTTTACCGCCATCGATGTGTTTCCAATTTTTGTATCTTTTGTATTGAAGCTAAAGTATTCGATAAGATCGGGTTAAAAAAGTTAAAACCGAGCATGAATAGCAAAAAATCTCAGCGACATCGCTTACAATTAAATAAAATCGCTTAATAATATTTTAATTTTCCCACATTGTGTTTTTACGTAGATTCAAATATAAAACCTAGCGTCTTTCGACCTAAGATTTCTGTGTCGCCATTTTACGGTATACTGCTGCACGATTTTATATCACAACTTAAAATTACTCTTCTATGGTCGATTTACGTACAACGGAAACAGCAAATAACCTGCCGAACTGGCAACACGTTTCCCAGGTACATATTTTGTGTAATTTGTCTGACAGCTTCACGTTGTTGCTTGATTTAAGGGAATTTCGTTTTATTGGGATTTACTCAAAGTTCTTCAGGCCGTTCTTTATCATTGAGATCAAGGTCACCACCGACCAATGTCGAAATTATAATTTCCAGCGCCCCTCGATTAGAGTTAATATACACTGAATATCTCAATAATATGAAAAGAGTAAATGTTGTTTAAAGCTGAAAATGTGAAAATTATTAAACTATTTAACTTGTAGCGATTGCTACATCACTTTAGGCCTCCCCAAATGCACCCGCGCTAGATTTTAAGGTTGGCAACGTTTTTTTTCTTATTCCTGACTAGAACCAAATCGTCTCTTGTTGATGTCGATTCGGGTTCGGGATGGAGGAGTGTTTTGCGGGCGACGGAAACCCTGAGTTACGACTGGGATTGTGGTTGGTTTAGCCACCAGGGTTTGTGGATGGGTAGGGATTTAATCAGATTGTAATCGTGTTCTAAAACTACTAGGGAAAGCCTTACACTGAGCATGTTCTTGAAACGCCGGAATTTCTTGGAATGGAACACTTGGAGTAGTCCAAGTTATCTCTCAGAGACGTACCTGTACCAGACCTGTGCTCCGTACAGGCAAACTGGTCGGACTAGCATCTTATACAGAGTGGCTTTCTGGGGAGATTGGGAGTTTACTTTTTCTGTAGAGGAGTGAGGATTGTAGACTCTATACGCTGGATAGTGCTGGATTTGGATAGACCATTAGAACCTTCGGTCAAACTGGAGACCGAGGTATGGAGCCAGGGGATGGGAACTTCTCCGATTAGGAGATGATCAGCGCGAAACACCTTCTTACGACAGAACAGAATAGAATATAACGCTAGGGGATTGGTACCTAGCGCTTCCATGATATGAGGGTCAAACGCGACTACATCTCCACTACCGCATATCTTTGCCTAGCCTAATATCCAGTCCATTCCTGTCGTCCACATGTACACTCTAAATTAAATAAATAATTTTATTTTAATCCGCGTTTTTTTAGTAAGAGTTTTCGAACAAATAAACAGAATTAATTCACATAGAAGAACGAGCAATCCTACAAACTTAATAGTTAGGATGCTTGACATAACATGCACTTTTACCAGTTGCTGAGTATCGCTGAATTCGTTATAACTCCTTAATTATTTTATATAGAAAGAAAACTGCATTATTTAATTAACTAAATGTGTTGAGTGCAATTTATAAACATTAATACTGCCTGGAATTAATTCTGAATTAGCTGTAGTATAACTGAAAATTCGTATTTTCAATTAACTGGAGTAGAATTAATGAGCCTTGATAGTAATGTACATAAATCCTATCGTAATTCAATCGAGATTGCCTAGTATCGACCCACGCATCAGGCAAGGAGCTTTATCTACTGTGATCTATTACTAATATTACCTTGTTCGTAATATCTAAGTTTTGTCATCGTAAGCTTGGCGCATTATTAGATTTCGGCAAATACGGCAGTGCAAATAGACAAGGCTGTAGTTGTCGATAGTTCGCAGGGAGATTTAAGTTCAGAAACTGCGATAGTAATCTTGGAAGATATCCGCGTTCTAGTTTCAGAATTACACATTTTCATATGTAAATAAAGAGAATAATTAATTTTGGATAAACGCAGTATTTGTTATTAGGTGTTTGCACATATTCTGATTATATTTTCGTTTTAAAAAGCCATATATTTCGAACAATTTTCAGTCTATACGTGCGGTGACAATTTTTCTCCTTTTGTATCCATTAAATCATATATAGCCATGTGGAAATATTTGATTCATGTTGACGAATAAATATATACTGAACTAATACATCAACAACTGCTGCAGACACTTAGTAGTGTGTCAGGACAATGCCATTATAACTTTATAGAAATTCTTAAAGGATATTAGATTTCTTTAACAGGCAGCTTTTCTTGGAATCGAACAAGAGCCGTAATAAATGCTGAAAATGCAAAGGGTCACTACTAATTAATAATAAAAAGAAAACTCTTATTAAATTTAGAGAAATGTCCAAGCCATTGAGTATAATAGTTATTTTATTTGATACTTCACATTTATTCTAATAGATATCACTGATCAAAATACATACTCAGACTTTATTAATTCAATTTTTATTAATTACTATCAATTCAATTTTATTAATATTCAATCAATAACTTAATACTATTGACAATTATTCTTCTCGTCTCTTTATATCTACTTAAAAATAACCCAGTTATTTTTATACAGATATAAAGATCGTTTTCCATCTGATATAGTTTCTCATAGTTTACTAATATAAGTATGTTACTAATAGTTTACTGGTGCATACTGACTGAATGTTTACTGCATTACGTGAGCATACCAATTATACAATATTTGATCATTATAGGTAAAAGCAGGACCAACTACTAGGACTTTGGATGCAAAAAATTAAGTATTATCAGAAATATATTAAGAAATTCTTATCTTGATATCATCGGTTTCATTGACGACTAACTTAAAATTTTCTCACAGTACAGTACCTTAAAATTAGATAGTTTTCCAGGAAGTTTAGTTTTGTTGAGTTTTCGTTCTAGTTCAGCATTGTCCAAGAGCACTTTGCAGCTTCTCGTTGTTTCCGCGGCGGTGGAGTATTTTGCCATGTCTTACTGCAAATCTCTCAATTTCCTCTATAAGAGGTGGAACCCGAAGGTCTCTGTGTAAGTAGCTATTCTTGCAGTATCTGGGTGCATCCACAATAAATACTTGGCGTTGTTACGAAGCTTACTGGCGAGTATATTTTTTAATTAAAACTAAACACTCAATAAAATAAAAGTTAGGAGTACTTTTCAGTCAAAGTAGCATTTACTGGACTTGGTTAAACAACAGTACAAGGTCACATGGTTTGATTCCTTTGTATTGCGTCTTTCATTATTTTCCAATATTTTCAATACTTTGGTGGCAACGCTAGAGTGGAGTCTTTCCTCATGTTTTGTTGTGAATATATTAATTTGCTTTATAACAGTTGAAATCCAAAGGCCTCGGTGTAAGTAATTGATCCTACAGTATCTGGATGCATCCACAATACCTCTCAAAACTTTATTCTAAAATACTTTTATCACGTTAATATTACTTCTATCAGATTATCCCCATAAATGAATTCTGCAGGTCTACATAGATCTTCTTACTGATTTCTTTTCCTTTCCTTCTACTGTGTCTCTTCTAACGAAGTTTCGCGACAATGTTCATCTCAACATATTGTTAAAAACTAAATCAAGCTTATCGCTGGAACATACTAATACAGTTGGTTATAATAATTCGTGGAAAAATACTTGACTAATATAAGGAAAATATTTTTCATCAAAACTTCCACAGCTAAAAATCCATCGTGAAAATCAGTGATTGAAAATGTGAGCTGTAGACATATCTTGATTATCATTACAAATGCTTTTCCTATTAATTAATTCGGTCGATTTTTTCCTGATCGTCTTTTTCAATTGCGTTAGCTGTTGTTTTTAGCGAGTCAAAATGATGGTTTTGCATGGTTCGAGCAAATTCTTAATGATACTCTGGGCTTTGTAACCATTTCTCAAGCTTCAAGGGGCTTAAAAACAACTTTTCATACATTTTTGGTGTATGTGTTCACCTTACAACGTCCATAATTATTAAAAGTGGTTCGATTTGGTTTCCTTTTTAGTAGTGATTCTCAAACGCAAACTTGGTCTTTCTATTTCCTTTCCAAGAATTTCATACATTGTTTCAAAGATTGGTAGGCCAGCGTGAAATTCATTTTTTTATAACGACAATTCTGGACCGAAAAACTGCTGAGATGGCAATTCCAACCCTCATAAATCTGCAACATCTTTTGGATGAGGGCAATAGAAAAGTAAAACATGACCATCCTGAAATTTCGTTTTTCATAACATACATTTCAAATTCCCTATAGCACAAATTCGTTAAATGAACATTACTAATAATAGACTTTACAATACTCAGTAAAATAAACGTTTAACATTTTTTCGTGCCATGCTACGAAGATAGAGATGCAACGATAATAAAACCTGGACACTTGGAAAAATGCGATATAATCCGATGAACCATCCTTTACATAGTTCTCCTCAAACGACTACTTCAACAATTAATTCCTAGAGTCCAGCTTGACGAAGGTTTCGTTATGATTTAGGCGGCAATATCGTGTTCAGCCAGTACTCTCATTTAAATCACTGGCCAGATAACTGTAAATGAATATATTGATATCTTAAGTGATGGAGTTTTTAATATTACTGGCATATTACTATGAAATACTTTCATATTCCAAGATGATGATATGTCCATACACATAGCCAAAATAGTTCAGTTTCTATGCGAGACGTATGAAGATATCATCCAATATCTGCCCTCGCTAACAAAGTTCACAGATATGAACATGACTGAACCGTTATGGGGAGTTTTAGAGATGATAGTGAGGTGATACATTTGCATCTACAAAAAGATTTGCTGTTTTAAAAGGGACTCAACTCGTTAATAATAAATAAACATTGTGTATATGTCAGGTGTTATTTTATCCATCACCTGTATATCTCTTAGAAATGCAAACAAAAATAAGTAAGGTAATGGTAATAAGTGAAATAATTTTTTGATATTAAATTTTACTACTATCACATTAAATAATTTTACATGCTAATTTTATTATCACAAACCAACTGCTACCATTTTAGAATCACAAAATTCACAATGTCTGGATAAATCATAATATTAACAATATAATGAAACTCAAGCAATAAAATTACACTATATTTTTCTCTCTCTTTTTTGTTCAACCATTTTTAAGATCATAATCACAAAGTGCCATAGGAGAAAGAAACCTAGCATTTTCAGCAGTTTGTAAAGTATTCATATTGACCAGTGATATATTCTTATACGCAGACCGTTCAGAACAATGGCAAAACTTTTACTCTTAGAGTGATATGAGGAACAAATGTCTGCCCTATACCAACTTAGCAAAACTTTCTTTAACTTTAAATTAGGTTAGAAAATTTAGTATAACATATGTACTCTTATCTGTATTTAGATGCCGAATAAATCAAACATAAACTATTGTAGGTGTTAGGACTATTCTAATGGGTTATAATGTAATAATAAATGATAGGTTGGTCATCAGATTTTAATATATTACGTCACTTATTTGCAGTTCACTGCAAACTTGTCAAATCATTCGTGTAACATATTGTTCTCTGTCTAAAACTGATGTTACGATAAAAATCAAAAATAATAATAAAGAAAATGGTGCAATAATAAAATGAATTGAAGGTGTAACACCTAAACCATTTCATAAAAGATTGTTACAAATATTGAAAACTATTTAATCTTACTGCAGTGGAACTATCACCAAATTTGTGAAAACTGCCACTTGCATGACGTCTTCAGCGATGGATATCTCATAAGCGATTTGAACATAAGATATAATTTTGAAGGCTGTGTCCAGAATGACGTGGGCTCTGTTTTACTAACATTACGACGCAAAAAAGTGGAAAAATAGTGGAGTGCCCTGAAGTGAATTATGCTTCTCTTTACTTCTTTTTAGACTGTCTTGACACATGTATTCATGAGACATGATTTAGATTGCATAAAAAATATATATTTTCATATCTAACATATTTAAAACAACAGATTATGAAAAATCTATGACTATTTACACGAGTAACTACAAAACTACCATATTTACCATATTTAACTACCTTTGTGGCCATATGAGCAGCTTTCCCTACTTTGACAAAGTAATTTGAATGTTACTAGAATAATTACCATGTTACAAGAAACTAGTATAACATTGTATGAGGATCAAAAAATGTGGTATTTGCTTGGACAATAATCCGAATTAACGTTCCATAATGGACTGTTATTACAAAATAAATTACTGAAGGCCAGTGTGGGATTAGGGTGGGATATTATGTTTTCACAAATAACTTTAATATTAACAGATCCAAACTTACCAAAATAAAGTCCTTCGTAACATAACCAACGTACTAACGGTCAATGAAGAATTTATATGGTTTTATATATATTTTATAGAAAAAACATGAAGATAAATTGCGCGAACACGAAAATGTTGAAGTACCGCAGCTGTCCAACAACAGTGAACTGACCCGAAGCTTGTAGAAAGTTTAGCTAATATAGTTTAATGTGCAAGAACTATGATGAAATACATCTTGAATCTCCGAGTTTCTCAAAAATATAAGTTAATAATAAATAAATAGTGTGTATATGTCAGGTTTTATCTTGTCCATCCCTTGTATACTTGTTAGAAATGCAAACAAAAAAAAGTAGGGGATGCGGATAAAATAATGTTTTGTTTTTAAATTTTCCTACTATAGCCATTTACTTATATTTCGATACCATGTTAAAATCACAAAATTCTCGATCACAATGTCTCGATAAAACATAACATTAACAATAAAATGAAACTCTAACAATTAAATTATACTACTTTTTTCTCCTTCTTTGTTCAAGCATTTTTAAGGTAATAATCACAAAGCGCCGTAGGAGAAAAAACCTAGTATTTTCCTAGAAATTACTGGGAGAAGTTTGTAAAGTATTCACATTGACCAGTGATATATTCTTATACGCAAACCGTTCAGAACAATGGCAAAACTTTTACTATTAGAGTGGTATGAGGAACTACTGTCTGCCCTATAGCAACTTAGCAAAACTTTTCTTAACTTTAAATTAGGTTAGAAAGTTTAGTATAACATATGTACTTTTAACTGTATTTAGACGCAGAATAATTCAAACACAACCTATTGTAACTGTTAGGACTATTCTAATTGGTTATAATGTAACATATGACATGTTATTAATTAAGATTTAGGCGTTTGTTAATAGATTACGTCACTCTTGTTATAAAGTTTCTTGTTTTATTTTATTCTGCGAATTTATGTATATTCGAAGTTTGCTGTGAATCTGTCAGCTAATTTGAGTATTGATGTCTGCCTAAAACTGAAGTCACAATAAAGAGAGGAGACTGAATATGGTACAATAATAAAATATTTAGAAGGCGTATAAGACCAGTTTACAAAAGATTGTTATACGTATTTAAATATGCTTCATCTTACTTTACTATAGCAGATAAATGGATATCCATAGTTGAACAACTTTACATAAATTCTCGCAAGACAGTTCACCTAGAGGACGTCTTCATCAATAGATATCTCATAAGCAGTATGAAGATATGGTGATTTTGAAGACTGTGTGCACAATGAGCGCTGTTTTGCTAACATTACGATGCAACAAGTGAGCAACTATTTTCAAACAAATATCCAGTAGAAAGGGTTAGATTTGCATAAAAACTATTTAGCAATTCAATGTGAAAAATACGAACCGCTACAAAACAAAAAGTAGTTATTTTGCCAGTTTTCAATTTTTATTCTACAGAGTTATATGAAGGTCATTGGACCTAATAATTAGCATGTTAAAAATAAACAAGTAGAATATTGTATGGGACTCAGTGAAAAAAGTGGTGGTTCCTTGGACGACAATCTGAATTAACATTGTCCAATAAACGATTAATATAAAAGCAAATTCTAGGGCGGGCAATTATGGAGTTTTATTTCCTCATTCTTCCTAACCTAAAAGCACTTAGAAGGGTTTTGATCTCTTAAATGTCTATTTATAGGCCTAAAAATTAGTATTAATGGATTTTTTAAACTAAAATTCCATTCAAAGTCTATTGTTCTGCTGCTATTAAATTCATTCTATCTTTCAGGCAATTTACAGTTCCAATCTCGAATGAACGATGTATGTTTTAAGGCTATCGACCCGTTTTTTGGTATTTTCAAAAGAAGTGAAGCGTTGGTCAAACAGATCACGACTCCTTTGTTGGAACAAGTGGCAATTAAAAGGAGCAATATCTGGAGAATACGGCGGCTGGGATATTTCCGCCCGTTTTACAAAATGTGGTCGAGCTTTGTCATGTTAAAGGATGACATTATTGTTATCTTTGGTCGTATTTCTGGCGTTCTTCGGCTAACTGCTCTACTCAAACTCGTCAGTTGTAGTCGGTAAAGATTCCCATTGGTGGTGTCTACGTGTAATGCATTCAAATACTCGTATTTAAATTGTCTTCCTGCCCAAAATACTCTTGATTATCGGTATAGAAATAACCACATTTAAAGCCTCGAAACCGGTATTCACATGTTAAAATCGATAGAGCAAGGTTGCTATAAGGTTCGCACATCATTAGGTAACATTTAGTAAAATTTTTTATTAAAATTGAAGTAATAAAGTAAAATTCCTCGCTATTACAATTTACACGGCAGATATTCAGATATACTTATCATACTAGAAAAAGTTTTCATTTTCATGCCACACAATAAAAAGACTTGGAATACGCTCTCCCCTGTATAAAGGTGTAAAAAAGTAGGGCGGATAAAACGGGTTTATGTACTACAGGGAGCAATTAAAAAATCAAATTTTAATAAAATACTTTAAACACTTTTGAAATACATAAAAAACAATCTAATCTGACAACTAATAACATATTTCCTAATTGTACATTGTTATTGTCTTAAATATTATAAAACAAACAACCATAAATTAGAAAATAAATTGTCCAAATTAAACCTAAAAATACAATATTTCAATTTACCGAAATAGTAAATACATATTATAATTTTGATTATGAAACTCCCCTTTCTTTTCTATATTTTTATAGGTACATAATTGGACCCTATATCTATTATATGTAGCCAATTAAGTTTGAAACTCAGAATGTCTTTAAAAAAAACAAACTTTATTTCAAAAATAATAATGAAGAGGTTTACAACAATTGTTACAATACAATACACTGATTAAGATTACAATAAGCGAGACTTATTATGCTTAAACACGTACAGTACAAACGGATAGGCGAGACTGAAATCTAGGCATTCTGCCTTTACATTTATAGTAAAATTATGCTGTGTTAGCTATTCTTAAGTCTAAAGGTTAGTAAGTTGTTTGGGTGGACATAAATGACCATATAACTCCTCCCTCCTTAAGTATGAGAGAATGGGGTGAATTAAGTTTGAAACTCAGAATGTCTTTAAAAAAAACAAACTTTATTTCAAAAATAATAATGAAGAGGTTTACAACAATTGTTACAATACAATACACTGATTAAGATTACAATAAGCGAGACTTATTATGCTTAAACACGTACAGTACAAACGGATAGGCGAGACTGAAATCTAGGCATTCTGCCTTTACATTTATAGTAAAATTATGCTGTGTTAGCTATTCTTAAGTCTAAAGGTTAGTAAGTTGTTTAGGTGGACATAAATGACCATATAACTGGTGGCATTCTCGAGTGGGTCTAGTTTTATGCTCATTTTTACATCGTCCTTTTTAATATATTTAAAGTACATATATATTCCTAAAGTTACAAATACAATACATATAATAATTATAGTTAAAATTGAAATTCCTTCTCCTACATTAAAAGAATGGAGAGGATGAATTGATAGGGAATCAACAGCTTTTATATCATTATGCAAAGTTTCTAAATTTATTGATTTTAATTTTACAGGTTTATTTTGTTGGAATAAACCAGTATTAATTTTTATGGATGGCAATTTAAGCCGTAGATTAATTACATTGATTTTTTGGGATTCGTAATGTTCATTTTTAACATTAACCTTACATGTTTTTGGGAAAATAATTGAAGGTTCTTTGACTATTTCAATAGAATTTTGTTTCGGACAAAATAGTGATATTCTTTCTTCAAGTGCTGGTATAATTATGATGGAGTTATCTTGCAGTTGTCTTACACTAGTTTGATTATATAATATGGGTATCATGGGACAATGATCGAATTCAGCATTAATAGTTTGGACTATACATTTTTCATCTTTATTCAAGTTAAATTTTGAGCATAATATTATTTCTTCGATTTTAATGCAATTTTCTGGGGTATTAAAATAATCATTCTTATTTAATAAAAGGAAAGGATTTTTAATAGATACAATATGATTTTGAATCGGTATAGCAAAAAGGTGGTATAATGTATATGGTATGTCCGAGATTAACGGGATCGCAACATGAAATATGATTAAACTATTTTTTATTAGAACGTCAGCGTGTGCTGTTTCATAGTATTTGATTATGTTATCGAATGGGATTCGCGCCTTGGGATTTATCTGTAAGATAATTTTATTTAGGTCTGTGATTTTTATTATGCTGTGATGTAGGGTACCGGTCTCAGCAAAGTTGATTGCGGTTTGTATATTGTTACATAAATATGATATGATACGCAAATTACTTTCTATATTGTCCATTGTTAGGATAAAGCGTGTAGTAAGCGTTGTCATTGACATCGTTACAGAAAGATTACCCATCATAGTTTATGAATTATTTTGATTTGTCTTAGGTTTCTATGTTGTATTGTTCATACATGTAAGTTATAAAGAAGAGGATTGTTTATAGGGATTTTATCTGGAAGTGATTGGTTAATTAACTCTTTTAACGTCTTTTGGATGTCGTTGATTAGTAAACTTAGTTTTGATAAATTTTGGATTGAGATTTTTCGTGGGTAGCCTATGGGGAGTTTGAATTAATTGTTCTGTGCCTTCTGGTATTTCGGGGTCGTTTTCTCGATTTTTATTTAATTTTGCTAAAGTGGTTGCTTTTCTTGCATTTAATTTAGAGTGTATATGTTCGTTTAGTTCTTTGAAAATATTTGATAGATCAAATATGTAATCTGTCTGCATTTGATTTAGACTTCTATTGAAATTTAATTGGTAATTCAAATTTCCTTTAATTATTTGAAACGGTGTGTAGTCATGCGATGAATGTATACTATTGTTATAGTTTAAGAGGGCAATGTCTACTAGTTCTTGGATTGTTTTAGAACGATGTTCGTCCTTTAATGCAACTAAGCTTTCTTTTAATGTGGAATGAAATCGTTCAATTGGTAAGTTTGAATTCGGATTATAGGGAGTAGTAAAGTGAAGTTCTATCTGGTAAAGTTTACATAATTCTTGTAGGAGGTTATTTTTGAAAGAAGTGCCATTGTCGGTGGTAATAATATTTGGAGTGCCATGTTGAGAAAAGAATTTGATTAGATTTTGACATATCTCTATCGAGTTATCGTTTAGAGGAAAAGCAGAGGCAAATTTGGAAAAGTTATCTATAATCGTTAGGAATTTTTGAGATGATATGGTATATATATCCATGTATATATGTTCAAAGGGTTTAGAACCGATAGGTGTAGGTTTGTAAATTACTTTGTACGGGTGTCTTTCATATTTACTCTTCTGGCATGTTTCACATGTTTTTATATAGTCTATTACATCTCGTTCTAAGCTTGGCCAATAATATGTTTGCTTTATATTTTTTATATTTTCTGTAATACCTCTGTGAGATGTCTTTGTCTTGTGGTATTTTTCGATAATTTCCTTCTGTTTATCAGGGTTGGTTACATCTTCTAATAGAGTGTTTGATATAGTTAATTTGTAAGCATTGTTTTTAAAAGTTTCTGCGAATACTCGAAGAATGAGTGGTTCCAATTCTTTAAATGGGAAGTGTAGACAATATGTATCTGGAGGTAGATAACTGATGATTAAATTTTGAATTTCTTCCGTAGTGGGATTTTCATTTACAAATATAAATGTTCTTTTCTTTTCGTTAAACAAGTTTTGTTTTACCACGTATGGTTTAATCTTATTTGTCCATTTAAAAACGATTTGATTTTTGAAAGTGTTGATGCTTTTATTCACATACGGAGCACCAAGTATAGGATTTTCCAAAGAGGTGTGTATCGTATCGGATTCTGAAATATTATCTTGAGCGTTTTCAGGGATATTTGATTCATTGGAGTTTTGCGATTTCTCTTGAATATTTGAATTACTGTAGGGTGGTCTAATTTGTATGTCTGAAATGATCTTGATCTTAGGCTTATCTTTTATCGATATCATTGGTTCTTCCAAATTACATACAAGTATGTCAATGCTTATATTTTTAAATATGTATTCTATCATAGATTTTACTTTTTTCCAATCTAGATGGTCAAGGCCACATCCTAATCTTGGGATGGCTATTTTTCGAATGTGATTTTCTTTTATATGTTCGCTCATAAGGACTAATGTTTTCCATAGAAGTTCGTACGTTGGTTTGTCTTCCGATTTTCGTTTTGTAATTAGATAATATATGTTACGGGATTCTTTTTGATCTGGCCATATAAGTATTTCTCCTTCTTTGGCCTTTTTCTCTAATAGTTCCTTCTGATTTTTATATTTGTGCTTAAATATGCACGCTATTCCTTTGTTCATTCGAAGGTCAGCTGCAACACAGTGCGCTAATGAGTAATCTGTTGATTGTTCGAAGAGATTTCCTTTAATTTCTCGAATTTTTCCCGAGTATTCTATATTCATCCAGTTTTTGTGCCAAATTTCATATTCACTATTATTATTGTTTATCTTTTTTGGTTTCTCAAAGACTGGTATTTGTTCTTGCGTTTCGAAAAAGTGTTTTACTCGATCAAGCCATAGGTATTGATCTTCAGTATTTACATCTGGTCTATCACTTATTTCTGAGATATGAGTTAAAGGAGGTTTGGGTATTTCTACGGGATGTATTTCAATTGAATGTTTAAGAGGAGGACGGGAAAGAGCGTCAGCGTTTAGATTTTGCTTTCCTTTTTTATAATGTATAGTAAAGTCGAATTCTTGGAGTTTCAATCTCCATCGTACTAATTTTGAGTTAGGTTCTTTAATAGAAAATAGCCATTGAAGAGGTTTGTGATCAGTTACTATTGAGAATTTTCTACCGAAAAGATAAGGGCGGAAGTATTTGGTTGCCCAAACTATGGCTAATAGTTCTTTCTCTATAGTGGAGTAATTGCATTCCGTTGTGCTTAAGGTTCGACTAGCGTATGCAATAGGTAAATCGTTTCCAATTGTGCCTTGAGATAATACAGCACCGATAGCAAAGTTCGAAGCATCTGTTGTTAAGATAAAGGGTTTTTGAAAATCTGGGTGTTGAAGAATAGGATCATTCATAAGGATATTCTTACATGTTTCGAATGCTTCTATAAAAGCTCTATCGTGATTAACTTTGGAGTTTTTCTTTAAACATTGTGTGAGAGGCTTTGTGATTTTTGCAAAGTTCTTAATAAATTTTCGATAGTATCCTATTAATCCGAGGAAAGATTTTATTTCTTTAGGAGTTTTCGGGATTTCAAAATTTTTTATTGCGGATACCTTTTTAGGATTTGGTTTAATTCCTTCAGGGGTGATTACATGTCCAAGAAATTCTACTGATTTCTTTAAAAATTCAGATTTGTCTAACTGTATTTTTAGATTATAGGAGGTTAAGCGATCGAAGACTTTTCTTAAAGATTCCAAATGTTCTTGTAGGGAAGTTGAGAAGATAATTATGTCGTCCATGTATACTAAACATATTTTTCCTTGTAGACCACGTAATACGTTATCCATTGTACGCTGGAAAGTAGCAGGTGCGTTTTTTAGACCAAATGGCATTCGTAAATATTCGTAATGACCATGTTCTACGTTAAAAGCAGTTTTTTGAATTGATTCTGGGTCCATTTCGATCTGGTGAAAACCGCTAGCAAGATCTAAAGTTGTAAAATATTGTGCTCGTCCTAACTTATCGAGAATGTCGGAAATGTTCGGGATGGGGTATCGATCGTCTATGGTCTTTTCGTTAAGTTTTCTATAATCAATTACCAAGCGCCATTTTCTTTGTCCTGATGCGTCTAGTTTTTTGGGCACTATCCATACGGGAGAACTCCAAGGTGAGCTTGATGGTTGTATAATTCTATTTTCAAGCATTTCTGCGATTTGTCTTTCTATTTCGTTCTTATGGACATAGGGATATCTATATGTCTTAGCATGCACTGGAATTTCGTCAGTGGTTTTGATCTTATGTTTTACTTCGTTCGTGAATGTCAGTTTATCTCCAGTTTTATGTAAAACGTGACGGTACTTTTGTAATAATTTGAATAGACTGTTTTGTTCTTCGTGGTTTAAATGAGAATGTCTAATTAGTTCCTTTAAATTTAATTTGTCGCTAATTTCGTTTGATTTATAATAATTATTATTAGTTCCAATATCAAAGTTATAAATGTCGAAGTTATCTTCGTTAAATGGACTCATTTGGGGATGTTCTGTTATCGAGTACCTAATTGTTTGATGTTTATTAGTTGGATTTTTAATATCCACGCAGAAAGAGTTATTTTTAATTGTTACGATAGTGGGTTGAATTGTTAGTTGGTCGGTTTTATATTCATGGATATACCAAGAAGATTCTTCAGGAAGATCGGTGAACAATCTTGTGTTTTTTATTGTATTGGGAGGAATTTCTACAATGAATGTACTGAAGTCTTCGCGAAAATAGAATGGTATTCTGAGATAGTCATTATATAATAGGTTTTCTTCTAGATTAATATTTAGGTTTAATCTTTTGAGGTCTTTGATTCCTAATATTCCATCAAAGTAATCATGGAAAGAATATAATACGAAATTTACTGATTGGGATATTCCTAAACTAAGAAATAGAGGAATTCTGGCTTTTGAAAATGCTTTTTGACTGCCTGTACAAGTGTGGAGTGTTGTTATATGAGGTTTGATTGTTTCTGGGAAATAATGTTCGGCTATAGAAGGTCTAAGCAGAGAGGCATGAGAACCTGTATCAATTAATAATTTTAAATCTAAATTTGGGATATAGATATAAGGAAGTTGGTTGACTTGAAAAGTATTTAATTGGAGACATGATTTTCCGAAGCTTGTGAACAAAAATTTTCGTTATCTACTAATTCGGGGGGAAAGTTTACGTAGTAATTTTGTTCTTCTTCATTTGGATATAAAAATTCTGGATTTTGGTCATCATAAGGGAAAGGATAATCATTAGGTGGATCATTCATTTCAGAGTCGTTTGATTCTGAGGATGACTCTGGTAAGTTTCTTTCGACGTGAGTTAATTCTTCTATCTTAAATCTTTGTTGACCTGGAGGGTATTGATTTTTGAAATGATTTTGATTTGTATTGAAATGTTGTGGTTTGTTTCGATATTGATGTTGAAAGTTTGATTGTTGGGGTTGTCGTGGAGTTATACTAACGCCTGACATGGGTTTTGGATATTGACTTTTAACGTGAGGAGTTTGAGTTTTTTGGAAGTTTTTGCCAAATGTTGCATAGGCTGGGGGAAAATATGTTTTAACCGGTTGTGGTCTAATGGGTATTGGTTGACTAGGGAATTGATTTTTTGGATATGTTGTCATATTTTGTTTAAGGAACAAGTTACGTTTTAAATTAATGTTTTGACTTTTTGACTCAAAATTCTGTGTAAAATTATTCTTAAATCTGTCTTGACTTGACAATATTTCGTAATTAGTAATAATATCAATCGCGGAATCTAAATTTTGCGGATTTTGTACGATCAATAAAGTTCTTAACTCGTTCGATATATTAGCAAGTAAATTTTGTGTAGCTGTTAATTCGTTTTGTTTGATTAAGATGTTTCGTGCTTCTAAGTTTTGTACTTCTGTACAAATCTTAGTATTAATTTGAGTATTAATGGATTTCAATCTTTGAATATAATCTAAGCATGGTTCGTTTTTGTTTCTCACCAAGAAGATGAGCTGTTGTTGTAAATTACATCTAGTGATTGGGTCACTGAATTTTTGTTGAAGAGCAATTTTAATTTGATCCCAAGAAATTAGATCGGGACGTGTAAGTATGAAATCTTCAGCTTCACCAATTATTTTTGATTTGATTGCTAACAGCACATATTCTTGTTGGGATTGATCATTCGTATAATATCGAGCATAAAATGTGTCTATTTGGTTAATAAAGCTATCTAATTTAGATGAAGTTCCGTCGAATGTTTTCAATAACTGAACAGTTGATCTTAATGATTCTGCCATATCGGTATCAAAAAAGTTAATTAGGTGTGAATAAATATTTTCTAAACTTTCGTCGGAGCTTTCTCTATTTCTGTTTCTAATAGTTGGGTATGTTATTCCCTCTAATTTTTTCGTAAATCTTTTCATACAACTAGTTTATAAAAATAATGAAATTACAATATACATATATGGAATGCACCAATAGGATATAACTTAGCTTGGTAAGTTATCCTTGGATTTCCTTTTACAATATTTGTTATATAAAAATAGTATATAAATATCAATGAAATTATATGGAATGCACCAATGGGATACAACTTTTATTGAATAAGTTGTCCTTGGATTTCCTTTTTTACAATAATTGTTATATAAATCGTATATAAATATCAATGAAATTATATGGAATGCACCAATGGGATACAACTTTTAATGAATAAGTTGTCCTTGGATTTCCTTTTTTACAATAATTGTTATATAAATATCAAGATTTTCAATTCAATAATTATTATTCTTCTTGTTTCTTAATTAATCAGGATTATACCAATAAGTGACTTACAGTAATGTATTCGTCTCTGGATTGCTCCTGATGTCGTAATAGTAGAAGCCGTCTGCGAGGAGAATTCACTTCTCGACTGGTCTGCTATACGCCTTGGACACTAGCTACGCCAAGTTGTCCTGGTTCCTTATGCTAACTGCTAATGGTTGGGATTCTTTGTCCAGTTCCAAAGCAGGAGTCCGCCTTCCAATTGAAGTAACAACGTTGAGTGGTGGTTCTTTCTTCTTAATTGTAGATACAAACGGTGATCACAATTCACAGCGAACTATATGATATTCCGGAAGTATCCTACCGACTGCGCCAATTAAGTTTGAAACTCAGAATGTCTTTAAAAAAAACAAACTTTATTTCAAAAATAATAATGAAGAGGTTTACAACAATTGTTACAATACAATACACTGATTAAGATTACAATAAGCGAGACTTATTATGCTTAAACACGTACAGTACAAACGGATAGGCGAGACTGAAATCTAGGCATTCTGCCTTTACATTTATAGTAAAATTATGCTGTGTTAGCTATTCTTAAGTCTAAAGGTTAGTAAGTTGTTTAGGTGGACATAAATGACCATATAACTGGTGGCATTCTCGAGTGGGTCTAGTTTTATGCTCATTTTTACATCGTCCTTTTTAATATATTTAAAGTACATATATATTCCTAAAGTTACAAATACAATACATATAATAATTATAGTTAAAATTGAAATTCCTTCTCCTACATAAAAAGAATGGAGAGGATGAATTGATAGGGAATCAACAGCTTTTATGTCATTATGCAAAGTTTCTAAATTTATTGATTTTAATTTCACAGGTTTATTTTGTTGGAATAAACCAGTATTAATTTTTATGGATGGCAATTTAAGCCGTAGATTAATTACATTGATTTTTTGGGATTCGTAATGTTCATTTTTAACATTAACCTTACATGTTTTTGGGAAAATAATTGAGGGTTCTTTGACTATTTCAATAGAATTTTGTTTTGGGCAAAATAATGATATTCTTTCTTCAAGTGCTGGTATAATTATGATGGAGTTATCTTGCAGTTGTCTTACGCTAGTTTGATTATATAATATGGGTATCATGGGACAATGATCGAATTCAGCATTAATAGTTTGGACTATACATTTTTCATCTTTATTCAAGTTAAATTTTGAGCATAATATTATTTCTTCGATTTTAATGCAATTTTCTCGGGTATTGAAATAATCATTCTTATTTAATAAAAGGAAAGGATTTTTAATAGACACAATATGATTTTGAATCGGTATAGCGAAAAGGTGGTATAATGTATATGGTATGTCCGAGATTAACGGGATCGCAACATGAAATATGATTAAACTATTTTTTATTAGAACGTCAGCGTGTGCTGTTTCATAATATTTGATTATGTTATCGAATGGGATTCGCGCCTTGGGATTTATCTGTAAGATAATTTTATTTAGGTCTGTGATTTTTATTATGCTGTGATGTAGGGTACCGGTCTCAGCAAAGTTGATTGCGGTTTGTATATTGTTGCATAAATCTGATATGATACGCAAATTACTTTCTATATTGTCCATTGTTAGGATAAAGTGTGTAGTAAGCGTTGTCATTGACATCGTTACAGAAAGATTACCCATCATAGTATATTATCTTGATTTGTCTTAGGTTTCTATGTTGTATTGTTCATACATGTAACTTATAAAGAAGAGGATTGTTTATAGGGATTTTATCTGGAAATGATTGGTTAATTAACTCTTTTAACGTCTTTTGGATGTCGTTGATTAGTAAACTTAGTTTTGATAAATTTTGGATTGAGATTTTTCGTGGGTAGCCTATGGGG
Source organism: Rhynchophorus ferrugineus (assembly GCF_030347505.1). Classification (NCBI taxonomy): domain Eukaryota; kingdom Metazoa; phylum Arthropoda; class Insecta; order Coleoptera; family Curculionidae; genus Rhynchophorus; species Rhynchophorus ferrugineus. The sequence goes on along the minus strand of NW_027472590.1, from coordinate 24,053,214 downwards.
AGTTTGAATTAATTGTTCTGTGCCTTCTGGTATTTCGGGGTCGTTTTCTCGATTTTTATTTAATTTTGCTAAAGTGGTTGCTTTTCTTGCATTTAATTTAGAGTGTATATGTTCGTTCAGTTCTTTGAAGATATTAGATAAATCAAATATATAATCTGTCTGCATTTGATTTAGACTTCTATTGAAATTTAATTGGTAATTCAAATTTCCTTTAATTATTTGAAACGGTGTGTAGTCATGCGATGAATGTATACTATTGTTATAGTTTAAGAGGGCAATGTCTACTAGTTCTTGGATTGTTTTAGAACGATGTTCGTCCTTTAATGCAACTAAGCTTTCTTTTAATGTGGAATGAAATCGTTCAATTGGTAAGTTTGAATTCGGATTATAGGGAGTAGTAAAGTGAAGTTCTATCTGGTAAAGTTTACATAATTCTTGTAGGAGGTTATTTTTGAAAGAAGTGCCATTGTCGGTGGTAATAATATTTGGAGTGCCATGTTGAGAAAAGAATTTGATTAGATTTTGACATATCTCTATTGAGTTGTCGTTTAGAGGAAAAGCAGAGGCAAATTTGGAAAAGTTATCTATAATCGTTAGGAATTTTTGAGATGATATGGTATATATATCCATGTATATATGTTCAAAGGGTTTAGAACCGATAGGTGTAGGTTTGTAAATTACTTTGTACGGATGTCTTTCATATTTACTCTTCTGGCATGTTTCACATGTTTTTATATAGTCTATTACATCTCGTTCTAAGCTTGGCCAATAATATGTTTGCTTTATATTTTTTATATTTTCTGTAATACCTCTGTGAGATGTCTTTGTCTTGTGGTATTTTTCGATAATTTCCTTCTGTTTATCAGGGTTGGTTACATCTTCTAATAGAGTGTTTGATATAGTTAATTTGTAAGCATTGTTTTTAAAAGTTTCTGCGAATACTCGAAGAATGAGTGGTTCCAATTCTTTAAATGGGAAGTGTAGACAATATGTATCTGGAGGTAGATAACTGATGATTAAATTTTGAATTTCTTCCGTAGTGGGATTTTCATTTACAAATATAAATGTTCTTTTCTTTTCGTTAAACAAGTTTTGTTTTACCACGTATGGTTTAATCTTATTTGTCCATTTAAAAATGATTTGATTTTTGAAAGTGTTGATGCTTTTATTCACATACGGAGCACCAAGTATAGGATTTTCCAAAGAGGTGTGTATCGTATCGGATTCTGAAATATTATCTTGAGCGTTTTCAGGGATATTTGATTCATTGGAGTTTTGCGATTTCTCTTGAATATTTGGATTACTGTAGGGTGGTCTAATTTGTATGTCTGAAATGATCTTGATCTTAGGCTTATCTTTTATCGATATCATTGGTTCTTCCAAATTACATACAAGTATGTCAATGCTTATATTTTTAAATATGTATTCTATCATGGATTTTACTTTTTTCCAATCTAGATGGTCAAGGCCACATCCTAATCTTGGGATGGCTAATTTTCGAATGTGATTTTCTTTTATATGTTCGCTCATAAGGACTAATGTTTTCCATAGAAGTTCGTACGTTGGTTTGTCTTCCGATTTTCGTTTTGTAATTAGATAATATATGTTACGGGATTCTTTTTGATCTGGCCATATAAGTATTTCTCCTTCTTTGGCCTTTTCCTCTAATAGTTTCTTCTGATTTTTATATTTGTGCTTAAATATGCACGCTATTCCTTTATTCATTCGAAGGTCAGCTGCAACACAGTGCGCTAATGAGTAATCTGTTGATTGTTCGAAGAGGTTTCCTTTAATTTCTCGAATTTTTTCTGAGTATTCTATATTCATCCAGTTTTTGTTCCAAATTTCATATTCACTATTATTATTGTTTATCTTTTTTGGTTTCTCAAAGACTGGTATGTGTTCTTGCGTTTCGAAAAAGTGTTTTACTCGATCAAGCCATAGGTATTGATCTTCAGTATTTACGTCTGGTCTATTACTTATTTCTGAGATATGAGTTAAAGGAGGTTTGGGTATTTCTACGGGATGTATTTCAATAGAATTTTTAAGAGGAGGACGGGAAAGAGCGTCAGCGTTTAGATTTTGCTTTCCTTTTTTATAATGTATGGTAAAGTCGAATTCTTGGAGTTTCAATCTCCATCGTACTAATTTTGAGTTAGGTTCTTTAATAGAAAATAGCCATTGAAGAGGTTTGTGATCAGTTACTATTGAGAATTTTCTACCGAAAAGATAAGGGCGGAAGTATTTGGTTGCCCAAACTATGGCTAATAGTTCTTTCTCTATAGTGGAGTAATTGCATTCCGTTGTGCTTAAGGTTCGACTAGCGTATGCAATAGGTAAATCGTTTCCAATTGTGCCTTGAGATAATACAGCACCGATAGCAAAGTTCGAAGCATCTGTTGTTAAGATAAAGGGTTTTTGAAAATCTGGGTGTTGAAGAATAGGATCATTCATAAGGATATTTTTACATGTTTCGAATGCTTCTATAAAAGCTCTATCGTGATTAACTTTGGAGTTTTTCTTTAAACATTGTGTGAGAGGTTTTGTGATTTTTGCAAAGTTCTTAATAAATTTTCGATAGTATCCTATTAATCCGAGGAAAGATTTTATTTCTTTAGGAGTTTTCGGGATTTCAAAATTTTTTATTGCGGATATCTTTTTAGGATTTGGTTTAATTCCTTCAGGAGTGATTACATGTCCAAGAAATTCTACTGATTTCTTTAAAAATTCAGATTTGTCTAACTGTATTTTTAGATTATAGGAGGTTAAGCGATCGAAGACTTTTCTTAAAGATTCCAAATGTTCTTGTAGGGAAGTTGAGAAGATAATTATGTCGTCCATGTATACTAAACATATTTTTCCTTGTAGACCACGTAATACGTTATCCATTGTACGCTGGAAAGTAGCAGGTGCGTTTTTTAGACCAAATGGCATTCGTAGATATTCGTAGTGACCATGTTCTACGTTAAAAGCAGTTTTTTGAATTGATTCTGGGTCCATTTCGATTTGGTGAAAACCGCTAGCAAGATCTAAAGTTGTAAAATATTGTGCTCGTCCTAACTTATCGAGAATGTCGGAAATGTTCGGGATGGGGTATCGATCGTCGATGGTCTTTTCGTTAAGTTTTCTATAATCAATTACCAAGCGCCATTTTCTTTGTCCTGATGCGTCTAGTTTTTTGGGCACTATCCATACGGGAGAACTCCAAGGTGAGCTCGATGGTTGTATAATTTTATTTTCAAGCATTTCTGCGATTTGTTTTTCTATTTCATTCTTATGGACATAGGGATATCTGTATGTTTTAGCATGCACTGGAATTTCGTCAGTGGTTTTGATCTTATGTTTTACTTCGTTCGTGAATGTCAGTTTATCTCCAGTTTTATGTAAAACGTGACGGTACTTTTGTAATAATTTGAATAGACTGTTTTGTTCTTCGTGGTTTAAATGAGAATGTCTAATTAGTTCCTTTAAATTTAATTTGTCGCCAATTACGTTTGGTTTATAATAATAATTATTAGTTCCAATATCAAAGTTATAAATTTCAAAGTTATTTTCGTTAAATGGACTCATTTGGGGATGTTCTGTTATCGAGTACCTAATTGATTGATGTTTATTAGTTGGATTTTTAATATCCACGCAGAAAGAGTTATTTTTAATTGTTACGATAGTGGGTTGAATTGTTAGTTGGTCGGTTTTATATTCATGGATATACCAAGAAGATTCTTCAGGAAGATTGGTGAACAATCTTGTGTTTTTTATTGTATTGGGAGGAATTTCTACAATGAATGTACTGAAGTCTTCGCGAAAATAGAATGGTATTCTGAGATAGTCATTATATAATAGGTTTTCTTCTAGATTAATATTTAGGTTTAATCTTTTGAGGTCTTTGATTCCTAATATTCCATCAAAGTAATCATGGAAAGAATATAATACGAAATTTACTGATTGGGATATTCCTAAACTAAGAAATAGAGGAATTCTGGCTTTTGAAAATGCTTTTTGACTGCCTGTACAAGTGTGGAGTGTTGTTATATGAGGTTTGATTGTTTCTGGGAAATAATGTTCGGCTATAGAAGGTCTAAGCAGAGAGGCATGAGAACCTGTATCAATTAATAATTTTAAATCTAAATTTGGGATATAGATATAAGGAAGTTGGTTGACTTGAAAAGTATTTAATTGGAGACATGATTTTCCGAAGCTTGTGAACAAAAATTTTCGTTATCTTCTAATTCGGGGGGAAAGTTTACGTAGTAATTTTGTTCTTCTTCGTTTGGATATAAAAATTCTGGATTTTGGTCATCATAAGGGAAAGGATAATCATTAGGTGGATCATTCATTTCAGAGTCGTTTGATTCTGAGGATGACTCTGGTAAGTTTCTTTCGACGTGAGTTAATTCTTCTATCTTAAATCTTTGTTGACCTGGAGGGTATTGATTTTTGAAATGATTTTGATTTGTATTGAAATGTTGTGGTTTGTTTCGATATTGATGTTGAACGTTTGATTGTTGTGGTTGTCGTGGAGTTATACTAACGCCTGACATGGGTTTTGGATATTGACTTTTAACGTGAGGAGTTTGAGTTTTTTGGAAGTTTTTGCCAAATGTTGCATAGGCTGGGGGAAAGTATGTTTTAACCGGTTGTGGTCTAATGGGTATTGGTTGACTAGGGAATTGATTTTTTGGATATGTTGTCATATTTTGTTTAAGGAACAAGTTACGTTTTAAATTAATGTTTTGACTTTTTGACTCAAAATTCTGTGTAAAATTATTCTTAAATCTGTCTTGACTTGACAATATTTCGTAATTAGTAATAATATCAATCGCGGAATCTAAATTTTGCGGATTTTGTACGATCAATAAAGTTCTTAACTCGTTCGATATATTAGCGAGTAAATTTTGTGTAGCTGTTAATTCGTTTTGTTTGATTAAGATGTTTCGTGCTTCTAAGTTTTGTACTTCTGTACAAATCTTAGTATTAATTTGGGTATTAATGGATTTCAATCTTTGAATATAATCTAAGCATGGTTCGTTTTTGTTTCTCACCAAGAAGATGAGCTGTTGTTGTAAATTACATCTAGTGATTGGGTCACTGAATTTTTGTTGAAGAGCTATTTTAATTTGATCCCAAGAAATTAGATCGGGACGTGTAAGTATGAAATCTTCAGCTTCACCAATTATTTTTGATTTGATTGCTAACAGCACATATTCTTGTTGGGATTGATCATTCGTATAATATCGAGCATAAAATGTGTCTATTTGGTTAATAAAGCTATCTAATTTAGATGAAGTTCCGTCGAATGTTTTCAATAACTGAACAGTTGATCTTAATGATTCTGCCATATCAGTATCAAAAAAGTTAATTAGGTGTGAATAAATATTTTCTAAACTTTCGTCGGAGCTTTCTCTGTTTCTGTTTCTAATAGTTGGGTATGTTATTCCCTCTAATTTTTTCGTAAATCTTTTCATACAACTAGTTTATAAAAATAATGAAATTACAATATACATATATGGAATATACCAATAGGATATGACTTAGCTTAATAAGTTATCCTTGGATTTCCTTTTACAATATTTGTTATATAAAAATAGTATATAAATATCAATGAAATTATATGGAATGCACCAATGGGATACAACTTTTATTGAATAAGTTGTCCTTGGATTTCCTTTTTTACAATAATTGTTATATAAATCGTATATAAATATCAATGAAATTATATGGAATGCACCAATGGGATACAACTTTTAATGAATAAGTTGTCCTTGGATTTCCTTTTTTATAATAATTGTTATATAAATATCAAGATTTTCAATTCAATAATTATTATTCTTCTTGTTTCTTAATTAATCAGGATTATACCAATAAGTGACTTACAGTAATGTATTCGTCTCTGGATTGCTCCTGATGTCGTAATAGTAGAAGCCGTCTGCGAGGAGAATTCACTTCTCGACTGGTCTGCTATACGCCTTGGACACTAGCTACGCCAAGTTGTCCTGGTTCCTTATGCTAACTGCTAATGGTTGGGATTCTTTGTCCAGTTCCAAAGCAGGAGTCCGCCTTCCAATTGAAGTAACAACGTTGAGTGGTGGTTCTTTCTTCTTAATTGTAGATACAAACGGTGATCACAATTCACAGCGAACTATATGATATTCCGGAAGTATCCTACCGACTGCGCCAATTAAGTTTGAAACTCAGAATGTCTTTAAAAAAAACAAACTTTATTTCAAAAATAATAATGAAGAGGTTTACAACAATTGTTACAATACAATACACTGATTAAGATTACAATAAGCGAGACTTATTATGCTTAAACACGTACAGTACAAACGGATAGGCGAGACTGAAATCTAGGCATTCTGCCTTTACATTTATAGTAAAATTATGCTGTGTTAGCTATTCTTAAGTCTAAAGGTTAGTAAGTTGTTTGGGTGGACATAAATGACCATATAACTAGCCATGCAAATTTTCTATTCTTGCCCTTTAAAATCGTATTTATTTTTTTCATTCTCCAGAGCAAGTAACACCTAATTATTATTTTTCTTATTACATTTTCTTTGATCAAAGAATAAATTTTTTGATGTAGCGCACAATCAACCACTTAAAAAAAAGATCGTCGTTTGTTGTTATGTACATTCTTTTGCATTTAATAACATAATATTTAATTTTGGAGGTTCTAATGTGTGCTGAACATCTGCTGATTCGAATTTTTAACTTGATAACTTTCCGACAGGTTAAGTGAAATTATCTATGAATGCACATATATTATGTATTTCATACAATTATCAATTATCTTAAAATTTTAATTAGGAACACGTCTCAAAAGTCTGAAAAGCAAAGAGGTTTCCTGAAGTTTATTAATATTTACTTTTAAAACCAGTTTCTACGCTACAGTATCATTGGAAGAATAATTGATATTTGAACATTCATATCCCGAAAAATAACAGACATATGATGATTAATTATTTGCATTTAAGTAAACAACAGTTAAATTGAAAAGTCCCCGGCCTACCATAGTAAAACATATTTTTTGCCAAAATGAGTTTTTTTTATTCAACAAAATTCGCTTCAAGGGTGATACATCGATTATAGCGACCCTCCAACTTTTCGATACCATTTTTGTAGTACGATTTGTCCTTTGCTTCAAAATAAGCCTCAGTTTCGGCGATCATCTCTTCATTCGATGACATTTCTTCCCAGCAAGCATTCTTTTGAGATCTGAGAACAGGAAATAGTCGCTGGGGGCCAGATCTGGAGAACAGGGTAGATGAGGAAGCAATTCGAAGCCTAACTCATGGATTTTTGCCATCGTTTTCACTGACTTGTGACACGGTGCATTGTCTTGGTGAAGCAGCACTTTCTTATTCTTCAAATGCGGCCGTTTTTCGGCGATTTCGTCCTTGAAACGGCCCAAAAAGGCTATATAATGGTCGCTGTTGATAGTCCCTACTTTTTCAATTTAGTCAATAAAAATTATTTCATGCTTATCCCAAAATACAGACGCCATAACCTTGCCATGCCTGACATTTATTCCTCGATTGTTGCGTTTCCCCACGCTTTGGAGCGGATTCATTGTGTGTCGGATGACTGCCGATTGGACTTCGGAGTGCAATGATGGAGCTATGATTCATCCATTTTCACATATCGACGCAAAACTCTGGTTTGTTACTCTTGATCATCTTCAAACACTGCTCCGAACCATCAACTCGTCGTTGTTTTTGGTCAAAAGTTCATACCTAAATGTTCAGTTGATATTATTAGAGTGTCTGCTATTTCATTCAATTTCAATTTACGGTTATTCAAAATCATTTTGTGGATTTTTTTCATGTTTTCGTCGGTAAAAGCATCTTTTGGGCGTCCAATCAGTTCATCGTCTTCGGTGCTCATTTCACCACGTCTAAACTTAGCACACCAATCCTGGAACAGTGCCCGGAAAGTCGCCATCAAGCTAAATTTTTGCTTCAACTGTATTTTTCCGTTCAAAAATCAATATTTTATCAACACGCGAAATTCCTTTTTATAAATTTTTTTTACAATAACAAAAGTTGCTTCACTCAATACTATAATTCACCAACTAATGATCCGACAGCTGTCAAGTTTATACATGCATCTTTTGATGATTATGGCTAACTAAAAAACATATGGATATAATTCAAGTAGCACCATTTATTGTCAGGCCGGGGACTTTTCAATAGACTTGTTAATATTTACATTGTATGCTACAAAACTAAATTCATGACAACAAATTTAATTACAATTATATACAAAAATTAAAGAATAAAAAGCATAACCTGTTACAAAGATGAAGACAAGAAAAAGAAATCTGAGATCTTTTTACCTCTGGCTGTCCAGTGATTCAGACGTGCTAAAGATCGGGTGTGCCCATTTAAGTTCCCATTTTATACTTCTATGTTTTGCGGTTCATACTTCGAGGAAATGGCATGAATAACAAGTGAAGCCTCTCAGTGAGGCTTCAACATTAAGTCGGTTCCAAATTAGTTAAGGCCATCTGTTGTAAATCTTTTAAAATTAATTTTAAGACAAATTTGTTTATGGTATAAAAAATATTATAATTTGTTAAAAAGAACAATTTGAAAAATACTGTCACTTTAAGATAGAGACAAGTTTTACTCTACTATACTAACTGTTTAAGCTTATTTTGATTAAAAATTAATATAAAAATTTTATAAAGAAAGCCTAATTAATCTGAACGCATAATGGTAGATGTTCAACCATAGGGCGATCACAGTTTATCTTTAATACGATTATATATTATATTATCTGATTTTAACCTATATCTCCCATTGTTTCAGATATATCGCCGTAACGCAACCAATCAAATATGCAAAGCATAAGAACAATAGAAGAATTTGGCTGACAATAGCGCTGGTGTGGGTGATATCGGCGGCGATAGGATCACCGATCGTCCTAGGCCTGAACAACACTCCAGACAGGATACCCGATGCCTGTCTCTTTTTTAACAGTGACTTTATTATATTTTCAAGTCTTTCGTCGTTTTACATCCCCTGTATTATAATGGTCTTTCTCTATTATAATATATTTAGGGTAAGTACTTGTTTTTTTAAATAATTCATCAAATATATTAATCTAATAAACTTGCCACATACGCGGGCACTTTGATAAACCAGGGAGCTTTTGAATTTCCACCTATGCGGGCTACAGTGAGTAACAGAAACAACTAAAGTATACAGAACACTGGTTTTTAGTGTCGCCAAACATATGGCACCTTTGACATCGCATAATTTCCTTGTTTTTTTATATGAAGATTCATTTGTGACCGGGTTATGATGCATTCGCTCTACATCTACATAAAACATTGAGTAAGCTCTTTTACAATTAATTTAGCATCTGCTGAGCTGTGGAGACCATGTAGTATGATTCTAGGTTCTTTTACGTTTTATCTGGCATGATAAGTGTAATCTATTACTGGAGATATAGTTTTATCTGATGCATTAGTAGGTACGTTCTTGGGCAATATTTTAATTGCATAACCTGATACGAGAGTTCTAGCTCAGGAATATATTATTTTTAAAGTTTTATTTACAATTTGCAGTTGTTCATCTTCTGGTATTACAAATCTTTTGTACGGCTCTTCTCCTTATAGGTATTAATTTTTATTTGACTTGTTTCTTTCTTTTCGATTCTCTTAACACAAGTTTTTTCTTATTGCCTTAGTTCTCTTTCTCTTTGTTATTGTTCTTAGTTATATGCATCGTTTTATATTTTACAGATGGTTTATCTCATTTAATTATCTCACTGATGATAGGCATTTCTGAAGAGATTGATGGTGTTGACATAGTTCTTTGTCTTGAGAACATGGTTTTATGTACGGTTAGTTGCTTGCAATTTTCGCGTGGCTTCTTCGCTATTATTGCCGACAGAAAAAAACACAGAATCATCAGCAAATGCAGTCATCGTAATATTTTCCATTCGTGATATTTCCACGATATGTCTATACCCAGTACATTTCCTTATGGTTCACTTGCTTTAGCTTCTTTATTATACAGTAGACTTCGTATTGTTTGACTTTACACATTCTGGCTTTAACAATTTGGTAGTTCAATCTCTTGTTTTGGTAACAGTTTCTGTAGCTTATGAACTAGGCAGTCATGTCAAACCTCATCTAATAATTTAATGTATATGAATATACATTTTGACCATCATAGGCTTTTTCTATTACATCTGTTATTCTATGTACCTGGTCCATTGTTAAACGATTATTTATAATTCCAAACTGGTGTGTAGCATTTCTTTCTCTATAACATTTACTATTATTGCAGTATAATACTAATATTAACGACAGAACTATGTAGACAATTTTTATTTGCTTAACATGAAGAAGTCTGCTGCCGAAGCCCATCAAATACTTTTGAAAATTTATTCTTTTACTACTTCATATCAATCCCATTCAAAAAACAAACATACACAATTCTTATATAAGCTTACAATTCTTAAAATCCAAAAACATGAAATACATCTTAATATCGCACTTTCGTTGCTTTCCAGACAAAAAAAGGTAAACTTTCTGTAATGTAATTTGACTGGCATTGCAGATTAGCGATATTTTGCTGTAAAAAAAGTAATAACGTGTAACATATACCTTTTGATCACTTCTTGTTCAGATCCATGCAGCATGGTTTGACTGGTACACTGTTTCGAAATTCTGAAATGAAACGGAAAGTGTGAAAATATGTCAGTAATTGGATATTTGATAGAACCAATATAATTCTTTCAACAGTTTCTAGAGGGATAGAAAAATATTGTAAAAAATGATGATATATATTGCACCAATTTAAAAAAAAAACTTTTGAATGTGAGAAATTCCCACGTGCTATAAAGCAACTCAATTTAATTTTTAAATATTTTTCAGTATATTATCATATAAATAATACAATAATATTTTCAGAATGTGTATATATGGGATACATTTTAAACCCATGTATAACATAAAAATTATATTTGAATAAAACGATATGAAATAATTTCGCATATTAAAAATTAAAAACGGAGATCAAAAGAAATGATACAAGCGCTACTTAGTTACCCAACATTTGACCAACAAATAAGTAAAGTTATTTCTAACTCTTTCTAGTTTATTCTAACGTGCGTTGTCGGGTAACAATTCTTTAAACGAAATGAAAACCTAATAGTTCAACCATTTTTTAAGAACTAAATGAAAAAGATATGAAATGTAACAGGAAATAATAATCATCACGACAGATACTTCTAATATCTAGGTAATAATGATATTTAATGGAACTAACAATTAATATTACTGGCGGTTAATAGTACTTATCATTATTAGAATTGCAATATGAATAATGAGCAGAGTAACCATAATGATTAATAACATTTGTAGACAACAGTAGTCAATAAAAATGTTAGATAATCGTAACAGACAAGAATGCGAGAAAACGGACAATAGCACTAATTGATAGCAATGACAAAATAAAATTATGATGAAGTATGACATGTGCACACAATACAGTACTAACACTAACAATAATACATATGTAATGATATCAAGGAAAGGAGGCACGTCAGACCTCGCACTCACTTCTCCTAATTCTACCAGTATGAATGTGCAATGGGAACAAAGGAATAATCTATGGGCAAACTCTGAAGATATGCTGCCACCATGAGCAATCAGGAACCACTTTCTGTGACGTTTAAATAAACTTGCAATTGGCGATAAAACATAACTACAGATCACTAATTTTGGACACTTAGGCATCAGTTTCTGGGTTATAAAATAGTTGCCATTTATACTTTATAGTTGCAACCATAAGGTGCTGAGCGTAGTGTGTTTGCAAATGAGCTCTTATGAAGATCTACTATCGGTTGTACATATTAAGATATTACATATAGCAAATGAAGCTCACGAATAAACATCGTTGCCAAAAACCACTGTTGCCATTTATGATAATTATGTGTGTTGCTAGTTATCCACAAAAGCCAAAAGTAAAAAATAATTAAATTTAGATTTTTAACACAACAAATATGATTTAAAATAACATATGTACATAATAATCGTTATAATAATTAAATAACAATAAGCAAAATCCTTAAATATTTATTTTCCACACGTAGTTTATATTCTACTATATAAACACAATTTAGCTTAATACCTACCTAAACCGTTTATCTATTTACAATATTATTTTAATTACTACCAACTGATTAGTTTGAAGTCGGTACGAGCAACGAATTAGATTTGCCTTGTTCCTAATTTAATTTTGTATATATGACACGTATGCATTTTATGTATTGTGTATTGTTTGAGCTCGGCACCGACTTCAAGTTAGTAGTAGTAGTAGTTAAAATAATATTGTATATATATATAATAGGTTAAATAAGGTTTTTGTTAATTGTTATCTAATTATTACAATTATTATGTACATATTTTATTTTAAATCGTTTTTTTGTTATAAATCTAGGTTTGATTATTGTATAATTTTTAGTAAGTTCACTATTTTTGTTTAAAGTCTGTTCAATTTTTTAAAATATTTAATTTTTTCCTTTTCAGCGTAAGATATTTACTCAATAAATTAAGCAGTTATTTTATTAAGTATTTCAATGGGTAGGCCATAAAGTTGCAGCCCATATGAGGAAAAATAGAAATAAAGTAACAGTGATTGCCTAGGTGATTTGACAAATATTCTACCTAAACTAGAACAACGACAAAAAGTCGTTGCCCTCGCTGGGAATCGAACCCGCGACCTCTGTATTTAACCTGAACCCTCTAACCACTACACAATTAGGTTACCTGTAATATTTCTACCGCATTTCATATGATACATTGTTCGTTAAAAGAAAACTGAACGGCTTTTGCACTGAACGCCTTTGGTAAGCAAACCCTTACTGAATACTCTTCAAATACTCTGAAGGGTGTATCACTTTCCTAAATAACTTCAAAGTATACTATTAGTTGTCTGTACAACTCCATAATATTTAAAAAAATATTCTCTAACTCCTAACCATTGAGTAGTTGCATGTTCCGTCAGCTCAGAAAAAACATTATGCACAAATTTATCATTATTTCAGATTAAAAAAACTATGTAAAAATATTGTACGTGCCTTTAAAATTTGAGAATTTCCATCGATTTCTCTGGATCAGATCCTGCTTTGGTTCCGATGGGACTACCTCGGAAGTCTTTCGAATAAAAAAATAATTGTGACAGTCGGTCCACAATTGACGGAGAAATTCTAACACATGCAAAAACATATATAGTCGAACATAGAACCTCCTCCTTTTTGAAGTCAATTAAAAATATCCAAGGCGTAGATTTATGGTCTACTTGAATGGTACATATCTTTGTCTGTGTCTTTATCTTTAAGAGAAAAAAATCCAGAATATGTAAACAAACAACACTCGCTCTAGCAAACTTTTAAATAATGCCTATCTTGTAAAAATAATATACTAGTCTTATATAATACAATAATCTGTAAATATTCCTCGATATGATACTCTATATATCTTCATTACTGTTATTATTTCCGCTGGCTCTAATTCACCTTCATAATCTTGGCAGTGAAAATACGATAAAGCTGTATCCAAAGGCTACGGAATCTCCTCTGTTCTGAACCCTCTTCTATGCCGTCGTAGCAAACTTGCCTCAATGATAAAAGTCCTGTTTTACAAGAGCTTAATGAGATCAGCGGCCCTCTTCGGATCAAATACTTGGTCCAGCCTCGCAGCGCCAAGCCTGGTCAAAAGGCTGCTAGTAATGCAGAACAAAATACTCCGTCAAGCCCTGAGCGTCCAGTGGTGACAAACTCACAAATTCATAGAGACGCTAAAACCCCATCATTATACACAGATACACAGATAAAAAATATGTGAAAACTTTTTACGTGCCTTTGAAATTTGAGCTTTTCACACGATTTCCCCCTTTCCCCCAACGATCCTGATTTGGCTCCAATGGGGCCACCTCGAAAGTGCACTCTTTCGAATAAAAAAATTTTAAATACAGCCGATCATAGAACCTCCTTTTTTTCGAAGTCGGTTAAAAATAAGAGAGAAAGATTTATCGGAGGACCATGGTTCGGAATAGGGTTATCGACCGGCGAAAAAATGACGATATTTCACTATATCGATATTTCATAATATCGATATATCGTTTTAGATCATTTTAAAAATATTTCGATATAACGGGCAATTAGAGGAAAAAAATATTACAGCCATGTTTTTAATAAACCTTTAAAATTGGATACTAAAATTCATTAAATATATAACATAAAGTACCAATTTTATAATGTTTAAGAAATATCTTTAATTTTTTAGCAACATACGGATCTATCGATATTTTTTCGTCATTCTTAGTTCGGAGCCCACGTAAAGAAGTAGAATTAGAATAGAATAACAGGTCAATTGAAATGTTTCCGGCCTGGCTCTACTATAATTAAATCCATATTTTATTTTAGTTAGCCCTAATCTTCAAAAGATGCGTTTATAAATTTGACAGGTGTCGGGTTATTAGTTTGTGAATACTAGCATTTTGCAGATAAAAAGTAATTTAGCGTGTTAATAAAATATTGCTTGTTGAAAGGAAAAAATAGCACCGAAGACGGTGAACGTAGTGGACGCCCAAAAAAGGCTTTAACCTAAGAAAATCGAAAAAATCCACAAATTGATTTTGAATAACCATAAATTGAAATCGAATGAAATAGTAGACACTCTAAAGATATCAACTGAATATGTACATCATACAATTCACGAATATTTGTGGATGAGAAAGCTCTGTACAAAGTGGGTGCCGCGCGAGCTCACTTTTAACCAAAAACAACGACGAGTTGATGATTCACAGCAGTGTTTGAAGATGATCAAGCGTAATAAACCCAAGTTTTGCGTCAATATATGCCGTCGATATACGTGTCGATATACAATGGATGAAACATGGCTCCATCATTTCAGTCTGAAGTCCAATCGACAGTCCGAGTGGACTGCACACGATGAACCCGCTCCAAATCGTAGGAAAACGCAACAGTCGGCTGGCAATGTTATGGCGTTTGTATTTTGGGATGCGCACGTAATAATTTTCATTGACTACCTTGAAAAAAAAAGACCATCAACAGAGACTATCACATAGCTTTATTGGATCGTTTGAAGAACGAAATCACCGAAAAAACTGCCGCATTTGAAGAATAAGAAAGTGCTGCTTCACCAAGACAATTCACCCTGTAACAACTCAGTGAAAACGATGACAAAAGTCCATGAATTGGGCTTCGAATTGCTTCCTCATCCCCCGTATTCTCCAGACCTGGCCCCCAGTGACTATCTCATGTTCACGGATTTCAAAAAAATGCTTTCTGGGAAGAAATTTTCGTCGAATGAAGAGGTGATCGCCGAAACTGAGGCCTATTTTGAAGCAAAGTACTAATCGTACTACAAAAATGGTATCGAAAAGTTGTAGGGCCGCAATAATCAGTGTATCACCCTTGGAGAGATTCATGTTGAATAAAAAAAAAATTGCCAAAAAATGTGTTTTACTATGGTGGGCCGGTGATTTTTCAATTGATCTGTTTGATAAACCCTAGTTGGTGAAATATAAGTTCTAAAATATAATAAATAAATAATTCTGTATTTCTTAATTTTTTAATATTTAATTACATTTTTTTCAAATAAATATAGATGGCTCAAATACACTAGTGTGTGTATTGTATGTATTATCCATCTATTCTCACTGGGGAATTCAAAATACTTCTAGCCAACATATTTTTTGCATTCGATTTTATAATAAGTCGTATAATTTTAAGACCTTACTTCGTTAGTTCGCCGTTCAAGATCAACAGCTGTGTGAAATCTAGCCGAATTGTTTAGGACTTGAAGGTCCGAGTATTCTTTGAAATGCGAGTTATTAATTAACGAAGTTGTAACGGCAGACATTGCGGCGGTAAAAGGAAAGTATTGGGGAACTTTTGGGATTGTTGTAATCCAAACTCTTTGCGTGTTTAATGAGTCTTGACGTGCTGACGGGCCTCGAGAAATCTGGTGTTGGGAGGCGTGCTTTATAAATCTTAATTTTTGGTCGAATGATTGCTTATGTACAGTAGGTCTGGTAATAACTCTTGATAATATATGGAGAATCATAAATACTTGAATTATGCACATTTTATTACTAATACTTTTTTACTAGTTATTATCCGCTAACCTAAATTTATTTTCACAATATAGCATAAGGGCGCCAGTTGAACGGCGATACAAAGCGACACTGAGTGTAAAACAGATTAAAATCATTACGACGTCTATTTTTTGTCCCACAGGTCACATTGCAGTCCGTAGCCAGTGACGTACTTGTTGTATAATATAATACCTCAGTCCTAAATAAAATACCACAGGCACAGTTTATAGTTCTAATAAAATTATATTTGAGTATCACCTGTATCTTCGTCCGCCAGTGTGCCTTTAAAAATCTGCGAAATGACACTGTTTCTATCCACATTTGCATGGTGGCCCTCTATGAAATGGTTTTCCAAGTTTTGGTGACTCTAGATTCCAATACTCCTTGGCTAAGACACTAAGCTACTGAAATCTGCTTTTGGTGGCCTTTTACATTGAACTGTAAGTTTCAATCTCCATCTTTTTCCGTCGTCCTTTTCTAAGTCCGTCTTTGGTGGGCTTACAACTTTAACTGTAATGTATGGGCCGAAAATCTCCGGACTAGGGTTATTTTTTAAACTTGAATGTCTCTTACTTGGAACTATTTACATGTGTGCTATATACTAATGGTCAATGAGCACCTTGAATATACCTTTTGTGACCTTAAAGCTTCAGCTGCGATACTTTTGACCAATCTCCACTTAGCTACACTGAGGAATTTTTCGAATAAATGCGAAACAATTGTCAATCCATCCTCAACCTATCTTCTTTGCTTTATTAATTGAATTAACTTGATTAATTGAATTAATTCAAAAAGGAAACAAACTTATAATTATGTGAAAGGGTTTAGAAACGCAAAATTATTAATTTACTTTAAGAAGCTATTTTATTTGACGAAAAGAGCCTGGTTTAAGGACCATCCCGAAGTCTACTTTTTGATATCTTACTTGTAAAACCACCTAAAAGTCCCTAGCCAATGCAATACTAATCTTATAATATATATCTAGGAAAACCCATTGTAATAATGTTGACATATTAACACTGCTGTTTTTTTCTTTTAAATACACTTCATTGCACTACTATATCAAATGGTTAATCCTTATAAGTCTGTGTCCTGCTATAGTGTTATTCAAGAGTTGCAATAAAGCAGTATCAAGATGAAAGTATCATCCTATTGATTGCGATTCTCTTGATTTCCTCCGTAAGAGTGAACATATGAAGGTCTCGGTGTAGATAACTACTCTTGTAGTATTTAGGTACATGTATGATAGTTGTAGGGACTTTTTAATTTTTTCCTAGAGAAAAATTCTATTTGCTTTCTTTTGCTTTTTTTTAAAGAAAATTTGCCCCTTAACCCAAAGTTTTGAATCGAGGTTAATATCAAGATATTGGCGTTGTTGTTTTATGGGATGACAGTATTTGTTATTAGTATGTTATTAGTATGTTATGAGTAAGTTATTAGTTATAAGTAAAAAGTTTTAAGTTAATTCAATAAGCATTGAATAGCTTTGATCAAATTATATTCTCCAAGCCTTGGTCCAATTATTGATATTGCCATTCCAATATGTTATTGTTCTAGTTCCTTCTTCTTCGCTATTTTATCTAATAGCAAGTACGGGGAATCATCAGCAAATGTAGCCATGATGATATTTGTGCTGTGTTACATATATAAAGTAGGCAAAGGATTGGCCCCACTAGACTTCCTATACTACAGCTGTTTTAATTGTTGTTTCAATTTAAACATCCTAACTGAGGATTAAGAAGAATGCGCCAGGCGTGCGGTTTTCGTAATATTTTCTGCAGTATGTGAAATCTCGCATGCCAAACCTTGTTGAAGCCTTGGACCATATACAATAATATAGCTCAGCTTATGTTACTTGTTCAGTTTAGGCAACGTAGGCTTTTTCTATGATATCTGTGGTTCTATATACCTGGTTCAATATTTATTCAAAAAAACGAAATATGGGTAGATATTAAATTTTATCTCCTGTAAATTTTTCTTGTTATATGATCATAATAATTTCAACCATCTTCGAAACATTTTTATTTTTCAAAATTGTCATAATGGCCTAGAAAATGGAGAATATCTACATACTTGTAAATGTGAATAATGTCATTAGATGTCCCAAATGGAAAAAAAATCTTCTACGTGTGATCACTTATTGACTAAAAACAGATTATATGGAAAAGTGATTGAAGTGATTCGGTAGAAAGTAGCTTAGTTGTAGTTAGTCGTTAGTAGGTTGTCAGATTAAAGTTACTTGTTAGCTAACAAAATTGTCTTCAAATTATTATCAAATTATCATTAGGAAGTACGGTTGTTAGTAGTGTTAGTACTTTTGTTATATTTTTATATCATCACTATAGATAAATACGTCCAATTTAAGTAACATTAAGTGATTTGTTGACACCAACTGTCGTATACGACCTATTTTTCATTTTCCATAACCATTTAGTTCTTAATCAAGCAATGATTCGTCAGTTGAAACTCAGTCGATTAAATTTCATTTTAGTATTTAAAATTAATTCTTAATTCATAGTTTACTACTTAGCAATATGTTTGTTTAAAACAATAATCAAATATATTGTCAGGTTTTCATAGGTCGATATATCTTTAGCTGAGTTGTGCACACATTGATACCATTCTCATATTCTATCTGCGAATATTGATGCTAGATCGGATGTCAGTCAAGTGCGTCTGATAAAACATTTAGTACCGTCCGAGCTGATTGGCAGACACATAAAATAGTTTTTAGAATAACATAGAATATAAATTAAATTAAGTATAATACTAGTTTATAAATTTGTACTTGATATCACCTATTATTCTACGTGTCCTTGTGTAACATAAATCTCATAAAATACTTATTGCCTATTGGGCAGATCATAATCTACTAAGATAATAATAATTTTAATAATCATGTGCATCAAAGCACATATTAAGAAAGTTTGTCTCCTTATATATTTTGCGTATCACCACCTCTGACATGCGTATATGAACATACAAACTAAAGTATAAAGAATTATTTTTTAAGAATACAAAACTATAACGTAACACAACAGACTACAATAATTATTTTTCATTTCAGGCTCTTCGAACTCGAGCT
This sequence comes from Rhynchophorus ferrugineus, assembly GCF_030347505.1. Lineage (NCBI taxonomy): Eukaryota > Metazoa > Arthropoda > Insecta > Coleoptera > Curculionidae > Rhynchophorus > Rhynchophorus ferrugineus. The sequence continues at coordinate 24,033,990 of NW_027472590.1, read as the reverse complement.
ATGCAACAAAAGGCCACCCGTAAACCTCTGCCGAGTGAAATCAAAGCCGGATCTGTGATAGAAAACATTGCTAACACCCGAAGACTTGCCGAGACCCATCTGGGGCCGACGCCCATTGAAGAACAAGCCACCAACACCGGCTCAGGGTCCGCGGACGAAGACGACGATATAGTCGAGGCCGACTGTCAAGTAATCTCGAACGACAAGAGCACCGAGTTCATTTTGGCCACCGTCGTAGAAGAGGCAGCGTGAGTAAAACAATTTCTAAGTTCACCATCATGATCAACAACACATACGTACACACATTCGCATTCAACGAGACCATTTCTCTTTCAGAGTAATACGCCGAAAAGATTCGAAAGTATATGATCAAATGTAAGTGATTTTTGACGTGGCATTTGCACCTTGTGTCTGAACGGCATCAAAATAATAAACCCGTAAAAATTCAAAATCCAAATTTAGTGTTCACCACCGAAAAAACGCATGAACAACACACACTATGACGATCTAATACATCCTGTTCCCATGCATGTCCATTTTGAAACCATTTTTTATTTTTAAAAATATACTTCTACTAAATCCGATAAGATCATGCAGATTATGAATTAATTTTGAGCTATTAAGAGTATCATATAACGCCATAGTTAACTGAATAAGTTCAGAATAATTAGTATTAAACTTTTACAATTATTAATCACACTTGAGCATTAAAAGAAAAAGTAAAAGTATCTATAAGTAATTTCGATACAACAGATTTTATTTAAAAAATTATTGAATAAAATGGAATAATAAAAATATAGTTACTATATGTCCGGACTTTCTATTTTCATAAAAGCGCCATATTTAAATTATTGTAAATATTTAAACAAACAACATGAACTCCAAGAACCATGTACACAAACATCGTAATAAACAAAATCAATTTTATTATTGTTTAAAATAAATCCAGCCATAGTTAAACAGAATTAATAAGTAATAAATAAACATAGTTAAACAAAACACACACTATGACGATCTAATACATCCTGTTCCCATGCATGTCCATTTTGAAACCATTTTTTATTTTTAAAAATATACTTCTACCAAATCTGATAAGATCATTCAGATTATGAATTAATTTTGAGCTATTAAGAGTATCATATAGCGCCATAGTTAACGTTAAGTTCAGAATAATTAGTATTAAACTTTTACAATTATTAATCACACTTGAGCATTAAAAGAAGAAGTAAAAGTATTTATAAGCAAATTTGATATAACACATTTTATTTAAAAGATTATTGAATAAAATGGAATAATAAAAATATATTTACTATATGTCCGAGCCTTCTATTTTCATAAAAGCGCCATATTTAAACTATTGTAAATATTTAAACAAACAACATGAACTCCAAGAACCATGTACATAAACATCACAATAAACAAAATCAATTTTATTATTGTTTAAAATAAATCCAGCCATAGTTAAGCAGAATTAATAAGTAATAAATAAACATAGTTAAACAAAACACACACTATGGCGATCTAATACATCCTGTTCCCATGCATGTCCATTTTGAAACCATTTTTTATTTTTAAAAATATACTTCTACTAAATCCAATAAGATCATGCAGATTATGAAATAATTTTGAGCTATTAAGAGTATCATATAACGCCATAGTTAACTGAATAAGTTCAGAATAATTAGTATTAAACTTTTACAATTATTAGTTACACTTGAGTATTAAAAGAAGAAGTAAAAGTATTTATAAGTAAGTAATTTTGATATAACAAATTTTATTTAAAAAATTATTGAATAAAATGAAATAATAACAATATAGTTAATATATGTCCGGACTTTCTATTTTTATAAAAGCGCCATATTTAAATTATTGTAAATATTTAAACAAACAACATGAACTCCAAGAACCATGTACATAAACATCACAATAAACAAAATCAATTTTATTATTGTTTAAAATAAATCCAGCCATAGTTAAGCAGAATTAATAAGTAATAAATAAACATAGTTAAACAAAACACACACTATGGCGATCTAATACATCCTGTTCCCATGCATGTCCATTTTGAAACCATTTTTTATTTTTAAAAATATACTTCTACTAAATCCAATAAGATCATGCAGATTATGAAATAATTTTGAGCTATTAAGAGTATCATATAACGCCATAGTTAACTGAATAAGTTCAGAATAATTAGTATTAAACTTTTACAATTATTAGTTACACTTGAGTATTAAAAGAAGAAGTAAAAGTATTTATAAGTAAGTAATTTTGATATAACAAATTTTATTTAAAAAATTATTGAATAAAATGAAATAATAACAATATAGTTAATATATGTCCGGACTTTCTATTTTTATAAAAGCGCCATATTTAAATTATTGTAAATATTTAAACAAACAACATGAACTCCAAGAACCATGTACATAAACATCACAATAAACAAAATCAATTTTATTATTGTTTAAAATAAATCCAGCCATAGTTAAGCAGAATTAATAAGTAATAAATAAACATAGTTAAACAAAACACACACTATGGCGATCTAATACATCCTGTTCCCATGCATGTCCATTTTGAAACCATTTTTTATTTTTAAAAATATACTTCTACTAAATCCGATAAGATCATGCAGATTATGAAATAATTTTGAGCTATTAAGAGTATCATATAGCGCCATAGTTAACTGAATAAGTTCAGAATAATTAGTATTAAACTTTTACAATTATTAGTTACACTTGAGTATTAAAAGAAGAAGTAAAAGTATTTATAAGTAAGTAATTTTTATATAACAAATTTTATTTAAAAAATTATTGAATAAAATGAAATAATAACAATATAGTTAATATATGTCCGGACTTTCTATTTTTATAAAAGCGCCATATTTAAATTATTGTAAATATTTAAACAAACAACATGAACTCCAAGAACCATGTACATAAACATCACAATAAACAAAATCAATTTGGTTATTATTTAGAATATATCCAACCATAGTAAAACATAATTAGTAAGTAATAAATAAACATAGTTAAGCAGAATAAAAAAGTCACCAAAATCATATCATCAATCATGATCCCTAGTACAATTTTGGATGGTCATAACAGGTCAATTGAAATGTCCCCGGCCTGACATGCAGATGGCGCCACTAGAATTAAATCTATATGTTTTTTAAAAAAGATTTTTTAAAAACATGTTTTTATAAATTTGACAGCTGTCGGATCACTAGTTTGTGAATTGTAACATTTTGAGTGAAGCAACTTTTGTTATTGTGAAAAAAATGGATAAAAAGGAATTTCGCGTGTTGATAAAATATTGCTTTTTGAAGGGAAAAAATACAGTTGAAGCAAAAACTTGGCTTGATGGCGAGTTTCTGGACACTGCCCCAGGAAAATCAACCATCAAGTATTGCTATGCTAACTTTAGACGTGGTGAAATGAGCGCCGAAGAAGTTGAACGCAGTGGACTCCCAAAAGAGATTGTTACCGACGAAAACATTAAAATAATCCACAAAATGATTTTGATGACCGTAAATTGAAATTGAGTGAAGTAGCAGACACTCTAAAAATATCAACTGAAAGTGGAAATAATATCATTCACGAATATTTGGGTATGAGAAAGCTCTGTGCAAGCGTATGTCTCCTTGATACAAAAAGTGGATAGTCGGACGGAGCAAGATCTGGACAATATGACGGGTCCGATAGTATGTAACACGCAGGTGCTTTCAACTCTGCCACGACCGGTCTTGCTTTATGAGCGGCGTTATAGAGCGGGAAAATCACTTTACCATAACTTCGGGGCCATTTTGAAACTTTATCGATAAAAACATATTTTAATTTGAACATTTGTTGTCGGTAGCGATCACTGTAAACTGTTTCACTAGGTTTCAGTAGTTCATAATACACCACGTTACTGTGATCCTAAAAAAACACAGAGCATTGTCTGACATATGTAATATATGACATGTGTGTCAACTCATAACATTGCATACTTAAGCCTATCGACATTTGTTAGAAAAACCTGTAATAACCTTTCGGTATACCTGGTATGCTCTTCGCTATTATTGAAATAATAATCCTTCAGGGACTTTCACCCAAGTCTTAAGTAAGAATAATTTTTTTGGTATAAAGTGGTCGAGACACAATTAAATATTTCCAGCAATTATGCATCCGAGACTATTACCAATTACAAAACTTTAATTATGAAAATAATAAAGAAGTTTAGCAAAACCTACATCAAAAAAACACTTTATTTCAAGGCAGAAAATTCGAGTCAACTACGGTAATATAGTAAAAGCAATCGTCATCGTAATTTTATTTCATGTTTTAGTGTATATACCGTATACCTGAAGCTGCTATCGCTGGCTTTTTTAAAATCTTAAATTAGGTTGGTGACTCAAATTTTTCGGTGAACTTACTAAAAATAAATAAAATAATCAAATGAAAACCTTACGATATACTTAATCTTGTTGCATGTTAGCAACGCTTAACTAACATTCATCTAAGTCCTGCTATTGCGAAACCCTTTATAGCGGAAAGAAAGAAGAAGAGAAGTGGTGAAACTTTTGTACTTGAGGATTGAAGAATGTGGTATGGTCGGATAATCCATTCTTTATATTGATTCACACAATCATTGGGTCTGAGTACGGGACACACCAAAAGAAACCGACGATCCGGATTGCCTCTTTCCTACAGTCAAGCATGTAGAAGGTTTCCTTTTGATTTAGCCGGCAATATTGTTATCGTCCCCTCATTCACATCACTTGCTGGGTTACTGTGAATGAATATCCCTACGTCCTCAGTGATGAAGATAAAAAATCCAAACCATACAAACAGATAAAAAGGTTCAGTCGTGGGGTATGGAGTAACAGAATACCATCAAACATATACTTAAGAGTTTTTAGAGCTAAAAGCGAGCACCATATATTCGTTTTAGGAGTATGTTTTTGTGAAAATATGGGACAACAGTGCATTGGAAAGTATTTAGACACTCTACGATTTCATTCGACGAAAAATTGTAGCTGTTTTAAACAAATTATGGTTTATTTACACTTTATGAATAAATCGATATTGTGTATATCTAATGTATTCATAATGTTGTCCATCTGCCTCTATTTCTTCTAAAGAATTGCTAACTTTGGATATCCATGAATTTACGCACATTAAATAGACGTTTTGAATTAGAAACGGAAAAAATACTAAATTTTCCCATCTCGATTTCTAAATAGTTTTTATGTTACCAAACTATGGCCCGAAAACGACTATTTACTGTATATTATATCAATCTAGTGAATTAAGACTAATATACTATTCGTTTTATACTAATATGCTACAGTTTTAAAATTACGAAGCATTTATTTTACTAATGGATACATTGGGCTTAACATCTATGTTACTGATTTGAATGTTCACTGGGTTTTACCAATCTTCACCGAACCGGACTAAGCCATCTTTATCTAGGAGCTGAAGAACGAACATTGATGTGCTTTGGAGTATATTCTGTTCATGTCTTTGCGCATAGTCCTTGACAACGTTATCGAGAATATCTCTACCCTCAAGTCCTTATGCAGATTACCATTAATAATGTACCGTGAAGGATCAACAATACCTAGCAGTACCTTATATTGGAATCTTTGAATAAAATTTCTATTGCTTTGGCTGACACCACTCCCAAGTTGAACGCCATAAGTCCACAGTGACAGGGTATAGACAAAATGTAGGAACAACATTTTTATTGAGTGTAGGTAGGTGCGAGTCGACAGTAATTTTGGATTAATAAAAAATATCAAGTGCCAACACCTCTCATAACCTTCGAATCGTTATATAATTTGTATTTGATGGGCAACAAGGTTGTCATAAAGGTTCTCCTTAAAGATGAAAAACGAATGCTCCATAAACTAGAAATGTAGAACGCATGAAATATAAAGTGTTTCTAATAACTTTACAAGCAGAGCTAATGGGTAATTTATTATTAATTATTTTTCATATATTATGTAAGTTCAGCGCATGATAGTATATTTGCAATCCGAACTCTCATTGTTGCTACAATAGCTTTAACTAACGAGGTATTTTAGTCTAGACGAGTCCATTTTAAATATTTTAATATCTGAAATAAAAAAAAACTATATTTTTAGGATGCATTTATACTAGATGTTTATTAATGTTTACCTTTGCTGGTCTTACACTTTGAACTATGACGCATGTATCCTGAATACATAGATTAGGTATACTTTTCAAAGATTGAGTGACTTTTATTTGGAATAGTTTATGGCTGCTAGTCGTATACTCCATCAAACTACCTATTGTGACCTTACAGCTTCATCTGCGGTACTTTTACCCGAACTCCATTTCACTACACCAAGAAACACTTCGAATACTTGGCTAACAGTTTATGGCTACCGCTCGTTGAGCACCTTCAACTGCCTTCTGTCACCTTACAGCTACACTAAGAGGCGCTTTGAGTAACTGCGAAACGACTGCCAATCCATCGTCAATCTGTCTTCTTTTCTTGACAATTAATTTGATTATTGTTAATTAAATGAATTCAAACGAGAACAGCCTTATGGTCTCCCTGGAATCCCACCTACTGCACCAGTTATATTTTGTGAAAGGGTTTAGAAAAATTTACTTAAAAATATTACTTTATTTAGCGGAAAAAAGAGGCGACTTGTTGAACGGCGATACAAAGCGACCCTAAGGCCCAACCCACTCATTCACCACTCAAGAAGTCAGAAAATTCAGATAGTATGGGCAGTATTACATAACATATATTTTAAGTAAAAAGTACTTTCAGGACAATCGCAAATAAAGATTTTTGGATACCGCGTCAGTAAACCTAAAACATTATATCTCCGAACATATTTTAATTAAAACTTATTAAAAACTTGACTAGATGCCGACTATCCGGATACTGCCCCAAGGAAATCGTCCATCAAGGATTGGTATGCTATGTTGTCAAATCTGGTGGTGGTGAAATGAGCACCGAAGACGGTGAATGCTGTGGACGCCCAAAAGAGGTTGTTACCCACGAAAACATTTAAAAAATCCACAAAATTATTTTGAATGACCGTAAATTGAAATTGAATGAAATAGCAGACACTATAAAGATATCAATTGAACGTGTGCATCATATCATTCACGGATATTTGGGTATGAGAAAGCTCTGTGCAAAGTGGGTGCCGCGCGAGCTCACTTTTGACCAAAAACAACGACGATTTGATGATTCAGAGCAGTGTTTGAAGATGAACAAGTGTAATAAACCCAAGATTTTGCATCGATGTGTGACAATGGATGAAACATGGCTCCATCATTTCACTCCGAAGTCCACTCGACAGTCATCCGGGTGGACTGCACACGATGAACTTCGATGCTCTAAAACGTGAGAAAACGCAAAAGTCGGCTGGCAAGGTTATAGCGTCTGTATTTTGGAATGCGCATGGAAAAGTGCTGCTTCACTAAGACAAGCAGGCACAGTATCACAAGTCAGTGAAAACGATGGCAAAAATCCATGAATTGGGCTTCTAATTGCTTCCTCATCAACCGTGTTCTCCAGATCTGGGTCCCAGCTACTATGCCATCATGTTCTCAGATCTCAAAAGGATGCTGGCTAGGAAAAAATTTTCGTCGAATGAAGAGGTGATCGCCGAAACTAAGGCCAATTTTGAAGCAACACAAGGGCAAAGCATACTACAAAAATGGTATCGAGAAGATGGAGGGTCGCTATAATCAGTCTATCACCCTTGAAGGGAATTATGTTAAATTAAAAAAAAATTGCCAAAAAAATGTGTTTTACTATGGTAGGCCGGGGACTTTTCAATTGACCTGGTATAGGCTTTCAAAAAAATTAAAAAGATCGAATGCTAGTCTAAAATGCCCCTTTAATCTGTCCAAAATCGTCAAGATATCTCCTACTATTACATTACATGTTTTAGTAAACTTCCCTTGGTGTCCTAATTGTTCAAATAGTTAGGCGCCTCTACGAAACTTTCGTGGTTCATTCTTCCGCGGCCCTATGTGCAGTTTAACATCTAATACGTTAAGATGCCAAAAGTTCTCGGTAAAGACGCAATCAAAGCTCCATCTGACCGAAGTAATCTTGAGATTTCTATCGGACCGTTTTGGGGTCAACGTTACCCTGACCGAAACTATTACAGAAATTCCTCCGAAATATTTTGTTTATTCTGTAGTTTGCCTAGTCGAATTCCCAACAGCGCTAAGACCTTTAGGGCCGTCCGCTAGTCCAGAAAGGATCTTTTTCATTTAAACTGAATGTTCCTCCAAGATAGACATGTTGTTTTCCAACTCTTAAGCGGTTTCCCGGGAAAGTATAGCAACAAAATAGGATTTAAGAACAACGTTTTATGTACATTACTATTAGCGTATTGACAACTGACGATATAAGGTTGTGAAAAATATAAGCTGGCATTATTTCAACGAAAACTATATCATTTTATGATGACAATTGATTAAATTAATGCCAGTATAACTGTGATAAGGACTGTAATAAAGAATCACATATATTCTGTTCAAAACAGTAGTGACACATGTGACCTGTCAAAATGTCGCAATGTTGCCGTAGCAACTGTGAGTTTTAGCTTATATTGACTCCGATATATAACAAAATTCCAATCTAAATAAAATAATCAAACAAAAGTTATGTATTATAAATTATTTCAACATTATAGTACATCTAATGCATATACTATTGAGGAAATGAAAACTACAATTACACACTAGTATAGATGGAGTTCTAGGCGCTTTTTGTATGTAGTGGTGTCCCCTGAAGACCTAATCCACATAGTTAACAATTGCATATCTGAGTAATATATTTTACTTTCATTAGAGAGCATATTTGTATTTCATGCTTAGTTCTTGTTTCCTTCGATGCAATTTTTCCTTGTAAAATCATTATGACTTTTATTTCAGTTTGTCCTGTTACTATCTGTATACATCTTTCTTGATAAAACTACGCTAAAATCATTGCATTCTCCTTAATGTATTTGCAATACCTGAAAAAAAATACTAACTAATTATTTCTCTCCTCATTCATTTTAAACAAACGTTCATGAATATTATAAATAATAACACACATGCCCATAAAGTTTTCACACTCTATAATACAATTTCCTACAATTAAGATATATTAATTTTATACTGACTTTTAGTTGTTTCCTCTTTCATTACCCTGTCTTGGTAATTGTCAGCATTGAGTCACAAACCAACATTCATAAAGTTTTGTTCAGTCACTGTCATTTTCAGAAACACCATTAAAGTTGATAACCAAGCTGTTTATTTCTAATCAATCAAAAACTTGCTCAAGATTATACCATTTGTCAATTGCTTCTTCAATGTGTCTGATCGAGCTCACACAAACCGAAGGTGTTACTTTCGACAATGCCTCTTTCCATAAATGACTATTCTCGTCGACCTGAATATATATTTTAATAATTCTTTTCAATACCCCATATCAACTCAATTGAATTAAAAATGCAGTGATAGGGAGGAAGACGTTATACTCTGTGGCCATAACATTCAGTAATCTGATCTACCATGTATCTTTTCTCAGGCTTATTTATAAGCATTATATTTTTATTTATATTTACCGAGTAACAATTTGAAATAGTTTATTCTTTAACATGGGTTCCTTGAAACTTATTTTATGTAGTGTAAGCCATTCCTTAATTGCAGCCTTTGTTGAAGCACTTGTTGGGATATTCTCCACCAGTGTACTATATATATGGTAGCTATGGTGCATTGTCCATAACAGTAACTGATAGTTACACCAAGTTCTTTAAAAGCTGATTTTCAAACTACTGCAAAGGCAAGTTATCGTTCGTTTCTCCATGGTAGTCACCCTTAGACTTAGAGGAAAACACTAATTCTGCACCAGGAATTAAACCATTCCTGTTTCAAGCATGAAGAACTATATATCTGCAATGAATTATTAATAAACGTTATGACTAACAAGACCTAATCGAACGTTTACCTTTTTCCATCAACTTTTGTTGTCTATATACTATATTAATTATCATCTTATCCCAATGTACCATTCTGAAATATTCATGTTTCATTTAAATATATAAATTAATATAATAATTCATCCCCAATTTTGTTATCTGTTTTTAAAAATTTTATTTTCTTAAAAATAATGTATGAAGGTTTCATTAAACCCCTTCATTCTGCATTCCCCAAATAGCTGTATATATTTTGGTTTATTATGGATACTTTCCAGATTATCAATATTCTCTGAAATATTTGCATTAAATTATGTTTCGATTGAACTACTTACTGTTTATATACATTTCGTATATTTGATCATCAAGCCTTAAAGCAAAAAATGTTATATTTTGCAAAAATAACTGCATCATAGATTTATACCCCTGAAAATGTCATGTTTCGTGTCTGAAAACGTGCATTTGGATGCATTACTTTTATCATTTGATCAAACGAAAAAAAACCGCAGAAAAAATTTGAAGATGCGAATCTGCAAAAGTTATTGGAGGAAGACCTAACCCAAACTCAAAAACAATTGTTAGAAGCGTTAAATGTGACCCAAAAAAACGAATAACGACCAACTACGAGCAATGAGGAAATTCCCAAAGATGGCAAAATTGGTACCACATCAAATAAATGACAGGCAAATGGAAAATCGAAAAATCACCTGTGAAATGCTGCTTTAAAGGTATGATCGGAAATAATTCCTGCATCGAATAATGATGGGTTTTGAAACTTCGATTTATTTGGAATACTTTAAGCACAAAATATTATGGCTATCATCTGACGAAGCCGGCCGATCGACTCCAAGGCCAAATCGTTTTGGTCGTAAAACAATGCTCTGTGTTTAGTGAGAGCACAGCGATGCGGTGTATTACAATCTATTGAAACCTGGTGAAACACCTAGTAGTTATCGCTACCAATAACAAATGATCAATATGAAACAAGTATTGATTAATTAACTTCCAGAATGGCCTCGAAGACAGGGTAAAGTGATTTTTCATCACGATAATGCGCCGTCTAATAAGCAAAGCCAGTCAATAAAGCGTTGAAAGTACATAGACGGGATATATTATCACACCCGCCGCAATCTGCAGATCCTCTTCTGTCGGACTATAAACTTCTCGCATCAGTGGGACACGTGCTTTCAGAGTAGCACTGCGATAATTGCAAAGATGTTAATGACTCGACGGATGGTTTTACTCAAAGGACAAACAGTGTTTTTCGGATGGTATCCATAAATTGCCGGAAAGGTAAGCAAAATGTATAGAATTAAATAGCCAGTACTCTCAATAAATAATTTTTTTCATTTTCTTTAGAATTACGTAGATTTTTCTAAAAAAAACCGGTAATGACTTTCCAGTATATGTTTGTTCATGATAATAACAAATCAATTGAAATATTCTCGGCCTACCATAATAAACCACATTTTTTGACAAAATTAGTTTTTTTTTTATTCAACATAATTCCCCTCAAGGGTGATACATTCATTATAGCGACTCTCCAACTTTTAGATACCATTTTTGTAGTACGATTTGTTCTTTGCTTCAAAATATGCCTGAATTTCGTGGATCACCTCTTCATCCGACAAAAATTTCTTCCCAGCGAGCATTCTTTTGAGATCTGAGAACAAGAAATAGTCGCTGGGGGCCAGATCTGGAGAACACGGTGGATGAGGAAGAAATTCGAAGCCCAATTCATGGATTTTTGCCATCCTTTTCACTCACTTGTAACACGGTACATTGTCTTGGTGATGCAGCACATTTTGTTTCTTCAAATACGGCCGTTTTCGGCGATTTCTTCCTTCAAACTATCCAATGATACTACGTAATAGTCGCTGTTGATAGTACTTCCTTTTTCAAGGTAGTCAATGAAAATTATTCCATGCGCATCCCAAAATACAGACGCTATAACGTTGCCAGCCGACTGATGTGTTTTCCCATGTTTTGGAGCGGGTTCGTCGTGTGCAGTCCACTCGGATGACTTCCAATTGGACTTCGGAATGAAATGATGAAGCAGGTTTCATCTGTTGATAGATATCGACGCAAAAACTCGGGTTTATTGCGCTTGATTATCTTCAAACTCTGCTCCGAATCATCAACTCGTCGTTGCTTTTGGTCAAAAATGAGCTCGCGCGGCACCCACTTTGCATAGAGCTTTCTCATAGTCAGATATTCGTGAAAGATATGATGTACACGTTCAGCTGACATCTTTAGAGTGTCTGCTATTTCATTCAATTTCAATTTACGGTCATTCAATATCAATTTGAAGATTTTTTTACTATTTTCGTCGGTAACAAACTCTTTTGGGCGTCCACCGCGTTCACCGTCTTCGGTGCTTATTTCACCACGTCTAAACTTAGCATATCAATGCTTGATGTTTGATGTTCTTGGGGCAGTGTCCTGAAAGTCGGCATCAAGCCATTTTTTTTCAACTGTATTTTTTCCTTTCAAAAAATTATATTTTATCAACACGCGAAATTCTTTTTTATCCATTTTGTTTCACACTAATAAAAGTTGCTTCACTCAAAATGCTAACGAAATATAATTTACAAACTAATAATCCGACAGCTGTCAAATTTATACATGAATTATTTGGACTAACTAAAAAACATATGGATTTAATTCTAGTAGCGCCATATATATGTTAGGACGGTTCAATTGACCTGTTACATAACTTTTAATTGATAAATATTTTAAATTTTTTTCTTTGGAGCTATTTCTGTAAATTTCTTTCGAATACTAATTAATATTATACCAATCAGTCGACACTTGGGAAGCCTGAACCAATTTCCCCGGAACAATTTAAATTAGCCGAAACGTAAGGTCGGTCGGACTTCTTTGCCCTTGAGAAGAAGTCGTCTTTCAAACTGCGGGTCGAGGTTCCGACATTTTGGCTTTGTATGCCGCGCGCAGACTTCCTCGCCCATTCCTACGCCACTCGGGCAGAGAGGAATTCTAGTAAAATATTAAGCTTAACAGTTGGTGAGGGTCTCGAAATGATCGCCCGCTTCAATATATTTAAGTCGTGTTGGGTTGAATTGAAAGAACAATTTATAAACGCCAAACCTCCTTCTTTAGTATGCCGAAGTACCATTAAGGACCGTCTTTATTTTTCAGTTTTACTCTAAGTGGCTTACTCGAACTAATTATGACCCATTCAAAATTAAGAACCAAATCGCTTAACGTTCTTATTTTGTTTCTGACCATTTTATGCTCGCAATAAAGGAGTAACGGAAGATTTAAAGTTTGTGTTAACGTTTTATTCTTTATACAACATCTAAAAATCATAACTATAGTCCTTCTAATAAAACGGCCAATGCAAATTGAATTTTATAGCCTTATTCGGTTACGTGTTGCGACGAATGATATAGCATTCCGTCCCTTTTTAACCCACTTAAAAAAACGAGGATTTATGTTCGGCTGTATATTTTTTAAAATATATATTCGCCGATTTATCTGTCAATTATGGACTGATTTTGAATATTCTTTTTTTATTCGAAATAGTGCAACGTGGTCCCATAGAAACCAAGTTAGGACCTAATGGGGGAAGAGGGGAAAATCGAAGGAAAACCTCATATTTCAAAGGCACGTACAATGTTTTCACATATTTCTTATCTAGAATAATCAGATATTTGGGTAAAATATTATTTCTGATATAATGTGACGAAAAATGGAAAGTAGTTCGGTATAAAAACCATTCAGTTTGCTTTTAGGCACTAACCATATCATATGAGAAGTCGTAGAAAGATAGTAGGCAACTGTTTCGATGGTGTAATGATTAGAACGTCCTCACACGTGGATGTCACGGGTTAGATTTCCGACGGTACGTTTTTTTCGTTCTAATTTTGTTGGAACATTTGTCCCATCACCTATACTGGGTAGCGGACCAAACGGCCTGAAGCGCTCCTTATTCTCAATCATTGTTTCTTTATTCTTATTAAATTGTAATACTTATAAAAACAAAAAATAATCAAACATAGATTTTTAATACAAAAACAAAAATGTTTTAAGATACAATATGTAAATAATAATCGTTGTAATAACTAAATAAAAATAAAAATAAAAATAAAAATAAAACCTATTTAAACTATCTACTGCACGTATTTTATAATCTACTAGATACACACAATTTAGCTTAATACCTACCTAAACCTCTTTATATATTTACCATATTATTTAACTTCTACCAACTGATTGGTGCCGTGCCCAAATAATACATAATTTAATTTGTTTAGGTTTTTAGATATGTTAGGTATTAAGCTAAATTGCGTATATATCGTAAAATATAAAATGCGTGTAGTAGACAGGTTAAATAAATTTTTTTATTGGTATTTAGTTATTACAACGATTATTATTTAAATATTTTATTTTAAGCTATGTATTACACGTATTTTATAATCTACAATATACACACAATTTAGCTTAATACCTACCTAAACCTCTTTATCTATTTACAATATTATTTTGCCAACTGATTGGTGCCGTGCCCAAAAAATACAAAATTTAATTTGTTTAGGTTTTTGGATATTTTAGGAATTAAGCTAAATTGCTTATATATCGTAAAATATAAAATGCGTGTAGTAGAGAGGTTAAGTATTAAGTTTTTTTATTGGTATTTAGTTATTACAACGATTATTATTTAAATATTTAATTTTAAAACGTTTTTTTTTGGGTGGTATTAAAAATCTAAGTTTGATTATTTTTTATTTTCTAGTGAGTTTATTATTTATTTCATGAAGTTCAATTTACTTATTAAATTATTTTAACTAGAGTTACTCTTATTAGCTTATTAGCAAAATGAGGAGAGAAGATCCGCACCGAGTTTAAAATGAATTTTACGTTTTACAGACTGAATTTGGCAGAATATCTTTTATGACGCGCATGGACTGTTTTATTGCAAGGGCTACACTTGAAATATTTTTCAGCGTAAAGATAATAAATTTTAGATTTTTAACAGAAAAATTATTGTTCAAAAAAATTGAACTATTAGCACGTATAGCTAATATATTTAATCCGAATTATATACACTTTAGAATAGTTACAACACCTTATCAATTCTAAATAGTTATGAAACAGGTATCTCCAATGGAAGTTGCCATAGAGTCGAAACCTTAAAAATGCAATGCTTATACTCTATTATTTAGAGTATTGAAAGAAATGTCAGGGAAAGTAATCATCATGTTGACATAGTTACATAAGTTTTGGTTTACGCGAATATAAAAAACACTTTTACTTCAACAAGACAATATTATTTTAAAAAGAGGTGATTGACTTTTTGGATTGACAGTGGTGTGACAAATCCTGCTTTTGGCATCAATTCTATTTCAAAGAAATCTTTCATTACCAATAGAGAGTTGATGCGTGTGGACGTTGAGTTTCTCAGGTACGGCTAGCGGTATAATTAGCTAAGCTGACCATAGGTTTATCCATGGTTGTAGTCTATTTCGGCTAGTTTTTTCTTCGAAAAAATGCATACAATTAAATTATTGAATCACATAAGGCCTAATCATTATAGCATATCGCGAAAGTTTCATTTTGTCACTGTTTAAGTCAATCACTAAGTTGTTAATTTCTAATCTACCTAAAATTTAGTCACAGTTCTGCCATTTGTCATTTTTTTCCTCTGTGTATGTGATCGAATTCATGAAGTTCTTGCTTGTATATCCTCTTCGACCTGCATGTCCATTGCAACACTGTTTTGCCACTCTATATCATATTAATTTCATTGAATATGAAGCGATAAGAAAAAATATGCAATACTTTGTGACCTTATTGTTCAGCCATCTGATGTGATATGTATCTGTTGGCCTGATTTCTAAAAGAAGTTCATTACAACCTTTGTCGATGCTCTTGCTGATATTTTCTCCACCAGTGTGCTATGATATAGTGTATTGTCCTTAAAAATAACTAATGTTCCCACCGGTTTCTTGAACAACTGATTTACAAACAAGAGCAAAAACAGGTTATGGTCCGTTTATTCATTGCATGTTTTTGGATTTAGAGAAAAACACTTACTCTGCTCCAGATGTAAAATTATTCCTGTTTTCAACATGAATTACACCATATCTGCAATGAATTATTAAAAAAAAACTGGCAACTAACACTAAAACACTAACTAACACTGACTAACAAAATCTAATTAACTCTTATTTTAACGTTTACCTTCCATCAACATTTGTTTGTAAAGAGTGGACCAACCATTTTGAAATATCCAAGTCTAGTCAAGAAAAATAAATTCAAATAACAATTTTTCCTTGGTTGGACCTCTTCAGCCGTAATTTAATACAACTATTTCAGAGATTACTGTTAGTACGAAGAGTATTAGTGATATATAGCTTTTACAGGATTTAAATAGTATAAAAATAACCCACGAAAGGATCGAATGCAAATTTCCAGACATTGCTTTTAAAGCAATACAATTTTTAAAAGCATATAATAAAGTTAAATGAGACTCGTTATTAAAAGTTGTGTACAGACATAGGTTTACAAAATGGAACATTAGGCCCCCCTTGGCAAGAAGTTAATAAGGATGGAAAGGAGTATGAGTTAAAATATCATTTCATTAGGTTTTGCAAATCATTTATACTTTTTAATAATTCACTGCAGATATATTGCTCTTCCTGTTGGGAAAGGAAATTTAACAGAAAGATCCCAACAAGTAGTAGGCAAAGTCTGTATTTAAGGAATGGCTTCCAAAACAAATTAAATGTTGAAGATATGATGTTCAGACTGAAGTATTTCAAATTATTACTTGGTAAATATAAGTGAAATTTTTAATTGTGTTTTAAGCAATTTACTTTTTCAAATATAGGACTGAAAAAAGATACACAGTGGATCAAATGGCTGAATAACATGGATAATCAAATCGAATTGTTATGGGATTTGGGAAAAAATTACTACAGTAGATATGTAGATCGAGAAAGATATATAGGCAAGAACTTTTTTGATATGTGGAAGGAATTGTCTACAATAACACCCTTCGGTTTGAATGAACTCCATCAGACACTCAGAGAAGAAATTGATAAATGGTCGAATTATACAGTAGCGTCAGATTGGATATTAACAGCTAAATTATTGACTTGAATAGTGGCTCAGATTACGATAATGAGTTTTCATACGAAAGATGTTTCAGGATGTGGGATTATGACAGGTTAATGAGAGTGGAAACAACTAATATTGGATTAAGCCTGCAAGGGATACCATATATAGTTTAGAAAAGAGTTTAATGTAAATATAATAAATAATTCTCACCTACAAACTATTGTGGCTGTTTAATTAACTGTAGCTTGAATTATTCAAATAAATTATAGTTTAAAACATTTTTGTTTCATTAATTTATTTTTGTTGGAATGTTAAATGCGTCATAAATTGAGATGACGTAACTTCACTACTACTTTGGATAGACTATTATTATACTTGCCTAACCGCCGAATTTACCAGATCTAGCTCATACTGACAATTATTTATTCACAAATATCACAAAAAAATATGCTAACATATTAGAGATGCGCTGAAAATAATGTTTTTTTTATTACATGAATTAATATCAACGATTGTTAACGATGGAGAGTAATTAATGTGTTCACTACAAAGTCGAATAATTACGGATTCCCAAAAACATATTTACACACAGTTCCCGGTACACTTTTTGTCTCCTGCGAGCGTCAACGGCGAGCGAAACTTTCGGCGAAAATATTTGTTCGAGTTTAATGTAACTTTATTAAATCGAAACATAAAGGCAACGAAATTTATCTCAATCTTTCATTTCCTTGTCGCTTCCCATGCGGCAATAATTTTAATATTTCGGTCGATAAATATTAAAGTTTCTAGGGCTAAATCCCCTACCCCCATAAAGTAAAACTACCCTAATAATAAAACCGCGAAAGGAATCCTTGCGAAATGGCAGATACGGTCGAAATTCGGAAATGTCACTGTGCCCATTTATTGTGCCTGCACGCAAATGTGATTTTCATACTGCTATTAGGCCGAGTATTATGTTGCTGTAAGATATATATAAAGCTACGGCTTGATCTTGATGAGAAATAACGTTTTTCTTGCACAATACGAGGTTTTTCGATCCAATTAGTTCTAGTCAAAGTAAAACTGTTTTGGGAGTTAACAAAAATGTTAGTGTCCACTGGAATATTTCATATTTATTTATTCAAACACACCAAATTGCTTAATAGAAATACATAAGATGGATTAAATGATAATACGAAGCAGTTATATTTCAAATATCTAATAACAGGTTTACTGGACCAACAATTTTCGCAAATCTCGCCTAAAATTACAATTTGATTTAACCACATTATATTACTAACAACTAGAATTATTGCATAGTTATCATCAAAAAGCATAAAAATATGTTTAAAATGGAGTCTTACCTATTACCCCGTAATTGGCTTCTGCAACAGAAATCTCTTTTCTCGAAAGATCAACAATGAGTTAATTCACACACACGCACGCACGCTTCGATCTGTCACGTCTCCACTGTTAGAGATATTTGAATATTCTCAGTGTTGTTTGGGACGTCGTGAGTAGGTCTATGTCTTAATTATAATCGAACTTCTGATATCGGAATAGAATCAGTCTTCAAGACGTAAAATATCCTCCGTATTACTTTTTAAATTAAATGGTAATGTTCATAAGTTTTATATTAACCTATATATACCATATGGGTATATATAGTAAAAATGACCTTTAAAAAACAGTAAGATGACATTAATTTACAAAACACTTTATAGAAGGTAAAAAAAATACAGTATAATATTAAATTTTTAATTATAAATTAAAGGATATAAAACAACGAACCTTAACTATGCCATAAACATTTATTAAATTACCACATATTTGAATAATACAAATATAATATATATAAATAAAATTTCCAACAGCAAAAAACGACTTCCTTGTAGACACATTCCTTTATACTTATTATTTACTAATTAATTACAATACTATAAAAGTTGCAATAAAACATTTTTCCAACTAAAAAAACACGACCATATTTATTATTTTTTCTATATATATATGACCTATATATATATATATATATAAATCTTTTTCTGCACTTCTTTAATGCCTATAAACTGGACGTTTAATTAATATTACCTAAATATATAATTCTCTATTACCTTGTCAAAATTTATGACAGAGATTCTGAAATTCATATTGGCTACTTGTACTTGCTTCAATATTAAGTCTTATAGCATTCTTAATAAAAAAAACTTATGTAGACAGACTCATTCGTAAGATAATAATCACATCAATGCTTTTATGGAAATTACTACCTTGACAACTACTCTTTATACAGTTGTATATTAAGCTTCTTAACTTCTTGTTCCCAAAGAAATTATCGAAGCAATATTTTTTTTTATCGTCCTGTGCCTTCCAACTTTTAAAGACTTAGAAATTCTTAAAATAAAGATTAGATTGTTTAACATCTACATTTTGGATCCGAAAACGATGCTGCCGAAATTCAATATTTATATGGAACTAGCTGACCCGACAGACTTCGTCCTGTCAAAAAGATTTGTAATGTGGCAGTTTTTGTGCCTATTATTATCATTATATTGCTTTGTGGTATACGATGTTTTTTGTTTGATTACCTGGCGCATAGATAAACAAATCTGATGGTTTTCCAACACGGGAACAGGCAACATACAATTGACCATGTGAGAAACATGGGTTTTCTAGATTAATACCACAAACACTTAATGATTGCCCCTGGGACTTGTTTATAGTCATAGCAAAAGCAAGCCGTCAACATGTCTTACCAATGTCAATGAGTTGTTTAGAGAATATGTTTCCAGATTGGTCATTTTGCAACTCGACACGCATATTCTTGCTTAAATGAAGTACTTTAACATGTTTCCACAAATTGGAGGACTTTAGACATGCATTGAGTTCATCAGCTGGCGTTGATCGTGGAATCACTGGCAATGTTTGACGAAAATCTCCTGCTAATAAAATCATTGCACCACCAAATCGGTTATTATTGCTACGTAGATCTTTTAAGGTTCTGTCTAAAGCCTCCAAAGATTTTTTATGTGTCATCGTGCATTCATCCCAAACAATCAATTTACATTGCTGCAAAACCTTTGCCATTGCAGAGTTCTTCGAAACGTTGCAGGTTGGAGTTTCATTGCTTTGCATATTTAATGGCAATTTTAGTGCTGAATGGGCTGTTCGACCACCTTCAAGCAAAGTTGCTGCGATTCCCGACGAAGCGAGTGCAAGTGCAATTTTATTTTGTGAGCGAATTGTTGCTAATATTAATGAAATAAAAAAAGTTTTTCCTGTACCACCAGGTGCATCTAAGAAATAAATCCCTCCAGTTTCATCATTTGTTACTTTCATAAGAGTTTCAAATACATACTTCTGTTGTTCATTTAACAGTGGAAGATTTGTTTGAATTTATTCTTTCAAAGCGTTGAGATCATACAGTCTTTCTCGAAGCAACTCTTGGTTAAAAGCGTCATGCATTGGACGATTGGGCGCGGTCAGGCCTAATTGAATTAATAGTTTGTTTGACATTATCAAGCACATGTCCTCAATTGAAATCAATGCTTCATTGTAAATTTCTTCACTGATTTGTATATTTGGATTTCCCATTCTATTCCGTATTTGATACAAAATATCATCACACATATAATCTTTGTACTTGATCCACAAATCAATTGGGTGTGATGGGAAGCATGTAGATATGATTATAGAAAACAATGTTCGTATTTGATGAGTGTGTGATGATATTACAGCATCATTGAGAGTTTGATCCCAATGAGCGTCATTTTCAAGCAATTGCAAACGTTGACAGGCTTCTCTGTAGGATCCACACAATTCACCATCAACAGTTCGTAACTGTTGGAATGATGTTGGGCCACGTACATTGACTAATAGCAGTCGTAAATAAAAACATTCATCATTGCTTGGATGTACTGAATAAATCCGGCCAATCGCATCGGTGGAATATACATCTGTATATCCTGGAACTGGTTTTCCTTGTTTCCGTCGTATAAATCTCCTTGAGGATTGATTCCAGGTATAATATTTTGGCATTTCAGAATATAGCAATGTTTGTGCGAAATCATCGTTTTGGCATGTCTCAAAAAAACTGGTTAATGTAGTAGATGGTGGCTGAGCAGCTCTTTGTACTGCGTTCTGTGCTGTAAAATACACTCTTTGTCCATTTTCTAAATGCACAGCTAAGTGAACAACAGAAGGGTGTCTCTCATGAATAGGAAAAGAAAATATTCGCCAAACTGCTTCATTACTACTGACATAGCGGCCCATTTGGTATTGGGTAACTTCATCATTAGAATTCTCTGCACCAATTCCAATCACAGCCATATCACTCCCTTTGGTTACATATTTGCAAATGTATTTAATCGATTTCACTGAATGGCAAGATTCAACGTTGATGTGTGCTTTGAATGTCTTTGATAAAATGGGTGAATATGGAACAATCCAACGATTATCTATTTCAATATCTTGTTAATTTAATTTGACAATTGTTGATTTTCCATTGTCTGCTGTCGATCTGCGACGATACAATGGATAACCGTCATTACCAGTAATTGTTTCCGATATTAATGTCCGTGGATATCGTTTTGAACATTTACCATCCATCATACACGGTGAATTTTGATTAAGAGTTCCACAGGGACCATGTATCATGTTTTTGATAACTACCTCATGCAATCCAGGATCTACTTGTACATTAGGGATTTCAGCTGATATCACTGCATCAACTTCATTTGGCCTTATCTTTTCAACCAACCAAATCAAAATGTGTGCATGTGGCAATCCTCGTTTCTGCCACTCCACAGAATACATCCAGCAGCGTGTCTCACCAAACACATTATGTTTTACGATGAAATTCATTAAAGATTTCAACTTTTGTCTAAAGACTCTGGCTGTAATATCATGACGATCAATGGATGATTTCCCAGGTAATAACTCCTGCTTAATTTCTATCCATTGCGGATTGCATGTAAATGTGATGAACAAATCTGCTGTACCATAATGACGAACATACGACATGGCATCTTGAGCATATTCGTGCATATGCCGAGGGCTTCCGATGTATGTTGCTGGAAGAATAGTCATCCGACCGACATTCTGTGCATTTCCATCAGTATTAATCGCATCTCGAAGGTGAATATACTCTTCAGATCGGAGTTTGGTTTGATTCAACCTGATGAATGTTAATCTCTCCGTTTCAATTTTAACATACATGTCAACAACATATTTGTGATATAATCGCCGACATTTCAATATATGATTATCTGCATTTTCCCGAATCATTAGGCGGTATGAATAATAGTTCATTGAACTGACTTTTTTGTTGGTTTCAGAACCTGTAAACAGATTTTGTTTTAATAACATTCAAATATAAAATTAAAATACATAATATAGTGACTGAGATATTATCGCCATAGCTAAACTAATATTTTAGTTACCTGTAATGGGATTTATCATTTTTATTGATAAATCGTAGCCATCTTCACCTTGCCAAAATATAATGGGATATTGCAGTGCATCATATGAGCGGTGTGTTTCCTTTATAGGTTGTAATTGAAAATTCCGACGATGTAAAACAATATCACGGGATTCCAAGTTTTCTCCAACTACAACGATAGCAACTTCATCAATAGTTGGTGCATTAAAACGTCTTGTATGTTGACCTGCAGGTGTTTTATCAGCTCTGATTACAATTTTGTGATTATCGGATGGCATCAGATCCAGGGCAGTTTTAAACAATATAATCAATTGATTGTGTTGATGAAATAAAGTTTGTAATTGTTCTACAATAGACCTTTTTACTAAATTGTTATGTGCACAACGCAGATCAATTTCTTGTGGTGAATTGCCCATAAAATAAATTTGCAGGAATTTGTTGTCGCTATCTGACACTGGTAACAGTGAACCTGCTCTGTGATATATTTGCCCTTGTATCTGTAAATAAAAAAAATATTATGGTGTGGTATAAATTAATGGATTGTCAATGATCAAACTTAAATAATATTTGATCTTAAAAAGTATATATTTAGTTTTAACTAATATCTATCAAATATAAAATATAATAAAAGTGTCACTGAAACTGAATCACCATATAATATGATGACTAAGTGATATATTTCGTAATGATTAAGAAATTGAAGATTAGTAACACATCTTAACTTTGGTGACAGAAAATTTTGTTCGCTAAAATAATTATGAGTAACTGCTATAATACATACCTTGAAAGTTGGCATAAAATTTTCCCGAACTGCATTTGTTGCCCCAAATGAAGTCATTTGAAAGCAATTGTTATATTGTTGAATATGTGTCAAAAAGTGTATAGAATCTGTTCCTATTCCTGAAACCAATGAGTACAATGGTTCTGGTGGTGGATCCAATTGTATCAATTTCACTTTACCATTTGCGCAACACAATCCATTGGCTTCGTTTTTGTATTTTAATGCCTTACAGTGTGAGCAAACCAAGTTCATAGAACCAATAACAACACATTGGTAGTTACTGTAGTCAATTGACACATCGTAACTGAAAGCAGCTGGATTCAAACTTGCGCGATT
The DNA here is from genome assembly GCF_030347505.1 of Rhynchophorus ferrugineus. NCBI lineage: Eukaryota > Metazoa > Arthropoda > Insecta > Coleoptera > Curculionidae > Rhynchophorus > Rhynchophorus ferrugineus. Next base: position 24,010,419 of record NW_027472590.1, on the reverse strand, counting down.
ATTAGTTGAATGTCGCGCTCGCGCTTCACGCGTTTGTGATATCCGAATTCTTTCACGTTCATTTCCGTCGTCACGTTCTTGTGCAGTACGATTAGATCGGTAATTAGCTTGGTTTATAGCATTTCTGGTTCTTCTACCTAAATTGCTTCGTCTTATAGGAGGCATATCAAATATAAATTATTTTTTCACTAATCACGAACTAAACAAACACTAACTAACTAAACACTCTGCACAAAACACGATATACGAATTTGTTTCGTGTATCACTTGACAATTCATCTGTCATCTGTCAAAAGTCATCTGTAACAGACAACTTTTTTTTTTAAATTTGATATGACTTGAACTCAAATCCTTTTAAGCCGTACGAATTGTTTTATTTATTTAAAATTTGAATTAAATTTTAAACAAATAAAAAATTTTAAATAAATAAAACAATTCGTACGGATTAAAAGGATTTGAGTTCAAGTCATATCAAATTTAAAAAAAAAAAAGTTGTCTGTTACAGATGACTTTTGACAGATGACAGATGAATTGTCAACTGATACACGAAACAAATTCAAACAAAAAGGGCTATTTTTAGGGTTTTTCCAGCAATAATTCTAATTTTTCTCGCCGTAAAAACCATCCCTGAACTTCAACGAACATTTTAAAAAAAGATTTGGCCAAATTGGTCCAGGCGTTGTTGAGTTATGCGCTTAGGAACATATTTTGCGATTCATTTTTATATATAAGATATCTGTACTGTATACTGTATACTAAAATCACTAAGTTGAGGACAGTTGCACAGCAAGCTCATGGTGAAATACATATGTCTGTTTCTTTTTTGCTACTAAGTATGTCTTATTACAAACTTGACATATTAATTTACTTACACTACAAAATTTCAGTCATTTAATTAATTTAAGTAAACTTAACTGTGACTCTCAATTTTTGTAATCCTATTGAAATACTAAAATGTTAAAGTAAAAGGCCTTCTTTTCTTTTTGATTAAAACGTCAAAATATAACTTTATGAAAAGCCATATCAAACGCTTTAATTGTTAAACAAATAAATGCAAAACGTTTAATCAGAGCAATACGGTACGTCGCTATTTCTTTTGAGGAATGCTTGGCTTGCAATATCACGCAGTGTTGCCAAATCTAAAAGCATAAACTATATATTGTACTAAATACTAAAAAAACGTACTCTATTATTATTTCTTGTTCTTGAAACAGAGCTTATTTGAAAATTATAGTAAACGTAAGCATGAAATATGGTCATGTTTGTATACTTTTTCTGTCTATTTGTTATTATATCTTTCTGATTTTACAGATATTTCAAAAGAAGAGAAAAGCTAAATGTTTAAACGAAGTGTCATGAATTTTCAGCATAGTACTTAATAGAAAGTGGATGAAATATATAGATAACATAGGATCTGAAGCTTAGTGATTTATTATTTCTTTCGGTTTATATAACTCCTCGGAGCAGATAAATAATGTCGAAATAATACATCATTTAACAAATTTTATTACAATAGATGGAATAAAATAAAGAAAGAAAATCTAATCTATTCAATACACATTTACAGACATACACACAATCCATATAAATAATAACCACTGTATTATTATAATTGTATAATTTATAAGCACCACCTTTATGTTATTAACAATTTCTATTTAAGATTCTTGAGTGACCGATTTCGAATCTGTAGATACATTGTCTATTCTGTTATCAATGCCATTTTCCTTATTTGCTCTTTCTGCTTCGCATTGTGTTTTTTCGGAATTATTTTTCTAATTTCTTCTCTAGTAATATAAACAGTGTCTTCTTCTCCGAGCAAGCTACATTTTCTGCAAAAGAATTAGTGCCCATTCTCATATATATATATATATATATATATATATATATATATATATATATATATATATATATATATATAAGCGATGATACCGCGGCCGCTGATGTGTAAGTATAATAGTGTGCTGCTTTAATTTATAATATTCTCTGGGCTTTTGATGTAATTTATATGTGGTTATTATAAGGGGTAATCAAATGTTCGCAAAAATTGTTAGAAAAAACCAAAGAATGCTATGCTATTAACCCGAGGACGTACAGGTATCTTACACCAAACTATTGATTTTTGATAACTTTACCTCACTCTCTTATTATTAAATGGCCATGGTATGTTAAAAGTCATAGGGTTTCGTTTCTCAACTGACACTAATAAATACAAGGGGCTAAAAGAACACTGAAAGTCATATAACTGTCTATCCTTATACTGGGTACCTGTAGATATTAATTTTGGTTCCATCTTCCGTGAAGATAAATGTATGTCAAACTAATTAAAGGTAATGTCTATCTAGTAAAGAATTTTTCTATGTCGAAATATCATCTAAAATGTTGCTTTCGGTGAAATCACTTTATGAATTATTTTCAACTTGATAAAGCTATCGGAGTCGATAGTTATAAAAAACTAGTACACTATATATTTATCTAAACAATAAATTTGCTACTGACCAAAAAAAATGTTCATAATTTTAAAAAATATTAAACCAGTGTGTATAACTCCCATGTATGTTTGGGTACCGAATTAGTATTTCATATATACATTTTATCACCCGATTATCTAACAATATGACATTAAAAAAATGTATATATGAAATTGTAAAAACATAAAATATTAATTTGTATAAAATGCGTTCTTACAACTATATTAAATTACTAAAACGAGATTATGTTTCGTTTATTTATCTATTAAGTTTCTTGCGTAGGTTTTTCTCTGATATGATGTATTTTGTTAAGAGCAACACACTATAATACTTACACATCAGCGGCCGCAGTATCATCGCTTCATCAGTTTTATGTCCTGATTAAACCATTTCCCTTGCTCTTCACTCACATCACCTATATTTTCAGGAAAAAAGCCAAAATGGTTGTGCAAGAAGTGGACTGTAAGGTTCGTCAAACAACCAATATTTTTGTGGATTATGTTATCCACAATAGGTTTATAGTCAGTCAATAGGTTTATAATAAGATTTTGCACTCTTGTGTAGGACAATCACAAATATTAAACAATCACAAACATAAATTTGCGACCATGTCCCAGCAGGATTCTAATCAGCAACTATCCGAAGAGTAGATGGACGGTCTTGTCGCCTTTACTACTGTGCCACCAAGCCGGGGTTTTGAATATTAAAACGAGAGAAATTGGAGAGCGAAAAAGTTTCTGCATCGTTAGTTTGTGTTATTGAAAACATATAAATACATATATTCATGTTTTTAAAAATAAATGAAAATCTAACAGTATAAATTCATAACAATGTTGGATATTAATACAGAATCTATATGTGATAGAAATGGTGGTCACAAAGAATGAGTACTAGGTTGTATAATGTTGTATAATGTACAAATAATAATTCTTGCTTGCAGAAATTAGTCTATGGAACATACTGTAACTTTTATTTGTGTTTTTATTTATACTAATGTTTCTTTTTAGCCTTTTGGAAACTAGAGTTATATTTAAACAAATAAAAATTGTTCAAACATACTTCGAACTCATTTAATCATTACATACAAATCATAAATGATGAACATCAGAAACAATGTGCATGGACTATCATAAAATATGAGTACGAAACTAGCATTTTATTACCTCTGTGTCTCTCTCTGAATTTCAGAATATCAAGCGTGGTGGCCAGCCTTGCGACACCAAATAATTTGGGGGATCCTAATGGCAACAACGATTCTGGATATGCGCATAGTCAGGCCGACAGTATAGCCCCCGATAGCCCGCGAATATTCAGCACTAACCGCTCCGGGGCGAAGAAGAATGGCGCCACAATAGACACGGAAATGAGGTGAAACTTGCAATCTGCAACGCGATAAATTACGGTCGCTTTTCCAAATCAATCTAGCTTGTGTTTTCAGTTAATGCACTTTGATTGCAAGCTGCTTATTATTTTATGCCCTTGTTACATATATGCTCCAGCAGAATTATTATCAAATATAATGTATGCAAGTTTTTTATGTTATGTTATTGTTTGTTTGGCTTTTTATTTTTTTATTATGAAATAAAAGGAAATATAGATCGACAAACATAATGTTATTTAAAATTAACTTAATATTATTTAATCGAACGCATTGCCTCTTAAGCAATTTTCAACTTTGCTCGTAAATATTATTTCGTTCAATATATATAAATTCGGTCTCTATATTTTTATACCATTTTCGTAGACATATTTGTCCTTACGTTTAAAATAATTCTTCATATTCAGCAATTACCTGTTAGTTTTACAATTTTTAACACGCCATCGTTACTAGGGCCTAAATGTGGACTACAGAGTGGATTGTATAACGTTGTTTCACAAAACTATTGTATTTATGAAATCAAGCATCAAATAATTATGAAATTTTGGCATGTATCATCTGGAGGTTTGAAGATATACAGTGAGCTCACGTCATCTGAAATTATGACGTCAAAATGTCGCAAGATTATTGCATATACTTCCATTTTCAGTTTATTTTGGCTTTGATATATAACAAAATAGTAACTTAAATAAAACAATAAATCATAACTAATGCTGCCAAATATAATTTATTTTAACATTATAGAACAACAACTCCTGAACAACTGTGTTATTCTCAAAAAAAAAATGAAAATGATTAATTAATTAATTACAAGCCAATAAAAGTCAATCAAATCCCATCATGGTTAGATTACTAAAAGCTAAAATCAAATATCTGATGGTATAGCTCATCTCCAGGGTAAGGGCAACAGATTTATTTGATTGAACAATAGAAGTTTATCAAGCTTTTACAATTTAACGTATAGGGGAGCTTCATATTTTAAATCATGCCTAAACGCAGATTTTGTCTTAAGTACTTGATGAAGCATTTTCTGTTGTAGTTACTATCACCTGTGTAAAATCCATATTAAGTGTGTCTCAAAATTACCATTATAATAGTTTCAGTAGGATTTCCACCGATATTATTTTGATATATGATAACAAGTATGGAACTCTTGATTTCAATAATACTATTTTCACAGTTCCCAAGCAGCGAGCATTGGGTACTCTTATGGCTTATTATCTGGGCTTATTAATTTCCTTTTCTACTGTTAATCTGTTAATATTTTTAGTTGACTTTCTTCAACATTCTACAACATAGCTATTGCATGAAATACTGACTTACTTCAAATTATATAAGAGCTCTACAATTATATTTAAAACTATTATTTTGAGTGGACTGTATAACGTTGTTTCCCAAAAGTATTTATGAAATCAAGCTTCAAATAATTATGAAATTTTGGCACGTGTCATCTGGAGGTTTGAAGATATACAATTTAATCTGAATTTATGTCGTCAAAACGTCGCAAGGTTATTGCACATACTTCCGTTTACAGTTTATTTTGGCTTTGAGATATAACAAAACAGTAACTTAAATAAAACAATAAAACATAACTAATGCTGGCAAATATAATTTATTTTAACATTATAGTAATAAATGCCATATGAATATATAATTACATATAATTTCGTAGAGTTTCTTTTAGTCACTGCCTCTGTCACTATCCGAATCACTTTTCGAATCAACCATTAAATTGTTAATTCCCCATCCATCAAACAGTTGTTCACGATTCCACCATTTATCAATATCTTCTTACATGTGTCTGATGGATTTAATACAGCCTAAAAGTGTTATTTTAGACAATGCTTCTTATCTCTTCCCAACAATAATTGTTGATTGTATATCCTTCTAAACCGGCATATCTATTGGAGTAATTCATTGCCACAAGCCATATCAATTCCTTTCTGTTGGAGATACGATGATGGTTACGAAAGTTTAATACTATGAAAAATCAATCATCACAGTTAATAACAACTTCACAGAATTTATCGATTCACAGCTCGGAGCCTTTTCTATTATCCATAACTATAAATAAAAAAAGTTCCTAAAAGTTTTTTAGCGTTTTTCAAGGTTTTTCTAACAACAAGCATATTCCAATTAGCCAGCGAAATACTTAAAAAATGGATTAATTATTGAATGAAAAACTATAAGAGTCTGAAAATTTCATAGTTAGTATTTATTTTAATATATACTTGGTCAAATATACTTGGTCAAAATTAATTCACATTAAAAAGCACCTGTTCTAACGTAAAGCCTAGTCTTTGTGACTAGTAATAAATAGCCTGTCAGCAACAGGGTATGCGCAAGCAATAGGCTTACAGGTTTGATGCTTTTGAGTCTGTGTCCTGTTCTAGCGTTTTCCAAAAGTTGTGTTACTTCGATATTGACATGAGTATTGGGATTGTCCCAATGTCTTCTTACAAATCTCTAGATTTCCTGAGTGACAGTCGGTATCTGAAATTCTCGGTGTAAGTATCAGTCCTGTAGTATCTCGGTGCACCAATTCTTCTTAGGACTTTGTTCTTGAAAACTTAGGTTAAAAATAGGTTTCAATACTTGTTTGTATAATAACAGTTTATTTTGCACTGATAATTGTGATTTTCTTCCAATTAACCAATACAATTTCCTATATATCAACACCTGCCCTTTTCTTTTGGTTTTTATATGTTCTTTCCAGCGAAGTTTTGCATCAAGATTCATTCGGAGATACTTAACGTTGTTGTCATATGGAATGAATCTTCGCTATTATCCGTAACATCAATAATCGCAATGTTATCAGCAAAAGTAGCAATAGAGTTTCTTTCAGTCACTGCCTCTGTCACTGTTCGAATCAACAACTAAATTGTTAATTCCCCATCTATCAAATAGCTGTTCACGGTTGCACCATTTATAAATTTCTTCTTACATTTGTCTGATGGATTTAATACAGTCTAAAAGGGTTATTTTGGGCAATGCTCCTTATCTCTTCCCAACAATAATAATTTAGGTTGATTGTATATCCTTCTAAACCGACATATCTATTGTAGTAATTCATTGCCACAAGCCATATCAATTTCATTCTGTTGGAGGTACGATGATAGTTACGAAAGTTCAATACTATAAAAAATTAATCATCACAATTAATAACAACTTGTAAATTATAACTTCGAAACTTTTTCATGATATTTCCTTTTCACAGAATTTGTCGGTTCACAGCTCGGAGCCTTTTCCATTATCCATAACTGTAAATAAAGATTCCTAAATTTTTTTTAGCGTTTTTCAAGGTTTTTCTAACAACAGAAAGAGCATATTCCAATTAGCCAGCGAAATACTTAAAATGGATTAATTATTGAATGAAAAACTATAAGAGTTTGAAAATTTCATAGTTAGTATTTATTTTAATATAACGTTTATTATTTAAATTGAATGGACCACTGTCGTTAATGTAAACATGTTGAGAATATGAACTATACTTGGTCAAAATTAGTTCACATTAACAAGCACCTGTTCTCACGTAAAGCCTAGTCTTTGTGACTAATAATAAATAACCTGTCAAGAAGAAAGTACGCGCAAGCAATAGGCTTAAAGGTTTGATACTTTTGAGTCTGTGTCCTATTCCAGCGCTTTCCAAAAGTTGTATTACTTCGATATTGACATGAGTATTGAGACTGTCCCATTGTCTTCTTAAATATCCTTAGATTTTCTGAGTGAGAGTCGGTATCTGAAGTTCTCGGTGTAAGTATCACACCTATAGTATCTCGGTACATCTACAATTCTTCTTAGGACTTTATTCTCGAAAACTTAGGTTAAAAAGAGGTTTCAATACTTGTTTGTATAAAAACAGTTTATTTGGTACAGATTTTTGTGATTTTCTTCCAATTAGTCAATACATTTTCCTATATATCAACACCTGCTCTTTTCCTTTTGGCTTTTGCATGTTCCTTCCAGCGAAGTTTTGCATCAAGATTCATTCGGCGATACTTAACGTTGTTGTCATATGGAATGAATCTTCGCTATTGTCCATAACATCAAGAATCGCAAAGTTATCAGAAAAAGTAGCAATTGTAATGTTCTTCATTTGTGGTATATCACAAGTGTATAGTAGATAAAGCATTGGCCCCATTACAATATCTTGTGGTACACCAGCCGTAGCTTCTTTTATTGTAAAGTAGGCTTCCTCTTATTTGACCCTAAGTATTCTGGTTGTAATGTAAAATTTCAGTAACTCAATGTAGTTTATGAACAAGGCCATCACCTTATTAAGTCTTCTGCTAAATGTAAGAATATAGCTGAATATAGCTGTAGATCGTCGAATATTTTTAACAAACCTGAAGTGATGTTGTAGGTATTAGGTTTTTTTCTCTCTAATCGGTATCATTTTCTACGTTATTTTTTTCATATTTCATTTTTCATATATACATTTCCAAATCTTGGATATTACTGGTAACAGTGAGGGAGGTATATAAGTTGTTACTTCATTTGATGCTTTTCCAGACTACAAAACTTAAACTTAAATTTGTCTTCAAGAACGAATTGGAAAAATACTTGTTTTAGTTTTTCTCTCCGAAATCTCAGCTTTAGAATGATGGAATACTTGATGACAATACAACTTATTTATTTGGTACTGGTTGATTGTTACTAGTAATTTTGTTTTTTTTAGTTACTAAATAGTATGGAAAATTTGTTTATTTTTATGGTTTTATTTTACATGATTTTCACAAGATTAAAGTGTCAACCAGATGGAAAAAAATGGCTTTTGACACTACTGAACTATATTATTCTCAAAATAAAAAGAAAATTATTAATTAATTACAAGCCAATAAAAGTCAATCAAATCCCATCATGGTTGGATTACGAAAAGCTAAAATCAAATATCTGGTGGTATAGCTCATCTCCAGGGTAAGGGTAACTGATTTATTTGATTGAACAATAGAAGTTTTTCAAGCTTTTACAATTTAACGTATAGGGGAGCTTCATACTTCAAATCATGGCTAAACGCAGATTTTGTCTTAAGTACTTGATGAAGTATCGCAGTTTTATGTGCTCTTATTTAAGACTGTCACTGGCTCTTTACTAGTCTATTATTAAAATAAACTTTAAAATTTCTATTTGTGCATTTTACTTTATTTCCAAATATTGCTGCAAAAAGTTTAACAAAACCACGCATCCATCATTACTTATATTTATATATATATATATATATATATATATATATATATATATATATATATATTTATATATATATAACATTTTCTATTGTAGTTACTATCACCTGTGCAAAATTCATATTAAATGTGTCTCAAAATTACCATTATAATATTTTCAGTAGGTTGTCCACCGATATAATTTTGATATATCATTATGGAATAAGTATGAAACTCTTGATTTCAATAATAATATTTTCACAGTTCCCAAGCAGTGAGCATTGGGTACATTTTAGACTTATTATCTGGGCTTATTGACTTCCTTTTCTAGTGTTAATTTGATAGTATTTTTTAGTTGACTTTCTTCAACATCCTACAACATAGCTATTGCATGAAATACTGATTTACTTCAAATTCTATAAGAGCTCTAAAATTATATTTAAAACTATTATTTTAGTAGTAGTCCCACGGAAAAGTTACCATCGATAATTCAGGTTGGTAAATTCCAGTTCAGTTGCTAGTATAAAACTGATTTTTTAACTGTGACAAGGTGCTCCTAAAGGTTCAGACGTAGGAATGTAAAAATAATTGTTAGGATGCTTTAAGTGACGTCAATGTTTTGTAATACTTTTGATTGTTGTTTGATATAATATGGCGAATTTTTAGGTTTTCTGCTTTTATCTGTACTATAATTTTAATAATCACACCTATAGCTTAAAAATAATTCTCTTATTTCAATCTGTCCATTGCATATTACTATTGTAAATAATTTTTTTGTTTTTTTTTATTTTATTACTTTCATTACGTCTCTAATGGTATTACCAGAAAAATGACAAAAAGTCTTAAATTAAATCGGCACATATATAACCAACAGCACAACAACACCTGTCTACAGCATTTTTGCGCATGGGACAGTGTACCTAGTATTTGTTGCTATTTTACATAGAAATAGGAATAAGAACAAGAAATAGTTGTACATTTGATTTCATATGCGAAATATATATAAATTTTGTACATAAAAATCATTTATTAAAATGTAGTGAGCTTCCATTTATAATTTAGTTGTCTTAAAGTAGAGTCCAAATGCTTGAAAATTAACAATTTTACTTCTCTTGTTATGTTCAACAAAAGTTTGTCTTATCAATCCCCAAATATAATCCCCCATCATGCTTAGAGTGTAGTGGGTATTTGGACAGCAATAACTAGTAAATTCCATTATATTAACCACCATGCTTTTCTTATGTTTAAGTCTGCTTTATTTTTTGGAAAATTTAAGTCTCTAAATCAGTCTTCATGAGATGTTCAAAGTTGACAAAGCATAATATTTTTGGTTTAGATTCAATACCAAATTCGGAATGTACGACTACAGATAAACTCCGTAATGAATGGCTTGGATCTCGAGAGAGTGGTTGATTTTCGAATATAGGAGGAGTAGCTACAGAATTTTATTCTATGTGGGATATTGGAACGGATGTCTACGGAAGATAAGGATAAGATATTTTCTTTGAATTTTACCTTCAAGTGAATTTAAAATGCAAACATAACAATTTGTGTGATGGTCACTTGGTACCCCCCAAATTTTTAGCACTGCAAACTTCATTGCTCTTTTTTCACCTCTGTACTAGCCCACAATAAGACGTAAAACATAACTTAATGAATGGTTCCAGACAATAAAAGAGAATAGGAATATATCGGCGAGATTTTTATGACACATGTGGAGCCCATTTTTATCTTGACTATTAACAGGTAGATTGAAATAAGTTTGATAGGATTGGCAAATCTTTAAATTTGGACAACGTGGAGGAAAAGTACCGCTACTTTTTTGATCGCTCATAGAAAAGATAAGTAAATTTTGATTTCATAAAAATTTATTTTGTCTTTACGCTTTTCCTTTCGTTATGATTGAAAAATTATATAGGCTAAATGGTGACCACTATCTGATATGCAACTTTCGGCTCTATTTAAGGCATTAAGACAACTTTTGTTTTTTAAAAGCCCCATTAAGATAAAGTCTGGTGCTATTAAATCCGGAGGTCTTCGTGGAATAACGTCATTCAATAATTAAATTGTTGAAGGAGCATTATGTGCTCTGGCCCCATCTTGCTGAAACCACATGTTCTCTAGTCCGTGGTCTTCCATTTCAAACACAATAAAATTTCGAATCATGTCTTAGCACCATTCAGCAATCACAGTAACTGCAACCCCTTGATCATTTTCAAAAATATAGGGTCCAATAATGTTTTCAGCATGAATACTACACCATACGGTTGTTTTTAGTAAGCACTGAGAAGAAAATCGATTTCATCGCTCATTATCAATTTAGACAAAAAATCTTCAGTTACACCAGACAGCCTTACGATTGGATTACTGTACTCAACTCGTTGATTCGGATCTCTCGCATAGCAATTTGAATTAAATTTTGGACGGGAGCATTTTCAAATCAGTTTTCAAAGTTCGCCTTAAACTGCGTGCAGATATGTATAACTGGGAACTACGTCTCCGAATTAATGTTTCTAGAGACTCTGCATAACTATCGTGTACCAGAGCTACATTTTCCACATTGCAGCATGTAAACGATAAAATATAGTTTTGTGAGGTTCTGGACGATTACTATATTCTTGACGCAATTTCCGCTCAGTGGCAGTAATGGCGCGATTATTTTCAATAAATATCGTCATTATTTCTGCTCGTTCTTGTGGCGTATATTTATCCATAATAAAATTAGGACGTTTACAATGGTTAAGTAGAAACTGAGCAAAATGGTAGCGGAACTTTTGCCCCTCCTGTTACTTAAGTTGTACTTTTTTCTCCTAGTTTAATAAATTCGCCGCAAATATACACGCACAATACAGAACTGTTACATATTAGCCACAAAGCTAGAAACACATTAGCTAGAAACACTACCCCCGCCCTCTTACACCTCTTTCGAGGGCGATAGCGCGCAAAGACCGACATTAATTGGGCACGAATCATATCACATGTAAAGACTATATTACTTTCCTAGCACTGGGAAAGTGGCTCAAATCATGATGATTCATAAACCGGGGAAAAAATCAGAAGACATCTCCTGTTATCGTCCTATTAGCCTCTTTCCTGTGATCTCTAAAATTGTTGAAATACTATACAATAGAAAACTCAAAATAAACATAGAAGAGAGAAATATTATTTTAGACAATCAATTTGGCTCGCGTAATAAACACGGAACAACAGAAAAAAAAACATAGATTAGTTAACAAATTTAATAAAAACCTAAATGATAAAAATATTACTCCGCTGCATTTCTCAATATTTCTCAAGCCTTCGACAAGGTATGGCACACTCGACTGCATGTTAAATTGAAAAAGCTTTCGCCCCATACGCACATTCAGCTACTCAAATCATGCCTCAAAGGCAGAAATTCTGAAACAGAGGACGAATATACTGACCTCCATCCAATTTATTCAGGTGTTCCGCAGGGCAGTGTTCTTGGTCCACTGCTATATCTATTGTATATGGTTGATCTAGCAACACTACTGTTGCAATATATGCTGACGATACAGCGGTTTTATCATCACACAGGGATCCAATATCAGCCACAAGAAACCTCCAAATTCATCTTAAAGTCGAATTGTGATTGAAAACATGGCGTATCAGAACAAATGAGACAAAATCTACTCATGTGTCACAAAATCAATAATTATAAATCAAAATCAATAATTGTAAACTTCCGCAAACAGACAACGTTAAATATCTGGGAACGCATTTTGTTCTACGTTTAAAGTGGAAAAAACAGTGACAGAACGCAAGCGGCTTGGGGTTAAACTAATTTAGCGCGATATTCCCTTAGAACCCATAACGAGTGTGATTCGCAGTATTAGTGCAAAGTACTCTGAAAGAGTGTTAGTGCATCCCAATGCACTCGCCAAACGGTCAAATGTGCGCTATGATAGTATATTGCGTAGGTTCAAACGTAAACTACTATAGGAACTGATTAACAGACACATAGAGTGATTATAATAATCTCTAGAATACAATTTAGATTATAATTTTGTACGGCAGATCACTGACTGAAGTCATCTTCTACATGTCAGTGGAGTTATATTGTATAATGGAAATCATATTATAATACTTATTGGCCCACGGGCAGATTGTTGAAGTTCTAAGAGATAAATATAATAAAAAATATATATCATCACATACTAAGTAAAACCTATGCGCAAGATTTTCTTTGTAGAGCGGTGTGCTTGTTTAAAATTACCATTTCAATAACCCAATTAAACGTGTCTATATTTCAGGAATACCATAATTAAAAGCTATTTTTCTGAATTTCAGAACGGTTGCAACAATCAATTCGAGAACGGCTAGCATGAGATCGATCGGCTCGAAAAAGGAGAAAAAAGCGACGTCGGCTGCGAGATTCACAATTTATAAAGTAAACAAGGCCAGCAGGAAAAAACGGGAAAAATCATCCGCCAAGAAGGAGCGGAAAGCTACAAAAACGTTGGCCATCGTCTTAGGTAAGATTTTCCGAATTTTCTTTTTTTCTATCTGCTTTAGCCTCGTCCCCAACAACACTCACAGATCGAGGATGATTTTTCGGTTCATAAAATATTAGATTTATCTATTTTAGTTTCGCAGAAATTGGAGTTTCATTCGATTTACTGGTCCCCATGATTATAACATTTTCAAAATACGATATTTTTTTAAAACGGTTTTACGAAATAGTGATATTCAAGACTTTAATGTCTAATACTAAAAGGGGACTCTAGGAGGGTTGCTTTAATTTATGAGATGACAGGGGCAAATTTTACAAACAAAAGAGTGCGAGTATCTGGAAGCTTTTCACCAAACTGTCACTTACAATATAGAGATTGCTATATAAATCAAAACAAACATTTACCGTCTGTCATATTAATGATATAGAATACAAAAAAAAAAATTTATATTGTGTATACGTTTTTAACTATATGTTGTTTTAAATATATTAAAAGTACAAATTGAAATCCGGCTTTATTTCCCAAGTTTTACGGCTCAAAATCTATTCAGGGAAATACTTTTCAACTCTACCGACAACAAAACGAAAAAATGCTTATGTACCAGTGAAGTGATCGACTGCATTTCTATTAAATGTTAGTCTACATATCATTGAATAAAACATTGCAATTATTTACAGTTTAATGATATTTGACGCCAAATATCTATGATAACTGTAGTCCTTCCAAAATAAGTGAATTCATCGAAATTTCTGACATCAAAACTTTAACTTTTGTGTTTAGTTTGATTTTGACATATAAGAAAATCCTAACACGTAGGGCAATATATAGAGTGTTAACTTAATACAAGTAATAGCACAATTGTTTTGCATGGTCTCAGTAGGAAGGCGCTGAGAACGTCATTTCTCTACATTTCATTGGTTAGTTTAAATTACCATTACAGGCTCCTGTAAAGAAAATATTGTAATAGGAAAGCATTTTATTGGTCGAGGATTTCATTCACATCACGTGACCAACCTCTGACATCATATTCTACTAACCAGTTAAATTTTAAATAATACCCAAATGTAATTTTTCAAAATAATTTATTAAAATAAAATTCACAATGTACATACAAATATTTTAAAATATCATAAAGCTAAAATATAAGTATATAATGAAATATATAATGAACATAAACAAAAAATAATTAAATGTGAATATAAGAAAGGCAGCAATCTAATTGAATACATCAGATATCTCCTGGAAAATAAAATCAAAATTGTCTATAGCGCTCCTTTTTCATATATCTTTAGTGCTATCAATTTAAATAAGATGTATTAAATTTTCTATCTTTTTGTTCCCTCATTCTGACAGCAGAGCAGCACAGCTGAAAGTCTGTGTCTGTTTATATTTTACTTACTTGTTCAACACAAAAATGTATTGAGACAAGTTATAATTATTTTTACAATGTTATTGTGAAAATTGTAGAACGGATTATTAAACCCGTTAAATTATGTGATATCCGTCAGAATGGAGAAAACATACCAAAAAGTAATACTTTAAAGAACAGCAACAAAAAATTAATATGTATGATATATCAAAATTACTGTATGACTATTTATTAACTTTGACATTTTCAATAAACGTAATCACGTAAGTAAAACGTCAAAATAATGTTTGCTGGGTTATAACCACTAATTTTTAACATTAATGCTTGAAGAATTTTGTAGACACTTGAGAAAAAAGCAGCTTTATACAATTTTCACTTATGCCACTAGATGGCCGTGAGTCAGGTTCGTAACCAGGTATTACATAACATAGATATAAATTTTACGATGGGCTTAATTGAAAACAAACTTCTTACAATTTAATATTTTAATTATACGGAGAAACAAATAAGAGACAAAACTATGTGTTGAGTCCGAGACGGTACAATCGATTCTGAACAATTTCTATTACAAATTTCACCCGCAGCCAAAATGCGATGTACAACAGTATATTCCGTCGATAGTCGACGCTGGCCGGTGCGTGGACTTGAGCTAATATGTCGCATGACATGTTATATAGTACAGATTTTGAAAAAAAACCATTATCTATATGAATCAGCATCCTAACACAACTAAACAATGTGAAGAAAAAAGAGATAAAATTTATATATCTAAAAAATCCTGACTATATATGATGAGATCTAAAACACATTATACTGGTACTTTCAACTTCTTCCACACCGCTACTATAAAACGATCAAGCTTCCCCACATTCTTTTCCAGTTTATAAGAGATTTATATATCCTCTAAACAAAATTTTATATGGCGTCGATAGGCCATCAGGAAAGCGTAATTTCCCATATTACCTGCATCTGGGCCTTTCCGAAAATACACTTTTCCCCTTCAGATATTAAATTGGCATATTTGCCAAACAGATACGTTTTTTCGGCGATTCCGGACGAGATGCGGTTGATTTTCACGTACTTGATATCTCCCCTAAATTGTATAAATTGTTGGGGAACAAAGTTTGGATCGTAAAAATTCCATATTATATTGAATTTTAATTTTATTAATATGGTACAGTGTGACCTCAACAAATCAATACTTCTTTAAACTGGATTCTTATCGTAATAATTGTCTTGTATAGCTTATAAACGAGATTGGATAACACTTAATATTTTTAGATTAACTACAAAAATAATATCCAAATTTTTTCATTATTTCAAAAAAAAATCCTTTCAAAAGTAATTTTCAAGAAATTCAATTACAAATACCAAAAATATTTTTATATTTCAATTACGATTTTTCTCACAAGTAACTCAAATACTGACCAGTTCTTGTAAAACAGGTCTACAGACAATTGCATAGTTGCAACCTAATTATTTGGTGTATTTTATCCATTAATCATTTATCTTGCCAGTAATATTTTGCTATATCATATAAAAAAAATTATTAATATTTTCTTCAATAATACTTAATAAGTTGTGCTTAGTTCCAATTTGAATGTGCTCTCAATACCAGCTTGATTGACGCAGTAGTGACGGCGACAGGACGGTCCTCCTACTGTTGCGATAGTCCCGGGTTCGAATTCTGCTGGCGCATGGTCGTAAATGTATGTGCGTAATTGTTCATCATTTGTGATTGTCCTTAGGCAAGAGTGCAAAATCCGATAAGGAATATGATCCCAGTCAGGCCAGTAACCAGGCTGCATAAGACCGGATGTCTTCTGGGATGATTTCTAAGTTGGACACTCGCCAGTCGGTAGGCTTAGTGCCGAGTCCAGATAAACCCTCGTTGTTAAAAAAGAGACTTTAAAATATTTAAAAAATATAAATATGCCCCAGGAGGAATATTTTCGAATACCTTAAGATCAGCGAGACATTATCATAAACTCATATAAATATGGATCTGGTATTTTTTATATACTAAATTTTTTATGGAAATATTTGTATAAAATAAAAAAGAAGTACTGGCGCAGTATTTTTAAAGTAATTTTTAGTTTATTAAAGTAATTATTTTGAATTAAAAGAAATTTAATACAACGAATAGGTAAATGTTACAACTAACCTAAACGCTATTTCGTATAAAATTTTAAATATATTTTGGGATTCCTGTCAATTTTGGACAACTTTTCAGGCGTTTCAACATGAGTCAAATTTGCCAGATCATTGCGGTTTGTCTAACGTATTTCACCAACCATCTCCCGTGTCGTTGTTTGCGTGGCGTTAAATTGGTTGCGGCTAAAATCGAAAGGAAACTGTTACGACTTTTTTATGTCTCTTTTTTCTATCTACATTTAAACATATATTTTATTATTGTCTTGTTTTCCAATTAATCTTCTCTTATGAACAAAAATACACATGTTAATTTATAGAAAATTTTACTCTAAGATAACGAAGCAAATATAGTTTAATTTAACATCATAATATATAATATATAATCCAATGAATATATTATCGACTATAAATCTTAAACTACAATTAACTATGCAGTCACAATCGTTTGTAGGTTAATGTTATATATTATTATTCATCAACTCTTTTCGACCCAGCTATAAGCTAGATTTCTAGGAGCGTTTTTTCAATGTAGTGGTATCCCCTGTAGTCTTAATCTACCTAACTAACAATGGCATATACCAGTAATTAATTTTAGAGAACATATTTAGGTTTTATTTATAGCTTATATTAATATAGGTTTAGGTCTCGTTTCCTTCGTTGCAGTGTTTCCTTATCAAGTAATTTTGTCTGGTGTCTTTTTCTATGACATTATCTTCAAATTATGACCAAAGTAACCTTCATCAATAACTGTTTTCGAAGTGCAATAACTTTTAAGTGCGCAAAAGAACTTTTCAGCCCGCTATAATATGGCTTCGTTGAATAGCTACTCTAAACTCATCCTTTAAGTAACGATTTATGACGATCTAAATATATATATATATATATATATATATATATCTCGCAAAACCGCCAGTTATTTTATTGTTAAAAAAATTGCTACGGGCTCAGTTCTTGTCATTTTGATGCCATTATGAAATAAATCATACGTCTTGGTGGGTGTAGCCCCTTGATAAATTTCTCTATCACGTAGACTATTTTCAGGATTTGACGTAACCTGATGCCGGTGATATTTTATTTTGTCGAGAATTGCTTGTTACAAGAAAAAATAACTGAATTTATTTTCAAGCATAATACCCAGAAAAAAGGAAACATAAAAATATACGATGTCGTTACCAATTGCCGTTCATCTATATTTTTACAGATATTTCATTCGAATTTCGCCGAGTAGCATATAGTAACAGAGAGATGATTCAATAGGTGTCTCTGAAGAAATATTTTCTGATGTCCAATATCCAGATGGTGCTATTTTTGATAGCTATTCGATTAAATTGATTGGCTGGTTTACATTTCTACTATAGGCAGCTATAAGAAATACTTTCTTGTGCAATAGGTCAAAGTGCTACTACAATACTATCACGTGAGTAACCCCTGATGTCACATTTTATTGAAAAAAAGCCCAAAAATTAGTTTAAAAATGTATTAAAATTAATTTCTAAAATAAAGTTATCATATAAATTTATAGGTTTAAAATTTACATTTTTAAAATTATGTCTGTAAAAGTTACTGCGACCTTATTGATAGATAGAAGGAAATGAAGGAAATAGCTTAAAATCCTACACCTTGTATAACAAGACAATTTGTTAGTTGCTAAGTGGGGTTTAAAACTGCCTTGCCTCTATAAACTTAGTCTCATCTTGTTGGTTTAGAGCTTTATTTATGACAGACTGTAAACAAAAAAGCATATAATATCTTTTTTTAATACAGTTATTGAGATATTTAAATTTTGACTCCACACATTCTAACATATTCATACAAAATCCCAATTGCCTTGTTTAAGTGCCTTTAAGCAACAACATATTCATTTGTATATTCAGCCAAAATATATCACTTTAAATAAATTAACCCATTAAATATTGATCCTACTTTTGATACTTTCAAATGTTGTTTGACTTTGTGATAAAAATATTCCTGTGGCGTACTAACATTACCTTCGTAACCTTGACATTGTTCCATTTGAACTCATTCTGGGTTTACTAACAGATATTGCTAGTCATAAGTATGCAGTGTTATGATTTCACACATGACATATTATTTTATTGACATCTAGCTTCAAAGGTATAGACGTTACATTTTGTTAAACTAACACCGTCATAGATTTGTACCTCCTTAAGTATATCAAGTCTCCTATCTGAAAACGTGCATTTCCGGCATTAATTACTTTTTTTATTTAGTCAAAAGAAAAGTGTCCCTGAAAGTCATCGTTTAATGGAAGAAATCTACGGTAAGCATTCCCTAACCTTTAAAATATGTGAGGCGTAGCTTCAAAAATTTTAAAATGGTGATTTCTGTGCAAGACAAAGAACGTTCTCAAAAAACAATCGGTAGAAGCGTTAAATATGATCAAAGAATCGGTTAGCGATGAGACGAGTAATGAAGAATTTTTCGAAAAAGAGAATATCGGAGCCACATCATTTGACCAGGAAAATGGAATATCGAAAAATTATCTGTGAAATTATGCTTCAAAGGTGTGATCGGATCCTTTTCGCATGGAACTGTGGCGGATGATGAAAAATGGATTTATTTTCAAAAAACTTTAAGCTCAATAAATCATGGTTTTCACCTGGCGGCCGATCGACTCCAAGGCCAAATCTTTTGGGTCGCAAGACAATGCTTTGTGTGTGGTGGGACCAGAGTGCCGTGGTGTGTTACAAACTGTTCAAACCCGGTGAAGCAGCTGACAGTTACCGCTACCGACAATAAATGATGAATTTGAACCATTGACTGATCAGCACGATAATGCACCGTCTCATAAAACAAAACCGGTCGTATGGGATCTATTATCGCATCCGCCGTACTCCCCAAATCTTCTCTTGTTGTATTAACTTTTCACATTAATGGGATACGACCTTGCAGAGCAGCAATTTCGACAGAGAGAATTTGAAAATGACTCTATGAGTGGTTTTTTTCAAAGTACAAACAGTTTTATTTGCGATGGCATACATAAATTGCCTAAAATATGGGCAAGATGTACAGAATCAAATGGCCAATATTTTTAATAAATAAATGTTTCAGTTTTCTTGAAAACCATGTTTTTTTGTTTTCGAAAAAACTAGTAATGAATTTCCGGTACACCTGACAGTCTGGCAAATATTTTTCCACATCTTTACCATCTCCTATTTGTTGGTAACTAGGTGGAAAATAGATTATATTTCTGAATAAAAAATTAAGTTGAGTATATGCCAGAGAAAGAATATGCTGAGTCACACACCATGCATTTTTAATCCAGATAACATAACACATTTAACATAATCTACCTATGTTTTAAGTAGAGCCAGAAAGTTCATAAATGAATAATAATGTCCCAGTTTTTTGCATTCTGTACATTCGGTAAAATAACGCTTCTTACAATGGAAATACGTTAGTTAAGAAAATATATGTAAACGCTTTGTCATAACAATGAACAACAGATTCACCAAATATCAAATGATTTCGCACATTTTAGCATAGCATTTCAAACAAACTAATAAATTCGACCGAAAATGCCATTATAGCGTCATCTAGACGTCGCAAAATATTTCTCCAAAGATGCCTCTAAACTTGCATCTCTATTTATTCTGTGAATCTGACAAATATTTCCTAGTTTCTTGTCGTAATAATTCTGAAAGGGTCTCTTGAAATTAACCATCTTACACAAATGAATTACTAGAGTTTTACAAAAGGCGTTTTGTAATGAAAAACCCCATTTTTTGAATGAATTAATTGAATGCCAAGTCTTGCAGCTTATATTAATAGTTACACAGTTAAAACAAACAATTTATATATCAAGTTTTATCAGCCAATCGATGTCGATTTTTCAAGTTATAAAAATATGTCTGGGTTAGCGATACCATGATACAGAGCTATTGGTCAATTTTGGTGTTTTAATAGCTGATTAATAGTTAGTCTTGATTTCTAGCAGCTCAGTCCTTTCCATCGCCTTCATTCCCAAACTGCAAGTGTATTTTCTCCACGTGTATTTCTTTACGTAAAATAATACGTAAAGACCAATTTGGTTAATTTAGAATATTATGAATTATGAAGTTTTATGAAATAAAGTTACAAAATAATATCAGATAAAGGTCATTATAAAATAATACGAAGTGGTATAGGATTATGAAGAATTATGATATTTAGTTTAATATCACTGTAGAAATATGAATATTATTAACTAATCGGATATATGCCTGTACTCTATGGCCATAATATTCATTTTTGGTGGCAGTTAAGAAGGTTGAATCTAAAAACCTTTTCGGTCAAGAGATTTCCTTATATACGAAACACGTGCTTTAACAAAAACGAGAAATTATCCCAATATTCAAACATGGCAGACTTAGCGCCTCCTGATTACTAATCTAATACGAAAAGTTACAGATATTTCGAAATATTAAATTGTTGAAATGCGAATTGAATAGACCGGTTATTGTATCTCTAATAAACCAACATCGTTCTTTCAACACGCTATACCTCTGTTACCAAAAGGGCGGAAAAAGGATGTATATATTTACAGAAAATATTTTGATCAATATATATTGTGCCAATTTCTCTTACTAAATATCATCTTAAGGTGAAAAACTGATTACTTCGCTAGTGGGGCACACATCCACAAAGGATGCAGAATAAATATCGATATATTATGGAAAAATTATTGATATTTAAGTCCTATATTTTTAATTATTTTTAGGCTCGTGTTTCACTATTTTTATTTTTTCTTATAAATATTCGATAAAATATCGATATTTTTTAAAATATCACCCCTACCATCCACCAGACATTGCATCTTCTAACTGTTATATTTTGGTCAATAGTTTCAGACAGTTTTACGCAAATAGATTTTTTAAAACAAACATTTTTTATGATTATAAACCACTATTACGTTTAATCAAAACACTTCAAATTTAAATACAAAAACCTAGATTTTCTTTAATGGGTTAAATACAAAACAAAAATAAACTTTTCATTGTCAAATTTACTACCATAAATAAATTTCTAGATGAAAAACAACTCTCTGTGTTTCAACCGCTACCAACCTTTATGAACGATGTTTTTTTCTTCTGGTAAATATACATTTTTTTTCAAACAATAATATTAAGCGGTGAATAATAACTTTCAAGTTGTTATTAACGTTTCCTTTTATAAAAGTTTGTTTTACAGTTTGCAATATATTATATTTATTGTTGGGAACTTTCCAACTCCAGAATTGCTCGATTCGAAACTTTCTCGACGGCAAACTTATTGAATATCATCAGACATTGACGAAATATCAAGAATTCTGAGATAAAACTATTTACTATTGCACAATAGGCCACAGAGAAATATGCCATAAAAATTGAATAATACTATTAAGCCTATAAATAAGTTTTAAAGTTTTTTAAATTTGTCGTGAAAAATCGGTACGATGTATTTTACTCAAAGTATTTTCCATCGATAGGCGCTATTTTTTCCCAAACTTCAGGCAAATTGCGGATTTCATATAGAAAGAATGATGTATCTTTGGAGTCTATTCACGAATCCACTCATTTTTTGATATCTTCATAAAAATGAAGAGCTGCTCAGATAGGCCGCGACTCATGTATCGGAACAAGTAATAATCAGAAAGAGCAAGGTCTGAAAAATAAGGCAGGTGGGGTAGCACTTCCCATTTTAAGATCTCCAAGGGTGTTTTCATCGTTTTTTGGAATGTGGTCCAGTGTTGTCATGCTGAGGAATAATATTCTGGCTGTTTCTCGCTCAGTAGTCTGCCCAAATGCACCAGTGTATAAGCCATTCATGGTTTCATCTAGTAATGCCTTCAAATCCTCCTCTTTAGTTTTTGTGTACGCCGGAATGCTCTTTGTTTTCTTTTTCAAAATCACCACTTCATAACTAGCATTCACATTTGTTGTTGGATTGGTTTGATTTGGTTTGGTTTTGCCTGTTTATTCGAAATACGATTTGCTCTCAAACGTATGCACAATTATTGAAAGCGATAGTGATAAGAGGTTTCAACTCTTAGCTATAAATTATTGTGGCTGTATAATTAACTGTAGTTTTTAGATATAATATAATGTTAAAATATATTATATTTGATAACATTTTTGTTCAATTACTTTATTTAGATTAGAATTATCTTATATGTCGAAGCCTAAAACCTAAACTAAAACTCAGAGTTGATGCGGTAACATTGTAATGTTTCGACGTCACAAATATCCATGACGCATTACTAAAAAAACCTTGAACAGACTATATATTGTTTTTTTTTAATGTTCAGTATTAATGCATACCTCTAATATTCCAAAATTGATCAATTAATTAAGTATTGTTTGGATGGACGACGTATTGTTTTTCTGACAAGGTTTTTTAATAACTTTATATCGATAAATATGTTCAAGATTTTTATTTTTCATAGTTTCCTTTACGAGGATAAATCAGATTTGCCAATATCCTGTTTTAGCAAAAATTTATTAATCTAGGGGGTATAAAATATATTATTTTTCCTTGTAGTATCAGCTTGATGCCAATGATTGAGCTCGCCAAAATTCGCCATAAATCTTTGAGCTTTGAGATTAGATTGTCTAAGTGCCTGAAATATTTTCAGTTAACATGATACATTTTTCTATGGAGTTTTATTTAAGTACATTGTAAAAATTAATATATGTTATAACAATAATAATTATACAATGAAGACATACTAAAACATTTTAAAATTTTTTAAAAATATATTTTAAAGTCTCCTTTTAGCAACTAGGGGTTTATCTGGACCGGACCTACAGTTTAACTTGGGCTCCGAACCACGGTCCTCAGCATTAAGCCTATCGACTGGCGAGTCACAAACTTAAGAAATCATCCGAGAAGACATCCGGTCTTACCCAGCCTGGTTACTGGCGTGACTGGGATCATTTTCCTTGTCGGATTTTACACTCTTGCCTAGAACAATCACAAACATTAATTTACCACCATGCTCCAGCAGGATTCGAACCCGCGGCTATCGCAACAGTAAGAGCCGGCTAATACAGTATTTTATATGCAAACATAGGGACTTTAGTATTTTCCTTTTACTGATTGGTCAGAAGTAATTTCACTTTACAATTGGAGAAATTTTTTATTCTAACATTTTGGTTACCATAAAAGTGACAAAAGGTCGTGTTTGAAATTTATGTGAATGCATTTATTTAAAAAAAAATAATGGAAAACGATTTTTTTCCCTTACCAATTATTTTTGTATACTGTCTCAGTGGATGCTCAAACATATTTAGAGCAAAATATCTAGATATATCTAGAACTGTAAGTGTTGTTGACTTGCTCAGCTTCTTTCGATAAACTCGGTTATACCTTGGTTGGAAAATTGGTCACCATCATAATACTGTGGATTAGGGTGTTTCTGATAAATCAGAGGGTATTCAGGACCATCTACGATATTATACGGAGATTTTCTTCTAACCTGAATACACCATGGTTACTTTCTTGCTATAGAATATCCTGCTAGGGTGAAACTTGTCCTATTGTTAATTGTTTACCTTGGGGATATGTTGTAGGTGAAAATATGGTTTGAAAATTAGATTTATCTCAATATTAGATTGTCAAAAAAGGTTGAACCTTCTCAGTTGACCAATAATTGCTGCATCCAACTTGTTCGCAAAATTTATCTCACTCCGACTTCTGTTCATTATCATGAAGCGTTACTAAAGCAAACTTTCAACAATACAACATAACAATTTATAGCGCTGAAAGTTACGGAAAGAAAAAATTTTGCAATAAAATACAATTTATTGTCTCTCTTATTTGAGCAAGTCAAGAAGAGTTTATTTATTTAAAAAATTAACCCAATTAATGAAACAAGTTTAAGTTCACTTACTAAATCGGATGACTGCTTGTGGTGAAATTGTAATTGTTGCTTTAATGACGATGCCGTCATCGGATCCAACTGCGCATTGAACGAAGTCACTGCTGAGATATCTACCATTCTGTTGTGTTTTCTTCGAATGAAGACTCGGCTTTCCTCGAATTGGTCATTGCCTACAATAGCCCGTTTTCTTGATATGTTGTTGACTGGCTGATTTGTACTTGTACACTTTCTGTTCAATGGATACATCATTTTTGATCCTTGAAGCTCCTTCCTCTGGGTGGTTGCTGAGAATTTTAATTCAAAGAAGAGTTTTGCAAGAGTTTCTCGCTTGTATGGAACACGTGCATTGCATATTCTTATTCCTCCATATCCGATCGGCGTCGTTTTGAAATTTTATGGCTATAGTCACAATAGAGAGTATTTCATCAGGTCTAACTTATTACACGCTGCGTCTAGCCCTGATATCCGCACTCTCAATATATGAAGCACTCGACAACGAGCCCACGCGTACATAGTTTTTGCTGTTCATGTATCTTCTTTTTCGTATGGAACCTTTCCTAGGATTCTGTACTGTGGCATCGCCTCATTTCTTTACCATGTGACGTTTGTATATAGTTTCAAGTCATAATTCCTTTCACATATCACTAGGTTAATTGAAAAGTCCCCGGTCTACCATAGTAAAACAAATTTTTTTGGCAAAATTAGTTCTTTTTATTCAACTTAATTCCCTTCCAGGGTGATACATTGATTATAGCGACCCTCCGACTTTTCGATACCATTTTTGTGGTACGATTTGTCCTTTGCTTCAAAATAGGCCTCAGTTTCGGCAATCACCTATTCGTTCGACGAAAATTTCTTCTCAGCAATAATTATTTTGAGATCTAAGAACAGAACATAATCGCTGGGGCCAGATCTGGAGAATACGGTGGACGAGGAAGCAACTCGAAGTCCAATTTATGGATTATTGACACGGTGTATTGTCTTGGCAAACTAGCACTTTCTTTTTCTTCAAATACGGCCGTTTTTCGTCGATTTCGTCCTTCAAAGGGTCCAATAACGCTATGTAATGGTCCTTCCTTTTTCAAGGTAGTAAATGAAAATTATTCGATGCGCATTCCAAAATACAGACGCCATAACCTTGCTAGCCGACTGTTTTCAAACGCTTTGGAGCGGGTTCATCGTGTACAGTCAATTGGAGTGACTGCCGATTGGACTTCGGAGTGAAATGGTAGAGCCATGTTTTATCCCTTATCACATATCAACGCAAAAACTCGGGTTTATTATGCTTGATCACCTTCAAACACTGCTCTGTATCATCCACTCGTCGTTGTTTTTGGTCAAAAGTGAGCTCGCGCGGCACCCACTTCGCCGAGAACTTTCTCATATCCAAATATTTGTGAATGATATGATGTACACGTTCAGTTGATATCTTTATATGACTGCTATTTCATTCAGTTTCAATTTACGGTTATACAAAATATTTTTGTGGATTTTTTAATGTTTTCGTCGGTAACAACCTCTTTTGGGCGTCCACTGCATTCACCGTCTCCGGTTCTCATTTCACCACATCTAAACTTAGCACACCATAGATGGTTGATTTTCCTGTGGCAGTATCCGGAAACTCGGCATAAAGACAAGTTTTTGCTTCAAGTGTATTTTTTCCCTTCGAAATGTAATATTTTGTCAACACGCAAAATTCCTTTTTATCCATTTTTTCCACAATAACACCCTTAACTTCTGCTTCACTCAAAATGCGATAATTCACAAACTAATGATCCGACAGCTGTCAAATTTGTACGCGCATCTTGAGGGTTAGGGAAAACTAAAAACATATAATCCTAGTAGCGCCATCTGTGTGTCAGACCGGGGACTTTTCAATTGACCTGTTAAAATATACCCTGTTATGATAGAGAATATATAGGGATGTTATTTATTTAAAAGTATTTTCGTTCCAAGTAGACATCCTCATGCTCAGTCCTGAAGTTTATATCAAAGATTAAATTTTAACAGTCTTTGAGACTGACTGAACGTATTGTCGTATCATGTCGGCAACCTTGCGATAAAATGAATCATACAAAAATCGAAGAGAAAATAGAATCGTCTGTCATCATAGAATAGTTCGTTATTACCAATTAATCCATAAATAGTCGCAACCAGTAGCGAAATTGACGGAATCGATAATCAATTGCTTCACTACATAGTATGTGCGCTTAAATCTTTAAAACTACGCAACGGATTTTGATGCGGTTTTTTTCAATAGATAGAGTGATTCAAGAGGAAGGTTTATATGTATAATACATGCATAATATACTAAGGCAACATTGCTAATTTTAGAGGTTTCTAACGTGATGTCGTAAATTAACCTATTTTTTAGGCTTATTTAGCAATTAGCAAAAACGCTGCCTAACCCTACGAGTTAGATCAAATTAATATACTACAGTATTGTACACCATAAAAAGGTCTACAAAAAAGTCCGCGATGGTATATGTTTATCTTTTAGGGATAACCCACATTAACCATTTTTATTGTTTACTTTTTACGTGAGAAAATGGCTTATTTACGAAGCTATTTTAAGCAATACGGCATTAATCCTTATCGAATTAAGTACCTTAAATACAGTGTGCAGTTAATATAGATCAATATGGTTCCTTACAGCATGTAAATTAAACAAATATTTTCGGAGATATTACAAATTTAAAATTTGCGTTTAAAAATGTGTAATGTAATAAAAATTGTATGAATTTAGATATTCCAAAGATAGCAGGAAATCTTCATAGTAAGTATAGGGGAAGAGGAATTGTTTTACTCCAAATTTAATGCGTGCAGGCCAAGGGCAGTAATGAATGAACCAAAAATACTGGATCGATTTTAATCATGTTTTCATTGAGTGACATAGGCATATATATTTTATGCCCGTGCAAAGTCGGAGCGGGCCGCTATGTTTTTATATACAACGTTCATATTTTTTCTGTAGCGTATTTAATTTAGTATCAGCATTGCACCCGTGCGAAGCCGGGGCGGGTCGCTAGTACAATATATAATAAAAAAATTGATCTTTTTTGGAGTATCTCCCTGACATATTCATCCTAGGTTTTTTAGGTAACCCTTTGGTCTTTCTCCACTCTATCCTTGGTTCTCAGACCACCATTATCCATTCCACCATTCCAACAAGTTTCTCCTTCCTGTGTTCTCTTCTACTGATTTAATACTTAGTTATATTTCTTCTTATCTATTTTTGTTCAACCTCTAACTCTTCTGAGGTAGATTTTTTTTGCTGCGTTTTTACTGCTTGAGTCTTGATTTTATCCCACCTTGTTAATTCCCAAGTTTCTAACCGAGCGTTTATTATAATTAGTTATTTCTTTCAACACTTCCCTTTGAGTTTGTTTGATATTTCGTCTTGTGTTAATAAATTAACTGCAGCAAAGTGCAAAATGGTTTTTTCCCTTCTAGCAGTCATTCCATCCTTGTGCCTTTTCGTTCGATATCCATCCCCAAATTTTTAAAAGCATTTGGTTGTTCTATTATATCTCCATTTTAAATATTTATTGCTTCAAACTCTCCAATCATTACGATTTCGTCTTGCCTTTATTTATTATCATTTCGTAATATCTAAAATATCATATTTCATCTCTTTCATATATGTTATCAACTATAATATACTTACTTTGCTTACAACAACTTAATATATCCTGCATGAACGAGAAAAATAACAAAATATCTATACAAATAGCAGCTTCAAAATATTACTCTGTTATTCCATTCAAACTATGCTTTTCCGTCAAGTTTTATGTATCTTATATGTAAGGACGTAGGAAAATTATCAAAATATGTGTTTACGTACACGCTGAATGTGTTTCGATAACTAGATATTTCCAAGAGAGAAGCCATAACAATTTCGTTCCGAACTTGATCACGACCAATTTTACGGATTATAAACAACATCCAACCAAGGACGTAAAACACATTTACCGTGAATCCACGGTCCAGGGAATATAATCTATACGAAAATTATCGGAAAATTATTTAGAACATTTAATTTATCTCCAGTATAACGGAGGTGTTTATTTTAGTATTTAACTTTTAAATAGTTTTTTTTTGATAACGTCTTCATTAGATATGCTTAGTACAATCTTAATTATAAATTAATTTATTTCATTTGTACTTGGATTAATTCCTCAATTAATAGTATTCCTCAATTATAAAGTTATAATAACTTAAGCTATAGTTTACACTAACGGTATATACTTTATATAAGTTCGTATGGTTTCGTTCGATTCAATTTTCTGATATCTTGCACGTTGTGCAGTAGCTGTATTACTTCCACGTTAGTATGATTTAGTAATCTTCTTTCATGTTTCAAGGCGAAATCTTGGATAACTTCGCAAATCCATTTGATTTCCAAACCATCGTGCAGTTCTTCGTTGAATACGTAGCGATAGGCATTGCTAATTAATCGAAGAATTTTGTTTTGATAGCGATGGATATCTAATTGATTTGAATTTTTAGTGCAACCCTATATGTGCGCCCCATAGGTCCAAATTGGCTTTATGATTATCTGATACGTCAATCTCTTTGATTTTAGATCAAGTTGAGAGTTTTTATCAAGTTTTAATAAATACAAATTATTTAAAAATATGCAATTAAAGCTGGAAATAGAAAATGAATGGAATTGGAAAACTCATAGCTCTAATTTCGAAGAGAAAACCATGTTTCGCAAAAACTAGTGCAAATAAATAATAAATAATTATCTTAACCAAAACGTTATATAAAGTGAATTAAACATTCCTTTTTGGACAGTGTAACTAACTCTACAATTTTAATTTTCGTCAATTTATATTATGCCTCCATACATTACTGTTTATACAAACTACTTCAAACCCTTCCTATCATAAGCGTTTCGGGAAATAATAACACTTAACACCTATATATTTCAGTCTACCTTCTCTAGAGTTGTATGGTTACCTTAATATATTACATAGTTTCTACCGTAACAGTAACCGCAAATTTCAGAGATTTGTACACAATTTACTTTAACACTAAGTTGTTTTTAACACGACTACGCTAAACCTTCATAAAGTTGACCTATCCGGTCCCTTATTATCTCACTTTCTACTATATGCTTAGTAATATAATTTAGTTATTATTATTTCTCTTGTTTGAAGGATATTTTGCATCCGATTCGTTTAAGAAACTATAATAATAATTCAGGAGAAAATGTATTTCAAATAGCAATATTTTAATGCAGATTTTTTTTTAACGCATACTGGCTTGCTAGCTGAAGAGTCGTGTTTATACTACTCCCCTGTATCCTCTTATGATTTAGGATTAGCCTTGGGAACTGTCGACTGAAAACAGTCTATAGTCACAAAACCGTCGAAATAGTCGATAGTCAAAAATCTATCCACTGAAAATAGTAATTAGTGAACATGCGTAATAATGTGTAATTCAATTTTCAGTCAAATGCATGACAGTTTTTTTTAATATCGTTAATATCGTAATATCAGATCAAGATGTACGAATCCTTTCTTGTATAAATTGTGAAAGAGGAAAGGACAGAGATAATTGCTTGGAGCAGTTAATGTTATATCTGCTTATATTTTGCAACGGTAGTATAAGCAAGACGGAGGTGTATATTCCTTCACGTACTAACTTTAAAAAAGAATGGAACAAAATAATTACTGAATACTATTAACATGCAATTAATAATTTCAATATAAAGGAAGTATAATTACTTTTATATTTGAATGTTCTGTGAATCTGCAAATAGGAATGGAATTTGGAAATATGGAAATATTACCTATTATAGCCATTAAACCAGTCAAAAGTATTTTACTATTTATCATTCATAATTTTAATCTTTTTACCCTATTATATTGTCAATCTCAAAAATATAAATTCCAAAATGCTGCTATATTAATATACAATATATTGCTATTTACAATCAAATTGCCAAAAAATCATAAAACTATGTATGTTACCTATAGATTTATGTAAGCATAAATTGGGTACATTTTTGTCAAAGTCGCGGTTAAGATGACAGAGCTAGAACGCTAAAAATTAGTCGAATGAAGCCAGTAGAATCAAAAATATTAAGTAAATGTACACGACTCAAACAGTCGATAATAAATAGTAACAAAATCAGTCGGACCGTAAGTAGCGACTGAAAACAATCGACTGAAACAGTCACTAACAAAAAGTAATAAAATCAGTAGAACCAAAAATAGCGACTGAAACAGTCGATAGTAAAAAGTAGTCAATTACTAAACAGTCGATAGTCAATTTCAGCCGAAAGTTCCCAACGCTATTGAGGATTATGTTAGTAGTCCTAAGTCTCATCCATAGTTACGAATTGATACACAAAATCGTTTTAATTATTCTTAGAAGTCGTATATTATTACAGCAACAGCTATTTGTTTCATTCTGTCAAATTAATTTCATGAGTGTTTTCGAACTGGAGTGAAAGAATAATTAAAAATTTAGTTAAAAATAATAATGTATCGTGTAATGCATATCAACAATTAATGATTTTTTGTCCCTAATATGACAGCCCTTATATCAGGACACTAGATTATAGCTTTTACATGTTTATGAATAAATTCTGCAGTTCATTTCTGAACCAACAATAATAAATTGTCAGGCCATGAGATTAGTGTATGTAAAATGAATGATATGTGTATGTAATTAGGTTTAAATGTTTATGCCGTTTATTCATGTTAATTTTTTGATAAATATTGGCGATATGTCGTACTCAAATTTTTATTGTAAACACTTAAATTTTACAGATGAATTTACAACACAAATAAAACGTATTTATACATTTAAGATATTTTAAAACCAGTATTTTTAACTTAAGTTTATTAAGTATTTGTTACTTTTTATTTAGTTTACTTTTGTTGATTTTTAGTTCAGAAGATGAATTTTGTGTCGTAAAAATATATACTGATTAATAATCGTCTCTATTTTTAAGTATATAATCTATGAAACCTGTAGGGATTGATCTTTTATTTTACTCAAAGTCTATTTTATTTTAATACAAAGATGTCGTAACTTGATGGAACCACTTTACAGATAATAACCAACCCTATATTAATATTAGTACGGCACTCATAATGTAATATAATATTAAACACTTCCCTCATCACAGCTTATAATTAGACAAAAACCCATCGTTTTATTTTTCTAAATAGGAAGAAATAGAAGACTAGAAAGATAACTAACTATTAATTTCACAAAGAAATCTCTTCTTAAATTGATTTTCTATTTAATATATTTCAGTTGGCCAGACTAGAGAATCGCTAATCATGACATACACAGAACTGTATCTTTGCCACACTTTTCTAATCGCTCTGAATAAATCTTCTGCCAAAGCTCAGCAAATATTCTTATGAACGTACATTGATTTTGCTTCCTGAAACCCTAATATCCTAAAATTTAGTCCTAACCATATAAACGTAGTGGTTTTTACACCCATCGGCCGGCCCAGTCATTGAAGAATCAATTTTTTCAAGGTGTTTCATTGCTTGCCAAGCAAAAAGAAGAGCTTTCTGTATGGTATTGTGAATGGCGATGAAAAACGGATCAATTATGACAATGCCAAAGTCAAATAGTCATGCTTTAATCCAAGAGATTCGAAAATGAATCGGAATATTCATAGTATTGTGTACCCGTGTAAAAAGCTTAATGCATTTCAAGCTGCTAATGGTGAAAGAAAATGTTCCTAGAGAAATCAATTGATATCAATTCAACAAATTTATTGACTTATTATTGCACAAAAGCTCGCAAGTCAAATGACAGGCGCAAAATCATCCTCTTTCATGACATAGCTCAACCAATTGAGAGGTTCTGCTGTATCCAGCATACTCATCAGACTTAAACCAGAGTACTTATCAGAATAACGCCTTCTGATTACCAACTGACCAGATCGGTTTACGTACAGGTGTAAAAATTGATCCATGATTGCAAATTTATTACGAATGGTTGGGACGGCCCTGTAAAATGTAAGTTACGCTAATGGTAGAATTCTTTCGGTTCTATTGTTAGAGGGTCTAATTTATAAAACTTTTTGACTAAAAGATATTAATTAATACGTCATGGGAAAAGGATTATGACTCAAATCGCATGTACTTACTATTAACGAAAAGTGTATATTGATTAATGTAGACAGGAATTATATGCTTTCAATAATACTTCAATTAATATTATTAATATTTATTAATTAATAATTACTATTAATTTACTATTAATAATTAATAATTTCTTCAATTATTGCTCATTCAATTTCTTCTCCTTCATTCTGTTTAACATTTACATTAACACTCTGTTCTTCGGTGTTCATGCAGATTACTGTCAGCCTGTCTTGTCGTTGTGGACGCACAGTGTTTTATCGCTGA
The DNA here is from genome assembly GCF_030347505.1 of Rhynchophorus ferrugineus. Classification (NCBI taxonomy): domain Eukaryota; kingdom Metazoa; phylum Arthropoda; class Insecta; order Coleoptera; family Curculionidae; genus Rhynchophorus; species Rhynchophorus ferrugineus. Next base: position 23,977,156 of record NW_027472590.1, on the reverse strand, counting down.
AGCTCCTCCCTCGGATTCTTGGTGGTGGTGGACAAGGCTGGTCCAAGAAACCCTTTTCTGTACCCCCATTCGCTGAGAATTTCTAGGTGGGAGACACTCTTCTAGCTAGGAAATTCTCACGCTGATAAGACATGTGAGTTTCGGAATCTTAAGGAATTCCCAAAAATTCCATGATTTCGGGTCTTCTTGATATTTATGGTTAGGCGCCATAAAGAGTCTAACATCCGACACTTTTCGTCTAGCCTCGGTACCTTTATCCGAAACACTTGACAACGAGCTGACGGGAACCATCCTTATTAAACACGTCTGTTCTGTTTACTTAGATATTTGCGATACGTTCAATATACTGCGAAGGTTATGTTTTTTATCAGGTCATAATTCTTTTCCATGTTTTGTATATAAAAAGCTTCAGTTAAAAGGTCTAATAAATTGGACCCTCTAACAATAGAACCGAAATAATTCTACAATTAGCGTAACTTACATTTTACAGGGCTGTCCCAACCATTCATAATATATTTGCGTCACAACAATGATGGAAAATATCTTAATTAATATATTGAACATAAATAATAAATACCTAGTATTTATGATAAATTCTTATGATAAAGTTTTTTAACACTTTTTTTTCTTGCAGGAGTGTTCCTGATCTGCTGGGTACCGTTCTTCACGTGCAACATCATGGACGCCATGTGCAGCAAACTGAATTTTCCCTGCAACCCCGGCGTCTCGGCCTTCCTGCTGACCACGTGGCTAGGCTACATGAACAGCTTCGTAAACCCTGTTATTTATACGATTTTCAATCCAGAATTTCGAAAGGCGTTTAAGAAGATCATGTTTTTGGGACCGTAAAACTATTAAGAGTCCCGATAAAATCCACGCTGTTAAGTTACTGTTTATTTTTCGTCGAAAAGCGGCAGAAATTATCGAGCTCTATCCAATTAACAAAAACGTTTTTTTGTTCCATCAGACCATTAAAAATAACTGTAAAGGTTGAACGCGTCCAACAATTAGTAAAGATTTTTTTTAAAATCTATATTTAGAGTTCAAAAATATTGGATTTTCTATTTTTATGTTGTTGTTTTAATAAATATTTAATAATCTTAAAATCAAATAAAATCATTTAACTCTTCTTCATTTACATTCGCCGATATATGAACTGGTACCTATCGATAATTTAAAATACAAACAAACTATGAAGCAATCAAAAAATACCTAGATCAAACTAACAGAGAAATGGAGATTTAAATAACTTATTTATTACAAATATTGTTGTACATAAAACGACTCTGAACTTCGAACAATCAATTTTATCAATTATTCAACTAATTCCACACAATCAAAACAAAAATATAACAGGGTAAATTTACATAGTTGCATATAGTATATATCATTCGTTGAGCTTTTAGTGATTTACACTTCCAAATCTCATTAGCATTCAAATAAAGCGTTCTAAGAAAAGAAATAACCTTTAATGAAAATATATAAATAAAGAAGTCGTACAATATTAACCGTCATATTCACTTTAAATCAACCAACTCAATAAATTCAAAGAACAAACTTGAATTGCGTCTTGTACAAATCGTATTTTCTTACATTTAATTCGTTTTGATTTGTAGCGTATGCGAAAGTTGAGAATATATCATTCCCGGAGTGCCAGAGACAAACCCTCTTATTCTACCGCGCCCAAAACCACCAGGTTAAAGAGCACTATAAATAAAGGGCTCTTTTGTCTTGAGCCCTTCGCTGACACTATTTCCTAAACTGAATTAAGTCACAAACATATATCATTAATTTATTTAGGCTGGATAATTTGTTTTTTAATTATAGTTTTAGGAGGGTATATGGTTCAAGAAATGTTAAAAGGAAATATATAAAAAAGCTAGAAAGAATTGAATAGAGGGTAAATATTTTTAAAATGTATTTATTACAATATTTGAAGTTTCCATCGGCCTTGTCTTAACTTACCTACAATGTCGTTACATTAACCTATATCTGGGTATATATTTTAAAGGATCCATCGGCCTTATCTTAGTCTCTGGTGTAGTAATGTTTATGTATTAGGACTTATGTTTTTCTATTAAATGAACCTCAATACACTACACTAGACAAGATCAAATGGTTTGACTCTTTAGAGTCTGTGTCCTGTTCTAGTGTTATCCAAGAGTTGTATTATTGAGATATTGACATGAAAATTAAATATGTGGGTGACAGTCTGTATCTGAAGGTCTCGATGTAAGTAATCGATCTTGTAGTATCTCAGTGTAACTACAATACATCTCAGGACTTAGTTTTCGGAGAACATACCAATAATTGAATTTCGTACGTTCTTATAGGTTTTAGTACTTGATTTTATTTTTTGTATTATTTAATTAATATATTTATATCGTTTCCGTCTAAGCTACTAGTTGTCTTTATGATAACTTAAATCTAGGTATATAACTAGGAGGACCCATCGGCCCTATTTCAGTTGGTGAAATAATGTTTATACATGTCACTACTGAATTTTTTAGTATATACACCTCACTACACAACACTACACAAGATGAGATGTTTTGACTATTTTGAGTCTGTGTCCTGTTCTGTGGTGGTATCCAATAGTAGCAATATTTCAATATTCGTATGAGAATGGAGTCTTTCCTCATGCCCCTTGCAATTATCTTGATTTCTTTAGTGACTGTGGGTATATGAAGGTCTCAATGTAGGTAATCAGTCCTATAGTATTTGGGTGCACCCGCAATATCGCTCAGGACTTTGTTCTGAAAAATTTGTATTTTATTTATGTTACTCTTTGCAAAACATCCCTATAATTAAACTCCGTATGTCCGTATAGGTGTCAGTATTTGCTTATATAATAGCAATTTATTATGTACTGATAATTGTGATTTTCTTCCAATTAGCCAATACATTTCCCTATAATTTTATTCCAGTTTTTTTCTTTTCTTCTTTATATGTTACTTCCAGCGGAGTTTTACATCAATATTCATTCCGAGATACATGGCGTTGTTTTTATATGAAATGATATTATTTATTGTTATTGGTATTTGTCTGATTATACGTGAACTATACATACAAGAGTTACTTTCGATAATTTTTATTTTCCAAATCTGGGTCCAATTATTTATATTGTCACGTGACGGTTGTCATTTTTGTGTGGCTCTTTCGTTATTGTCTCCGACAGTAAGAATCGCAGCAACATCAGCAAATGTAGATATAGTGATATATAGTATAAAATAGTCCAAATGTATCCATTAGAAAACAGGCCTAACCTATTGCACCCGTTACACCATTTAGTCTTAAGGACACGTGGTTCTTGTTACTGTAAGTAGGAACAAAGTTAAGACTGGCTAGTTATCATGCTTACCTAACACGAACGCTTTGCTAAAAACTCCTTTCACTTTGTTTCAATTTATTGGGTAATAATCTAAATACTGTATCGTATTACGCTTAGTTCCATGACGCGTAACTGGTCACTATTTTTATCTGCTTGAAACTGAAAGAGTCCCAGGAAGTTTTTTGTTAGAATGATAAGAAGATCACTCAAGAAATTTATACAATTTCAAAAACATTTATAAACATAATTCTCTTCATTCTCTCACTCAATGCAGCGAATTTTGTATTTGTTAACTATAATTTGTTTGATTCCAAACTAGTAATTGTTTGTTCTAATTATTTTACTGCGACACTCAGTTATAATTAGGTTTAGATTTGGTATCGATATTACCTTGGTTTTAATATTGTTCTTCTTAACATTTCTTTATATTATCTATCTTATTCTATTTCACATGGTTGGGTCTCTCAATTTTCAACATTTGGCTCAATTCATCTGGCATATTAATAGAGAAAATGTCATAAAATCTAATAATTTACTATAAAATAATAATTATAATTTCGTTTCAATTATTTTTATATTCCTTTACCAGACTCTCTGCTCGAACGTCTACAAAAACATACCAAAAAGGACAAAATTTATAAACAAAAACGGCTTAGTAATATCAGCACAGTTTAGTTTAATCTGAAATGGATAATAAAAACTTTTACAATAGTTATAACAATTAAAAAGCTAATTAGTGGGCCAGTGAAACTGACTTTTGTTATTTGCTCGTTACTTTTTAGGTCGTTATAGCTGGAGCAGTTATAGCAGGTTGTTAAAACCTGATAAAATTTAGTAGACTGCTTTTTTCGAACAAAGTTTCCTGTCGTCATTTTTATTTTCTATCTAGTTTATAGCTAATTTCTACTAAACAAAAATAAATCTATAAAAAGCATTAAATATAGTATTTAATTTAGTGATTTATCTCTAAATCTTAACCTTTTCTATAGGTACGAAAAGTACATTCAACAAATTATGTTTCAGTATTTTTTGTACTCTAAAATGAAGAAAGGATCCAGATTACAGTGCTGTTTTGCAAAATTATATGAATTTTTGTTAATAATAGTAAGACAGAATCTTTTAAAAATATTAGGATGATTAAAAGCAGCTAATTCCAGAGTCAATATTGGAATAAAAGTTTTTTATCCCTATATTAGACTCTATGATCTAAAAAAAGTTTGGTTTTCCTCTGAATAAAACTTTTTGGTACAGAAATATGTATGGTAATTTATGAGAATACTATTCGAATACTAATCCATAAGAGTTAATCATTGAATCATCAATCAATTATGTAAATTATTTCATTTTTAGAATATAATTTAGATAGTTCAACAAATAATACTAATACAAATAATTAATATATTTACCTCGATAGTGCTCGTTAATATTTGTTGCTTTATTGGAAATGGAATATTAGATAAGTTTAAGTACATATATCTTGGATATATAATAAAATCGAATGAACTGTAATATAAACAAAAACATATATATTATATATAATAATATAAGCTGTTTAAGTACAATATCAAAAACGTAGATGGCGTAGTTAATAATTTATACCTTTGTAATTAATTGTTCAAAGGATTGTATATTTAAATGTACATATCAAGTTGACATCTTGTATTTACACAGGGTACATACACAGAAATAATTTAAATGAATCTATTAATTTTCTATTGATAATTAATGGGTAGAGAGTTTCGTTTGATTTGATGTTGATTTTCGGATATTGTCTGTGTTTAGGTATGTAAGACCTCTCTAATAATAATAATCAAATCCAGAAACTTGTAAATTTTGTGAATATTACGGACCTGTAAATATTAACAATGTTTGATGTAAATTAACATAAAATATCAGTATTAATTCGTATTATAAGAATGTATAAAGGCAACGTTAAGGTATTCACTAAAAAAATTGATTCAAATATGTTCGATCGCTTGTAGAAAGGAGCATATTCCGTCGTGATTTTCGTGCGACGAATATGCGTTGAGCCCCCCTTTTGCAAACGACTGACAAAGTGTTCTCTACCAGATAGATATTAGGAAGTTGTGGACTCAAAACTTGACCCTAGGACTCTATTAATCAATTTTAAGTGTGATAAAAAAGTAGTGAAAATTGTCTAAAGTATGTTTTACGTTTATCTTTGAGCATCTTGGATATTTCTGGTTCACCTTTGGGTCCACAATCATATTAGAACTATACAAACTCTACGCTTATTATTGTAATATTGCAAAAAAATCTTAGATTGCATTACCTATCCGTTAATGTTACAATAAAGCTGTTTCTTAAATATGTGTTTTATATTGGTAGAATCCTTTATTTGATTACGTTTAATTTTATTTGTATCCTTATTATCACATTAATTCCTTAGAAAAAAATAGTAAGATTTTAAAAATACAAGGAAATCAAACGCATTATTTATATTTTAAAATTTATTTCGTCCCCTACAAAGTAATCCCCCAGTTATAGGCATTTAATAGGTGTCTATTGTGATCAGTTTTTCACTTTAAATAACCATTTAATGAAAAAAAACTGGACAACATATGTTATTCAAAATATTTTCCATCATTTTCTACCCAACTCTATCTTATCCGTATGGCAATATGGAGATTTTATGTCCAAAAAATGATATTGATTTATCAGTGATCTAATAATCAATATATTTTCATACTTCTTCAGATTTTCATAACCATGTGTCAGCCATACTATTCAATAAAAATTCATCTTGCATGACCTTCTACGCTTAAGGTTGTTAGAACCAACCCAAGTTTTTATCGCCAATCACAACAATCTACAGAAAGTTCTTGTCTTTTGCCTGAAAAGCCACAAAACTACGGATGCTGAAATGTTTCAAAATAATTTACAGTTAGTCCGGGTGGTAGTTATTTTCGCTCATTTTCAATCTTTGTAGCTGCATGCAGGTTTTGCTTTGTCTTTGACACCAATCAGAAATTTTTCAATTGTTTAAACCAAAACCAACAGCTATAATATCACGGATACCATCATCATAAGTTTTTAAAAGTTTTCATGGGCTTTGACAGCAGATTTATTCAAATCGAATGTAAGTCTTGAAAGTTCCAGTACTAAATGGAAAATTACTATTTTATATAAACAATTGTCAAAATCATCGAATTTAACAATTAAGTTATAATTTTTAACAGATGCAACGTCACATTTTGATCAATAGATATCGTTGATCAAAATGCATTAAAGCACCCAATATAGCAACGTTGAAGTCCTCCAAGTAGTTGGTGATATTATTCAATAATATCATAAGTTCGGCTCAATAACCCGAGTAAATTTTTTACCGACTTCGAAAAAGCAGTAGGTTCTATGTTTGGCTGTATATATTTTTTTTAAATATATGTTCGCTGATTTCTCCGTCAGTGATTTTCAAAATACTTTTTTTACTTGAAAGACTACACTTCCAAGGTGGTCCCATTGGAACCAAATAAGGATCTGTTGGGGGGCAGGGAGAAAATCAAAGGAAACGCTCAACTTTCAAAGTATATAATGTTATTACTGAGCTGATGTGACGGAAAATCGAAAGCCGCTCAGTGCAAAAACCATTCAATTTGATTTTTCAGCACAAGCTATGGCATATATGATGTCGTAGAAATATTGTACACAAATGCTTCAATGATGTAATGGTTAAAGCGTTTAGCTCACAAGGGGAGGTAGCGGGTTCAATTCCCGGAGGGGAAAGTAACTTTTTATTGTTGTTCTAGTTTGGTTAGAACATTTGCGGATCCGAGGCCCGAAGCGCACCTTAATTTCAATCATTGTTATTTTATTCCAATTTTTCCTCATTCGGGCTGCACCTTTACTTGGCCTACCCATTGTAATAATAAATAAAATATCTGCGTTCAAAAAATAAATAAGTGACTCACTAAAATTTAAAAAATTCAAACAGATTTTTAACACAAAAAACATTTTGAAATAAAATATGTAAATAATAGTCGTTGTAACTAAATAAAAAATAAACAAAAACCTTATTTAACCTATCTACTACATATATTCTTATTTTATATACTTTTCTCTTGTTTATTTATTCTCTTATATATTTATTATATACACACAATTTAACTAAATACCCACCCAAAACAGGTCAATTGAAAAGTCCCCGGCCTACCATAGCAAAACACATTTTTTTGGCAAAATTAGTTTTTTTTATTCAACTTAATTCCCTTCAAGAGTGATACTCCGATTATAGCGACCTTCCAACTTTTTGATACCATTTTTATAGTACGATTTGTTCTTTGCTTTGAAATACAGTTTTAACCACAGTTTACGCCACAGTTTCGGCGATCACCTCTTCATTCGACGAAAATTTCTTTCCAGCGAGCATTCTTTCGAGATCTGAGAAGAGGAAATAATCGCTGGGGGCCAGATCTGGAGAATACGGTTGATGAGGAAGCAATTCGAAACCCAATTCATGGATATTCGACACGGTGCATTGTCTTAGTGAAGCAGTTTTTTTCTTCGCATGCGATCGTTTCTCGGCGATTTCGTCCTTCCAACAGTCCAATAACGCTATATAATAGTCGCTGTTGATCGTCCTTGCCAGACGACTATTGCGTTTTCCCACGCTTTGGAGCGGGTTCGTCGTATGCAGTCCACTCGGATGAAAATAATGGAGCCATGTTTCATCCATTGTCACAAATCGATGCAAAACCTCGGGTTTACTACGCTTTATCATCTTCAAACACTGCTCCGAATCATCAACTCGTCGTTTTTTTAATCGAAAGTGAGCTCGCGCGACACCCACTTTGCACAGAGCTTTCTCATACCCAAATATTCGTGAATGATTTAGTGCATACGCTCAGTTGATATCTTTAGAGTGTCTGCTATTTAATTCGGTATGCTATTTTACGGCAGTTCAAGATCATTTTGTCGAATTTTTAAATGTTTTCGTCGGTAACAACCTCTTTTGGCGTCCACTGCGTTCACCATCTTCGGTGCTCATTTCACCACGTCTAAACTGCTGAATCTCAGCATCAAGCCAAGTTTTTGATTCAACTGTGTTTTTTCTCTTCAAAAAGCACTATTTTATCAACATGCGAAATTCTTTTTTATCCATTTTTTCACAATAACAAAATCTGTTTCACTCAAAATGTTATAATTCACAAACTAATGACCCGAGAGCTGTTAAATTTATACATGCATCTTTTGAGTGTTAGGGCTAACAAAAAAACTTATGGGTTTAATTCTAGTAGCGCCATCTATGTGTCAAGCCGGGGTCTTTTTAATTGACCTGTTATTTATCTATTTGCAATATTATTTTAACTGCCTCCAACTGATCAGTATGAAGTCGATGCCGAAACCAAACAGCTATATTAACTTAGATTGGTTTTGTCAGTAATGTAATTTTTTATATGTCAAAAAATTATATTTATATTTATAATTATATAACTCCTGGGGCTCGACACTCGACTTTAAAGTATACAGTCTTATTTTTCTTTAACATTATTTAATGACCAGAACGCACTTCTGCCATGAGTGTTTCAATATTAGTTCTATATTTAGCGTTTGTATATGGTAGCAGCATTGCGTTCTTTAACAGCTATCGGCCGACGACTATGCATTGAGCACCATTATCATGATCGAAATGTGAGAATTACGTTACAAAGTCTATTAAAACACTTTTTCTTACTTTTCTGGATGTTATACGCTGCTTAAGCATGGAAAAATTATGACAAATACACTCAAAGATGAATATTTGGAGTACTTTGGTTTTGCTGTATGTTAGAACTGATTGTGTAGAATCGATTTGGTGAAGATGTTTGGGCAATTAGAACACTGGATTCAACTGAGTCACTCTCTATTTATTTCGACAAACATCTCGGTCAAAGCTCCTACACAGAAATGAATCAAGATGGCGGGATCTTCATCCTGTCCGGGATGGCATTAGTACGAGCATGCGCCGTAGCGTTTATTATAATTTACAGGAAACTACATTAATATCTGCTTATGCAACCATATATACATCGTCAGAGGACTTCAGATATAGGCGCATCCACCCAATTATTTATATATCCAACATGTACTAAACACTGATGAGCCATGGGTACCGAAATTATCTTGTGCAGAACAAAACTGTACAATTGGTGATTAGGTGAAAGTTTATACCACACAAACTTGCATGATATGTTAGTGTTACTCCTTATTTTAGCATTAGTAGTTTAGTTCAAGAAATACATGTAGTTTTAATGATGTATATACGCTGATGTATTTATCCCGCATTCGTCTTGCTTGTGTATTTACTACTCTACAGCAGAACAATAGTAATTCATTAATTTGTAAATTACGATTGCGCAGAGAAAATTTAATGTAAAATGTAAGGAAGAATACGAAAATATAAGGTAAATCAACTGTAAAGAAATCAGTTGTAACATTTAAACAATCGCTTACATAAAATTAAACTTATCACTCACAAAACGAAATTGGTTAATTTTTCTGTATTTAAAGTGTCCAATAAAAGTATACAAAATATAATACATTTTAAGCTACAGTAACACAAGATGATGTTTTTATATTATAGTACGAGCGCTAAAAAAGTGTTGAGAATGTTGAAGTTTTCGTGATGCATCTTTCGAGAAGTATTTTTAGAAGATTCATTCTATTAATTAAAGCATTGTACACGTACATATAGGTACTTTTCATCAAGTTACATTAAAAATCAACTATCAAAGAAAATAATCATCACACCTGCAGACTTTTTACTTTTTAGATTTAAAACTGTCGTGATTTTAGAGTGCTCAGTCAGAGTGCACTATCATTTTTTATCCATTTTTGAATGGAAAAGATGCTGGAAGCCTAGATTGTAAAACCTTAGAGAAACAGTTCATAGCGCCAAAACTAATCGAAAATAACTTTTCTTGTAATGTTCGATATTTATTTTAATTTTTTTCTTAAATTCAGTTTACAAAAAATTATAACAAGGCTAAACCTAACACATGCTAATTTTCAGTTAAACCTGTAACTGCTCAATATACAATATTACATAATAGATCATTTTATATAAAAACTATTGATTAATATTGATAAACTTTTACAGTTTACTGTTTCCACGTAAACATTCACGAACCAATTCGCAAGCATACAAGGCAGTCCCTGGTGCAGTTGTTACACCATAACCTCCATGGCCGTAGTTATGGACAATATTAACCCTTTTCCCGTTGACATCTTTTACTTCGCGTTCGACCTAAAATAAACCAAAGTAAAAATTATTAGATACATAAATAAGCCTCCGCTATATTGGAATGCAGAAAACCATCAAAATAAATTATCAGACTGTATTTTTCTATCTAATTTGATTCTAGTTAAAAAGACATTGAACATGTAACTAAATCAAATTATAATATTCGCCTGGTTGTCAAATGTCTGCAAAATCATATAACGTAATTACGCATTGCAGTGTTCACCGAGTTAAACGAAAACTTGACAAAAACCGAAATTAAATTTTCCTTCAAGCATTATTAAGAACACACTCAATATGATAGTCAGATCGAAATCATAAACATTCATAAAACGGTTTAATCTTAATGTAGAAGTTCAAGATTTATGTGAGCGAACAACATGAGTGAAGCAACTTTTGTTATTGTGAAAAAAAATGGATAAAAAGATTTTCGCGTGTTAGCATTATTTTATGCTTTTTGAAGGGAAAAAAGTTTCCGGACACTACCCCAGGAAAATCAACCATCAAGGATTGACATGCTGCGTTTAGATGTGGTGAAATGAGCACCGAAGACGGTGAACGCAGTGGATGCCCAAAAGAGGTTATTACCGACGAGAACATTAAAAAATTCACAAAATGATTTTGAATGACCTAAATTGATATGATTGATATGATATGATTAGTGATTAAAAAGCAAACTGGCTGGCTTTTACACTGAACTACATAAGATTTTCCATCACAACATTTTAGAAATAACATTATACACAAATATCTGATCATTTAAGATAAAAAAAAAATGTAAAAACTTTGTACATGCCTTTGAACTTTGAAGGTTTCCCCCGATTTCGCCCTTTCCCCCCACAGATCCTGACTTGGTTCCAATGCCACCATCTCATAAGTTCACTCTTTAGAATATAAAAAGTAATTTTGAAAATCGGTCCATAATTAATGGACAAATCGGCGAACATACATTAAATAAAACAAATATTTACCGTCGAACATAGAAACAGGAGGAGTTTTTTTTAAAGGAAGTCGACTAAAAACTGAATGAAACTGTTATTATACTGAACAAATTGTATTTTTGCAAAAAAGACCAACAATAGAAAGTAACAGATGAAAAGTAATCCTCTTCGTAAGAACGCTTCGGTATATATTTAAATAATGTAGTTGTAGTATGATGTATGTAGTGAATGTATTGAAAGTAGTAGTTATGGCAAATGGGAAATTCTTCCACACCAAGGGCACTTCCAATTTATAATTTTTAATGGATAACCACTTGTTAACATCGATGTAACATGGCTTGTCTGGTACACGATTTCGAAATGCTGAAGAAGTGCAAAATTGAATAGATAAATTCTTTCAACACTGTACCGCCGGGAATAGATGGGAAAAGTCATAGAAATTATTTTGACTGATATAATTTATACCAATTTTTCCCCATATATGCAAGCACTCAAAAGCAAGCACCAACAAAATTTTCTATATATAATCTCTAGAAAGGATTCTAATTCTGACGAACTGTAAATCTATTCAAGATTAAGATTGCTGAGTTCAAACGCTGAATATTTTATACCCTAGACTTTTTTTTTTGAAAATGGCTCGTACACAAATTCTCATACATATTTCACAATGTTCTAATCAAAAAATGCCATTGAAAAAAACAGAATGATAAAATTACCCCGACTACACTTCGGTGCCGTCTTAATCCCACTTTTTCCGATAACTTCAGCATTCTTCAAGCTAAGAACGAGTGGATACTACCTATTTTACAAACAATACGGTAAATATATTAAGGGAAATGTAATGATTAAATTCGAATATATAGAGAAAAAAGGTAGAATTTTACAAACGTACACGGACAGTAAAAGAACAAAACAAGGATAAAAACAGCAAAATCAAATTGACTTGACAAGGAAACGTAATATGGAAACATAGCTTAAAAGGAAGCACCTCTGGAGCTCATTCCAATTCGGATAAACTCTAGATCTATTCGCGATTAGAATTGCTTAGTTTAAACGTGGAATCGTTTATATTCATGTTCATAAATTAGTGTCTGTTAACGCTAATCAAGCTGATAAGTTAATAAATTGATAAAATTACCCTGACTACACTTCGATGGGGTCGTAACCCCACTTTATGTCCAATTACTTCAGCATTCTTCAGACTGGGAACCAGTGCCTCGCATTGTTCTTTAATTTTCAGCCCGTCGTACTTGTTGACATTCATATCCCAGGACTCGTACTGTCTACAGCCTCCCAATGTCACGGAATCGATACCAGGAAGGATGTAAGTGTCCAAATCTCCGTAGAAGAAAGTTTTTATCCACGGAGCTTTAACCTACAGTAAAATACGTGAATTAGGATAAAGTTTGAGATAAAAAACTGATTGTTCATCAGTACTTTTATGATTTGTCCTCTAATAGGAACCAGCTTGTAATCATCACACAAAAATTTCGCCCCTAGACCACTACAGTTAACAACCACGTCATACTTCGTGCCAATGTCTGTCAACGACTGGACTTTAGTCTGACGTATGAGTCCATTATTGTTAGTGAAGTTTCGCATCGCCCAAGGGACATAATAAGATGATTCTGTCAAGACAGTTGTAAAGAACGAGCCGTACTTCCAGTCACCGGGACACAATTTCAATTCTTTTTCGGTAGCCGGACGATATAATGGGCATACCTTTTCCAGGAGTGGGTTCTGAAAATATCGCGATTTAAAACATAAAGAACTGTACCTTGAGGTATCTTGAGGTTCAATGTACCCTGACTGCTTCTGGAAAAATACTAGAGAATATATACCCGGACAGTTCGATAACTCCCGCATTGGCACCCTCTCGATTTTTGAGATCGTCCCAGTAAGTATATGAATCGATCATCCATTTTCTAAAAATAAATCAAACATTAAATATATTAAAACCCTGAATATATGTTTATTAATTAATTTGTAACTGTATTACTGCCAGAGCTAGGCAAAATCCATTACTTGCTTTAAAATAAAATACAAATTAAATAATGGTATCTAATAAATCATCAGTCATTCACCGGTTTTTTTAACAGATGTCGCGAAAACGTGCATTTGCGCATTACTTTTATTATTTAATTAAGAGGAAATAGCCGCTGAAAGTCATCGATTGCTGGTTGAAATTGAATTTAAAATTCTGGAAACATTGCCAAATAAAATAGGTGTCAGTTTGATGAAAATATTATTAAAATGTCAGCATTTAATTACAGACGAGTTAATTTTTCGTCTAAATATGATAATTGGACTTTCATTTTACTAATATACTTCATCGAATATCAAGAAAACAATACAATAATGTCCGATGAGTATGAAATATATAAATTCAATTTCTATCAACCATAAAGGATTGGTATGCTAAGTTTAGACGTGGTGAAACAAGCACCAAAGACGGTGAACGCAGTGGACACCCAAAAGAGGTTGTTACAAACGAAAACATTTAAAAAATCCAGAAAATTATCTTGAATGGCCGTAAATTGCAATTGAATAAAATAGCAGACACTGTAAAGATATCAACAATATATCATATCATTCACGAATATTTGGGTATGAGAAAGCTCTGTGCAAAATGGGTGCCGCGTGAGCTCACTTTTAACAAAAAACAGCGACGAGTTGATAATTCGGAGTGATGTTAATCCGGTTTTACTCTGGAGTAATGAGTAATGTAATGTAATGTTATCCGAGTGGACTGCACACGATAAACCCGCCCCAAAGCGTGGGAAAACGCAACAGTCCAGCCAAGTTTATGGCGTCTGTACTTTGGGATACGCATAGAATAATTTTCATTGACTGCCTTGAAAAAGGAAAGGCCATCAACAGCGCCTATTACATAACGCTATCGGACTATTTGTAGGACGAAATCGATCAAAACGGCCGCATTTGAAGAAAAAGGAAATGCTGCTTAACCAAGACAATTGACCGTATCACAAGTCAGTGAACACGATGGCAAAAATCCATGAATTCGACTTCGAATTACTTCCTCATCCACCGTATCCTCCAAATCTGGCCCCCAGCGACTATTTCCTGCTCTCAGAACTAAAAAGAAATCTCGCTGGGAAGAAATTTTCGTCGAATGAAGAGGTGATCGCCGAAACCGAGGCCTATATTGAAGGAAAGGACAAATCGTACTACAAAAATGGTATATCAAAGTTAGAGGATCTCCATGATCAGTGTATCACCTTTGAAAGGAATTATGTTGAATAAAAAAAACTAAAAAATTGCCAAAAAAAACGTGTTTTACTATGGTAGGCCTAACTAGGTAACTTTTCAATTGACCTGTTAAATACAATGAAAGTTTAAAATATGAATAAAAAAACACGGGAGATACAACAGGCTTCCTTAGAGGAGCGACATTTTATCATGGGATGTTTTAGGTTAATTACTCATTAATTTCATTTTTAAGAATAAAAAACATAATCATCTTAAAGAATTACAGTAAAATTTCAAGCTCTGGTAATTCACTAGAGAATATAAAACAATACGTAGTCTGGCAACACAAAAACTGTTATCGCATGTCAATAAACGCCGCGACCCGTTATATTAACTTGTAGCGTGAAACAGGTTAAGAGGTTACATCACATCAAAACGTAAATATTCGATCATAACCTTACTTTGTGATCTCCTCGGTGGGTCCGCTGAAGGCCGTCCCAGGACGAAAAATGCCTGCTGCCACATAACTGACGGTATCTTCCCGAAATTTATCGGCCAATATCTCGATCCTGGCATTTCTGTATCGTTTCTGCAACTCCACGGCCGTCGTTACTCCCACCACGCCAGCACCAACCACAGCGATGTTTAAATCGGGCATTCTGTTGATTTTTCTCAACAGGCAAATGCGACTAAACCTAATTATACACTTAACGCTTCGCAGTAGTTGGAGTAAAAGTGCGCGTTTTGGAAGCGTGCTTGTATTAAGGATGGATATCTTAAATCGATATATAGAAGAATCGATATATAGAGCGATACTATCGATTTTAGTACAATTGTAATACATAGTTTAGGCATCTAAAGTGGTTGGTGTGAAGTTTACTTAGTTAAAACGCATATATATTGTGTGAAGTATGAAGAATTAGTTCGGAAACCAGAAAAAATTCGTACAGCACATCCCCTGAGATAAGGGGAGTGCAAACGTCAATAACCATTCCAAATATTTCGTCCCCTTGCAAGACATCCGATAGTGTAAATCAACCAATATATTTCGAGAAGTGTAATGATCTTGTAAACCCGTCGGAATATTTCATTCTTACCTTTACTATAATGGTCAAATAAGTTCTGATTCCATATTATTAAACATACAAATATATACTTTGTTCCATTGCAATCTACAAAATTAGTGTCATAAAATGATAATATTTTACTAATAATTCAAAACTTATACCATTATGTTCACATTATCTGCTGCTATTTTTGCCTATGAAATTATTATTATACAAAATTAACCTAAAAACCACTTCTAACCCCAACTGTGGTAAACAACAAGGCGTATATAAAAATGGACGCGTATTTGTCAAAAATCTGGCTAGATTAGAATAAGTACGCATGTGCAGTTCCAGTAAATCGAAAATTGTTTGGCACGGATGTATAAGTATCTTACTGTCGTCTCTTTACACAATCTTCAGATAATTAAACACGAGTATACATCCAATCTTTACGCACGATCTTCACAAATCATACAGCTTTCTAATAGCAATCATAAAGTCTTCGTTAATACAGAATATTTAAATAATCAGTGGAACGAACGCCGTCTATCTTTAATTATTGAATTGGAGTGGTAATAAAGTATTTTTAACTTTGTCGGTTATTTCCTTTATAATAAGGAAGGAAATTAAGAGCAACAATAATAGACGTCGATTTGTTCATATCGGCAGCTACAAATAATATTAAATTTTTATGTTTTAAAGTATGTAAACATTCGAAACCATTACCAAAGGTAACAGGTTAATTGAAAAGTACCCGGCCTGACACATAGCTGCCGCTAGCAGAATGAAATCCATATGTTTTTTAGTTAGCCCTAACCCTCAAAAGACGCGTGCATAATTTTGACAGCTGTCGGATCATGAGTTTGTGAATTATAGCATTTCGAGTGAAGCAACTTTTGTTGCAAAAAACAATAACGACGAAAGTTGATGATTCGGAGCAGTGTTGCAAACCTGACATTAATTACAAGTTAGTAACACTAAAATTTGCTGAAAATTCTTAATAATCTTTAGATTTACCTACGACAATTATATACTAATCAAAATTTTTTTGCTTCTTTGTCTCATATCTCTCATTGTATCTCAGTTTATATATTCATTTTTTATTGTATTATTTATCAAATTTGTGATTCTATCCGTATATTTCTATTATACATATTTATTATGCTTTATTTTTGATTACTAAGCATAATTTCAAATATATATCAAAGCCCTAATGATATAAATTTAAACATACACTAAGTAATAGAAAAGGTTGAAGCGTCTATATTTTAAAAAAAATTTAATCATATAAGAATATATATTGCTAGAATAGCAAATCAGACGAATATGATGGTTGTTAATCGTTACTAACTAAAGTACTAGTCTTTATTATCAAAATTATTTAATTATTTTTAATTTAAATTAATATCGATATTTCGGGTCGACGCTGATATCGCTTTAAAAGGTCGATATTATTTTTTCGGAATCCCCATCACTAGTTATCGCTGTGAAAACAGTTAAATGTTTCATCTGATTAATTGATGTTCTCTACAGAACCGTATTTAATAAAATGATAAAACGTTGATTTAATAACTTCAAGGACACCGAATGTAAATATTTGTTCAAGTTGATTATATTTGATTGTAAACTCTTATAATAATATATATGGTATTATAATATATGGTGTAATAAGCAACTGATAATTAAAAATATATAAATACGTGACAGTGAAAATATTGACTGCAGGATATTAGATCAAAATCTTTTGAATAATATTACCTCCTGTAGGTTTGTTAGCTTGTCAACACTCGTTAAAACTCTTAAAATTAATTAGTTATTAGTTGAGGAATAAATTCAGAGTGCAGATTACAATGGTTTGGACATGTCTGTCGAATAAAATTTCAGGGAATTTAACCTTTTGAGTTAACGACCAAGTGAACAGAAACATATCACAATTTTAATATAAAATATTGTATATAATTTTTTTTAATTATAATAATTTAAACTTAATTTAAAAAAAAATTCTTTACATATTGCTCTAAAAGTTTACTATTAAAAATATTTCTCTAAGTTACCTGAATAACTATACTTAAAAAATCATATTACATAAAAATTACATTAATTATCATTGGCTTATAATCATATTCTAAGTTATTTGTAATAGAGAATTTCTAAGTCCGTTAGTGGATACAATTAATTTAATGGCAACTTGATAAACATACTAATTAGCGCGACAGGACCATCATGCTACGCCTGCGGGAGTAATGTGTTCGAATCCTGCAGGAAACCATTTCAGCAACTAGGCTAACGGAAGAGTGAAAACCGGATGTTCTCTGAAATGATCTCTTAGTTTGTTTAGTTAGGCCATTCGATACGCTTAATAAGCCCTGACTGACTGAAAAGGACACATTCTGAAAATAAACATATATTTCAATCATTTTTTGTTTATTTTTTTTTCAATCGTGTTTATTTAGCTTTTCATATATAGTTTCAACATTTTATATATATCGAAGTAAAGAATTAAGTAAATCAAGCTGAATATATATGCATGCCCCAAATCCGAAAATATTTGCCAAGTAATGCTCAGACTTCATAAAGACTCATAAAGTTCGAAGCCCAATTAGCAGCTACAATTTCAATGTATACTACAATATATATAAAAATATACACAAATTGTTGTTTATTATATTTTTTATTACACATCTTGTTTTTCTTTCTTTTTGTTTCCTATAATAAACAATATCTTATAAATAATTATTTTGTATTTTAGACAATAGTGATTGGAAATAGATCACAATTTTAATATAAAATATTGTATATAATTTAAAACAAAAATTTATCAAAAATTAAACTTAATTAAAAAAAAATTCTTTACATATTGCTCTAAAAGTTTACTATTAAAAATGCTTATCTAAGTTACATGAATAACTATACTTAAAAAATTATATTACATTTATAATCTTATTCCAAGTTATTTGTTACAGAGAATTTATAAGGCATTTAGTGAATACAATTAGTTTAATGACAACTTGATAAACATAGTAATTAGGGCGACAGGACCATCCTGCTACGCATATTGCAACGAGAGTAATGGATTCGAATCCTGCAGGGCATGTATGTTCTTTATGTTTGTGATTGTAATTGTAAAATTTCTCTAGACAACCCTTGCAGAAATTAGGCCGACTGAAGACTGAAACCGTATGTTCTCTGGATTGATCTCTTAGTTTGTCACTGGCGATAGGCGTAATAAACCGTGATTGATTAAAAAGGACACTTTAAAAATAAATTAATTAAAAGGAATTAGATATATTATAGATTATAGGTTAGATATAAAATGATGAATAGAAAGAAAATTAAATATATCTCCCAAGATTAATGTTCTCTATTATTTAATAAAATGAATTTGTCGAAATAACGCTTTTAATATTATAACAAAAACCAATATACAGTTTTTTCTAATAATACCCT
The DNA here is from genome assembly GCF_030347505.1 of Rhynchophorus ferrugineus. NCBI lineage: Eukaryota > Metazoa > Arthropoda > Insecta > Coleoptera > Curculionidae > Rhynchophorus > Rhynchophorus ferrugineus. The sequence goes on along the minus strand of NW_027472590.1, from coordinate 23,957,941 downwards.
TGTAATTAAATTGAAACTATTGGTGAGATTTTGTTATATAATGTACTAAATTAGGTCGCATTAATTAGTCCAAGGCTTAACGAGTTTTTTCGTCGATTTTCTTCAATTCATCAGTGACAGCAGCAGCAATTATTTCGGCCAGCAGTCAGCAGATATCTCCAATCTCATTTATCCTTTGTGTCCCCTTTACTGAAATGTCTTTATAAATGTGGATGGTAGGTGATCTTTAATGACTAGGTTTTAAGATCAGCTGAGGCAGACGAGGTTTTCGTGAAGTAATTAATTCGAAATAATGTGGTAATTGTAATTATCTCTTTAGCACTATTATATATATAAAATATTGATGGAAATAATATGGGCATGATGACTAATTTTGAGAATTTAATCCACGATATCTTTAACTGTTTACTTCATCCCGAATATTGATGTTGATGTTTGAAATAATATAGTTTTAAATTCGAGCCTAGTGTGTTATGTGATGTAAATATTTCATCACGAGGCAGTTTATATATTAACTGGTTTTATCTATACAATCTCAATGACTTAGTGTCACTAACAATATTTAAAGTTTGCAGAATTCCCCATTTAATCCTACAAAATATTAGTGTCAACTAACACGTTAACATGACGTTTGAAAGAGCTTAATCAGTTCTTACGTCCACACATCCTCAACGAATTGCTGCAGTTTGGGGAAAACAACCTAGCCGAATAACTTGCTACTATATAGAAACACATATCAAAGAGATGAAAAAAGCAGCATCACCACTACATTGTGGAACCTAAAAACATGGAAAATATGGAAATATGTCAGACTCGGCATACTACCGAGGAATATCTTTATTGGATACCTCCATGAAACTGTTTACTCATCTATTCAAACAACGAATAATCAGCAACATTATAATAAGTGTGAAACAGCACTTTCGGAAAAACCGGTTCACTGTAGACGAAGTTTTTGTGGTCAATCAAGTTATGGAAAAATACACCCAAACATAACAGGGGCCATCAAATAATCAAACATTGGAAATACTACCATAACAAAATTTTAATTACAGTGGTTACTACAAGCTTTTAAGAAAGAGGCCGAAAGTATCAACATGGAAATATTGACGTCGAAAAGTAAGAAAGGCCTGTGTATGGCCACTCATGAAATACAAAGCTGAAGAAGGAACTCTAGGATCGCACGCTCTAACGAAATGAGAATATTAAGAACAATCACGCGAGATACATTAAGAGTCCTAAGAAGGAATAGAGATATTCGCTAGAAAGGCAACACGGAAAACGCAACAAGATGGATCAAGAAGAACTCTGAATTAAAATATCTCCAGAACAGAAGACAATAGAATGGCAAAAATAGCAAGTGATGGTAAACCATTAGCCAGACGTCCACTAGGATGACCAACTCAATGAAGCGGGAGAATTGTTGATCGTCAGCGTCAAAATAAAAACAAACTGCTTAGACAATATATGGATATTTCAGAATGTAACTAATATATCAAATATCACTCATGGCAAGGTGATAATAAAAAAGTAACAAAAGTTGATGAAAAAAAGTAAACGCTGAAATAACAAGTGATTGATTGGATTGGGTTATATATATATATATATATATATATATATATATATTTTCATAATCGATAAGAATTCAAATGGTACAATAAAAATAAATAGTACCTTCTATTTTTCAATATACTTTGTAGATATTACGTTAAAGTTTTAGTACCTTAGAAAATAAAAATTATCGTATTAAATTTAAGGTAATAACAATACACAGTTAGGCATTTTTTTCTAAATCTCCCAAAACGTCAATGATCTGCCCGTGAACCCAACGAACTATCCTGATATGTAGTAAATCTTTATTTTTAAAATGTAATAATATAAAATGTAATATAAAACAAAATGTTACTATTAGTTACCACCAATTCTTGTCGTTCCGTAACCAACGAAGATCTGCACTATAACCTCAAAACCAAATGGATATACGAATTTATTCAAGACTTCACCTTGAAAATTGAAGCCAGTTTGTTAAATCATAGCAACGCGGAAGCGATACAGCTACTTATCATCGCCCAGGAAATCAGAAGATCAAACGAACCATCGTGTATGCTCGTTGTTGAGTATGAACTAGTCCAATCATTTTGTGATACATATTAAAAATTTTATATTAATAATTAACGTTTCTTGGTATATAAATATATTTTCTACTATCTCAATAAATTCAGTTGGGTAAAGCTTTGTTTATAATTCGAAAAACATCTAATGACTTGAATGACGATATTCGAATAGCAAGTAAACAATTCGAAAACGATGTCTAGATTAAAATCGCGGAAAACTGAACATATTACATCTATAAAGACAAAAACATTTACCTTTTATGACGTAATTAGGACCATAGTCACGTGGGAAACGAATGTTTGACGCAAGACGTATTAGACGTGGTCAACACATTTGGAAAAAATATAATAATATAAATTTACCGACCTCCAGGCCGTAACGGCTTAAAGAAAATTAACGGCTATACCAGGGAAGATGCGAAGCTTTTTTTGATCATAATATGTTAAAGTGGCTGTCTCGCCATAATAGGTAACTGAAATCGTAAAAAGTTTTGTTGGTCTAATATGTAAGTTTTTTAACAGTTTTAGTAATTCATTAAATATTGTTGACTCGTTGAAGGATATGATACTCATAAACACAAAATATTTAGAGAGTAATTTTCAAGAGCTTTTTTCAACCAAGTTACCCAATCAGCACCAATTGGTCTTTTGTGGATGTTGCTGCAGTTTAAGAAAATATGGAATTTTGGGGTGGCAGAGATCACAGAGTGCTACTAGGACTACCGCATTATAGTTACCTGTCGCGAATAGTGAAAAGGGTAAGGCTTCAATCAACCGATCATATCATCAACCGAAAATACGGTACTTGGATATATAATTGTTAATTATGTGGATTAGGCCTCCAGGGGATACCATAGGTGGTTTAGAAAAGAGTTCAATGTGAATATAATAAAATAACTCTAACCTCCAACCTATCGAGACTGTTTAATTAGCTTTAGTTTAAGTTTTTCGGCGATATACGGGTTAGATATAATATAACGTTAAAACAAATGATATTTTATAAAAAAATTGCCTCATTATATTATATATAGTAAAACGTTATTATATATTGAAGCTAGTATAGCCTAATAGACTATAGAATTTTGATGTTTTATATTGAGATGACGTGATTTCACTGTTTTATTGGATAGACTATATACCCAATATAATCAATATTTAATAACTAAGTAGTGCTTTTAATCTCTAAAATATTTCACAGGTTATCTAGTATTATGTGTAAGTAACAGTTGTCACAAAATTTGAAATGGATTTGCGTTGCATTTTGTCTGGATTTCTGCAACATTAACAACATTTGACTTAGTTGATGAATAACACTATCTTTATATCCGTAATGTTATACCGATTATTATCTTTTCATTACGCTATAATATGGCATAATTTAATAAGTATCACTATATCTATGTGACTTTAAAGCCACTTATTAGGAAAAACCGCAATTTATTTCTCCCGAACTATATATAATACTCCGGAGAATTTCTCATGTACTCGATATGACCGTTCTTTTTCATCCACTCATAGCAATACAAAATATTGAAACGAACGAATGGCTGTGGAAGGTACAGAGATATTCGAGTCTTAAATAGTTAACGGGGGTCAGTTCGTCTGAAATATAACCTTTAGGTATCCTTATTGCAAAAAAATGTTCAAACCAAAAAAGGTATTTCCTAGAGTCAATACCTTAAATAAAAGGAACATTGAAAAACTGATATAACACGTTTTATAAATATTTTATTCAATTCACAACTTGATTGATGTAATTAATTTAGTAATTACCAGTAATTCCAACTATTTACATTATCATAGCCATAATAACCATTGGAATAATAGGGATCGTAATCATTATGTATATCTGGAAAGGTCAGCGAATTATAAAAAATATATATTTTGTAGTAAATACTTTACCATATTCTTTGTATAGTGGAGCATATACATAAGAATAAGACGGACTAGTCAAATCATAATTGTATCCGTAGTTGTAGATACCCCGTTTGAAAATTCTCTTAGGTTGATCTTCAATGGGGTTGCTTCGCTCAATCACTTCGATTTCACCCTTATTGGCTCTTGGTGCGGCCATAGCACTGACTAATATTGCAAAGGACATAATGAAGAAGAACTGAAAATAAAAAAGGGTTTCTATTTAACTGTTTTGTCTTAATAAGTACTCAAAGAAAAGACAATAGAGAAAACTACAAGAGATTCGCTGGATTATTTTTAATTATGTAAATTAAAGTTCATTGTCATTGTTCATGTTCATTGTCAAAAGTATTTTATTAATGTATTTTAACTTGCTGAATACACCATCATAAAAAAGTTCGCAGTTGTAGAAATACAAATGACATTATACTTTATTTTGTACTATACATTTTCAATTTGTGAGAAAATCGAATAGTTTTTTAATCTTGGCAGACTTGCTTTCAAAATAATTTTTATAATATAAGAATATATAATTTGATGGTCAAAATATAAGTAATCTGTTTATTTAAAGGTTATGAACGCTGATACTATTGCTGTAACTATGAATTTCCTAGTATTTTCGTTGCAATTGGTGGAGAATATCTCTTTTGGGATGTTTCAAAAAATAAAATATTTTACATGAACGTTAAAATTTAAATTTTTTTCCACCGCTGTCACGATTTTGTGGAAGTTGTAAAAGAAATGCCAAAATACAGCGATATCAGCCAGTATGGCTTGGTGTCATTTCATTAAATATTGTATATATATATATATATATATATATATATATATATATATATATATATATATATATATATGCCATTTGTATTTACTTTTTTCTTTCAAACATAAAACTATTATCTATTGCCCCAAATCATAAAAACTAGAACTAATAAAACATCTTTTGTCATATTAGCTTTTCTTAATCCAAAATTAGTAGTAATTGAGTTATTAACTGAGTAAAACATTGACTTTACTTTTTTTGTTGTATTGAATGGTCTTTTTTGACGATTTATAGAAAATGTTGAAATGATTTGAACTTTCTGACATGGCAGCTAATTTTATATAATTCATAATTTATGTTATAATTTTATGTGATGGAAACTTGGAGAAACCCTGTTTTTAATTGAGTGAATACTAATACGCAACATTAGATTTTCATCGCAGTATGATCATAACTAATTATTCCACAACTATATAAGTAGAAATGTGTCTTACAATTGTAATACACTCAATGTAATTGGTGGTGGCAAATACGACACATCTGACAGACAAAATAAAAAGGAATTAGTAATTTGTGCGAATTACACAGAAAAAGAAATATTGAAGTGTCAAGAAAAATGGACAAATAAGAGGCTACAAGACAGAAAGATAGATAGATTTATAAATAAGCTGAGAAATCTATGACAATATAGGTATAATATTGAATTAACAAGTCTGTTTATAGTAAAGCATAGTCTGTTTAGTCTAACCTAATAGTCTCAACTTTCCTAACCTGTTGTTTACTTTAGAAGCTTCAATAGAATTATGAAAATTTTATCGACATCTGATTGGTAGTGTTTACTGGCTATTTTCAGATCTCAAAAGAATATTTCGAGGACACACAATAAATATTCTAGACATAATGATGATGTCATTATTTTACTTAGTGAAAAGTTATTATTATACTCATTTTGACCGACTAATCGGTGAAAAATTCGATTAAATACTTGAACATATCAAAGTAGGCTGACATGATCACTGGATCACGGACAACAACAATGTACTAAAAAGATCATGACCAACACTTCACATACTCTATCGAAGCTTTCGACTCATTGAATACAAGAGAAGCGATGCTAAGTATTTTTGTGATATTAAATGACCGAGCTACATCAAGAACTACTCAAACAGATCCAAGATCAACCAATAATCTGAAAACTATCAGAAAATTGTACTACTAATTTTATTGTTAAACAAACAGAATCGAGCAATAAGAAAAACCATCTCGATAATATTAGACCGCATACCGCATATCTTTAGTAACTTAGAAAATTTTGTGAATAATTAGTTTACCATTTTCGATTCATCCACTGTACCCTTTTTTTTTGCTCTCTGCAAGCCTCTTTTAATGGCTTCTGAAATTTACTTTATTCCATTTTTCTCAGGAACTCCCACATTTTACCAGAAACATGGTAAATTGTCATCGATTGAAACGACAAATATATTATAATATATATGAATTAACATATAAAATGCATATGAATAAATTCGGTTTGAAAAACAAGAAAATAAATCTAAATTATAGTCCCCCAACCCATTATTTTATAATGTACATAAACTTACTGAAATTTTACACATTTTGGCTAATGGTTTTTCTTGTAGGTGGAACCTAAACAACTGATAAAAACTACCGTACATCAAGACTATATATACATATATAAGTATGGTTAAAAGTAAATTATAGCAACCCTGGGACAAGGTCGTAATTAGTAATTAGTGGGTTACGACAGAGTGAACAGATTAAGGTTAAACAATGCAAGGGGAAGTAATTTTATTATTTTGTTTGGTCGTAAGTTTTCTGCACGACATCTGTGGATTACATCGAAATGTGCACACGCCTGAAAGTATAGGCAGGGTGTTATTTAATCTAATTAATCATTTCTTGATTTTTTGAATCCTAATCAAATATAATAATTGTATTTAAAACGTCATCGATTAAATTATATAATTTTGTATCATTTCATATTTTATGAAGTTTATTTATATAATCCTTCCTAAAACACGTCATCAAAATATATGAAGTCAGAACGTTGCAACGTTGCCGCATCATATTTGTTCTTTCTTTTATTCATCTCTGTTTTCATTTTATTAAACAAAAATAATATTATGAAAATTTATTTTAAAAAGTATAGTACATCTAACACATAACACGTGAGCCTATAAGTCCCGGGTCTAACATATAGATGGCGCAATCACCGCTTTTTTAGTTAGTAGTTATCCTCAAAAGAAAGCTATTCAAAGTTTGTGAGTTATTGTGCTAAGAGTGACTACTTTTGTTATATTCAAAACAACAGATCAAAAACAATTTCGTGTTTTAATTTTACACTGCCTCTTGGTACGAAAAAATAGCGTTCAGTCAAAGCAATGGCTTGAAAAGTGATATTTCCTCCATATAAAGCTCCACCTCCACAACAATGAAACTCTGGTCTGCTGACTTCAAATGTGGTTGTGGAGACACCAATGATGCAGGCCGTCCAAATGAGGTGTTAACCCCAAAAAACATAAAAAATCCACAAAATCGTTTTGAGTAACCGAAAAGTGAGGTTACGTGAGTTATCTGATATCGTAAGAATATTAAAAAAAACGCGTTAGATTTATATTTCATGAGCATTTGACTTTGGAAAAGCCCTGTTCAAAGTGCGTGCCGCGTTCGCTCACTGTTGACCAAAAACCAAAACGTGTTGATAATTCTGAGCAATGCGTGGCCATGTTTAAACGTATGAAAACGAAATTTTTGCATCGATATGTTGCAATGGATGAAACATGGATCCTTCACTTCACTCCGGAATCAAAACGAACTGGTGAACATCGTCCAAAGTACCCGAAAGCACAACAATCAACAAGGAAAGGTTATGGCCTCGGTATTTTGGGATGTGTGTGATGTAATCTTCATAGACTATATTAAGAAGGGAAATACCATCAACAGTGAATATTATAAAAATCTATTGGAATGTTTGAAGGCCAAAATTACAAATAAACGGCCGCATATGGCAAAGAAAAAAGTTTTGTTTCTCCAATACAACATATCGTGTCACAAGTCAATCAAGACAAGATCAAATCTACATCAATTGAACTTCTAATTGCTACCGTGTCCACCGTAAGCACCTATCAGCGACTATTGGCGGTTCAAAGACTGCAGACTTCAAGAAATATTTAACGGTAAGAAATAAGAAATAAGAAAGTGGTATCGAAATGCTATATGGGCGCTGGAATGATTGTGTGCTCCAATTTTGTACTAAAAAAAGCGTTTTCTTTTTCACGCCCGGGACTTTTCAGTCCATGTGTTAAATTATCGAAGGACGTAGATTGGAGTTAATTGTATAACCACAATAGTTTATAGTGTAAAGCTATTTTGTAATATTAACATTGAACTCTTTCCCACATCACCTATGAAGTAGAGTTTTAGGCGCATATTCTCAGTAGTGATATCCCCTGGAGAGCATATTTTCCTTTCCAGGATTAGTTCTTGTTTTTCTCATAGTTGTGTTTCCATCTCACGTTTCCTTGTTGCAAATTTCTACTGATTCTCTCTGTATCTTTCGATTGATTAACTGCATTCCTTCTCATACATTTGCTATATCATATGTAAAATAATTAGTGTCATCCATATATCTCCTCTCATATATCCTCCGACCAAATACTTACTTATATTCTGAACAATTACGTCATTTTTAAACCAGGAAAAATCAGATACACTTACCTGCTTATAACTTTATTACTGATAATCTCAAAAGATTTAGAGCAATTATACATACTGTTAACGTATTAAGCACGAACAGTCTATGCATTTCTTTTAATCTAATGCAGCTCACCCAAATTAAAGGTGTTATTGTAGACAATGGTTGTTTCTACAAGTGCAAATGATTCTTCATTCTATATCGGAATTTACGAGACGAGCATGTCTGTCATAATTATACTTTTCCATCCCCTATATCCATCCATATTTTTCACCATATTTTTCTGCCATCTAATCTACAGTGTATATATTTTTCAGGTCTATTTCTAAAAGAAGTAAATTGCATAAAACACATTTATTTTATTTTATTTATATTTATCGAGGAGCATATATCTCGTTCCAGTTTGAAGTAACTGATTGTAGACGTAATCTGCTTTTGTCTCCTATTATTTATTGACTTTTGCATTTTTAAAGAGAATGAAAACCATTTGAAAATAGTGGTTTTTGAGTTTACCATGAAGAAAAAAGCTCATGATATTTGTAGATAAAATGTGATATTGCATCATTCCATATACCAACAACGCTAAACAAATTAGGATGAATCTTGGTGCAAAACTTCGCTGGAAGGAACATACAAAGAAGATATGGAGGGAACTGGAATTTAAATATAGGAAAATATATTGGCTAATCGGAAGAAAATCGCAATTATCAGTACATAATAAATTACTATTATATAAGCAAATACTTAAACCTATAAGGACATACGGAGTTCAATTGTGGGGATGTTCTGCAAAGAGTAACATAGCAAAATATAATTTTTTCATAATAAAGTCCTGAGAAGCATTGTGGGCGTACACAAATACTACAGGAATAACGACCTACATCAAGACCTTCAGATACCCACACTCAGTCAAGAAATCAAGAGAATTGCAAGGGGGCAAGGGAAGGAAAGACATCATTCCCATGAGAATATTAAAGTATTGCAACTTTTGGATACCACCAGATACAAAAAATCAAACCATCTGGTATTATGTAGTGCGGTGCATATAATAAATACAGCAGTGACGCGTATAAAAATTATTTCACCAGAGACTGAGATAGGGCCGATAGATCCTCCTAGTTATATACCTAGATTTAAGTAATCATAAAGACAAATTGTAGGTTAGTCGGAAACGACTAGTAACAATGTAATAATAAAAAACGGTAATAAAAAGGAATAAAGTTTTTTAACTTTTTTTTACTGCATGGATTGTAAATTTATATTAATGAATTGACATCTCCAAAAAACGCTGTTATGTGTTTTGAACTAACATTAAAAACAACCAACATTTGCAAGGTATTTTAATTTCGGCGTTTTACTAGAATATCAAATAAATCACCAGAATGAAATTCAATGCATTAAAAAAAACAGAATTATAGTTAAACTGGCTTTAATTATCTTTATCTCAATACTTTTTCCATTGAACCTCCAATAATTTACTAAGTGTTTGTCGACAGGGCTCGTTTAACAAGAATCATTTGCAATGAGGAAATTCGTTTCGTCTACCAAAACAACTAACGCTAAAATTTTCTTGGTGTTTTTTTTTCAAGTTTTCCGTGCAATTTTATGATAGATTTTGTTATTGTTATTTTTTAATTAAGTGTTAACAATTTTACACGGAAAAGTAATTAAAAGCAATTTCCTACATTTACTTATAATTTAATTTATAACGTCTAATTGCACAAACCAACAATAAAAATACACGTTCTAAACTTTTAACTAATACCTGTACTATGGGAACTTCATGTCATCATATTGATACAAAAACAATGACTCCTTCCTTTTCTGACAGGAAAAATGATACAAAAATAAGACCCAACATTCACATATTAGTAAATTAATTAATATTATCATTAAAATTTGTATTTTAAGAAAAATTTATCATTTTTTAAATTACATGTATCAATTTTTCTCAATTTTTTAAGTTTTATAATCATTATCATTTTATATTATAATAGGATTTCATTATATTACCAAAAAACTTATATCATAACTTAATTTTTCTGATATTGTAAATTGATTAATAAGTAATTTTCTAAAAATGCACTTTTATTAATTTACTGATGTTATAAAACCAATTCTAATGATGACTATGCGTTAAACTCGCTCGAGTACTTTCTTCTATTTTAAATTTCTCAACAAATATAACAATTATAGGATTTTAAAATTAGCGTCTCCATTTTGTCAACAAATATATAAAATGAAAAAATAGGATTTGTGCATTCAAATGTAGATGGAGCAAATCAAATGTGCTTTGTACGAATGTTCGTCTGGTCGGTCGGTCGGTCGGAATGCGCACATTCCGAACACTCACTACTATTTGTGGAAGGAATTTTCACGAGAACAAAGCACTGGTTGAAGAAATACTTGTTTATTGCGATATTAAATGATACATGTGGTCGTTGGGAGAATTGACAGGATATTAGATTAAGGTAAAGGAAGTACGGCCTAAAGGGTCGTAGCGGTCATCACTCCCCTCATAGTGGAGCTGCCATGGAACGTATCTCTATGTGGTGCAGGTTCCAGAGCGCACCCGCATTTACGCTATGAATCGTCTAGGCAGCTATGAGATGGGGATCCCAACCTGAGCGAGGAGTTTTACAGGATCAGCTGCCATCAAAATTGTCGCAGGACGTCGTTACAAGGGGATAGAGAACAAAGAGCCGTGAACCATATGGTACCAATCCACCGGCTTTTCCAACCTTTGAACTTGCTGTAGGTGAATGGATAGTGGCCTGAAATGTCGTAGCGGTCGCCACAGCTATAAGGATATGCTTTAAAAGTTGTCAAGTATTATACAATCAATTTATTTTAATTATCCATTCTTATAAAAAAATCTACCCTGCTGGTATAAAAACCTAAAATTGATGTATACAATAATTGAGTACATCCTCAGGTTTCAGGTATACAAGTGTCTAGGTATACCTACAATACTTTTAAGTTGAATATCCCCATATTTCTATTTCATATGACTATATGGGTTTCAATATTTGCTCGTATAACATTAATTTATTATGCAGTCATAAATGTGATTTTGTTACAAGTAAACAATATATTTTCTATATCTGAACTCTAGTTCCCTTCCTTTCCTTTGCTATTTTCCTTCAAACGAAGCTTCGCATCAAGATTCATTCCGAGATACTTGAAATTTGAAAAGTCACAGTATCAGAATAGAGTAGGTAAATAATTAGCCCCAATACACTTCCTTGCGGTATACCTACCCTAGCTTTTAATTGTACAGTAGATTCCTCTTGTTGAGTAAGATATTAACATGTCGGTGTCATTTTATCTCACTTATGAACGAGGGTATCGTGCCATATTTTATCAAAGACTTGTGATACATCTAAGAATATAGCTGAATATATTTCTTGACCGCCGTAGGCTGTTATTTTATGCACCTAGTTAATAGTGGAATGTTTGTAAATTGGTTATCTTGGAAAGCTATTTTTCAAGTTGAGAAAACGTTATAACATTAGATAATGTTCCGCTACATGATACTTTTGACATATAAGAGAAATTATAATCTGATTTTTATTTGATGTAAAGTATCTAAATTAATGCTGATCAATTAATTAAATTAATTTAATCTTTATTATACCAAGAAATTAAGGAAGATTTTAAAAATATTCCTCAATTTTCAATTACTATGAGTTTTGAGAATATGCAATCACAATAATTTACAACTTCCTTTTTTTTGATTGGTGGGTTAATTTTTTCTTCTGATGTTATTTTTTTGATTGTTCTGTTTACCAGAATGACTGACGCTTTTTACAAACTAGAAAAATTAGGAGTTAAATAGAGTTTTAAGAATTCTTTCCTGCAAATAAAATATAAATCAATCAAAGCTATAACTGTTTTTAAATGCTATGGGAAAGATCCAAAAGAATTGACTGACAATTAACCTGAACCGTATTGTAGCTGAAAATGAAAAATAGATTTACTGCGACAAAGTGTCATGGGATAGACTACAAATTATCAACATCAACGCCGAAGCTGAATCTGCATGGCCATACGGTATTGCTTTGCCTATGGTATTATCAGCAAGATGTTACCACTCTAAAATCCTTCCTCTTTACTCCAAATAACTTCCTGTTATTTTTTGGTTGACCAAAATAATTGCTGTTTGTTACAAAATGGGCAAATTATAAATGAATTATAAATGGAATGGAGTATTAAAATTAGAATCACAAATAAAACAAAAATTAACTATCAAAGAATAATATATTTTACACTTGAAGTAATTTCACTTAATATTATAATAAATATGCTTTAATACATTTACAAAAAATTATTATCATTATTGAAACAATTGCCTTAAATCTTTACCAGTAATGTCCATGTCCATAACCGTGGTACCCCGAGTAATATGGATAATATCCGTAACCATATCCATACCCGTGTCCTAAGTAAATATATAGGGAAATCAATCAAAATTATTCTACGACACTGACAAATACTTACCATAACTTTTATATATTGGGATATACGAATAAGTGTAATGAGGATAATAGAGTCCATAACCATAACCGTGTCCACCATAACCTCCATAAATGCCCCTCTTTGTTTTTCTACTTACTGTAGATTCATCAACGTTTTCATTAATACTGTCCTCATCGTTTATTCGGCCTACTTGTTCTTCATCAATCGGTATTGAGACCGCCAACATTACCGAAAGCATCACAAAAAGAGCTACAAACTAAAGAAAAAATAATTTATGACTAATCATATAAAAGTATGGATTAACTTTGAGGAATTAATGATATAATATTCAAGCTCGACTCTTGGTCGGAAACTTGGACCATTAAAGCTTACAGATTATTAAAAAATGAATTTTACATGAACGACCTTTTTTAATATACATTTTACTAGTTGAAATCGAATTAAAAAAAGTATTGCTACGGTACTACTATAGCTGAGTACTATTAGACATATTATGATAATGAACATACTAGTTCTTTTACCACCACCTAGTTCTACCACCTCTTTTAACGTCAACCTAAGTCTAATACCACTATACAGTTATACAGAGACACTAAGATGGTCACTTTTTTATTTATTAAAATGCCACCAGTTACTCTTACCAACTTAAATCGCTGCAAATCAGAGATATATACGAGCAAATCAATAGACCAAATTTGAATCAGCAAAGTAAAAATGTCCAGTTTAATTCCCTTCGAGGATCCACTATAATTAAAACGCAAACTATTACAGTTCGCAGCACAGCATTGCTATTGGCTCCCGATATAACAAGAAAACCGTTTTTAATATAATTGACTTTGACAACGATTCGATCGCAAAAGGAATTGCACTTGCGCTTGCATCATCAAGTAATGCAACTACGCTGTTGGAAAGCAGTCGAACATGTCATTTGACACTCAAATTGCCTTTGACCAAATAAATAAATGAAACTTCAAAATGAAACCTTCCGTGAAATTCTGCGTTGACCCGAAGTGTTATAGCAAAGGAAATTGACTGTTTAGAAAGAATACCCGATGGTTCAAAAGAAATATTTGGATGCATTAGATCGCATGAGGCAAGATTTACGAATCATCCAAAACCGTTTTGGTAACGCTATGATTAATTTTCAATAAATATAGCTAGTGTCAACTATCAACTTATATATGGAGGTGCATCAAAATAATCAAATTAACTAAGAACCAAACTATCCAAGACAAATGCTCAATATTGGTAAAATTGGCGACGCATCGCTTGTATACATTACATTCCCCTCAAATATTTGTCACTTTAATGAATCAAATACCAAATATTTAAATGACACAAATAAGAGAAATTTAATAAATTATTTTTATTACTCCGGCTTTCAGATAATAATGAAGAAGAAACAAAAGTGTCGTAAAGTAACATTTTCAGTATCGTAGTTTCACTACTTGACAGACCAAAAAAAGAAGAACGATTTTGTCGAAAATTTATTCTGATGTTGCTCCATCGTAACTTTATTGTCTGATTTGGTTTCAACGATTATTATTTTGATATCATTGTCAATTGTCATAAAACTTTATCGAACGAGAAGCCGGCTCGAGTTTTCAAGGAACTACCAGACAGTAATCAACTATTTCGAAACGCTGACATACAATGGGAAAGGTGCAATAGAAAGAAAAGCAGCTATCACACGAATTGGGTGATAATATAATTTCAAACCTTCTCAGTATCATAACTTCACTGCTTGCTAGCCAAAAAGAAAAAGAAGAATGAGCCCTTCTTATCAGGAAGCATTTGTTATTCACAACTACGTTCCCTATATTGTATGTACTTTTTCAGACAGCTTCAAAGTTGAGACTTGATTTTGCGAACTAAATTAAATTTTTCATGCTTTTGTGGATACCAGATGATCATCAAAGAATAGACACTGAACCAATGATTCGACCCTGTCATGTAAAATAAGATTCTTCTGATGCCTTAAATTATTCCTGCGAGAATTGGCAATAAACCAGAAAAAGTGTGAAACAGAATTATTAATAATATAAGATGTAATAAAATATATCAACACTATGACGCCATAATTAATATTATTATAATATATATTTTACACTTTATGCCTATGTTATATTTGTTACCAATTATATTACTCACCATATACTTGACCATTATAAATTACTTTACTATGTCTTACTTAGGTATGGTATAAAATCACACTGATATATGTGAGAATGCATCGCTACTATTTATACCTAAGAGTAGGAGTACATCCATCCCTGTGTCAAGGTCTGCGTTTCGCAGGAAATCGTTTTCTGATGGAAGTTCTTCGCCAATGAATATTAAACAAAAAACAAGTCGTACTAGACGATAAGATAACATCATGTTTATTGCGAGATTCTTAAAATTTACATAGTGTTAATAATGCGATCGTTTACATTATTACAACGCAATGAAAAGCATTCATCAATTACATATATTTCTTTTTGAAGGGAAAAAATACAGTTGAAGCAAAAATCTGAACGCAGTGGACGCTCAAAAAAAGGTTGTTACCGATGAAAACATTTAAAAATTCACAAAATGATCTCGAATGACCGCAAATAGAAACTGAATGAAATAGCAGACACTATAAAGATATCATCTGAACGTGCACATCATATTATTGACGAATATTTGGGTATGAGAAAACTCTGTACGAAGTTTCGCGCCAAAAACAATGACCAATTTATGACTCAGCAGTGTTTGAAAATGATCAAACGCAATAAAACCGAGATTTTGCGTCCATATGCAACAAAGGATGAAACATGGCTCCATCATTTCACTCCGAAGTCCAATCGACAGTCATCCGAGTAGACTGTACATGATGAACCCGCTCCAAAGCATGAGAAAACGTAACAGTTGGCTGGCAAGGTTCGTATTTTGGAATGCGCATGGAATAATTTTCACTAACTACCTCGAAAAGGAAGGATCTTCAACAGCGGCTATTACATAGCGTTATTAGACCGTTTGAAGGACGAAATCACCGAAAAACGGCCGCACCAAGACAATGCACTATGTCAAAAATCCATAAATTGGGCTTGGAATTGCTCCTCATCCATCGTATTCTTCTGATCTGATCCCCAGCGACTATTTACTTTTCTCAGATCTCAAAAGAATGCTCGAGGGGAAAAATTATCGTCAAATAAAGAGGCGATCGACGAAACTGAGGCCTAGTTTGAAGCAAAGGACAAATCGTACTACAAAAATTGTATCGAAAAGTTGGAGTATAGCTATAATCATTGTATCACCCTTGAAGGGAATTATGTTGACCAAAAAAACTTATTTTACCAAAAAAATTGTTTTACTATTGTAGACCGGGGACTTTTATATTGACCTGCTATATTGAAACAACGAATGCAATGAAGCCTTAGTATATCGCATTTGAAAGGTAAAGTTCACAAAATATTCCAAATATAAAGGTAGAGTCATTCTTTTACTCATAAATTACTGTTACTTTGCTTTTTTGAATTTGATTATGCCCATAAAAATTTGTGAACGCTGGTAAAATGTCTATATATATGCAGAAAATCTACTCTCGAGACATTACTACAAACATCGATCGTAGATCAACTGGATGATTCATTCATATTATAGTCTGTAATTTGCCACGCCCATATGTATTCTGATCTGTGTAAAACTAATCCCCATTAAAACTAGCTTTAAAAAGGCTTGTAAAGAATATTTTGTTCAATATCCCCCCAAGATTAGTGTATGAAATACATAACAATAAATTTGCGTTAAAAATATAAAGAACATGAGAAATAACTATTTTAGTAATCTATTATAAAGAATACTGAATAACAAAATGGAAATATACTCCATTCTAAATATTTAAAAAACATTTTGAACTTCACCAAAGAAGATAAAGGATATCCAAAACCAGCCTTAACCAAACTAAGACTTAAAGTATAAAGTAATACTCAAGTTATGGTAACTAGAAATATTACTAAAAAGTAAATACTAAAGAAACACAAATTAGTGTCTTCACCAATCTTCAACTGATCTTCTTGATTTGTAAATATTATAATTTTATATATTTTTTCAAAAAATTTTACTGAATTTGGTTTTAGAAAGCGTCGTTCAAATTTAACTGAATTTTCAGAAATCTTTCAAAGTAATGAGGATGTATCATTCATTCGTATAGTTTTATATACATATATATATATATATATATATATATATATATATATATATATGGTTTATTGGATATATGGATGGTTTATTTTTAAAAATAAAAAGGAAGAATTGGGGAAGGCAGATGAAAATTATATTAAGTAAGTAAGATGATAAAACATGGACAGTTTAAAATGCATAAATTAGCACGTAATGCTATAAAGAAATTAGTGTAAAATGTTAACAGCCTTAATTACATATACTGAAGTATTCCGATAGCTGTCAGATAATTCAATAACCATTCAAGGTTTTTCAACTGGAGAATTTGGTTCATTGATCCTTCTATGCCAAAGAACTGCCTCTACCATACCCACGGCACTCAACCAGGAGTCTGATGCGCAACCATGTCAATTTTTTTGCTTCACAAAATTTATTATTAGCCATCAAATCCCAGTTTAATTGATCTGCACTTATTAGAGATGGCTGGATTTTCTTTCTTAAGATGATACCGATTATGATTCAAATACTACAAGTCGTGGTGCTATATAGATCTGCTCACTGTTTGAACTAATATTTTTTAATGATATAAGGTCAAAATTGATATATCTATCTGCAGTTGTATATAAATTTTTCAGCAATAATATTTGCAGTTAAATATAATTCTAAATGAAGGCCGAAACTTACACCTCTAAAATATTCAATTTATATAAGAAGCTTTACTTCGTAAACTAGACAATCTAGTTCTTTTCACCATGTTTCGCCATTTCGTTTTCATATGAGCATTTTCACCTTAACAAACTTAAAATATAAACAAGAATTGCCACTGCCGAAGATCAATGCTCACGCCATAATTTCTTAATTGATTGACTATAAAACGCCACAAAGCTATTTTTAAGGCAGATATCATTTGGAAGGTACGTAAGTTGGGAACGTACATCCAATTATAAAGGTTAATGAAAAATCTCTAAAACATAACGGTTTGTGGTTTGCTGTTTTTCTTAAAGTTACACAGGTTTTTAACAGTGTGGTATAAAAATGATCTCAAACTGGTGAAATCACGTATGCCACAGGCTAATGTGTTGGGGCTACTACCCTATCTTCTTAACACCAGTGATGTCCAAACAGTGTTATGTAACAGAATTTCCATCTTTGCTGAAGATACGCCTTCAATCTGGCAACGTTGCCATCATATTAATAGAACTAAAATTGACATACATAAATTTCACAAATATGAGGATCACATCAAAATGTCTTTTCATTAACAGTATGCAATTTTCATATGTTAATGCACTTCAAAATATCATGGAATGACACTGGATGCCAAGCTCGCATAGCAGGAGTATATTAAAAAAATCGAAACTAACTGAATATGATGTCTAAGAAAATGTATTTGTAGCTTGACCGAAACTCCCAGTTATCAATGTACACCAAGTTCATTTTATACTTGCAAATACTAAGATATGCTAAGTTATGCATATCAGCTACGGGGCTGCGCCAGCGACTTCAAGCTGATATCAATATCAACACAAAAAGGTCCTCATTTCAAAATATGCATAATATAATTGGACCTCTCAAAGGGAAACATTAAAGTGATTCAGTGGAAAGTATCTTAATTATCATAGTTATTTATCTGTATATAGTATATCTATAGAGAGAGAAAATTTTATCAAAATATGTTTAATTATAACAGGTCAATTTAAAAGTCCCCAGCCCGACACATAGGTGGCGCTACTAGAATTAAATCCATATATTTTTTAGTTAGCTCTAACCCTCAAAAGATGGGTGTATAAATTTGACAGCTGTTGCATTATTAGTTTGTGAATTAAGGCATTTTGAGTGAAGCAACTTTTGTTTGTAGAAAAAATGGATAAAAAGGAATTTCGCGTGTTGATAAAATATTGCCTTTGGAAGGAAAACAATACAGTTGAAGCAAAAACTTGTCTTGATGCCGAGTTTCGGAACACTGCCCCATGAAAATCAACCATCAAAGATTGGTATGCTAAGTTTAGACGTGGTGAAATGAGCGCCGAAGACGGTGAACGGAGTGGATGCCCAAAAGAGGTTGTTACCGACGAAAACATTAAAACAATCCACAAAATGATTTTGAATGGCCGTAAATTAAAATTGAATGAAATAGCAGATACTCTAAAGATATCAACTGAATGTATGCATCATATCATTCACGAATATTTGGGTATGAGAAAGCTCTGTGCAAAGTGGCTCGAAATGTGGCTCCATAATTTCGCTCGGAAGTCCAATTGACAGACATCCGAATGGACCGCACACGATGAACCTGCTCCAAAGCGTGGGAAAACGCAACAATCGGTTGGCAAGGTTAGGGTGTTTAGGATGCGCATGGAATAATTTTCATTGACTACCTTACCAAAGGAAGGACCATCAACAGCGACTATTACATAGCGTTATTGGTCCGTTTGAAGGACGAAATCGCCGAAGAACGGCTGCATTAAAAAAAAAGGATGTGCTGATTCTCCAAGACAATGCACCGTGTCACAAGTCAGTGAAAACTACGGCAAAAAGCCATGAATTGGGATTCGAGTTGCTTCCTCATGCACCGTATTCTCCAGATCTGGCCCCCAGCGGCTATTTCCTATTCTCAGACCTGAAAAGAATGCTCGCTGAGAAGAAATTTTCGTCGAATGAAGATGTGATCGCCGAAACTGAGACCCATTTTAGAGCAAAGGACAAATTGTACTATGAAAATGGTGTCGAAAAGTTGGAGGGTCTCTATAATCAGTGTATCACCCTTGAAATTAAAAAATAAAAAATTAACTTAACCAAAAAAATGTGTTTTAATATGGTAGGCCGGGCACTTTGACTCAATTGACCTTTTACCTTAATAATTAATTAATATTTTGCACCATATGTCTAAATCAGTATCTAAATCAATTCACCAAATATAAACTTTCTTTCAAGACAACTGATATAAAAGATAAAAATTAAATCAATAATAACCAATGAAGGCTTAAATTGCATTGTACATTAGATAAAAAAATATTGTGTTATATCGTATTTATTTTCTAGTAGCTTTTACAACACTTATTCACTAATAATAATAAATAACAGTATATTTTAATATATAGATTGAAGTATATTATTGTTGATTATACATTTTAGACAAGAGAAAATATTGAATAATCTATATATTTATTTTCTAATGTTAAACAAATATAAATATAAGATAAATATCAATGAGCACTTAAGATACATCGGTAATGAATTGTTCCTAATGATATTTAGAGGCTAAATTTTTACAAAAAATACACGAAATTCATTTTATATGTATATATTCCACAACAACACATTTTTTAAAAATCACCAATAATGACCATGTCCATAATTATGATATCCTAATGGATAGTGGTGGAAGTTATGTCCAAGACCATATCTGTGTCCGTAATATCCTAAACATATATAGAAAGAAATGTTACAGATCAATATTATGAGTCCCAAATTTTTGAGACACACTATATATATCGCTTACCGTAAGTTTTATACAGCGGAGTGAATAGATATGTCTTACGAGGAATATAATAATGTCCATATAAACCATAGGGATAATGGATTCCTCGTTTAGTAGCCTTTTTAGGAACCCTGGACTCATTATCCACTGAACTATGAAATATTTCAACATCATCTTCGATGGGCGCCGATAGTACAGACGCCAGAGACAGTAAAACCAACATCACCACAAACTACAAACAACAGTTTCAGTGCAACTTATATTTTTAGTAAAAAAATTACTTACTAGATGCTTTACCATATTTCCAAACGAATTATACTTGATACAAGAGTAACGATTTGATTGATTCTTGCAGGAATAGATGTTCTCTTTTATATCGGAACGTATAATATGCGTATCATCCCTGCGTCAAGGTCGCCAGTCTGCAGGAAATACTTTCTGGTGACTCAGTACATCGTAAAAACAATTTTTCCGCTTTGTGGTCAAAGAAATAACAATATGCAAATCAATCGATGGTTAATTCGATTGAAATAGTCTCGCTAAATTGAAAAAATGCATTGTTAATATGGAGGGGTGATTTTTTTTTTCAATAAACATAAATAAGAAATAAATCATAAATTGTTGATAAGTGTTTAATGCGCTTTAAACTCACTTCAAATATGTAGCATTACATAAATAAATTATCTATCTATTTACTATCTACTCTTATTATCAAAAAAAAGCATGAATAGTTTTTGAGAATATTTTATACAAAATTCCAACAGACCAAAACCAGGTGAATAAACAGTTGCGTAATAATTTGAGTTTATTTTTGACTACACATCAAAATGCACGAGAAACCTGCTGTCGATATCAAGAGGCATATTAAGATGAAAAAATTCGGGTAGTTACATGTATTTTGATCAGCAATATTAGAGAAAATTGGAAGTGTTAGTTTAAACTATTGTTAACCAAGCTAACCTGTTAAACTCAATGATTTTTGACATCCATTACTTTTGTTGTTTGCTTTTGTTGATCATCAAAGGGTCTAAGAAATTCATAGCGATGCTGCTGGGATATGATGCCCAGTTGTCTATTTAGGTTTCGTCAGACAAAAATAGATTTGAAAGTGGTGATTTGATGACAATGATAAAAAGCGACATGGAGAATCAAAAAATTCCGAAGACAATGAATTTCAGTACTTATCAAACGAAATCCCAGCTCAAACCCTCAATGATCTTTCAGACAGCTTGATGGTCCAAATTATTTTCTGGATAGGCAAGATCCAAAAGGAATAATTATGTCTTCATCATGATTTTATTCTTCCTATGGCACATTAAGTTATAAGTGAGCTACCCATATCGTCATAAAAGCAGAATATTCATGGTCATAAAGTATTGTTGTGCATATCGTGGGCAGCAAGGTGTATTCGATCACGAGCTGTCTGAACGAATGAAACTGTTACTTCAGACATCTACCGATGCCATTTCTTCAAATTGTTTGACCTAGCATTTAAGTATTGGCACAAGAAAAGATAGAAAATAGCCGGTAATAGTCTCAAAGTCATTCTCTTTCATGAAAATATTCATGCATATGCTGCGAGAGTTGTTAAGATCTCAGCTTCTAATTATCACTTGCTCACACCGATGCACTAAGGCTTGGTTGGATCATACAAATGTTCATATTTAAACCCTATTTAAAATTAACAAAATGAAGAATACATATACAAACATGCACAATATATGGTCTATCCTAAGAAGCAGTAAACAGTGAACTATAATATTAACATAAATGATATTTTATAATGTTTTTGGCACATTTTTTGGCCTTAGAATGTTGTAATATATAAAATCTAAAAGAAATTAAAATCAAAGATAAATGCGGCAACATTTCGACATTTTGAGGACAAATTGAGATAATTAGAGTTCTTTGGGTAGACTATATAAAAATATGCTCATATATTTACAAATTTGCCACAGATATAGGAATATAGAGAGAAAAGTCTTAGTTCAAATTACAAAATTCAATGCAACAAGCTTTTATCAGTTTGAAACATAATTTTTCCAAAGCAAAATGGATATATATTATTGGCAAATATTTTCAATTCAGTTATCATCTAATAATATACCCCTGCAAGCAGATAATGTCAGTTATGTGGGAATTCATCTGGATCGACACCTAAATTGAAAGAAACATATAACATGAACAGTAAATAACTTAAACTCAACCAGATATATTGGCTCATAGGGCGTAACTCCAAATTATATTTAGATACTAAGATATTTAGGACCATATGGGCGTATTATCCAATGCCGAACTATGGATATTACTGTCAAATGCAACATAGTCATCCTTAAGTGATACCAAATAAAGAGCTGCGCACTATTGTTGCACCTCCATATTATGCAATAGTAGTAACCTAATTCACCGCGATATCCTTCTGGAAACCATAACGAATGTGATCCGAACTGCTAGTGTAAAACTCTCTAGTAGGGAAGTACCCAAGTTAAAACGTTTACTACCATCCAAGATGATCAATAGACAAATAAAATAAATTTTAAAGTCACATAATTCTACATGTCCCTGTATAACATAAATCTCATCAAATCTTCATTGCCTGTTGGGCAGGTTGTGGAGTGTTAATGAAATAATAAAAAAAATGCCAAAATATATTAAAATTTTGCAAAATTAAATACGGAATAGAGAAGAACATATTAGTCTAATCAAACACTTACAATTTTAATACATTATATCAATAAAACAAAATAATTTACAATTTTAATAATAATGTTGGGTCCCAAAATACGATTCTTCAGTGCGGATTACCAATAGTGTCCATATCCATAACCATGATGGTATTCTCAGGAATACGTATAGTAACCAGGACCACGACCTATAAGTTTGTAATATATAAAATGCTAACTATATGTTTGTGACAAATCACTTACCATAGCTGCCGTAATATGGAAGAAATGAATATAACTTGTGAGGATAATGATACCCATATCCAAATCCTCTATAACCAGAATATATTCCTCTCTTAGTCGTTTTCTTTGGTTCTGTTGACTCCACATCTACGGTATCAACTTCTGCACTAATCCCTTCTGGTATTGGTGCGTCGTTATCAGCGGATGCTGACAGTATGTAGACCACAGATAACAAAATAGCTATAGATATGAACTAAGGCAAACATAGATTAGGTTTCAATACATTTATAAAACAAAAATTAGCCATTTTTGCGACCTGATATTTTTATTTGCAGACAAACTATACTTTTACTCGATTTATAAATATATCTCAAACTGAAATGTAAATGGTTTCAATTCCTTCCTATAATATTAATAATTCTGACCAATTAAATAAGTTATATATGAGAAAAAAATCAGTTTATATTATAATACAATTTTCTTTACTCAAACATTTACAATTTTAATAATAATGTTGTGTCACAAAACACGATTCTTCAGTATGGATTACCAATAGTGCCCATATCCATAACCATGATGATATTCTAATGAATAAAGGTAGTACCCATAACCATGACCTATAAATTTGCAATAATTAAATGTTAACTATATGTTTGTGATAAGTCACTTAAAATAGCTGCCGTAATATAGAAGAAATGAATATGAACAGTGAGGATAATGATACCAGAATATATTCCTGCCTTGGTCGTTTTCTTTGGTTCTTTTAACTCTACATCAACGGTATCAACTTCTATTCTAATCCCTTCTGGAATTGGTGCGTCGTTATCAGCGGGTGCTGACAGTACGTAGACCACAATTATCAAAATAGCCATAGATATGAACTAAGGCAAACATAGATTAGGTTTTAATAAATTATGTTAAAAAATTTAAATATAGTTCTTAAATTTGAGGGAAAAATACTCACTAAATATTTAGCCATTTTGAATACCTGGTATTTTTATTTGCAGACAACTATATTTTCTCGGTTTATAAATATATATCAAACTGGCATGTTAACAATTTCAATTCCTTCCTATAATATATTATAATTCTGACCAATTACATACGTAATATAGAAGAAAAAAATTAGTTTACATTATAATACAATTTTATTTAATCAAACATTTACAATTTTAATACACTATATCAATAAAACAAAAATAAATTACAATTTAAATAATCATGTTATGTAACAAAACACGATTCTTCAGTATGGATTACCAATAGTGCCCATATCCATAACCATGATGATATCCTAATGAATACGGGTAGTACCCATAGCCATGGCCTATAAATTTCCAATGTATTACATGTTAACTATATGTTTGTGACATGTCTCTTACCATAGCTGCCGTAATATGGAAGAAATGAATATGAATAATGAGGATAATGATACCCATATCCAAATCCTCCATAACCAGAATATATTCCTCTCTTAGTCGTTTTCTTTGGTTCTGTTGACTCTACATCAACGGTATCAACTTCTGCATTAATTTCTTCCGGTATCGGTGCGTCGTTATCAGCGGGTGCTGACAGTACGTAGACCACAGATATCAAAATAGCAATAGATATGAACTAAATCAAATATAAATTAGGTTTTATTGAAATATATGTAAAAAAATATATAGTATTAAATGTAACGAAAAAAATACTTACTAAATTTTTAGCCATTTTTACGATATTAAATGTTGATTAGCAGACAAACTATACTTTTACTCGGTATTTTAGTAGGTATCAAACTGATATAAATAAAAATACAGCGTCGCTTTATATACTAAGCAGTCCGGTACCGAGTACCAACCCCGTATCAAGGACTAATCG
Organism: Rhynchophorus ferrugineus; assembly: GCF_030347505.1. Taxonomy (NCBI): domain Eukaryota; kingdom Metazoa; phylum Arthropoda; class Insecta; order Coleoptera; family Curculionidae; genus Rhynchophorus; species Rhynchophorus ferrugineus. The sequence goes on along the minus strand of NW_027472590.1, from coordinate 23,932,563 downwards.
ATGTTAATTAAGACGCTCATTATATCTTACAGTTTAAAGTTTGGAATATTGATTGACCAATATCCAATTTTACTTTAATAAAATAGGTAAAGCCATAATATATTATTTTAAAACTGTGGGTTCTAATATAAATAACTTAATCAAAATAATTATACAAAATAATTGGATTAATCTTATTTAGACGCGTACAAGAAGTAACGGGAGTTATAACTAACATTTATAATCACCTGCAAATGCAAAATAATTTGTTTTCAGTATTAATTATCGATTTTAGAGTGTATATGTAAATCTCAAGGTGTGTATTTCTGTAAAAACACAGAAAGATGACCAGATCATAATATATTTTCCGAATATAGGATCTATAATAAACGATATTCTTCCGACAAACAACACTGACGTAATTTTTATGATTGGTGGTTTATTTTATGGTTATTTGGTGGTTTTATTTTATAAAATGTACTGTACAGATCGGCAACAAAAAGGCTGCTTGCGTATTTTCAACTGATATCTCTGTATTTTAGTATTCTGATAATGAAAATAATATGGAATAAAATATTATTAACAAAAAAAACTGAACAGACTTCAAAAAATAAACAAAAACTCACTAAAAATTACAAAAATAATCAAACCTAGATTTTTAGCACAAAAAAAAATTTAAAATAAAATATGTACCCAATAATCGTTGTAATAACTAAATAAAAAGACTCAAAAACCTTATTCAAACTAACTACACGTAATTTATATTCTACTATATACACACAATTTAGCTTAATACCTACCTAAACCCATTCATCTATTTACAATATTATTTTAACTACTACTAACAAAGTAATTGACAGTTATATTAATTTAGATTTGTTTTGTTGGTAATTTAATTTATTGTATATGTCACAAAATTATATTATTATTTTTGTATTGTTTGGGTTCGGCACCAACTTCAAAGTAGACCAGACCAGACTGCTTGGATTAATGAAGTTTGTTATTGTTGTTCGAAAAGGCTAATTTTAGTAGTGACTGTTTTACGTATTTTATTCCTCACACACCATCTGCGAGAGGCAACAGTTCCTACAGCTTGGCCAATTCGACTTAATTCTTCGGTTGATGCCACTTTCTTTTCCTGTATTACTGATCTCAAATACCTAAATCCCTCCACTTTCTCTAACTGGATCTGTGAATTAATTCTGAAGCTTCTTCGGTGTGAATTATAGCATGAATAATGCTAAAAGTCTTAACATCTCTATCAACGAATATAGCTCAATCATCAGCGTATATGATAACAGTCAAATAGTTTGTAGCATCACATTAAACGCTATAACTGTTTTTAAAAACTTTTCGTATAATTGTGAAGAAACATCTGCTTGGCAAATACCGTCTCGGATCTCAAATAGATTTGCAAAATTGTTTCAAATACACATATATGGGCACGCTAATGGAACTAATGTAATACGGCTGAAGAAGCTTAATAACTTTTATGGGAACATGTTCAGCTTTCAGAGCTGTCTAAAGTGAGGGCCAGTGTTTACAAGCCAGTAAATTCTACAATAGCTTTGCATATCTAACACTTTTTTCCATTAGTTCACGTAGCACGAACATTTAATCTACATAATCTCAATTGTGTCTAAAAGCTTCATCTAGGTTTGTCCATTCTCGAGATCTCTGTATCCGTATTTGTATGATCTTCCCAAACTCCAAACAATTAAGAGGAGTCATATGCCTCAAGAGTTCGATACAATGTTTACTGTCGTCTTTTTTCAATTTAAGTACAATTATCGCTTTCTTTCATGCTGAGTTCATAATAAGATGAATGGATGTTATTGTTGATTTGTAGTTATATCTTTTTATTTATGTCACTCAAGCTATGTCAATTTTGAGACAAGTCTGAGGCGATTAACTCTATTATTTAAGGAATCTATAATTGAACAAAGAATTAGCGAAAAGGGAAACTGCGTAAAACCTGGCAACAAACCAGAACGGAAGAAAACAATATAAAATTCAACAAGGCGACAAAAGAGATGGAAGAGCTAATAAATAAGGAACAAAATCAAGGAAATCAAGACTATTTAGAAAACTTAACACCAACCGATGAAACGAAATATTCTCTCTGGAAAGTAAACCTCAACAACATAATCCACTTGTTATAATTGACAATACCTGCCTAGGAATGATAAAGATAAAGCAGGGTGTTTTCTATAAACATTTAGAGGCAGTATTTAATCCGTACCCGTTCGAAATATCCGTAACAGAAGAAAATGACATAGTTGACTTTCTTAACACACCGTTACAAATGGATCTGCCACATGAGAAATTTACTGTTAAGAAAAAGAAACACAAATAATACATAACAAAATCAATTCTAAAATAGCTCCTGGTTTTGACCTAATAACTGGAATAATCTTAAAGAGCTGTCAGGAAAGTATATCAAATTAATAACATTCATATTTAATGCCATGTTAATACTTAATTACTTTCCTAGCACTTGGAAAGTGGCTTAAATCATTATGATTCTTAAACCTGTAAAAAATCAGAAGACGTCTCCTCTTATAGTCCTATAAGCCTGTTACCTGTGATCTCAAAACTATCTGAAAAATTATGCAATTAGTGACTAAATAACCGCAGTGGAGAGAATTTTCTATATATGAACACTATTCTTTACCATCACTTTGTCTTTCGTAATGAACACGAAACAGTACAACAAATACATAGATTAGTCAACCAAATTAACAAAAAATTAAATGATAAAAAATATTGCTCCGCTGCATTTCTTGATATTCATTTCTTCTCAGGTCTTCGTATGGCACACTGGACTGCATGTTAAATTGAAAAGGCCTTTACCCCATACGCACTTTCAACTGCTGAAATTCTTATCTCACAGACAAACATTTTATTGTCAAACAGAGTGACGAATACACTGACCTACACCCAATATATTCGAGTGTTCCGCAGAGCAGTGTTCTAGGCCCATTGTTTTATATATATATATATATATATATATATATATGTATATATATATATACATATATATGTATATATATATATATATGTATGTATATATATATATATATATATATATATATATATATATATATATATACATATATATATATATATATATATATGTATGTATATATATATATATATATATATATATATATATATATATATATATTGTATACAGCTCAACTACTGACCTCAAGAAACACTACTGTTGCAACACATGCTGACGATACAGGTCATCACAGGATCATCACACGAGGATATATATATATCAACCACAAGAAACCTCCAACTTTATCTTAACAAAGTCGAATTGTGGTTGAAAACGTGGCGTTTCAAAGCAAATGAGACAAAATCTACCCATGTGACAATCACCCTTTGTACATGTCCGTCAGTAAAATTGAATAGTGATGAACTTCCGCAAACAGACAACGTTAAATATCTGGGAATGCATTTCGATCTACGTTTGACATGGAAAAACCGTATAGTTACAAAACGCAAACAGCTTGGGCGTAAACTAAACCAAATGTACTGGCTGATAGGGTGTAAATCTAAATTATCATTAGATAACAAAGTTTTGCTGTATAAGTCAATACTTAGGCCCATTTGGACCTGTGGTATTGAACTGTGGGGTAGTACTGGCAAATCTAACATAGATATCCTCCAGGGGTTAGAATCCTCCAGAATAGAGTGTTGCGAGTCATCGTCCATGCCCCATATTACGTGTCCGACAAACTGATTCAGCGTGATATCCCCATAGAACCCATAACGAGTGTTAGTGCGAAGTACTCTGAAAGACTATTAATACATCCCAATGCACTCGCCAAATAGTTAAATGTGTGCAATGACAGTGAAGTGCGTAGGGTCAAACACAAACTACCATACGAACTGATTAGTAGACACACAGAGTGAGATTTAATAATCCTTAGAATAGGCTAGAATAGTTTTTAGAATAAGTCAGAACAGACTTTAAACTAAGTTAGAATAGTATCTAGAATAAGATTTAGGTTATAAGTTGTACAGTAGATCACTTACTGAAGCAGTCTTCTACATGTCCGGATAGTTACATTATATAACACAAGTCATATAATAATACTTATTGCCCACGGGCAGATTGTTGACGTTCTAGGAGATTAATAAAAAAAAACGGATCTGGTTAGGACGTATATTGTATAATGTATAATATAAGATATATAATGTCGCCTTTCTCCAGTTTAAGTACAAGTATCGATTTTTTTTCATGCTCAGTTCGTAGTAAGTTATCAATGGATGTTATTGTTCATTTGTAGTTATATCTTTTTATTTATGTCACTCAATCTATGTCCATTTTGGGAGAGGTCTGAGGCCACTAATTCATTTTTTAAGGAATCTAGTTAGCATGAGGAAGGAGGCTCTGTAAATTAAGAAATATAAGACGGATGATTCATGGAAATAATAATGATATAATATAGCCTGAAGGTATTCGACTGTTTATATGGTTTTCTTGTAAATCTGATATCCTAGCCGAACTAAAACGTCTACAAAAAGAATCTCGGAATGATTCTCGGTCTCCATGGTATACTGGATGTTGAGAATTCAGTTGAGTGGATAATTCACGAAGCAACCTAGTATGTAAGAAAAACCACATACTGCAACAGCGATATAAATTAAAAATATAATCGCAACATTCGTTACAAAATTATAGATTTCATAAATAGGATATATTAATTATTGCACTTTTAATTGCGGGATTTAATCGCGTACAGGACAAACGTCAAGGGTAAAGACCTTAACCCAGTTGCGTTAAGGCCGCGCGTAATAAAGTTACAAAAATTTAACAATTAAAGCAAATTATGTTCTCCACAATTGTCACTAACAAAGCATGAAAAAAACGCAACGCACATTATTAATAACAATAATTCATACAAAATCGGTTCCCTTATCGTACCGCTAATTACAATGCGAATGAAAATTAGGAAACCTAGTTGCTAGTTCAATCATAACCGCGTGGAGACGCAGATATACTTAGAACAATCGTATGCATATAAGATATTGTAAAAAAATCTGATACAAAAAGATTTTTTTTCTTATTTCTCACTTATTGAATAATCTATTATGCATAAATATTGTCATTATAACTCATGGAACCGTTTAGTTTAGGTCCAGATATAATGGATTGGAGAACAAGAATTTTTAAAGAAAGTAGTTTTTAACGATATTTTTGATGACCCAATATTTTTGAAAATGAAAATTGATGATATTTTTTATACATTTGAAAAAACATCGGCACTGTTCTGCAATTTTTGCAAGAAAAGACTTAGCTATTTTTTATAACTTGGGTCCACCCTGCATTATTTTCGGTTCGAAAATTTAGTAATCACTTTACCATTAATATTTTTTGGAAACACTATTTTTCAATAGATAGCATGGAAAGAGCTGTTAAACAATCTTCGGCTATTGAATTTCTGTGAAACATTTTGATGTCTTTTAGAGATGAAAAACACCTGTCGCCCTCTGATGTTATCATGGCAGTTTCCAATTGTACAATTTCCAATAGATGTCTAGTCTCGTTCAACGTGTCTCCTAGATTGTTTGTTATTAAAAATTTTAGCAGAAATTAGTGTTCTATAATAATTTTTTGGATAAATAACTAACAGTTCAGTTCATAATCGTGCTTTATTCAGTGTGAGATAAATGGAATATACTGAAGTGGGTTTATCCCCAGGACATTTACCGCAATAATAGGTGCTATTTAAAGGGACTATTTGATGCTCTTTAAAATGAAATCGATTTTTGCACAATTTATTATAATATCATACACCTCTAAAGCAGAAATTCGGTGATCAAATTTGCTGTTGCATGGACGGTTAATTTAATTTTCTGATGGCTCAAGACTTATTATATCTGATTCTTCATTAATGATGTTATTAATATTATTTCTTATAACTTATTGTATTCAAAATTATCGATAGCGTCTCCGACTCTAGTAGGTTCGATTTTTTTTTGCTGCAGTTGGTTCAAAATTATGTCTAACTACGTGGGACATCACATGATGGAGAAAAGCTTGAAGATCGGATTATTTAAAACACAGTGAATAGAGGCTTCTACAAATTGTGTTGCTGGAGAATTGATCTTAAATTTCATCCACACACTCAATGAGGTGGTTTCTATTTTCGTACACAATATTAATAGTTTTGTGGGGACCGCCACCACCCTTTAGGCCACCAGGAATTCATCAACAACAACTACAAACAAAATGTACAAGGATGATTTACCTTAGACAATACTGCGACCTAATACTGTATCCTTAGCCTTGTGATGCAGTTGACGGCATTCGTTATTCAACTTGAGTAAATAAAAATTATGGAGATTATATTTAATCTTTTTCAGAAGAACATTTAGAAATATTTGCTACAGTCTGGAAATGCAACCAATCTATATATCTAACCAATACAAAATTTTAAGTATACATTTCAACAATTGAAGAAGAACATATTATTTTCTGTAATAGAGTAGTTTATTGAGGTATTTATAGAGTAAAATTGTATAAAATTGATTTAAAAATTGATAGATAACCAGGAGCTTTTTATTTTATTTTGTATGTTAAAACTATTGCACATATAACGATTTATTTTTTCTGCCTAGCACACCAGCAAATAACTACAACTAATTTTCCACTGAGTAACTTAATGTTCAAAGATTAGTGAAATCAGACTTTTTTTGATTTAATACGTCTAATAATATTTTGGACATTTAGAAGACTGGAAGACCCCGTGTTAACATGGTTCTGGAGTTTTCTTTGATGAATTCAAATTTTCTGTTTAGGTGACAAATTTATCAAGAGTTTTCGGGCTGAATATTCTGTATCCCTTATACTGCGAGTATTTAACATGGATATGATATACAGAATATATGTGGGCTTTGAACCCAATGCTGACTATTACTAAGATAGAGTATAAAAACCAAAACAACTAATGATATGTATATAATTAATATAAGATAATTGTATAAAATCATGTATATATGTAAGATTTGTGTATGTTGATATATTTCAGAATGGACACGAGCATTTGATTAGAATGAATGAGGGGAAATGGATACGTATGCAATTAATTCACAAGATACATAGGAAATCATTAGATATTTGCAAAAAAAATGTAAACAAATAGTAACAGAGAAAAATAAGTATATTCATAACAAGACTTTGCAAACATGCGTGAGATAGAAACAAGAAACAAAGGAACAAAGACTAAATGCAAAGAGTTAAAACTGTAGTTTAAGCCATTTGATAATATATGAATTAGATGTACTCTAATATTAAAGTAGATTATATTTTGATAATATTATTTTAATGGTCAAAGCCAAAATAAACTAAAAGTCAAAGGTGATCCAGCAACATTGCGAGATTATGACGTTATACGTGTTAATAACTTGAGTTCACTGTTATTTTGAAAGGACTTTACTGAAGCGTTGTTTCGGTATGAATTATTTCGGTTAAAGAAACTAAAAATAAATCAGCACAGAAACAATATAGCGACATAAGTATCCATAGCCTTGTGAAGCAGTTGACAACATTCGTTATTCAACTTGAGTAAATAAAACTAGAAAATTGGGTCAGAAATGTATTCCATTCATTGGCTATAAGTTTCACCCCATTATGGGGATTATATTTAACCTTCTTCAGAAGAATATTTGGAAATATTTGCTACAGTCTGGAAATGTAACCAATTTATAAATCTAACCAATATAAAATGTTAAGTATATATTTCAACAATTGAAGAAGAATATATTATTTTCTGTAATATAGTAGTTTATTGAGGTATTTATAGAGTAAAATTGTATAAAATTGATTTAAAAATTGACAGATAACCAAGAGCGTTTTATTTTATTTTGTGTGTTAAAACTATAGCACAAATAAGGATTTATTTTTTTCTGCCTAGCACACCAGCAAATAACTACAACTAATTTTCCACTGAGTAACTTAATGTTCAAAGATTACTGAAATCAGACTTTTTTTGATTTGTTACGTCTAATAATATTTTGGACATTTATAAGACTGGAAGACCCCGTGTTAACATGGTTCTGGAGTTTTCTTTGATGAATTCAAATTTTTCTGTTTAGGTGACAAATTTATCAAGAGTTTTCGGGCTGAGTACTCTATATCCCTAATACTGCGAGTATTTAACACGGATGTATGATATATGATATACGGAATGTATGTTTAGAATTTTATTTTATAGAGTAGACCTTTACCCACTTTTTTATGGAAACCTTATACCATTTATTTGCTTGGGACAATTTAGGATCACCAAATGTCGTAATTAAGTAGCGCGATATGATTCCAGCTTACTATAATTTTTGTTGGACATTGGTATCATTATTGCTATAGCAGATTTACATATATCTTTATCAAAGCTTAACCACATATAAACAATAAAAAGACTTTTATTTTACAACAATAGAAATTACAGCTATCGGGATCGAGTCATGATGGTATATTATCTCCTTGGTAGGGATGGAATCTATCTTCTAGATATTCTGCACGCATATTTGCATTTTGAAAACTATTTTAACAATTTAATAATTGACTTAAATGATGATTATGATACTAAAAGTGACAGTAACATCAATGTAATCTATACTTAAAAACCCGAAAGTTATGTTTTTTACTCGGCATATCCTTACAAAATCTCAAGTATACATAATGAATCTTCAAAACGTGATAATTGAAATATCTATATTCGAAATGATCGGCACACAATTTACTTTATTAAAATTATTTTATTAATTGAAATGAACAGTGATTATGATACTGAAAGAGAGAGCTGCTATATACATTTTTTTGGTGTGGGCTTCGAACCCAATGCTGACTATTACTAAGACAGAGTTATAAAAGCCAAAACAACTAATAATGTGTATATAATTAATATAATGTAATTGTAGAAAATCATGTAAATGTGTAAGATTTGTGTGTGTTAATATATTTCAGAATGGACACGAGTATTTGATTAGAATGAATGAGGGGAAATGGATATGTATGCAATTAATTCACAAGATACATAGGAAATCATTAGATATTTGCAAAAAAAATGTAAACAAATAGTAACAGAGAAAAATAAGTATATTCATAACAAGACTTTGCAAACATGCGTGAGATAGAAACAAGAAACAAAGGAACAAAGACTAAATGCAAAGAGTTAAAACTGTAGTTTAAGTCATTTGATAATATATGAATTAGATGTACTCTAATATTAAAGTAGATTATATTTTGATAATATTATTTTAATGGTCAAAGCCAAAATAAACTAAAAGTCAAAGGTGATCCAGCAACATTGCGAGATGATGACGTGTTAATAACTTGAGTTCACTGTTATTTTGAAAGGACTTTATTGAAGCGTTGTTTCTGTATGAATTATTTCGGTTAAAGAAACTAAAAATAAATCGGAGAACTACCTTAAAGAGTATAATATTACTATTTTTTTTTAAATCATGTGATTTCTTGATAATAGTGCTAAATTTAATTCTTTAAAATGTTAATACCCAAGGAAAATTACTGATACTATAAGATTAATTTAAAAGGCCTGTCTAATAACTAACTATTAGACAGTGTCGAAATCTGCGTTCTCATGCATTATTAAAATTAGGAAACCTGCTTATTACACCAATCACGGCCGTTTAGGAGGTACAGAAATATTTAACAATAAAACGGAATATGATTTGCAAATAACTACAGATACAATAGTATAGAAACAATTGCATTATTTCATTCAACTACTATAATCCACATAAACAATCTTGTACTATCCTACTTTTTTTGCTTTATAACGAGGACATTGTCAATAACGCAATTTCATTAATTTCAAAAACTTCGAAACTTTATGGAATGAATCAATGAAATAAAAACTTGAAAATTATGTTTTAATCGTCCACATATTTTTCGTGAATATTACGTAAATATATACTGAATATATAGAAAAGGATATAATATCTTAATTAAATGCGGTATACAGTAGCAATTTTGCGAAATTACTACTTTATTTATCAGTAATTTTCAAAACTTAACAATTAAAACAACAACAAAAAATTCTGAATAAATAGAAACAATTTTTCCATGAATATTTTGATAAAATAACCGAATGACTATTCGAAATATATTTAAACAATCATTGTTATTTTAGAACATACCTATCCATAAAAAACGAATATTCTAAATGTATTAAAACACACAAATGACGAATTCGAAGGGCCCTCCGTCGATATCAAATCGATTAAACTCGCATTTCTTTCGGTTATATATCAAGGTAACTGTTCAGGATTACGTAGCAAAAATAACTCTTTTATAAAAAAATACAAAAAAAAGAAGAGATCACATTGTATATCCAAATTTACTGATGCAAATATATATCTGATACAAAACTATCTATTTATACACTTTACTTTCTGTATCGGGTGTTTGTTTGTAAATTGCTCTAAATTTTATAAAAGGTGTTAAGAAAACTCTCGATTTGGATATACCGCGTTTATTGTTTTTATTCTATTATTTAACATATTTTTTAAGTCTCATTTTACCAACTATGGGTTTATTATCTGGACTAGGACTAAAGTGGGCTTTGAACCACGGACCTCAGCATTAAGCTTACAGACTGGCGAGTGACCAACTTTATTTAGAAATCATCCCAGAAGACATCCGGTCTTACCCGGCCTGGTTACTGGCCTGACTGAGATCATTTTACTTGTTGGATTTTAGACTCTTGCCTAGAGCATCCACAAATTTTAAACAATCACGAACATAAATTTACGACCATGCCCCAGCAGGATTCGAACCCGCGGCTATCGCAACAGTAGGAGGACCGTCCCATCGCCTTTATCACTGCGCCACCAAGCCGGCAAAGTTAAGTATTATATTATTATTTGTTCTTGTACCGCATAGATTATAGTTTTAAACAGTAGGTAACAATTTATAAGTCATTTAATTGTGAACATTGTTACATCATCGATCAGACATTTGGGAAATTTTCGTCCAGGTGAGGTATGTATTTTATTATTTATTTAAAATTTGGCAAATTGTATTCAATTTCGTCGAAAATTTATTATATTTTAGACAAAATTGAACGCACGAAAACAAAAGTGTTGAGAAATAACACTTGATGTGCTTTGAGTGAATAATTGATCAATAATCAGTGAATTTTGACTTCTGGTTTAGAAGGGTTGAAAGGCAATATTAAAAAAATTAAAATCTTACGGTTATTTAGATTGCTAAAATTGTAGCACATCTAGATTTGCTTTTCTATAGGGTAAGAGGTATTTAAAATGCAATAATTTCCCCTGGCTATAGAAAACTCAACATTATAACAAACAAATAACAAATTCAACAAGTAAGGAATTGTTAAAAATAAATAAAAATGTGGTATTGAATAATATAAACATATTGTATTGTCGGAAAGCGAAAATTCAATGAATTCAAAAGAACAATGAATAATAAGTGTGTAATATTAAGACTCATACTTTGTTTAAATCCCCAACTTCATTATATTTAATGTCTATATTTCCTATTCAGACATTCTATTAATTGACTATTATTAAAATATTTTGTGTATTGTCTTTTAATTATATTATCCCCCTACTTTGATGTTATTGTAAATGTTTAATTGTTATGATCTAACATATCTTAATGTTAAGAACATCTGTTTCTTTCGGAAGTTAAAATTTTGTCATCTGTTTTTATAACCAGTTCCTTAAATAAAGGAAACCTAAAATTCTATCATAACGCTATCTATCGGGCCCATTTTTTGAATCTAATACCCTCACATACGCTCAAAGAATCTCTTAAGATATATATTGTTTATATTAAATTGAAGGAGATAGTTTTCATAGTAAATGGCTTTAAAATAGACAAAATAGTTGGTTTTTATTAATTAGCATATCTTGTATCATTGATGCAATAGTCTAGTGCGCTTAAAGTAAGGAATTATTGTAACAATGCTACTATATCCATCTTTAGTTTAGTTAATTACCATCAACAACTCATGTGATTAAAGAAGAGGATTTAAAAATAATGTATCTACTTGAAAAGCATTATGTTCTACCATCATAATACCACCATATACATCTTTAATGACTCTCTAAGAAATTAAATCGAATTTTCTATCATTTTTATCGCTTTAACAGATGTCGTCTTTCGCGACTATGCAACAGTACGGTTTTTGATATAAAGGGGACGGGTACCGACATAAAGTGTATATATAAAATAATACATTAATAAATAAATAAAATTAATAACACAAACAGGAGGGCCAAAAGTATAAATAGTGTGTATAAAATTTAAAAATGAACACTGATACAGGACTACAAACACAACCACAACGAAGTAGAGGTTCTTCCTAGACAACACACATCAGCACCCATACCGAAATGGTAATGGTTATTTGGTCAGTAACACTTAACCTATCGTAGGCTAGAATCTATGGAGAAAATCGATTTCTCGTAGAAATCCGAGAAGAATGTCTGTATTTTCTCCTGTTAAGATATTTCTAAAATGTTGCTGTCCATACTTAGTTCTAATCTGGATGAGCCGTGGACAGTCGTTCAGTATATGGTACATTGAAAAAGGGACACGGTGACAAAACTCACAGTAAGCAGACAGGCTCAAAGTCATCAAGTGACCGTGCGAGAAACGGCGTGGCTGATGGTGCCGATGGGAAGGAACGCAAAGAGAGGAGAAAAAATCCTGTTGTGTTTGGCTCCTGGACCCAACGATCTTGTACCTCGTATGTTGTGATACAAGACGCGAATGGAATGAAGTCAGTATGTACACAAACATCTGCTATGTGGATGGTAAAGCAGTGGAGGACGATTTCGCTGCATTATCCGCGCGCTGATTTCCCGGTATACCAACGTGAGAAGTGATCCACAGCAAACTTGTCCTGATCCCATTCAGATAAAAGGGTACAGATGATTGACAGTGTGCCAGTTACCAGGGGATGGTTAAACTTCTGTTCCAGGAAACATTCGAAAGCATTTGGGAGTCGGTCAGGATTAACCAATCTTCAGAGGTTCTTCAATATTTTCATAAAATCATAGACTAGAGTTACGAATATCCTGAGCCGTAAGCTCTTGCATCTCTTACATCTTTGCTCTTGCTCTCTTGCATATACTAAAAACGACCCCTACGTAAATAGAACTGAATGATAATTTTGCAAGACAAACTACCAAACATAACATATTATACTAAATAGGAATTGAAATTGTTTAGAGCTTTAGTAAGCTTCTAATAACATATTTTTGTCAATGATGTTACAATCAGATGGAAAGTGAATTTTAGGTATAAAAAGTCATAATCTACTAAATATTTTTATAACATTATTTTTTACATTTTTTCCAATAATTATAATTACCATTAAGTACAAGGAATAAATGACCGATGACTTGATGTTTGTTCCAGATAAGATCCTGGATTTTGTAATAATAAGCTTTATATATTTCTTAATAAAGTAAAATACGAATAAGATGTACGTAGCACCTGAAACAAATATAAATTAGAAGTAGTAAACATTTTTTGAAGTATAGTAAAACATTCAATCACTGTTGCCAAATCATAATATATGATATATCATAGGTCATTATAATAAAGACGTGATAATAAGAACGTGATGCTGACGTTAGACAAAATGCAAAACACATTAGAACCAAAATAAAACAACTATACTAGTTAGTCGGAAGATACTCTCAACTTGATCTAAAATCAAAGAGGTTGATCTATAATACAATTATAGAGCCAATTTGGACCTATGAGGTGCAAATATGGGGTTGCACTAAAACTTCAAATCAAATAGTCCTACAACGCAGTCAAAACAAGGTTCTTCGATTGATTACCAATGCCTATCGCTACGTAACCAACGAAGAACTGCACGATGACCTGGAAATCAAATGGATTTGCGAAGTTGTGCAGGATTTCGCCTTGAAACACTAAAGAAGATTACTAAATCATACTAACGTGGAAGCAATACAACTGCTGGACAACGCGCAGGATGTCAGCAGATTGAAACGAACAAAACCATACGAACTGGTGTGAACATTTAGTGTGTATTATTAGTGTAAACTATAGCTATAAGTTAATAATTATAATTTTATAACTGAGGAATACATACTGATGTATTCTCTCGCACTCGTCTTGCTTGTTAATTAATGCAAGTACATAGGAAAAGTAGTAATAAATTAATTGTAAATTAAGATTGTACTAAGCGTATCTAATAAAGATGTTATAAAAAAAATTATAATAAAGCCCAATATATTGGCCGAAAATGCATAATTCGTTATTCTTAATTCGTTCTTTTCTGAAGATCTAAGTAGGTCTGGGCCAATAAGGTTTAATCAACAGTTATTTTTAATAACATGACGTTCTTTTGCTGTTTATGACCGGCATGACCTATAAAATCAGTCTGCTATACAGTCACGGTTTCCCTACAAGTAACCTTATTCTCATACGGTAGTCAAATCCATATATTTCATGAAGGCCACTCAAATGGTTCGTCTTCAACGGATACCATATTCAAGTCATGACATATGAGCAAGTACTCACTGCATAGGGAGAGGGGGAGAGAGGAAAGAGAGAAATATTGTGTGTTTGTGTACTTCTCACATGGCAGGCATATGGGCTAGAAGCAATGCTTAAAAATAAACAATGGAAAGACGCAACAAACGACTTCTGTTGCGTTTATTCCACTAACAGTACCAGTAGGGCAAGACTTTGTCGTTTCACCGCTGTTTAAAAATTTCTCAAGGTACATAAAATAATACTTTTTTTTAAACAAAATTAGGACGAAACAGTGTAACAATATATTTTAATTATAGGATATGAGTTTAACGTTATATTTTCCAATTGATTAATTGTTTGTAATGTATGCCTTGTAAAATACTAGGCCAAGTTTATTTCGATCAAAAATTTTGAATACGGGTTAGCCCATCTTCCATTGATCCTCGCAGAATAGTATATATGTTGACAGAGCATAACAACTTCAAGAATCCATTCTGTGGATCTGTTATAGCTGCTAATACATCGTTAAAACTAGTTCTGAAACGATATGAAGATAAAATATCTTAAACATTGATATTTTTTGACGAGACGAGATGGACGATAAAAATAAAGGTAAAGAACAGAAAAAAGTCCAGAAATAGGAAAACAAAAAACTATAATGAAGTGATAGAGAGTAAAGGTGAAGAAGAATTCGATTCAGACACTGAGCAAGATACCATAATAGGAAAAGAAGCCCCTGACTCTAGATGCAAAATGTATGTTCTGTCAGCTACTTTTTTCAGAAAACACCAGAAGAGAACCCTGGGTTATATACTTGAGGTGAGGTTTTTGGGCACATAATAACTTTACTAGGCCAGAAGTATATAATTTTTGCAAGCAAAATAATTAATTTCTTACAACTACCAAATACCAGTATTATGTCTTAGTAGATAAACATTATATGAATGCTATTTTCTTAGAAGATATCTAAGTTGACATTTGTTGCCCATGTGTGTGCAATTGTTCCATATTTGGTATTTGTTATGCAATTTGGTTTAACGTTCAATTTTGATAATAAAGTTTATCAATAAAAATATAAAAATATGGCTGTGTTATCTAAAAATATATGATATAAAATGTTGATTTTTAAATAGTTATTTAATTTTGACACAAAAAGAAATGCTAATGCTAACACTTTGCTAATACTGCTACTCCTTTTACTCCCAAATATTATTTCATGTATTTTGCAATTTGACTGTAAAATGTGAATAGCAAAATTTTGGATTATTTGCCCTAACCTGCTATAACGCTTTCTGGCAACCAACTAATTTTGTAACTAGGATGATGCATGATATCCAATATCTCCACTTACTTCAGATGAAAATTAAAAAAACTTATCGTATCTTCTTTCTAAGTTCTTTTTTAGTTGTGATGCAGTAGCAGTAAAATTATAATTATGCAATCGACCTAATCTGGCTCTTATATAATAAATGATAATATCAACATCAAATGTCAGGAAAATGACCGTTTATAAATGCAAAAGAAAATTCACAAGATACTTGACAATTAGACGTTGACAAAACTATCGAGCACCATTTTATGCAGAATGCATCCATTGATAAGATTGCTAAATATATTTATGTTCAAGTACATTCTAAAGACAAAATTATTTGAAACACCAACTGTAAAACATCAATTACAAATCACATGGTTAAGAAGTAATCGAATTAGGAATATTTTTATTTTAATTGCATGGAAATCAAGTAATACTACTCAACCCCGTTTATTCATATATATTTTCCATTATATTACACTAACACCATTGTTTATGTTGAATCAAAGTCTCTATAGCCTATATACAATAGTACTCAGCTATGCAAAGAGTACATCCCTAATAATAGATCGGATTTATCGAAAATGATAGAATTCAAAGTACCTATTCATGGTTAGTTTAACAAAATATCATGAGATGGCGCTCTAAAGCTATAAAGGAAAAAAATATTCTGCATATTACATACATTAATAAGGGCATCCACAGACAGTGGTATTAAACGACCAGCATACAGAACTAAAGGTTTCTGAAGTGAAGTGTAATAAATAGTCATCATTTTTTTGAAGGACAAATCGCAATATATCCAATGTGGTATATTTGAAGCAGCCGAAAATAATCTTTCACTCTAAAACAAACAAAAAATATAGTTATTATCTTGAAGGTAATTTTAACTAAGATCTCTAATACTAAATATGTTACTTTGATGCGTCCTGATCATGATAAATCTGATTTGATGCTTAACAAGGCATTTAGAGATAAGTTGTATTCTCTCCAATGAAAAAACCAATGCACGTCATAGGCGACGTCGAATATACTGCCAATGTAGTTTGGCATTTGCACAAAATTTTTCAAAATATTTTTGTTTATAATTAGATGTTGCAAATCGGCAAACGTTTCAAACCAAATGTCTACGTTGAACCTGCTGGCGTCATTAATTTGATGACGTATTTGGTTGTTTTATTAAATAGACTCTATTCATATTGTATTATATCAAGTGATGTGGACGCTGGGATTCTGTTTTAAGTTAGTACCTCCTACATGCTTATATATCTGCAACATTATTGAGACAAATCTACCATACGGTCGCCTTTATGATAATGCTCGAGCCATTATTCATCACTATATGGTGAAGGTATTTTTAATGTCCTAATGGATATGCACAGAGAACTAAAGATTTTATTTTATAGGAAGTTTTGGGGAAATGTTTCGCGACGTCCAACATCTAGATTTCGCTACTTTTAACTTATTACTTGTTTTAATCGCTATGCTAACAGCCTCGACGGGATCTGATTGGCTCACTTCGTTTCTATGGATCGTTTATTGTTTATTTATTTCGGTCGCCATTTTTAATATGTCTGACGTAAGGAATATTGCCTTTAGATTTTTATAACGTTTAGAGATTAAGTTATTATCATTAGTATATATAAGACTTTAGTACAATAAGTAAAGTGAATTCCCGATCTAGGAGGTGTTGTGTACCCGGATGTACAGATAGTAAGGAAATCCAAAATCGTTTTACTCGAATCTTATCGAAGAAGTATTTGAGTGTTTTTCAAAATGGTTGATAATGTTAAAAATACCAAACTGACTGGATTAAATATCAAAGACCTTTAGGATCGTTACAGCATGTTTTTTTGTAAGTTGGGGTAAGTTTATTCGTATTAATAATCATATCAAATATCAATTATTTTTTAATTTTAGAAATTAATCCCCTTCCGAAAGAAGCTGTGCAGAAGGCGATACACTTTTATTCTTGGATCAATCACTTAATAGTTCAACAACCACTGAAATAATAGCCACTTAATACAAACCTTTTAAGACAAGATTGGCCGATATTCAATACACTCGGAACTTTGATGCAAGGCAATTCAGGACTTAAATAGTGCTTATTGCCCAAGTAAGAACATATCTATTAAAGTGCCATTAACTGAAAATGTAATAACTATCTTGAACCCTCTCATTATATTAAATAAATAAAATTTGTGTAATTATCCAAATAAATCTATTGGCTTAAGACTACGTAACCAAGATAGTGAAATTTTCTTTCTTTCTATTAGAGCTCCTGTATTCAGTAATACACATTCGACTAGTATGTTTGAGAAATCTTTTAAAGTGCTCTCTGCATTATCAGTATATTCAATACTAACGGGTGATGTATTACCAGGAGCTGAGAAATTGCAACTTGACTCTATACCTTCAATTCTAGATGTTCCTATAGTAACAAACGAGGGAAGGCGATACATCATGCCCCAGAAAATGGTTTTATATTACTGTCAGTAGGTCTATAAACTATGTTTTTTATTTTATCCCGCGATATTGCCACGACAATATAACATATTGTTTGTCAAATATCTTTTAAAAAATGTAAATTTAAAACATTTTAATTGTACACTACATAATTATCTTCCATGTAGAATATTAAAGATAATAAGGTGCGCCATATACTTTTGGATAAAACAGGTAAACAGAATTTTAACAGGGAAAGACACAAAGTTTGCTTTTAATACAAAAAGACAAAAAGACAGAACTCTAATAGTTACATTGATGGCACTAAACAAATATGAAAAAGGGAAGATACAGAAGAAATTATTTTTAGATATATTTAGTTTTATATTTTATACATAATTTATATTGAATTTTATTTAATAAATTTATTTCATAATTTAAATTGCTTTTTTATTTACATTTTATTGGTCAATTGCGCGTCATTACAGCTATCGACGACAGAGCTGTCACGTTCCATACTTTATCAAAGAACCAATCAAATGCCTTCACGCCAAAACCTCTCTCTTACAGGTGCATTTAATAAATAACTAAATTAACCAAATTATTAGAATACCCAATATAACCCCAACTGAATGTTGGGCAAAGCAAAACTTTTCTTCAGAGACTTCTATAGAGTTTTCTCTTTATTGCTCTATGTGGATATGTAATGTGATAGATAATCGTTAATATGAACTAATTTAAATAAAGTGCTGTTCACTTTCTCAAAATGTTTACATTATCGATCGTGATGTAAGTGGTTTATAAACGTTATATTAATATGAAAGATATTCATATATTTATAAAGAAATAAACAAATATTTGAACAGCGATAATAATTTTTTGGTTAAAAGAAAAATACCCTGCGCTTTTAATCAACCTTACTTTAGTCTATCTTGGTATTTAACATTATCTTCCGGTGACTACGGACGTCATTTAAAATTAACTAAAATATCTGTACATGAACTTGAATAGCTTGCGCGTCAGTCACTATATATCTTCCTCCTTATTATCAATCGTCTACTTATCTTTGTTCCATAAATGACAACTTATGGATATTCAGCTCCTTGAGGGATGAATACCTTTGTACAATCTTAGGAAGCTTAGGAATTAAATAGTGTAAAAATAACCCGTAAAGTGTAATGTAACTTCCAGACATAATTTAATAATACATTGCAGGTATGTGGTCCTGCATGCTGGAAACAGTAACGATTGTATACCCAGATCTAGTGATTTTCTCCAAACCAAAACAAAAGCATGTTTTCGCTCTGGCTTGAAAACCAACCCATAAAGAACTTGGATGACCAATTAGTTATTATTATGGACAATACCGCAGTAATTTTATGACATTTATAATAAACTATATAATAAGGTTTGTGTACGACTGAGAAATTTTAGAAAAGTTAAACACTAAAACAAAAAAAACATACATTTTTAACAATCGGCTAAAGCAAAGTTTCCGCTGATATTAAATATATGCTAAAAAAGATGTTTGCCATATTTGCCGCATCGATGGAATGACAGTCTCTAATTAACGTTGCGGAAAGTCTTGGAACAAAAATTGTTCGGCAACTTTTTTAATTTAAACGCCAAAAACAAAGCCGAACAGGTAGGCCTGTCAGTTTGCCTAAGCGATTTAAAAAGTTCGAAGCCACTCCAGTCCCATTTTATAAAGCTTAACTCGTTTAACAAATATTTAATTTCGTTTTCCTTTTACGGCGGTGCAACCGGGTCACCGTCTCCCTCCCCGCCCGGTCAGGAATTACCTTAAATGTCAATTCGGTGCCCAGAAAACAGAACGCCGATTGTTGGGTCAACATGCTGAACAGGTAAAATAGCAGATAAAAGAATTCGGTACTACCGATTTGCACCTAAAACCAAAAAACATCACGTTAATTAAAGTAAATATTGCCTCGAGGAATTAGTTATTTACATAAATGCAACAACTGTTAAACAACTACAAAATTCCATGACTTTGATATATCCCTACATAAAATACATACAGTTTTCTCTTTAGCATTATTAAGTTTGTAGGAATGTTCGTCGGGTCGGTCAGTCGGTCGAAATGTGTGGCTGCCGCTGCGATTATTTATCAGAACACTCACTACTATTTTTGGAAGGAATTTTCACGAGAACTGAAAACACAGTTTGAAGAAATACTGTTTATTTCAATGATAAATGATATATGTGGTCGACGGGATATTAGGTTAGGTAGAGGAAGTACGGTAGCGCTGTGGAAGTGGTACTATTACAAGGGGATGGAGAAAAGAAAAGGGAGCGAGACGTCGTCGTGATGGTCTTTTATAGCCTGGAACTGCATGGTACCAATCCACCGGCGTTGCCAACCTTTGTACTTGTTGATAAATTCGTGGTGGCCTAAAGGGTCGGGGCAATCGCCACATAACTCCCCTCCTAGTGGAACTGCCGTGGAACGTACCTCTATGTGGGGCAAGTTCCGGAGTGCACCCGCAATCTCGCAAACAAACGCCCGCGGTCGTTGGGTCGGTCAGTCGATTGAAATGTGTGGCTGTCGCTGCGATTATTTGTCAGAACACTCACTACTATTTTTGGAACGAATTTGCATGAGAACTGAAAACACTGGTTGAAGAAATACTGTTTATTTTTGATATTAAATTATACATGTGTTCGACGGGAGAATTGAAAGGATATTAGGTTAGGCAGAGGAAGTACGGTAGCGCTGTGGAAGTGGTACTATTACCGGCGTTGCCGTTGTACAGGCGCTTATCATGGAAAGCTAAAAATTGCATTCGCCATTCATTATTTTGTGTGTGAATGATAAAATCTACTGGGTAAGCCTATGAAACACTTTCAAAAACATATGGTGATGCTGCTCCGCCATATACCAATTGTCGGTCTTGCTTTCAACAAATTAATAGTGTTGATTTTGTCGCCAATTATAGAGAATGCACTGGAGAACCAAACAGTTTCGAAAACAATTAATGGTAGAACTTGTTGAACGAGAAACTAGCTTAATATATCCCGACGTCATTAAATATCACGCAAAAAAGAAGCATTATGTGTGGTGTGTGGTGACTCTTACAGGTAAAGAAGATGGTAGATGCAATAAAAAATGAAAAATAAAGAGTAATGGTGAATTAAAAGAAGAAAAAAGCAGAATCGGAAGAGATATTATGAACACTAGAGTGAGACGTGGAATAGAAATTGATTGTGATTGATAAATTAATAGTAATGACAATAAGAAAAGGCAACAAAAGGAAACACACAGATGGAAACCATAGGAAGTCACAACTAACAAAATGAAAGTATAAACAAATAATACGAAGAGGTAGTACCAGAAATTTGATAGACATCGAGCACAATTTTTTTAAAACAAGGGAGAAATAACGTGGTATTATAGATACAGTAAATGTAATATGACGAAACATAATAAATAAAGATGAAAAAATAATGGAAATATTGAAGGAAAACCCTCAGGGATTGCTTTGTCCACGGAAATAAACATACGAAAAATAACCCAATCAACAAGAAGATAAAGGTAATTGAAGAAGAAACTAGTGTACTGAGAAAATCGGAAGATGAGAAAAACACCTGTCCAACTAATACCAGAAATGTTTTTAAAAATGGATCAGAACTATTACTGAATGGCCGCCCAATACTGAATTATTAGTGGAAATTTACAAGATAGCAGGGAAACAGAAACAAATCCAACACGATTGGCAAATTCTATTTAAATAGTAGTGGTCCAATTAGTAGCAGATAAGGCTAATAAAATAGCAATGCGGTTTCCTAAAGGGGAGATGTCTATACAGGCAATATATTCGGCACAAAAGACAAAATAGTCGAAAAAGTACACCCCTAAAAAACAAATATACTAATTTACTTGGAAAAGCCATTTAATGCAGTCCAATGAGAGATACTATTGGTTATATTAGAGCAAGGAGTGTTGTGATTGTAAGAATAATATATATAAACATATGGGATAAATACAAATGCTCCCATTGTAGACAACCAAAATTAGATATTAAAACCTTAACCCAAGCGGGACTAAAATAAGGCAGAGATTAAACAAAAATGTGGATAATAGTTTCTACAGATGATATACTGATATTAACTGGTAGTAGATATGACACTAATAGAATAGCGAATGATAGTGAATAAAAGCAAAACGAAAACTTTAGTAATGGGAGTCTCAGAATAAATGTCCAAACTGAGGATGTAAAAATTGAACAAGTAAATGCATTTAAATATCTGGGTGTAGAAATCGAAGGTAATGGAAACCAGGATAATGGAAATGAATACCACAATTGGAAAAACAATGAATTTTCACTTCATTATAAATAATAAATTAATTAAGAAAGATTATTATTAATATTATTAAAAGTAGCAACCGTATCGAGAATGGGAGTGTAGAAAACTATATACAGACCAATCTTAACATTCGATTCTAAGCCGTGGGTATTGTTAAGGAAGGTTAATAAGATATACGCAAAATAATTGAAATACCCTATAGAAGAATCAGTAGTGCAATAAAAACTGGCCGGATGGGAAATGAAGATATAAGGAAAGGACATTTGCAGCCTAAGGAGAGCACAAGACAAGTAAAGATAATCAAGGGATCATGAACAGAAATAAGGAAGAACCAGGATATCAGTTAAGAGAAGATAGGAAAACTCTCGTAAGTTGAGCAATGACAGAGAAAGACAAATAACTTGAGCAATGACATTCACTAGGCCCAAATATCATACTTCCACCTAGACAATATATCTATAAAATATCTTAATTTTTGTCTTCAATTACTAATACTCAGTATAAGAATTTTTTAATGTCGATATGTTTGTAGATCATTTCTGGTATAAGTAACATATGTCTGCAATAAACAGCTTGACCTACTTCAGGATGTTACTTAAATTTCGTATGTTACTTAACGCTCCATGGTTCATGAGGAATGTAAACACCCAAGAAACCTGCATTGTGTGTGTGAGAAGCTCAACAAATATGTTCAGTGTAAGATTCTTCTTTGGAACCTAGCAATATTCCAGACACCCTATCAAATCTCTACCTATACTAAGAGTTGGGGATATCAGTCCCCCATAAATGTATTCAAATTTAACCCCGAACCAATCAACCCCAAGCCAATCAAAGAACAGTAGGTTCCAAGTGATCAGAATTAAAAAATAGTACATCAACTTACAACTCATCTGAATAGAAATCTAGTAAATATAAACTAATAAGCTATTTGTTTTATACTAATTTGCTGCGGTTCTAAAATTGCAAAGTACTTGTAGACTAGATTGACATTTTGTGCTTAATATCTATGTCATTATTTTTAAAGTACACTTAGTCTTACTAATAACTTCCAGTGAAGATAGAATTCCTAGATAAAATGGTTTTATCCTCTGCAATCATCCGATTAAGCCAATATTATCTAGGAGCTGGACCTAACATTAATGTTTTAATGTAACTTCTGTTCATGTCTTTCGGCATTGTCCTTTACTACGTTATCGACAGTTTCTACCTCAAATCCTTAATCAGACATACAGCTTAAGTTCCTCAAATTTTTTCTTAAGACATGGCTTCTCATGGGCCATGCCAAGATATTTGTATCTCCATACGAGACTACTTATTAATTTATATAAATTTGGTTGTGCTTGATTCTTTTGTTCGTAAAATCGATATGCATTAATATATTTTGTATCATTGTATTTCGGAAGTAGTTTTTTGTAACTTTTCGGTTGATTCAGTGAAAATGTACTAGCAACATTTTCATTGAATGTAGGAAAGTTACGAGTTTACCGTAGATAAAGGACTGGTGCCATTAAACTTCCCTGTTGTACACTTGCTCGTTTTTTCTCAAGTTTCCTAAGCATCATCTTATTTAACTCTGGAGTATCGATAAGTTATATATGACAATAAACGGTTTACGTATTGGTCTGGAAAAAGCATTTTAATTTTCTCAAGTAATTTGTATATTGTCGTCAAAAGTTAAATCAGCCGATATGACGATATTTCATGAGGTAGCTTTCGTGATTTAGGAGTAATTTTACCTTTCACAATTATCGTACGAATTATAATTTGAATGAATCATTTATTAGGATAATAATAATTGATCCTTAATTAATTTTAATATTAATTCAGAGGGAGTTTGCAAACCATATTGCCTTCCTCCGACTATCTTTGGTCCAGCCCCCGTCCGCATTTTTTATCGAAGGCATTTGCATGATAGGTCCTTTTAACTTTCTGGTATCTCTCTATAGCGAATATACAGCACTAGCATTATTAGCAAGTCCATGCAGAAATTCAATCATTGTGTCATTTTTAAATTGTTTAGTTTCACATCTCAGTTGGGATGTTGAAATATACAATTTAGATTTATTTTTCTGGACATCGGGACAAGGCCAGTTCTTTCTCGCTTTTCTTTTTTCTGGTATTAATTTTAGTGTCATTTCTCTAGAGTACTCATTATCGCTTAGTTTTCTTTGGACTTCTGGGGTATTTTGCCAACTGGATAGATCTGTATCCCTAGGCAATATGTCGGTTTACCTGTTAAATAGTTTGACAACTATATGCCCGAATATTAAACAATTATTTACCCTTGGCTGAAATCAGTCTCGAACCCCAATGTATATGCTTTTCATTGTAGTTATCGCATTTAATAAATCGATTTCCAAGTGTTTTGAAAATAAGTAATTTTGGAATCTGATACTGTATTTTGATGGGTTATATCTACTGGCTGGGGTCTACTCTGATGGTGTTCTTCTTAATTATAATATTTACAGCTCTGACCTGAGTTTGGCGACAATATATTTTCATTTAAAAAAATATTTAAAAGTAATTTTAGATGGATTTTATAGCACGACGAATAAACCGATAGGCCGTTACAGTTCCACCATGCATTAGCCAATCGTATTATCGATGGAACTTCGTGAAAAAGTTAAAATCGTTTCGAAAAAAGCAACTTTGATTCACTTAGCGGAAATTTAATTACGACAATAATTTTATGGGGTGCGAGCAGTATAAAACGACGCGTTTTTCGATTAGATTTAATTTGTAATCAGCAAAAAGGATTTTATAAATTGCACCAAGTAAATAAGCATACCCAGTACGATAACATCGAAATGGTAAATATAATTTAATTAAAAAAATTGACAGAAATGTTTACTTTGATTGCATTTATATTTGCAGGGCAAAGGTTTTATCTCGTGATTGAAATAGTTTTAAAACATTCTGGTCAAATACTAATTTTTAGAGTTTAAAGGAGAACTTACCTTTGTGGTGTATGATCACAGTTTAATGTTTTTTACTGTATTGGTATAAAGCAATTTCTTTTTTTTTTCGTGCATTTCAAAGCGAATTTATTCGGATAAATTTCTATGCTAATTCACTAATTAACGACATATATACCAAATTGATTGTTCCTCACTGTTAAAAATGCAAGATGGGTTTAGAATAAAAACAGTTGGATGATACATGTTAAGACATGTTAAAGGAATACCAACTTATTCGTCGACAGGTTCAAATAAAACTTAGGACCTAATAATTAGAAATATATCTACAAACTAAGTGAATGTAGAAATTAATTTTAGCCTAAGTTTAGGTCATTCGCCACTGAACCTAAGTTTAAGTGAGAACACAATAAAACAAGTACAATAACCAACACTCTTTGACTTGCAATTGAATTAGATAATCGCATTCAGCTGAATATACCACTCAAGACAACTAAACAATTTAACATAGAAGCAGAGAAACTTACTTTAGACATCCATCAAGCTGCTTGAAATAATACCCCTGGCATTAAGAGGAACACTAGAGGAATCAATTATCTCAAAAACATTAAGCAAATGGTAGGTGATAAACGAAAACTTCAAAAAAAGTTGATATGACGACATTCCAAGAGCTAAGAGAACAACTTTACAAAATTGCAAGAAATTTGACAAAAGCAAATGATGTAAAATGATGTAAAAGTTGAACAGGAAATTTTTTGTGGCAATATCAAGCAATGTAAATAAGAGTAAAACAATTAGAAATAAGTTTCAAAGCAAAAGTACTTGCAACTATTGCCAACAACCAGACCATTGGTTAGACAATGTCAAAAGTGGATTGCTGATGAACGACCGTCTAAGGATGCAACCCTGAAGAATTAAAAGGACAAGACAATGGGGACAAATACAGTACTATTAACAAAATGCGGTGAGATTTTTTCTGCAGAGGTATATGAAAACAGTTGTTGGATTGGCAATGGGGCTATGAAACATGTATGGAAAAGGAACAGTTCGGTTCAATGAAGAAATGACACTGAAGGATGACTGGTATAAACTGAGTATTTCTTAAAATTTGTTCTCTGTTCTAGCTACTCATGACCGTAATAAAAATAGTAAGTTTGTGTCAACGCCTATGTCCTGTTCTATAAAGATTCATGATGAACTGAAATTATTTGGTTTACGTGCAGTAAATGGTACTCTGTACAAAGCAGCCATTAAACCATTAGTACCTAAACATCGAGTTGATGTATGTAATGTTGCCAGGGGAAAATCTAATCTGTTAGAGTTGTATGATGAGAGATAATGTCATCAGGATAAACGTCACGTGAAATCAAAACTCCCGAAGGATTTTTGTATTGATGTCAAGATACATAAGCATACATAAGAAATCTGCGAACCATGTAAATATGGAGAGGCACATCGTTTACCATTTGGTACAAGAGAGATGTTCAAAACTCCAGGTGAACTAATATCAACAGATGTATGTGGACCTTTTCATGAATCATTAGGAAAGAAGTGTTACTTTGTTTTGTTTAAGGATAGTTAATGCATAACGCATTAAGGATAGTTAGAGCATAAAAGTCAGAGGTAATTAAAGCACTAAAGGGCTTCTAAACCTCACAAAGACATCAGTAAAAGAAATGCTAAGTGATAATGGCAAGGAGTTCGAGAATGGAGAGATTAGATCAATCTTATGCAAAAACGGGATTACACAAAAGTTGACGGCACCCTACACTCCTGAACAGAATGGAGTTTGTGAGCGAAACAACAAAACTGTTGTTGAAATGGCCAGGACCTTGAAATATCCAGCAGGATTATGGGCTGAGTTAGTAACACCGCGGTATATATTCTGAACAGAACGGGAATATCATCTGTAGATGGTACTAGGCCTTACGAATTGTGGAATGGAAGAAGCTGCGAACCAAACATCTAAGGATCATTGGGTCAACATGTTACGCCCATATCCCTAGTCAAAATCAAAGAAGAATGGATACAAAAGCCGCGCCTCATAGGATATGGTGGTGATGAACGGTTTAGAATATGAATTGAAAAGGATCAGAGCGTCATTTTGTCTAGAGATGTACGATTTGAAGAGAAACGTGGATTTCAAGAAGTGAAACCCGAAGAGGAAACTGTTCATAATGAATCACAAGATTATGAGACAGACAGCGACGAGGAGAGCACCATTGAGGACAGTTCAGAGGATGACTTTGATAAAGATGTTTCAGAGCTTCAAGAAGAGGGAGTAGGTGCCGCGATGCAATCGAGCATAAAGGTTGTGTTGAATGGAAGAGTGCAAAGCAGTGTCTACACCTACATTGTAGTTTGGAGAAACTTCATCAAGGAAAGAAGATAATGCAAGTAAGTAGATAAGCAGAAGTTTCCCTACAGAGAAGTAGTCGGAGAATTAACGTATCTATTGCTTGGGATTAGACCAGATCTGGCCTACAGTCAAGGGGAGCTAACTACGGAATCACATACAGGTCGAATCCAGAAAGTGCTACTGTGATGCAGAGTTCGGAGTTTGCTTAGAATCAGGTCGATCAACATCCGGAGTTGTCATAAAGTATTCTGGAAGGGCAATTTCATGGTTAAGTCAAAAACAAGCTACGGTAGCAGGCAACGTCAACTACTGAAGCTGAGCTGGTAGTTACAAATGAAGCTCTTAAGAAGATTGTTTCGTTATATCTATCACAACAACCAAACCAAACCATTTTGTGACCTCGGAAATGTATCAGCTTATATGCGGTTTATTAATTCAAGAGCAGCAATGGCAAATCATAGATAACCATTTTTATATGAGTATTATTATATAATATATAATTTATCGAAGTACCTTATATTTTTCATAATACTGTTCCTGGAAATAAAAACAGTCAAATATTTGAACCAATATTGAAGATATATTTCCATCTCAAACGTAGATATTAAACTTTTCTTCGAATATGAAATAGTATTATTACCATTATATATTTTTAAAATGATTAAAGTATTATTACCAAGTAAGTTCTCGTTAAATATAGCCTGTAAAATCAAATGGCAAATATTCAAATCAAGGATATTGTCCAAGATTATCATAATATATCATAAAATACAATATTATATCCCAAAATTATTTGATAACATAGTTTCAAAATATGTCGACTTTTATTATCAGCAATAATTAAGATAATGTCTTAAAAATTATTAATGTTTTATTAAAATTATTTTAAAGTCTCCGTTTACCAACTAGGGGTTTATCTGGACTGGACCTACAGTTTAACATGGGTTCTCCGAATCACCGTCCTCGGCAGTAAGCCTGCCGACTGAACAGTGATCAACTTAGAAACCATAACAGTAAACAGCCAGTCTTACCCAGCCTGGTTTCTACCGTAACTGGAGTGGTTATTCCATGTCGGATTTTCCACTGTTGCCTATAAAGACATTTACAATTATAATCACAAACATAAAGTACAACCATGCCCCAGCAAGATTCGAACCCGCGAGTTTCTCGACAGTAGGATGATCGTTCTGTCGCCTTGACCACTGCGCCGACGAAGACGGTTTAATAATATTCATTTGTAATTGTCCATATTAGAGAAAGATATTACATTTATTATATATTAACTAGCTATAAATATATATTAACACAATACTTACTAATAATAATTGATATGATATCGTACAAAATATAAATCCACCACCAATAATTAATGCCAGGAAAGCAACATGATACAAATCTTCAACCATTTTTGTTATCCTGCAAAAAAAATCACACAAATCACAAAAGGGGTATCGGATAGAAAATTGGAGCTTAAAAATATATGTTTTCCAGCAACAACAATTATTAGTTTGATATTAAATGTATTCAATTATTGATTTTTCGATCGATCTGATATTCGTTGATGATAGTGCTATATTCGCTAATAACGCATGTTGGGGCTTAATATATTCTTCGTTATATAATTCGCACTGCAGCACCATATAGCCCGAAAATTTATTTAAAAAATGCTTAAATATTGATAACTGACGGATTGTCTGCAATTGTAAATATCAATGGGATCCAGCTAGGCAAGTACAGGAGTTCAAGTACTTAAGATCAGTAATGCAGGAGATAGAAAAGAAAGGAAACCGAATCGGCCAAGCTGCTTCTCTAAAGTAGTGCGTCCGCCTCTTCCGGGTGCCTGTTACTACTGTGTGACTTCAAGGCTTGGACATTTGTTAGAGTCTGACATCTGTAAGCTTTCAAATGCGATACGAAAGTTCTAAGAAAAAGACAGCAAGGTAAATCAGCACACCCATAACCATGCTTCTCGCGTCCGAATCACTAAAAGGCTGGACATAAAATATTACAGATTTCTTGTTTTCAGATTTGCGACATCTTCGTGACAGGTTATCTTTGTTTTTTTTGTGTTTTATTGTGTATAACTGTAAGGAAGTTCGTTGTTATAACATAATTTTTGCAGCATTTCAGGTAAATATTACTTGGTTAAATGCAAAATTATGGGTGTTATTTTCCTGGATGTGAAGGTAATTAATTTTATTTGATGAATTATTTTTCGAAATATTCTCCTTTAGCGCAGAAACTGTTTTAAAAAGTATATAATGATAAACTTCAGGAAAACTCTTAGGAAACATGAAGCTATGGAACGGGAAGGTCTTTGCATTTCAGACCGACCAAATGCTTATGTACCTAAATGAATTAGTAAGTCTAAATTAAAATCTATATCGACAATTTAATTGTAATACATAATCTGTGTATATTCTCCGAACCGCAGAATAAGTTAAATAATAATATTAAATATTAAATAAGTTAAATATAAATATCATATTCTTTTCAAATTATTTATATTGAGGTTTCAAAACTGAAAATTATGACATATATTTCTCAGCAGATGCTTTATAACATTGCAACCGATAATTCTTATATATTTTTATGATTCTGTTATTATGTTATATTATCAAATATTTATATGAATGTGCACAACATACTGAGAGCAAAAGGTGATGTAACAAGAAAAATAATAATTAGGTGTTGCTTGTTCTGACGAATGAAAATAATAAATTGGACTGCCGAGTGTAAAAATGTATAATTTTGCATTGCTACATATAATGTGGATAGTGTCCAATTAACTACCTCAAAATATATATATATATATATATATATAAAAAGAATAGGATGACTCTTAATCAAAAGTGTAACATGTATTTACTATATTCATTAACTTCAAATATTATATTTTTAAGTATATTTTAGACAAATAATAAGTTTTTTATTTTACAATTTTTAAGGTAATAATAATATACAATTATAAAATAAGATAAATAATAAAATAAGATATCTAATATACATAGGTCAAATTAGATAATGCTTATTGATTTTGAAAAGGGTTTTTAAATATTTTATTAAAGTTTTATATCATAATTATCCCTTTTAATATAAGTAATACTTTTTATTCCTATTTTTTAATTTCTTAAACTTAGTTAAAATTTAGTACATTTAGGGATTTCATTTTTACATTTCGAAACGGTTATTTCTGAGATCAAAACAGATAATTTCTTATTAGTGTTTAAAAGGTATTGGGTGTTTTCTTAAGCGATTACGAAAGTGAACAAGCACATAAATACCAAAAATAATTTTTATGAGAACTAGGTGAGTATATGTCCAAAATATGGTCAACAAGGAGACCATCGTGACCTTAAAAGCGGCGACCATGATATTTGTGAAATAGAAGCAGTCATGCAATGTTAATGCCATAGTTAATAGTTACAAAATATATATTTAATTATTTATAATTAATTTAATAACTACTTATGTCTATATTATTACTAAATATTTGATTGACAAAAAAGTAATTTCGATAATAAACATATGTTCATACAATTCGAACAATAATGAATAATATATAGTAAAACAATTATTTCTATGCTGTAGAATTCTTTAAAGATAGTGTTTAGATTTTTTAGCAAAAAAAAATTAAGTCCTGCCTGTGCGGTGAATACGATGACCGGAACGATATTCATTTTTAATATAGACATTTTCGAAAAAAATTAAACTGATTTTTTATACAAAAATATAAATGAACAATAAGCAAAAAAATCTGTTGTTTGCGGTTGCAAGCCTGTATCAATGCTTTCCACAAGCTTCTTTTGAACTTATCAGAAGACCTTTCATCTATACCATGCATCCATGCACGTGTCAAGCACCTGTCGACATTGGCTTACATTGAGCTGGTTTACCTGTTAGGTACTTTGATCACGTTTAATTTAAATATCAACAATTAGATAAAATAATTTTAAATGCAGTATAAAGGATTTACCAAATCATACGGCAAATCAAATAAACACTCTTTAATTATATTCTCCGAACTCACCTTTTTATTAAATCATAATGCTGAATGCATATTTTAAGATTATTTTTCATTTCCTGTACAAAATATTTTTGGTGATGTTCCATCTCGGTATTTCTTTTTTGCAGAACTCCATGTCTCGTTTGAAATTTATTTAAATTTTCCAAGTTATATTTCAATATATCGCATTGAGCACCGATTGAGAGAATAAGGTTAACAGCAAATGAATCAATATTCACGGTGTGGAGAATGCAAAAGGAGCTGGTGGAAGTTTGCATCCAATTAGTCAATTCGAAATAGGGAGTCCTGGTTGAGTTGTATGGGAACCATCCCTTTATAGGTAAAGTGCGTTCTCTTGCCAATAGGGGTTTTATTGACCAAAACAATTGCGTCAGTGTACCGCAGAATATTCCTAAATAAAACAAGACGTCTCCCAGAATTTTTGTTCTTTGAACAATTTTGAGATGTCTTTCACAGGTTACCTAAAAATTGGAGAAAATATTAGCAAAATTATATTGTGCTTGCAACAGTTGAAAATAGCAAGTCAATTAAAATCTCCCCAGCCTACCATAGTAAAGTTTTTTTTATTTAATATAATTCCCTTCGAGGGTAATACACTGATTATAGCGACCCCCCAACTATTCGATACCATTTTTGTAGCAAGATTTGTCCTTTGCTTCAAAATAGGACTCAGTTTCGGCGATCACGTCTTTATTCGACGAAAATTTCTTCCCAGCGAGCATTGTTTTGAGATATGAGAACAGGAAATTGTCGCTGAGGGCCAGATCTGGAGAATACGGTAGATGAGGAAGCAATTCGAAGTCCAATTCATCGACTTTTGATATCGATTTAACTGACTTATGACACGGTGCATTGTCTTGGTGAAGCACCACTTTTTTTTTCTTCATATGCGGCCGTTTTCCGGCGATTTCATCCTCCAAACGGTCCAAAAACGCTATATAATAGTAGCTGTTTATGGTCCTACTCTTTCCAAGGTAATTAATGAAAATTATTTCATACGCATCCCAAAATACAGACGTCATAACCTTGGCAGTCAACTGTTGCATTCTCCCACTCTTTGGAGCTGCTTCATCATGTCCGGTCGACTCGGATAACTGTCGATTGGACTTGGGAGTGAAATCATGCAGACATGTTTCATCCATTGTCATATACCGATGCAAAAAATCGAGTTTATTACGCCTGATCATCTTCAAACACTGCTTCAAATCATCAACTCGC
The DNA here is from genome assembly GCF_030347505.1 of Rhynchophorus ferrugineus. NCBI lineage: Eukaryota > Metazoa > Arthropoda > Insecta > Coleoptera > Curculionidae > Rhynchophorus > Rhynchophorus ferrugineus. The sequence goes on along the minus strand of NW_027472590.1, from coordinate 23,899,455 downwards.
TGTTGTTTTTGGCCAAAAGTGAGCTGAGACGACAAATATTCAGGAATGATATGATGTACACGTTCAGTTGATACCTTTAGAGTGTCTGCTATTTCATACAATTTCAATTTACGGTCATTCAAAATAATTTTTTGGATTTTTTAAGTGTTTTCAGCGGTAACAATCTCTTTTGAGCGTCCACTGCGTTCACCGTCTTCGATACTCATTTCACAACGTCTAAACTTAGCATGCCAATCCTTGATGGTTTATTTTCCTGAGGCAGTGTCCGGAAACTCGGCATCAAGCCAAGTTTTTGCTTCAACTGTATTTTTTCCCTTCAAAAATCAATATTTTATCAACAAGCTAAATTCATTTTTATCCATTTTTTTCACAAAAGCAAAAATTGCTTCATTCAAAATGCTATAATTCACAAACTAATGATCCCACAGCTGTCAACTTTATACACGCATCTTTTAAGGGTTAGTGCTAACTAAACAACATATGGATTTAATTCTAATAGCGCCATCTATGTGTCAGACCAGCGAGGACAAATTTATCACTTACTAGGGATTATATTACCAGTTGTATTACCATCAGCATATCATCAGTTCTTAAAAATGTATTTTATAAAACATCCGGTTGCGGAAATTGATAGAGCTCGTTATAGTACAAATCATGATGTAAACTATTTTTTAAGAACTACATAGGTTCCTTCATCAGAATAACGATTTAGTCAAAATTTCCATAACAACATTAGATCAGGTGCTCTCTGACAGCCGTGATATCGTCATCAGACCTAACAAAACACCTGCCGGTGAGCACGCGAGGAGGTTTAATTCACCGAACATTTACGAAGTAGATATTGCTATTATCAGAAAAAATTAGACGTTGATAGATAGACGTAGATGATACAAAGTTCACCGTGTCATCTAGTAAACATTTAAAATATAAAATGTTGATAGGAACAGATTTTATTTTAATTGATTGCTTAGAAAAGTGATGAATCACTCGCTTTAGGTGTATCTCTAAGGTTTAGAAGATAAATAACCGTTTATGGAGATATATTTAAGAGATATTTTAGATCATAATATTCGTCTTTTGTTTATTTTTGCTAATTATTCATTTAGAATTATATATATTGATATAGATATTGTTTTGAAAACATCTTGTTTAATTTATACATCAAACTTTCGTGTTATAAATCTGTACTATTCGTTATTAATCTAAAGACCTGATTGATTTTCTGAATCTAAAGTGAAAGTAACCGAGTTGCCCAAGTTATGGTATCATCATCACCTACGTTACTTTGCAGTATGCAGACTTTAGATAATTTTATAAACTTTATTTTCCGTTCTCTTGGGTTCTTCTGGTATGATATTTCTGGATATCTGACCGTCCTTTGATTGACTTTCGTATTATTTCTATTCATTAACACTCCATATTCTTTTAGTATCGTTAAGTGCTCTGAGTTGTCAGTTTTTGTACATATTTGACATTTCATTATTATTTCATCCATTAAAATTATAAACAAGGAAAATTTGAAAACAATGTACCTACCTGAAACAAATCATTTGTCTTAAATTCTCTTACTATTTTCTGAGCCTTGGCAACGTTCAAATAAAACGCAATGCTCTTGATCATCACTATAAAAGCACAACAAGATATATATAAAGTTTCGCTCACTTTATTTATATCAGTTGCATTCGCAGCCATATAAAGAACCTGCGGTGTTACAAACAATACCAGCAAACTAATAATGGCGCACGTATACACGAAATAAACTTTTCTGGATCCGGAATACTTCTCCGGTTTCCAGAATCCGCATAATGTTAATATCTTCTTGTTCCTGTTGAAAATTGTGGATATATCGGATGAAGTACGCGATGCCATTGTCTCTGTATTTTTATTGTTTACGTCTTGGTAATGGGCTTATATAGGTTTTCTATGAAAAGGAAACGATACAAAGTTTTAATGAGTGCTGTGTTATGTTATACATTTACAATCGATTTTTTAACTATAAGTTTAGATTTTATAATGAACACTTAGATGTGTTAGAAAAAAATTATGTGGTATATAATATATATGTAGGGTGTGGTTTCTATTATGAGTTTCTTCATATTACTACTTTGTATAACGCTAAAGTTTTTTTAATTTACAGGTATAATAGCTTTTCTTCTTTTTCGTATAGATTTTTTATCACAAATAATAGAACGTAGTTAGTTAAAATGAGATTGAATGCTTTCCGATCTTATCGAATATTTACAAAATTACTTAAGACATTAGAGACAATAATTAGAAGTTATAAACCAGCAAACGTTGGAGACCAAAATTCTAGTTAATGAAGCAACATTGCTATGTGCTGTCGTCATAAATGTTGATATACAATGATGTACCAAACGGCGTTGAAAATAATCGTAATATATAATAAGAAAATAAGCGTAATATATCAGATGATAATGATAAACAATATAAAATTCCTCTAACAGAATAGGTATTACCCGACATGTAGGTTACCAGAAATATTATAACAATGTTGTCAAAACGAGTACATACGAAATGTTAAAATGCTGGCCACTTTCGGGACGACGGTAAAAGTCGAAAGGTGCGGGCTGCTCATGCGCATTCATTCGAAACCAGCTTGACAAATGTCCCAGCAACGCCTAGTTTTTTACAGGCTAAAGTTGTCTTTGGAGGGTATTTTTAGGTTAATTTTATGTTAGAAACCTTCAATACGAAACAAGTGTATGCTAAAGCATTCAAGCCAATTTAAAGTAAAATATCGTAATAAAACATACAATGTAATTTCAATCAAATGTAATCAAATTTATGAGAATGGTTATAAAACACTATATAGTATAGTATGTAAGATTTGTGTGCATATATATGTTTGTAGCTGTCTAGAGTTCACGATAAAACATACTATCTGTAAGCATGTGCATTTAGTGCACATGCATGAGGTGATAATGGACATTAATTATTTTGTCGAAGAGGTAACAAGTGATCTAGGGAAAAATGCAAGATCGACTAAATCGCAAGATAAGAAAGAAACTAAATGAATGTTGACAAAAAATATATACAAAGGCAGTAGCGGAAGAAGCAAATGAGGACAATGATCTTGATAACAAAATATACAATATATATCACATTTTGAAGTCAATGGGTCAATATTCTCATAACGAGGTGATGCTTCAGAGATTTCAATAAAAATAAACCAAAAGGAAAACATAAGATGGAGAAACAGTAATACTTATCAACAACGAAATGTAGAAAAATAAATATGTTTTACCAAAAGCACAATATATTACCTCATTGTTTTTCTCACTTTTTGAAGTAAATTTCAGGATAATTAATGCTGATTAAATTACAAAAGTTGGATTAGGCTTACAGGGAAACCACCACAATATGAAAAAGGCGCTCCTAGAACTTTACCTTATAGGTGGAATGGAAAAGAGTTCACTCTAAATATTATAAAGATATAATTACAACCCAACATCCTGTTGTCCATCGATATTTAGGTCAATTTTCCGCGTTATTGAACCGAAAGAAATAATAGATCACAAAGCTTCAAATTTTGTGTTATCAATTTATTTCATATTTTCTGGTAAGTCCATCTTATAATTACACTGTCCCAAAAATTTATTTTATAACATAATCTTTTGATTTATGTCCAATATCAAATAGCTACAGGTATAAAGTATACAAATATGACCGTTTTTCATTCTTACCTTTACTATAATATTCAAGCAAATCCTGTTTTCAGATTATTTAAGATAAATATACGGTTGTTACATAGCAATTTATAAAAATCAGTGCGACAAAATTAGAATGACTAATTAATAATCCACATCTTATACACTTATTTTCGTATTGTCTGCTGCTAATTTTCTGTATTAAATAATAAATATCTCCTAACCGCAACTCTCATCATCTACAAGCAACAACGCGTTGCAGTGAAATTTACCTAGATTGTTTCGAATGACTGCGCATGAACAGCCAGCACACCAAGGACTTTCGGTAGATTTCGGATTCGGTTTAGCGCATGCGGATTCTTATTAACTTTGAGCGAACAAGCAAGGCGTCTGACAAGCTCAGCACAAGCGCAAGTATTTTGTTTTGTAACTGATGTTGAAAATATGATTTTAGTTTTTGCTTGTATATCACTCCGTCAGAAAGAAATTGAGGCTCATGTAATTAAAAAGCTAAAACAAAACATATGTTACTTTAAGTAATGAAATAAAGGAAAACTATATATAAAATATTATATGAGCATCAGAATTGTGATAGACCAGTCAATAATGTTTGATCACTATACAACATCCAATTGTATTTTAATTTCATTCTATACTTATTCAAAGATATATAATTAAAAGTATATAACAATAATTTGTGGTCAATATTTCGTTACATTATTCTTCAATAAGTTTGTTAATGTTATAGAAATAGTTAAATAACATACCTTTGTATAACTGCTTTTCAGATTGTTATTAAACAACGTAAAATGTATATAACTTATCGGTCCAATTTCGCAGATTGTTAAAGATATAAAGCATCTAACAGAAAATTCTAAAATGAACATACATTTTTTATAACGTTCGAATTTTATTTTATCTTTCAGATTCTATAGCTGTCTTCACTAAAATATAAAATAACAGGATATTAAGAGTTAATACGACAAAATATATAACATAAAAAAGAAACTAATTACGAAACAGTTCAACTAAAAATAACATCTACGATTCCTATTTATCTAAAACATTTTTCAAGTGAAGTAACGATATAAAACAAGCTGAAAGTTATTTAGAATATTCAGTGGAATAAACTTTTATAACGAAGAGATGGGACTGTCCTTTAAAGGCCAAAAATTATTGAGTATTATTTAAATTGCATGATTTATTTTCTTTCATTTCAAAAATTATAGTTACATTTCCGTCCACTTTTTGTTTTTCTTTTTCAATTAATTAGTTAATTAGAATTAGTTCCACCAAATTGAAAAAAGTGTTAAATTCATTTTCGATTTTTTCAATTTCAAGATCATCTCTCTGCTCAGTTATCAACAATGAAATTCAAATATTTATGTATATATTTATTCAAATATATATTTGTTAATATTTAGTAACAAATTTAGTACTCGAGTACTTTCCTTATCTGTGTTATTAAAAATGCCAATGAGGAGTATTGTAGGTTACAATTGATTTCGAGAGTGATTGAAAATGTAGTGGATAGGCTTAGAATACAATGAAATCGTACACATCAATATAACAATAGAGAATACGAGATAATGTAAATGAGCGATTCCGCAGATCCAGTGCAGGTGTCGCCACCATTCGGCTTACTAATTTCTGAGATTTTAAACAACTTATTAGCCAATATTCAAAAATATCATAATTCCAAATTCCAAATTATGTGGTTTGGTGCAACGCATATTGTACAGAACATTTTAATGTCCACCTTGAAGGTATTATACCATAAAAGTTGTGAGTAAGATTCAAATTTGTATCAGAAAAAGCTTAACAAAATCTATAACAACTTCAGATACTAGAATAAATGTATCCTAATTAAATTTGTATTTGATTTTTGCTCACTACAGTAAAGTAAATTATTGTTCAGGAACTACAAACGTTTCTTCATCTCAACAACGATTTATTCAACATGTTTAAATGGCCATAGCACTAAGAACTTGCCGGTGATTATGCGAGGAAGTTTGATTCAATGTCAGTCGAACAAATGGGTATTATTATTGTAGGACAAATTTTGGTATGGGTGGCAGATATGGGTGGTATGAAGTTCATTAGAGTATGTGGTGTAACGCGTCATAGCAACATCTCTATGAATGACAGATTCTTGGTTAAAATCACTAAGACTTCATATATAGGCATTTAATTAAACTTATTTTTTGATCACAAAAATTTTCAAATGTATATTATAACAACTACTAATATAAAACAAGCTGGGAATCTTATCTCGTGGGAAAAATACGTTAATAATAAAACGTTTCTCTCCATTTAATTCGTAATAATCATAGTTAAGAATTTTATCTGAGTATGACCGGGTCATTCAACTAACATGAAACAATATTTATCTATTTAAGTAATACTTCTATCAATCTTTATATTATTAATTATTAGCAAAACTGTGATAAGGTAATAAAAACAAATATATATATAACAAGTTTATATGCTAGTTTTGTCGAAGGAAAATATTTCTATATTTTTATTTTCTTAAATAATATAATTACCCGATAATCACATTTGCCCATTTCTAATAATTAAAACATAACAAAATCTTAATTTATTTATTTGATAATTTTATCAACATCTATTTTGTTATTTAGTAAGTTAACTGTAGTAAGACGCTTGCATATAAGTATAAATTAGTCAGGGATTATAAACACATAAACTGTTATTTTAATTGTAAACTATTATAATTAAAAGAAAGAAAAGGCGACTTGTTAAACAGCAATACAAAACGACACTTGTAGTGTAAAAACAGATCAACCCGTCTCACTCGTTCACTATTTAGGTACTTATAGGTAAATTAGGTAAAATAAATACCCCTTGCACATGCTAACGATAGTCATTACACTAACCAGTATTATATAATGTAATGCATATTCTACTCCAAGAAGAATTATTATACTTTTACAGACAAATCCCTCGCTAACTATCCTGACTACAATTTTATGATGACACATAATTTCAAATAATTTAAATGGTGTTAGCTAAAAAACGTAAAGGTTAACGTCAATTAAGGTTACTAAATCACAGCAACGTACAAACAATACTGGAAAACTCACAGTAAACCAGAATATTTAGCTTTAGGCTTTTAGCTCTTAACATTAGGTTAAATTAACCTAATTTGTTTAATTTAAGAAATACCTGTAACATACTACCTATAAAATAAATATTTACCCCGTACTCTCCTTGTTTGTGTATTTACGCAAGTACAGCAGAAGAATAGTAATAGTTCAATTTATAAGTTAAGATTATACGAGTACTAAAGAAATTAATTTATAAGATATACTCAAAAAATGTACTTAATAAAAAACCATTGAGTTTGCTTTATATGTAGTAATCAAGTGTTGCATTTTTATATCTCTATTTCAACAGAATAGTGTATCTCTATTTCATCCTTTAGCCTTTATTGATATTTTATACCTTATTTACCTTTAAATGTAATGGTTAATCATACTTTTTTTTGATTTTTTTTGGAATTTTCATTCAAATTATGTAACTTATCATCTATCTATCATTTTATTATGTTTGTAGTTCATTTTTACTTCTACGGTCTATATATATATATATATATATATATATATATATATATATATATATATATATATATATATAATGTACTAACTTAAACAATGCTGTTCAAGTGGCTAAAATTAGTTAAAAAATATGAAGAAAATAATACGATAAAAATAAACGACCGTATTTTTAAAATTAAAAGATTATTTTCGTAGCTGACTCATTTCTATATTTTCTTCAAATATCTTTTGGTGTTTTTTGAATTTTTGAATTTTGTTTCAAAATAGTGAACAGTTCTTGTATTACAAATCTGGTGGATATCTTTGAAGGATAATAATTAGTATTTAAAAATTAGTTCCAGAGAATTAATATCACAGCCAATAGTTAAAATAAGGACAATAAACTTTTTTTTATTATTTAATTAATATATTGTTACTAGTCGTTTCCGTCTAACCTACAATTTATCTTTATGATAACCTAAATCCAGGTATATAACTAGGAGGACCCATCGGCCCTATCTCAGCCTATGGTGAAATAATGTTTATACATGTTACTGCTGAATTTTTTAATATATGCACCTTACTACACAACACTATCACATGGTTTGATTCTTTTGAGTCTGTGTCCTGTTCTGGCGGTATCCAATAGTTGTAATATTCCATTATTCGTATGAGAATAGAGTCTTTCATCATGCCCCCTTGCAATTCTCTTGACATCTTGACTGACTGTGGGTATCTGAAGGTCTCGATGTAGGTAATTAGTCCTATAGTGTTTGGGTGCACCCACAACACCTCTCAGGAAGGACGATAAACTGACACAGAAATGTTTATGTTCATTATCAACGGTACATGTTCACTCAACCAGTGAAAAGTAATTCTTGGCTCAGTATTCAACTATTAATATATATATAATCATTAAAAAAGGACTGATAACTAGGTTATTTGATATCAATAACTAAAAATAGACATTTCCATATAAAAGGCAGAAATGAAACGAAAATAAAATATTGAAAGAAACGTCTTAGATATCTAAAATCTACATTACAAGGATTCAAGTTGTTACATACAAAACAAAGATATCTAACGTCAACAACAAGTAATTAAAAAGGAAAAAACCTCAATCAACTCTTTTTCCAAATCAAATAACGTAATTAATAGTCACACAATTAATATATTTATCTAATCAGGTCAGATTATTGGATTTATGAAAATGCCTTTATTTTCATATTTACAGGGAATGAAGAAATTAACATAAACACTTGATATATACATAATATTTATTTATTAATAAGGTGGAAACAGATATGTAAATTTACTCCTCAGGATCTGCTCTAAAAATCCTCATTACGGTTTAACAGTGTTGAGATCTGGTGATTGGACTGGCCTGATAAGATATTAAATGATATGTTGATGCTCCTCAAACCTCTGACTCTGTGTATGGATGAATCATTGCCTTGGAATAAGGACTTTATTATTGAATGTGTCGAGATATTACACATGGGCTGCAAACTCGTAGGCCTAACACGTAAAAGGCGCTAATATTATTGCATTAACCGCTTTTTGCATTTGTACCAAACTTCAAAAGAAAGATGTTACAATTTCAAGACATTCTATTATAAGTTTTTGAGTTATTGTGCTAAGAGTGACACTACTTTTATTATTTACAAAACAATGAATAGTGTTAACAAAGAATACCATTCAAACGAAGTAATGGCTTGAAATGTTTTATAAGGACTCCGTTCCATTAGATACAACAATAAAATATTGGTTTGCTGACTTCGCTTCAAAACGTGGTCGTAGAGACACTGATACCAGTCGTATAGACGCAGTGGACGTCCAAATGAGGTGGTAATACCAGAAAACATCTATAAAATCCACAAATGTGGTTTTGAGATGATATAGTGGCGCTGGAATGATTTTTTTGCTCTTGATGGAGATTACTTTGATGATTAAAGTCAATTTTGAACAAAAAATGATCGCGTTTTCTTTGCTATTCGCGAGACTTTTCAGCCCATGTGTTATATTCACAGCAATGCCGCCAGTGATCTACTTTATGCTTCACTGTAGCAATTACACAGTCGTAATCACAGATATGCGAGTCCTCCATACATAAACCCAGCCACTTGTAAAGAAAAATGTAAACGACAATTTGCTGGACCATACCACATACTCTCAATCATAAAGTGTCTAGGTTTTACGATTGTTGTATCACTTCTTTCACAGCTTAATATTGGTTTCCATTAATAACAGTTTGCCAATCACAGTCCTTCTATGAACGTTAGCTTTGTGGAACTTACTCTGCACTATTTTTGTCGAATGATATTCAAGTGAGTGTTGAGTTTTCCTATCACTCTTGGTATCACCTTTTGTCAGTAGTTTTTTGTTGTCTGTCCACAATCCTCTTTAATTATCACCAGTCTCTGTTAGTTAAATTTGGGTTTCATCAACTATTTCTCTTCTCCAGTGATAGTTTACCATGTTTCGTATATTCTATGATTATCGTGGATATTGTCGCTCGTAAGACGTTAAACAATACGGCTCTTGCGCAGTTTGAGAGATCACACACTTCACGGAACAGAGCAAAGTACTCAAAATACTGATATTTAACCTTGAGACTGATATAACCAAAACTTGATTTAAACTAAGCAATACATACAATATTTTCATGGAAGCAATGTTGCCAACATGCAACAAGATGTTCCCTATTGCATGGTGCTTATATGTTACTATCATGATGATTGATATTTTTTTTCATAAAATATAAACGTAAAAAACAAGAATCAGCCATGATCAACCAGTTTAGATTATGTCAATGTTCAGTGATTCTCTATGGATGTTGGGAGCAGTAAAAATATCAATCTATCCATATATCATTATTAAAAAAAATTATATATTCACTACCCCAAAGAGCAAAAGAAAAGGTTTTTTTTGGTCTGGAAAATATATCGATATATTGAAATATTATCGTTTTAAATACATGTTCTCTATGCAGAAAAATTATAGACATGTTTTTATAATTTTTTTAGATATATCTATAATTTTCAAGAAACGTAAAATGCGAACATAATTTTGTGACACATTTTGAGAATCATTTTATCTTTTTATCTGGGTTTGTTCAGACCATACACCTGATATACATTATATCTACAAATATCTAATACACAAATACATCTAATCTACAAATATACACTTCAAAACTCGCAATTAATACCCAAAATAAATTATTTTAATGCATTCGCGTCCAACTTCATTGTTTATTAACTGTATACTGACGTAATATGACGCTGCTAAGCGTTTTGGCACGAATTTAAATGGTAAAATAAATAAAATAATAACAAATCAGTAAAATAAATGGTAAACCCTTTTTTGTCGTCAAACTCTTTATATCCTGCAGAAATAATATATTTTTAAGAAATGGTAAACACATTAGAATATTAATGAATTATTTTCCAAAATAGTCATCATTTCAATTGATTGATAAAATGTCTGACAATATGGTGGACGAATTTTTTTTTTTTAACAAATTTATAATTTATTTTATTTGTAATATTTTTATTGTAAGAAGTACAATATGGAAACGAAAAAAATATCAAACTTACACCCACATCTTCTTTGTCTTGTTGATATTCTATGTGAGGGAAGAATTGTGCTTTTGACACCAAATTCAACATCATCAAGCTTTTGAAAGCACTGCCAATAGCTTGTATGAGTTATAAGTCGCCAAGATCATATGATCCTAAAAACAATCGACGAGTGAAGACTTCCTCAAACATAAATAGAGAAGAAAATCTATATAACACTTCAGACCCCAAGTGCTAACAGATTTCCAAACTCAATATGTAATGATTAAATATTGAAAACACACCATTTTATTTTACTAATCTAGATGGCACCTAATTTCAATGTTGAACCTAAGAGGCTTTTCACCGTTAGTCATATCATAACTTTTGTCGAACATTACTCACACGAACAAAATAAATCCCTAATCATTAATTATTAAAAAATGCACATTAATTGTCCTGGTGTATTTTTTTGTTTTATAGTAAATCAAGCACCATCACTTGATAACGATTATTTATAATAATAAAACTCCAAATCACGCTTATTTTAATAAATATTTAGAAACGGTATCAACACTAACAATCTCGTTATGTCATAGCGCATGACACTATAATTTAGAAGATCCATGTTTACTTGATAACAATATGTAGATTCCCTATCACTGTAACGGTGATATTCTATTAATTAATATCGCACATTTCTAATTACGATGTGCTCTACATCAAGTACCATTGTTTATTTAAAGTGTTATTAATTTATATGTTTTTACCTTTTAATACTAAAATTTAATTAAATAATACATAATATTTAAAAAGTATTTATTAGAGTCCCAAGAAAAAGGACATATTAATTATTGTTTTTGTTTATAACAATTTAAGTTCCTACAAACGAACGATAATTATTTTCTTGCCAACCCTATATATGAGTAACTGTTTACAATTGTAAGCCGTACGTCAGAAATAGGTTTAAAATCACTGTGATATTAATAGGCTTATTCTAATAGCAATTAAAATGTGCCAAAGATCACTCTTCGTTGGAAATTAACAAAGCACTATTCGACATTTATCTAAATATACATTGTCATTGTGAAATAGCTAGTCAATCTATTGAAAAAGTAACTTTTCATTTGAGATAAGATAGACGATATTTAAACCTATATATATATCATATATAATAAGTTGGATTTACACCAGTTTTTAGTAGTGTAGCAAAATGTTTCTGATACTAGTGGCCGTAGCGCTTCTTGCCGCTTATATTTACACCAAATATGACAAAACCTACAATTACTGGAAAAGGAAGGGTGTAGTACAACTTAATCCCGTCTTTCTATATGGAGATGCCAAGCCTTTTCTTGATGGACAAATATGTGAAGCTGAAAACGCCATGTCTTACTATCGAAAATTCAAAGCTATGGGTGTACGATTTGGAGGTAAGAAGTTTCCTTAATATTATCACGAAATATTTCATTAATCCTGTTGTTATTAAAGGAGTGTATTCAGAAAACCGACCAGAATGGGTACCGGTCGACCCCGAGCTAATAAAGACAATAACAACGAAGGATTATGAGTATTTTGATCTCCACTTCAGCGAAATACCGAAGACGCTGTTTTTCAATAACCTGTTCCATATGAGAGGAGAAGAATGGAAGAATATGCGACGAAAGCTAACTCCAGTTTTTACAACGGGTATGTACAATTATTGATATTTATCCTATCAATTTAATTTGCTAATGAAATTCTATATATAACAATTCTCAATTCCATCTAATCTGACAATCTACATATTACCAAAATGTAAACTGAAAATTGATTTTCGTTCTTAGCATGGACACACTTTTGTGTCTTCTATTCTATGGAAGTTAATTAGTAATTCGAATATTAGTATGAGTTTTGAAAGGAAATGTTATATCACTAAGTATTCGCAGGTATTTTTAACTTTTTTACTTTAAAAACTAATTTATTATAATAAATTGGTATTACGTATATTTATTAAAATATTTTACATTCATTTCTATAAAATTTTCCCACTTTTATGGAAGCATACCGGCACTTTTTCAAAAGAACGATGCCGGTTACGATACATTCGTTTGTTATATCTAATAACAGGTCAATTGAAAAGTCCCCAGTCTGACACATAGATGGCGCCACTAAATTAAATCCATACGTTTTTAGTTAGCCCTATCCCTTAAAAGATGCGTGTATAAATTTGACAGCTGTCGGATCATTAGTTCGTGAATTATAGCATTTTGAGTGAAGCAACTTTTGTTATTGTGAAAAAAATTAATAAAAAGGAATTTTGTGTGTTGATAAAATATTGCTTTTTGAAGGAAAAATATACAGTTGAAGCAAAAACTTAGCTTGATGCCGAGTTTCCGGATACTGCCCCAGGAAAATCAACCATCAAAGATTGGTATGCTAAGTTTAGACGTGGCGAAATGAGCACCGAAGACGGTGAACGCAATGGACGCCCAAACGAAATTGTTACCGACGAAAACATTTGAAAAATCTACAAAATGATTTTGAATGGCCGTAAATTGAAATTGAATAAAATAGCAGACACTCTAAAGCTATCAATTAAACGTGCACATCATATCATTCACGAATATTTGGGTATGAGAAAGCTCTGTGCAAAGTGGGTGTCGAGCGACCTAACTTTTGACAAAAAACAACGACGAATTGATGATTCGGAACTGCATTTGAAAATGATCAAGTATAATAAACCCGAGCTTCTGCGCCGATATGTGACAAGGGATCAAACATAGCTACATCATTTCACTCCAAAGTCCAATCGACAATCATCCGAGTGGTCTACACATGATGAACCCGCTCTAAAGCGTCGGAAAACGCAACAGAGTCGATAACCAAATTGGGCTTCAAATTACTTCCTCATCCACCCTATTCTCCAGATCTGGCCCCCAACGACTATTTCCTGTTCTTAGATCACAAAAGTATGCTCGCTGGGAGGAAATTTTCGTCGACTGAAGAGATTATCGCCGAAGCTGAGGTCTATTTTGAAGCAAAGGACAAATCGTACTACAAAAATGGTATCGAAGAGTTGGGGGGTTGCTATAATTACCCGGGTCGCTATAAAGTGTGATACACCCCTTGAAGGGAATTATGTTGAACAACAAAAACTAATTTTGCCAAAAAAATGTGTTTTACTATGGTAAGCCGGGAACATTTCAATTGCCCTGTTAAGTATGGTGGACAGGTCTTTGTTCCACAAAAGAATGAATGAATTAATTGGCCTTTCTACAAAAATACGTCATTTAATTTGTTTTTAATTGCAATTTATTTTTATTTAATTGTTTTATATTTATTTTATTGAATTCAATTCATACTGGTAGACATCTTCAATAACTAGTTTATTCGGTTTTAATAGCTTCTAATGTCACTATACCTTATCCCACTATATGCAGACCAAAACTTTATAGTCATAAATCCATGGTCTACTTCGATAACGACATGGATGGTCCTCCTAGACTTACTTTTACCAAAACTCACAATAACATGCAGAAAACTCCTCTTTTTGACTTGACAGACAATGGAATTGCAGTATTGAAAAATGGATTCAAAATAGAAGAATTTTCATTTAACACGTGTGAAACTAATTTTCCCTCCTTTTGGGTATTCCAGTAACAACATCTAAACTAATAATGTTTAAACATCTGGAAATATTTGATCCACCAGCTACTAAACAGTCTAAAAGTTCATTGGGAGTTTCAACTGGGTTTTCGTCCAATAAGTCTTGAAATTCCTTGACATGAAAGTTGCCAATTTTAAATTGTTTAAACCAAAAGTGATAATTGGAATATGACGAAGAGATATTACTATACATTTTTAAAAGTGTTTCATTAACTTCGGTAACATATTTCTTCAAATCAAACTATAAGAGTAATGAATGTTGATAATTTAATTTTGAACGTTCAATGATAAGCGTCTGTTTACACTGAATAACTTCATAATTCGAAATGAAATACCATCAAATTTAATTTAATTTTTAGCTTAAATTGTTATATAGTTATTTACATATATACAATCACCAATTTGTCCCATAATACATATAGTACACAACCGATCAAAGTGAATATTTTCGTTGATGTTGAAAATGCAAGTATTGAATAGGAAATTCATCAAAGATGAACAGTATCAGTATATGTTCTTCAAATCCATTAAAGTCAGTCAGTAATAAATATTAACCCTGTCTTGGTAATTGTTAACACTGGATCCTAATCCCATATCCCTAAAGTTTAGTTCAATCACTGTCACTTTTTGTGTTACTATTCAATCGAATAACTAAACTGTTAATTTTAACTTGTTCGCTTGTATGTCTGATGTCTGTCATCCAGATTAAAGGTGTTATTGTAGACAATGATTTTTCCACGTATGCAAGCATATTTTGCTTGTATATCATTCCTGGCCTGCATTTCCGTCATAGTAATTATCAGCCAAACCCCATATAAATTTGATTGTATTAAATATACAGTGACAGGGAGAAATACATAATACTCTACTTCTATATCAGGCCAATTTCTAAAAAATTAAGTACATGAAACTCAATTAAACATTTCATTTACATTTACCAAATAATAATTTGAAATAGTTTAATACTAAATAAAACTTAATTCACGTTTTGTGAACCATTCCTTAATTGCAGCGTTTGTTAACCCTTTTGTTGGGATCTTTTCCGCCAATGAACTATAGTATGGTGTTTTTTCCATAACACTATCTGATGATTCCTTCAAGTTTCTTAGCAGGTAATTTTCAAACCAGAGTAAATACTCGTTATGGTTCATTTCTCCATAGTAGTCGCTCGTGGATTTATAGGAAAACACTAATTTAGCTCCAGGAATAAAATTACCCCTGTTTTCAGAATGCAGAGCAATATCTGCAATGAATTATTAAAAAATGTTATAAATAACAAAATCTAATAAAATGTTATTCCTTTTAACTTTTACCATATTCGATCAACTTCTGTTGTGTTTATAAACTTTTTATCAGCGTCTTTTTATTACCAATGGTCCATTTTTAAATATCCATGTCTCGTCTAGATTAACAAATTACAATAATCTCCTTTAATCTTGCTATATGGTTTTAAAATCAAATTATTATATTAAAACCAATATCAGGAATTTCCATTGTACCTAATCGTGGGTTATCTTCGCGTCATTTAAATCCTATATTTACTAACAGTGTATGAACGCACGACTTACACCAAGAAAATAAGATCCATTAGTAACAATACAAATCGAATTTTAGAGACTTTACAAATCATGAATAGACTGATTTCATATCTTCTTTAAAATTAGGGTAAAATTAGAAGGAAATTTTATTCGGAATTTAAAATAATATTTTTTTTTAAACTGCATTTGGTATATATATGCAGTATATTTGACGTCATCTATGACGTTCACTAGCTGTTTAATCGCAACGTTTTATCATCAATTTGTGGAAACCTATCTTAAATGAAAGGCGTACTTGTTACACCTGGCAGATATTGCATCTTCCGCTTATCACTTATTCCGATCATCTTATCTTCAAAACATATAGAAAGTAAATATTATTCAAATTAAACATCGTCCAAAGTAGAGCAAAGTTATGCTTCTATTAAATTTTTATTTCTTTACAGGAAAAATGAAAATGATGTTTGACACTTTAACAGAAAAAGCTGATATCTTATCGACTTTAGTTCATGATTTAGTTAAGTTGGACAAACCGATCGAACTGAAAGGTATTTCCATGAGGTTCACCACTGACATCATAGGTAAGTCATAAATAAAGCACGAAGATAACTTAGTTGCTGATAAATTTATCGTTTCAGGTTCTTGCGGATTCGGCATCGAATGTAACTCATTGACGGATGAAAACTCGGAATTTTACAAACACGGACAGAAACTGTTCGGTACCACTAGTAAACGGCCAACCATATGGACAAAAATAGCAAAATTCCTTTCTCTTACTTCCAGACATAACCATAAATTCTTTTTCGATCTGGAAAATTTCTTTAGGTATGTATAGGATTCTTCAGTTCAGTGTTGGAATCTACGGCAGTTATGTTTTGAAGGTGTTTGCTTAATGTTGGTTTTTAGTAGCGTTGGGAACAATCGACTGAAAACAGTCAAAACACTCGATAGTTGCAAAACAGTCGGTAGTTAAAACACGAAATAGAAAATAGTGATTACTATTTTCAGTCAAATGCGTCGTTCGACTGTTTTTATTAACTCGTGATATTAGACGAAGATGTACGAACCTTTTTCTGTATAAATTATGAGAAAGGACGGAGATAATTGCTTGGAGCAGTTAATTTTATGTGCTGATATATTCTAACGGCAATATAAGCGAGAAGTACATGTACACATTCCTTCACGTACTAACTTTAAAATAGAAATGGGGAAAAGTAATTACTGAATATTATTAGCTTGAAATTAATAATTTCATTTTAAACGAAGTAGAATCACTTTTATGTTTGAATGTTCTGTGGATCTGTAAAATGGAGCGGTATTTTTCTATCTAAATAATTCCTTCCTAATTGGAATAATACCCTACAAATGTCTGATCGTATTTTAATATGTTAATTGCTATTTTAAATGTTACGAACTTAAACAAAACCTAAAAGCTAAAGAAGTATAATGACCATAAGTACTAAATAAAAATTAAACATACATACATTTAAAATAAAGATGGCACTGGTAATTATCTAAAGCTTTTTTTAAATAAAGTAAATGATTTATGTATTACTGAACGGTTATATTTTTTAACAACAATCGATATAGTAATCCAAATATTACCTGTTATTGTTATAAAAACAGTCAAAAGTATTTTACTCTTTATCATTCACAATTTGAATTTTTTGTACCCTATTAAATGTAATTTAATTGGAATCTTGAAAAATATCGTTCCAAAATGCTGCTCTATTAATATACAATGTATTGTTATTTACAAGCAAACTACCAAAAAAACATAAAACATAACACATAAATATATATTACTATGTAAGCATAAATTGGGTACATTTTTGTCAACGTCGTGGATAGGACGACAGTGCCAGAACGTTAAAAATCAGTCGAATGAAACTGGTAGAGCCAAAAATAGTAACTAACAGTACACGACTGAAACAGTCAATAGTAAGAATAGTCAATTACTAAACAGTCGATAGTCGATTTCAGTTGATAGTTCCCAACAATAGTTTTTAGTGAATGACAATTATATTTTAAAACCATAATACACAGTTTAAATATATCTAAATGTCTATATAACACTAAACGTCTGCCAACTTTATTATTAGGTGTTAGTATGCACTTTATTCAACGACATCTATTGGTGACAATTTGAAGTATTAATATTAAAGAACCTAATCCAGCTATTAAGTTCCATGATTGAATTGGAAGACGTATTGAACGATGGCCCTGTTATAACTATCGACGATCTTTCAATCAACTTATTCAGCTACAATATATCTTACAATTTATATTTATCTATTAGTCGCTGGTGTAACAATGTTTATGTATTAACACTACTGTTTTTCTTTTTTTTTTATACTTTTAAATTTTGAGTCTATGTCCTGTTCTGGTGTTATCCAAGAGCAATATTACTTCGATATTGACATAAGGATGAAACATCCAGTAATTAGTAATTCAGTAATTTCACCAGAGTCTATTCTAAAAGGGTTAAGAAATTATATTTGATCAACTTTGCTTCTTCAGTATATTCTGGAAAGTAACGATTGAATTCATCAATCAGCACTTGTAAATGAATCTTGATGTTTTATTTTATATTTGCTTTAATAGCGTCATAATTTTTTTTCCGTAAGTGCATTTAATGTCACAAACGCAGAATAATTATTTTATTCAACCTTACGTAACCACAACAGAAGTTTTTAAATAAATTACCAAAGTTTACTTTCAAAAATGAATATGTTTGCGACGTTTTCTGATTGTTTATTTCCTGAACGTTGTATATTCAGTTTATCTAAGCATGTAACAATATCTACTTAAGCTGAATTCATCCGACATGCTGGATTATTAAACTGTTTTTACAACATATTACCTTTCGATAGCCATCGAACTTCTGAGTGAAAGAGTAGCGCCTCATACTCAGTCCATTTTGGTGCACAGTTTTTCAAAAAGGCATGTATTTAAATATGTAAAGCAAAATAGCGACTGAAACAGTTAGTTCCCAACACTAGCTTTTAGTTACTGGCAATTATATTTTAAAACCATTATACACTGTTTAAATATAGCTAAATGTGTATATACCACTAAACCTCTGCCAACCTTATTATTAGGTGCTAATATGCATTTTAATCTACGACATCTATTGGTGAAAATTTTAAGTATTAATATTAAAGAACCTAATCTAGCTATTAAGTTCCATGTTTGAATTCGAAGACGTATTGAACGATGGCCCTGTTATAACTCTCAACGATCTTTCAATCAGCTTATTCAGCTACAATTACATTATATACAGCTACAATATCTATTAGTCGCTGGTGTAACAATGTCTATGTATTAACACTGCTGTTTTCATTTTTATTTTTTTGAGACTTTTGACTTTTGAGTCTATGTCCTGTTCTGGTGATATCCAAGAGCAATATTACTTCGATAATGACATGAGAATGGAACATCCCAATGCTCCGTGGGTATTTCCTAATTTTCTTTTTTATATGTAGATAACATTGAAGGTTTGCATTAAGATTCATTCCGAGATACTTACCTTTTTACCTTTATAGGCTTCTTCAATCACTTCTGTTATTCTATGTACCTGGTGGATTGTTAAATGCTTATTAATAAACCCAAACTGACCGAACAAACAAAACTGCATTGATGCATGATTTTTCTCTGTATAATCAGTCTAGGGCATATTTTAATCAAAATGCTGCACCGATCAAAATGGTGAGTTTTATATTTCTCTTCCTTGGTAGGTCTTGCAGCAATTGTCCTGTTATTAAGTCATGCCCTGGTGATTTTTTTGGATTAATAACAACTTTGAGAATCTTGATTGCTCAACTGATTGAGTCGTAGAATTTTCACATTCTACGTCCGGAATATTAATCTCAAAATCACTATTGTTTACTCAAACAATAGTGATTTACTCTCATAATACTCATTATGATAGTAAAGAAGGTGCTAATACTTCCTTGAGAGGTGAGAGTTCGTCTAAGACTATCAGAGGTAATAATATGAAAAGCTAGCATACATTCTTTGTGAAATTTTTTATGTTAAATTCTACCGTGCAAAAGCCAAGTATATGTGAATACATGTAATATTTAACTGTGGAAATATATGCATATTTGGAAGTAATAAGTCATATTCTATTAGATAATTTTATTGCAAAAATCTGAGCAAAAAGTTTGTGAAAAAATAACATATTTATACATAGAGATCAATCATATTGAAGTCTATATAAATCAAGTCCTTCAACCATATTTACATAAAGACTTAATATTATCAGATATTATTTATGAACAGTCTAGAAACATAACAGGTCAATTGAAAAGTCCCCGGCCTACCATAGTAAATCACATTTTTTTTTTGGCAAAATTCGTTTATTCAACATAATTCCCTTCAAGGGGGATACACTGATTAGAGCGATCCTCCAACTTTTTTATACCATTTTTGTAGTAGGATTTGCCCTTTGCTTCTAAATAGGCCTCAGTTTCGGCGATTACCTCTTCATTCGGCTAAAATTCATCCCAGCGGGCAATCTTTTGAGATCTGAGAAAGAAAATAGGAAACGATTCGAAGCCCAATTCATGGATTTTTGCCATCGTTTTCACTGGTAAAGAAGCACTTTCTTTTTCTTGCGGTCGTTTTTCTGCGATTTCGTCCTTCAAAGGGTCCAGTAACGTTGTGTAATAGTCGTTGTTGATGGTCCTTCCTTTCTAAAGGTAGTCAATGAAAATTATTCTATGCGCATCCCAAAATACAGACGCTATAACCTTGCCAGCCGACTTTTGCGTTTTCCCACGCTTTGGAGCGGGTTCATCGTGTGCGGTCTACTCGGATGACTATCGATAGGACTTTGGATTGAAATGATGGTGCCATGTTTCATCCATTGTAAAATATCGACGCAAAAACTCGGGTTTATTACGTTTGTTTTGGTCAAAAGTGAGCTCGCGCGGCACCCACTTTGCACAGAGCTTTCTCATACCCAAATTTTCGTGAGTGATATGATGTACACGTTAAGTTGATATCTTTAGAGTGTCTGCTATTTCATTAAATTTCAATTTACGGTAATTCAAAATAATTTTGTGGATTTTTTAATGTTTCTGTCGGTAACAAACTCTTTTGGGCGTCCAGTGCATTCACCGTCTTCGGTGCTCATTTCACCACATCTAAACTTAGCATACCAATCCTTGATGGTTGATTTTACTAGGGCAGTGTCCGGAAACTCGGCATCAAGCCAAGTTTTTTGTTCAACTGTATTTTTTCACAAAAACCAAAGTTGCTTCACTCATAATTATATAATTCACAAACTAGTGATCCAACAGCTGTCAAATTTATACACGCATCTTCTGAGGGGTAGGGCTAACGAAAAAACATATGGATTTAGTTCTAGTAGCGCCATCTATGTGTCAGGCCGGCGACTTTTCAATTGACCTGTTTATGTCATTTATGTATCTCAAAGTAAAATCATTATCTTGTAGACCATCATACTTTTAACCTGAAAGAAGTATGCAGTTCATATATCATAATATTAACAAAACCATAACTTATTTACCTATACTCTCGTTTGAATTATTTCGTATATATTGTTTTTTTGTTTGTTTCACTCCTTCAGGGTAGTTGTCATTAGATCATTAGGGTGTCAATTATGTTATATGTTTTGTTTATACAATTCAGGTCAACTCAAGTGTAACTCTACTAAATTTTGTCTTTCCAAGGAATCGTCCTCCACTATTTTTGCCACTTACTAAATCCTCTCTGATTTCTTCTCTTATTCTAATTTCGCTTTCTTCAGCTTTCACTAAACAAATTCTAGAAACATTTCACTTATAAAAGGAAAATTAAATAGTTATCAAAATACATCGTGATCAAAATAAATATCTATTTTTTATCAGTTACTACAATTTTTCCTGCATTTTTTATGGACAAATCCCATTATTGAATTGACTACTGAAGTGACTATTTAGCACCAGCCTAACACTACTGGATGGTTAATTGTAACAACATTTGTATAAAAGTTTAATTACCTTTAACATAAAAGTCATGCACAAAGTACATTTTTTTTTTATATATATTTTAAAGTCTCCTTTTACCAACTATGGGTTTATCTGGACTGGGCCTAAAGTTTAACGTGGGCTCCGAACCACGGTCCTCAGGATTAAGCCTGACGAGTGACCAACTTTAGAAATCATCCCAGAAGACATCCGGTCTTACCCAGCCTGGTTGCCGGCGTGTCTGGGATCATTTTCCTTGTCGTATTTTACACTCTTGCCTAGAACATTCACTAATTTTAAACAATCACAAACATAAATTTACGACCATGCCCGAGCAGGATTCGAAATCGCGGCTATCGCAACAGTAGAAGGTCCGTCCCATCGCCTTTACCACTGCGCCACCCAGCCGGCCTTTTAGTACAATTGTATATTATTTCTCCCATATCCTTCACAATATTTTTATTTAAACAACAAGAATAATTTTCTTCTTAGCTTCTTGTTATCATTTTGAAATCTGCAACTATTTCGGTGTGATATATTGGTATGCCTATTTGATGTGTTGAACCTGTTTTGTGACAAATTTGGTAGCTAATATTCCAATTTTAAACAAAATTGATTTTTAAAACTTTTAAAAAATTGACCGTTAATTTCTCAATTATCTTTGTTCTTCTTGCCTTATATAAAAAAGATCAAAACACAAACAAGCTGCTAATATATGATACAGTCATTGATGCCTTATGGCTATGGTTTCTCAAATTAAAATTAATTTAGTTAATACACTTAACACTTAGTTTTAGTGCCATTTTAATATATACTCAAAAAATCTATGACCAATTAGTATTATTTGGAACTAACATGTTTGTTATATTAGGAATGTGGTAACCGAAACTTTGAAATATAGAGAGGACAACAAAATTGTGCGAAAGGACTTTATGCATCTTATGATTCAGTTAAAGAATAAAGGAAAAATTACTGAAATTAACAGTACCGATGACGATGTTTATAACAAAACTGTCGCAGAAGGTATCAATGAGCATATTATTTAATAAAAATTCTTATTTAATGATCATTATTTTTGGTAGATGGTATATCATTTGAAGAACTCGCTGGTCAAGTTTTATTATTCTTCACTGCCGGATTTGAGACATCGTCCACCACAATCTCGTTCTGTTTATTGGAACTGACACAGCATCCCGATATACAGCAGAAAATGAGAGAAGAAGCCAGAGCATTATGGAAGAAACATGGTGGTAAATTCACTTATGAAGCTGTGCAAGAGATGACGTACATTGAAAGTGTAGTAAAAGGTACAAAGAAACGTTTTAATTATAATAAAACATAAAGCTAATAATGAAATATTATAGAAACACTGAGGATGTATCCACCACTTGCAATCCTACCTAGAGTTTGCACGAAGAACTACAAAGTACCCAACACGGAGGTGATAATTGAAAAAGGCACTACATTAAAAATATCTGTCTGGGGCCTACATTTGGATCCTGAATATTTCCCTGATCCGTATAAATTCGATCCGGACAGATTTAGTGCTGAGAATAAACACAAAATCAACCCTCACGCATACATACCATTCGGTGATGGGCCTAGACAGTGTTTAGGTAAGTCCAACATTGCTTACAATGCCTTTTTTAAATATGTTGACGGACAGGTAATGTATTCTGCCAAAAAACTATCCAGATCTGATCAATAACACACAAAAGTAATATTATTTATCCATATTTGTTGTTCTACGTTCTTCATCTTGCATGGAGTGGAAATGGGAGCACGAATGTGGAAATTTGAACTTTTTAAGGAAAATGAAATTAACTCAGTGGTTGGTCGATGTTTTTTGTTAAATTCTTGGCTTTATGAGATGGTGCATTGTCATGATGCCAAATCCACAAATCTTTGTTTTTTTACTTAACCTTAAATGACGATGTTTAGTTACCATTTTCATCACTTTGGTTATATTAACAGCGACTGAAGACGTTGATGATCTACTAGAAGAAGGTCAGATCTTCCACTATATCTCGACTCTGCTGTTTTTGACAAACTTGTTGGGAATCAAGCTTTCAAAAACTTTTTCAGTCACCATCTATTCAAAATTCTAATTACAATATAATATCTAAAACTTCGAACACAACAAACAAACCTAATGACAAATTACGTTCAAACTGTGTGTCCGTATAGAGCAGGGGCTCCCAACCTTTTCTTAGTCAGGAATCCCTTTTATATTATTCTTGTTAGCAGGGACCACTATGTAGGTATAATAAAAATATACTGTACTAATCAAACTAAAACTTCAATTATTAGCTCAATAATAAATTATGTAAAAAGAAATATTTTTAGGATAAGCTTCTCTAATTTTTTATTAATGTGATATCTGAGCTTGCATCTGTTACAAGCAAGCAAAGTTCGGCTATCCTAGTACTAATATTGTTATTCAAAGCAATTCAAAGAAAATCCTTGTTCACATGAATAAATTGTTGAGAACACCATAATTTAGAGCAAAATAACCTCTCTAAGCTTAGTATAAGAAATTGATTATTTACACCAGAACAACACAAATGAATTCTATTCAAAAGGAGCCTTAGAGTTTCTGTCATTTTGGAATTTACTGAGTTCTTTCTGGATTTCTTCAGTAATTTCACCAGAGTCTATTCTAAAACTGTTACGAAATTATATTTGATCAACTTTGCTTCTTCAGTATATTTTCTAAAGTAACGATTGAATTCATCAATCAGCACCTGTAAATGAATTTTGATGTTTTCTTGTATATTTGCTTTACTGGCGTTATAATTTTTGTTTTCCACGAGTAAAATTAATATCGCAAAAGCAAAATAATTATTTTCTTCAACCTTACGTAACCACAACAAAAGTTTTCAAAAAAATGCGCAAAGTTTACTTTCAAAAATGAATATATTTGCGACGTATTCTAATTGTTTATTTCCGGAACATTGTGTATTCAATTTATCTAAACATGTAACAATATCTACAACTTAAGCCAAATTCATCCGACATGCCGGATTATTAAACTGTTTTTACAACACATGACCTTTCAATAGCCATCGAACGACGTTGACATCTTTTGATGTTGATTCCAATTCCCGTCAAATCAATAATTCCTCTATTATGATGTTGTCGTAATCCAGAAAACAAGTAGTTGACAACAATTCGAAATGTCCGTCGTTTCATCACAATGTAAAGCGAGAAATGGCGACTTTTTGATTCTTGAAACAAGTTACTCTTCTATAACCTTTGACATAAGTTCATTTGAATTAAGTTCTTCTCACTCACTGCACAACGACCAACAGCTCACCGCCTGATGGAGTCATTCGCGGACCATATTTTGACATTCCGGACCACTGCTTGGGAACCATGTAAATTAAGATGAGACATTTATGTGATATGAGATAGTTATGTTATATGTTTATTGTTAATATTTTAGGGTAAATGATGTGGCTCGGTGAATGGAGGTAAATCGAAATGAAACAGTGGTGTTTACATGATGTGACCGTTATTTATTGATAATATAAAAAATGAGAAAAATACAAAGATAAAAAGATGGCAGCGGAGTTACCTGAAGACGAGGCTTGGGCAGTCGATGGTGGCACGTCTTAACCAAACGAGGGTTGAGCACTGAATGACCGAAATACCCTTCAATCATATCCCAGATAAACGTCTCGGGGTTGCCGCCAGCTATTCGTTGTCGGGTTCCAGTTGGCACCCCGCCCGTGTTCAACATCTGGGATTATATTTCTGGGTATTTTGTAGACCGTTATTCCACGATGTAAAATTCGACATGCCTCAATTCGCTACAATACTCCCCTGCCAGAATTTTACATAAAATTACTTCAACAAAAATACAAAAATGTTTGCAAAAAATATCAAATACAAAAAAAAACATATACCAAACAAAATGTGCTGTGTAAAATGGGCTTTGAAAAAATATAATAGTTCGAAACGGTTGCGATCTGGTACGGCTGTTGATATCTTCCGGTCCTACAGATACCGTTGCATCATCGTCGCTTTGGCACTTGAATGTGGTCCATCGACGACGTTGAAAACAAGCTATTCTTCAGACAGGGCTCCCGTAATCGACGACGTGGTAGCTTATTTTCTTCGACGACGAGACGTTAGCAATTCTGGTACTTCGGCGAAGACATAACGAGTCTACGGTGACTGCAATCGGTACCTAGCTTCTGGAGCTGCTCTGTGACTAATCCGTAGTCACATACGTTAGGTTAATTCAGAAAAAACAAATAACGACGGTATCCGACCGAAGCTGCCCAAAGCCTTTTAAATCAAAATATCTGCCATTATGACGGAGACGGCGAGCGAAGGAAGACATTATGATTTAAACATAGCGCCGAAAGAAATGTTTAGCCGAAACGCTGATGATTAAGCAGTGACGTAAAAATATTCCAAAAGATTGTGAAATAAAAATTTTGACAAAAACAAAAAAACAATTAAAACGTTAATTGGAAATAATGAAATTAATCGGAATAAAATGAAAATGAATCTTGAAGGTAAAATTGAAAAGGAATCGAATTAAAAATATTTAAAATTTTGAAACAAAAAAAATATAACGGCCACGTAAAATACATACCAAACACCATGTTCCAACTACCCTACATTCACGAGTCCAAACCCAATATTGCGAAAGATCACGTCGGGGTCACCACTTTAGGGTAAATGATGTGGCTCGGTGAATGGAGGTAAATCGAAATGAAACAGTGGTGTTTACATGATGTGACCGTTATTTATTGATAATATAAAAAATGAGAAAAATACAAAGATAAAAAGATGGCAGCGGAGTTACCTGAAGACGAGGCTTGGGCAGTCGATGGTGGCACGTCTTAACCAAACGAGGGTTGAGCACTGAATGACCGAAATACCCTTCAATCATATCCCAGATAAACGTCTCGGGGTTGCCGCCAGCTATTCGTTGTCGGGTTCCAGTTGGCACCCCGCCCGTGTTCAACATCTGGTATTATATTTCTGGGTATTTTGTAGACCGTTATTCCACGATGTAAAATTCGACATGCCTCAATTCGCTACAATATTAAATATATAGGTACGGTTGCAGACTGAATCTATCAAACCCTTCATTATACGAAGAAACAAATTTTTCAAAATGTTTTAAGTATCCTCATTTCAACATTTCTTAAATCATTAATGAAAAATGTTCTGATTCATATTATTCATTTTTAAGTTCACCAAATTTGTCTGAAACAGAAACATCATCAAAAAACTATACTTAAATCTTTACATTTTTGTACTTTTCGGTATTAACATGAGAGTGGGGTATTAAGTACTTTAAGGACTCAGTGTTAAGTAATCTATACTATATGGGTGTATAAATGATACATAAACAAATATATGGGAAAATCGACAACTGCAATTATCTAGCAAACAAAACTTATTTGAAATCAGATCAGACTTTAAATAACCACCGTGTTACCATAACCACCTTGTTTGTCAGTATCTTAATAATATTATAACAATATACACAACAATTAATAACATCGCTTATTTTATTGTCGTAGGATTGAGGTTCGCTCTGTTAGAGTCTAAACTTGGACTGGCCATGCTATTGAAAGACTTTAATTTCACTTTGCACGAGACCACGCCTTATCCACCCAAATACGTGGTGAATAATTTCATTCCAACTGTGGAAGGAGGGGTACTACTCAAAATAACTAAAGCAGATTAATACAGTTAAGTTCCTTATATTACAATTCAAGAATGTATATTTGTTATTTTTTAATATATGTGTTAAAAATGATGTTTAGTAATTTTAATTCATTCGCTTCCATAAATAAATATTAGAGCACTGCCATAAGATAAATGGTACTACTGTTACAACCCTGGCCTCGTAAGATTCATATTCTGTCTCCATATACTATTCCTTTACTATTCAGTTGCATATAGTTATGTTGCTTCAAAAAGTACAATTCTATTTTCTTTCTTCGTTCCATTTTACATCGAGAACGACAAATACAACACACAGAAGATTTTTATAATATTTTAAGCGGCAGTCAAAGTTATTTCTGTTTCATTGTTTTCTCTGGAAAAATAATAAGACTTTTATGAAATGTCTCTCGGTCAGCCTATGATGCACCAAATCACGCTTTTTGCATAACTTCTGACGATGTAGTTATTTTCAATATGTTTATATCTATTTCACTGATCGCAAGATAGCTCCAGCGCTAATGTTCTTTGAAATAGTCGATAAAAAGTTCTATTAAGTCGGTTCTGCATTCAAAAACTATGCAACAATAAGACCAAACGTATTGTTCGAACCAAAGAAAACAAGAACACAGTATCATTCAGCCGTCTTGAATATTCCTAGGTTGATTTAATACAAGTTTTAAGACAATTAAAGAAGAAGAATATCGAATATTTTTCTTAAATAACATAATACTAAGTAGCGTGATATTCAGAAGAATATAGAAAATTATATAAACCAATACCAACCAACTGTATATACTGAACTAAAATTAATCCAAAAGATCAAAACACTAAAATAACCAAAAGTCGCTATACACGTAAACAACAAATATTTGAGTATGCACAGAGTAAAGAACTGATGAACTTTCATGTATACTCATGTCAAGAATCATATCTGCTAAAAACATCTCACGAGAAAGTATTAAGAATGTTGCCATTGCCGCTGTTGGGTACACGTAAAGTTCTTGCAAAAAAAAACAGAAGCGGCAATCCCGCCTTGTTCATTTTAAAAAAATGACAAATGCTATTGGAAATTTTATGTAAAAAAATATAAACCAAGAAACTCGCTTTTACGAAATTAAAAATGATATTTTCTAACAATTATGCAATATTTCCGTTTAGTAACAATTTCGTTAATCACATAATGCAAAGTACGCGACAATATTAAAAAAGGTACTTCTATAAAGATAAGGTGAGAATAACTGTGAAGTGGTACAATGAGAGAATAACATTTATACTTGAATTTAAGTTTAGGCACTATACAAAATACTCCATATAATTATAGTTGAGTTCACTTAACCCTGACGATTGAAAAAAGTTAATAAGAATGTTAAAATACCATGTGTACGAGCGAATTAAAAAATACAGCGTGTTATCTGTGCTTTTTTACATCTAGAAATAATTTACGCAACTGGTACGATGAGAGTGCGGAATTGAACAGCGCAATATATCAAAACAACAGTCCCCCCACCAGCTTTATAACAGAAATTAATGCGAGGTTCCCGGCACATCAACAAGTCATCGCACCGTTGTTTACGGTGGGGCTACATCACGGTAGTCAGCAAATTTCATTTAAAATCGCTACTCATTCCGATACGTTATCTGGTACCTCCGGGTACTGTTATTTAAGCGGAATGACAAGTCGGCTCGGACAGTCCCGAAAATGATTTTAATAATAATAGCGGTGGCGGTCATTGCCGTTTATGTGTACAGCAAATATGATCGCACATACAACTACTGGAAACGAAAAGGGGTACCCCAACTGCAACCTGTGTTCTTTTACGGTGACGCGAAGGATTTCCTCGACGGGAAAATATGCGAGGCGGAGAATACCATGAACTATTACAAGAAATTCAAGGCCAGGGGTCTGCGTTTCGGAGGTGAGTTTTCCCCCGTTTTTCCCCCTTCGCCAATTCGTTGATTTAGCTTCTCTTCTCAGGCGTTTATAACGAGAAACGACCGGAATGGGTACCGGTGGACCCGGAACTCATCAAGACAATCACGACAAAAGACTACGAGTACTTCGACCTCCATTTTAGGAACATCAGAAAAACGCTGTTCTTCAACAACCTGTTTCACATGAGAGGCGATGAATGGCGCAACATGAGGAGAAAATTAACTCCTGTTTTTACCACAGGTACGTAACAATTCCTCTTTACTTTTACGGAGGTTGAATTTTATGTTTCGGGATTTAAAATTAGAAACAAATTGCCGATATTGAATATTGATTTTTGATTTTTTTCTGCAAATAAAAAGACACTTTTACTTAAAAATCTTCAATTACTCAGTATTTCTGATATATCCATTTAATAAAAAGGAGTAACCATGGCATGTATATTTTTTAGCGTGTTCTATTGCGTCAGTAAACATAAACCTTGACCAGTTATTCATGTTTCGAAACAAATTAGATCAAGTTTGGTTAATCACTGATACACATGCTGTTGCATACGCATGATTTCGTCGATGCAGAATTGTTGACATTTCTGGCCGACACCATTACACAACTCAGAGAGTTTTGCAGAGGCCGGAATAAAAGGTAGTCGGAGGGGCCCAGGTATGTGCTATACGGTGGAACGAAATAATATCCCTGCCAATTTCTCTTAATTTTTGTCTAGTCATTAAAGATGTTTGGTGTCAGCTTGGTTGGAGCTGTGGTAAAAGCAACAGGAGGGTCATCCTGCTGGTACGATAGTTACCAGTTCGAATCCTGCTGGGGCATAGTCGTAAATGTGTATTTGTGATTGTTTAACATTTGCGAATGTCCTTCGGCAAGAGTGCAAAATCAGACGAGGAAAATGATCGCAGTCGCGCCAGTAATCAGGCTGGGTAAGACTGCATGTCTTCTCGGATGATCTCCAAGTTTTTGACATTTCTGGCCGACACCATTACACAACTCAGAGAGTTTTGCAGAGGCCGGAATAAAAGGTAGTCGGAGGGGCCCAGGTATGTGCTATACGGTGGAACGAAATAATATCCCTGCCAATTTCTCTTAATTTTTGTCTAGTCATTAAAGATGTTTGGTGTCAGCTTGGTTGGAGCTGTGGTAAAGGCAACAGGAGGGTCATCCTGCTGGTACGATAGTTACCAGTTCGAATCCTGCTGGGGCATAGTCGTAAATGTGTATTTGTGATTGTTTAACATTTGCGAATGTCCTTCGGCAAGAGTGCAAAATCAGACGAGGAAAATGATCGCAGTCGCGCCAGTAATCAGGCTGGGTAAGACTGCATGTCTTCTCGGATGATCTCCAAGTTGGTTACTCGCCTGTCGGTAGGTTTAAGGCTGAGAAACGTGGTTCGAAATCTCTTTACTTTTTCGGGGGTTGAATTTTATGTTTCGGGATTTTAAATTACAAGCTAATTGCCGATATTGAATATTGATTTTTGATTTTTTTCTGCAAATAAAAAGACACTTTTACTTAATGCATTTGAGTCGATTTTTGTTGCTCAAAAATCTTCAATTACTCAGTATTTCTGATATATCCATTAAATAAAAAGGAGTAAACATGACATGTATATTTTTTAGTGTGTTCTATTGCGTCAGTAAACATAAACCTTGACCAGTTATTCATGTTTCTAAACAAACTAGATCAAGTTTGTTTAATCACTGATACACATGCCGTTGCATACGCATGATTTCGTCGATGCAGAATTTTTGACATTTCTGGCCGACACCATTACACAACTCAGAGAGTTTTGTAGAGGCCGGAATAAAAGGTAGTCGGAGGGGCCCAGGTATGTGCTATACGGTGGACCGAAATCATATCCCTGCCAATTTCTCTTAATTTTTGTCTAGTCATTAAAGATGTTCGGTGCCAGCTTGGTTGGCGCAGTGGTAAAGGCAACAGGAGGGTCCTCCTGCTGTTACGATAGTCACGAGTTCGAATCCTGCTGGGACATAGTCGTAAATGTATATTTGTGATTGTTTAACATTTGTGAATGTTCTTCGGCAAGAGCGTAAAATCGGACGAGGAAAATGATCCCAGTCGCGCCAGTAATCAGGCTGGGTAAGACTGGATGTCTTCTCGGTTTATCTCCAAGTTAGTTACTCGCCTGTCGGTAGGTTTAAGGCTGAGAAACGTGGTCTGAAATCCACGTTAAAAAGTAGGTCCAATCCAGATAAACCATAGTTGGTAAAAAGGAGGTTCCAAAGTATATTTAAAAAAAGATCCTTGGTTTAGCACTGTCATGATGGAAGACAGTCTACTTTCCTACTAATTAATTCTGGTTCTCTCTTTTTAATCGCCTTTTTCAGTCGAGTACATTTAGTTTGCTCATATTCTAGCTGCTCATGATAAACGAAACAACACTTCGCTTGACAGCAGTGCTTTTTGGCTTAAATTGGTTGGATTCAACTTCGTTTCAGCAACTATATGGAAACTCGTATGTTATATTTTTTCACTTTTAATTTATATGTAAAACAAGTGTAAAACTGGGTTTAATATCTAATGTAAACATTTTTTTAAGTGACCACACAGTATTGAAGTGAACCATTATTACTTATTTATGAAAAAAAATAATTTCGTCTTAATAAAAGAGAAAAAATACCCAGATGTATGAGGATGCATGTATTATTTTAGTTATTAAATAAATTGTCCCTTTGATTTTCAAATAATATATATGCAAAAATTAAGAACAAAATAATAGGGCTGCATTAATTAAATTAATTACTAGCTTCAAATGTTAGTGTTTTAAAAAATCAGAACTTTAGAGAATCAGAAAACTTTTTAAATTTTAAAATGCACTCTCCTGTTCTAGCTATTAATCCAATATAATTTTACTTTTTGACGGAAGTCATTAGGCGTGACATCTTCAAAGATTTTTCATAGTTTAGTCTCTCCACTATGTGATTTTTAAAGAGTACAGGAATATAATTTATGAAATATGAAGGGCTCAAAATAATTTTAAAAAATATTTAGTTAAACGGAAAACACAAAGCCATACTGAGGTTTAAAATTATTCAACGTAAAACAAACTCCTATCTCTAGACTTCTAATTCATCTCATCATTCAGTTTCAACACAAACAGTTTTTTCGAAACACAGGGCCGTATCAGCCACCCGACATAACCTACGGAACTCCTTCTGGCTCCCTAAAAAACGACTAAAAGGATATACATGGTTTTGACCCCATCTGGACAGCTTACAGTTGTGGTAAAGTCGGCTGTACCTTTACCCGACAGTTTATCTTTGACGATCTCTGAATAGCATTGTTTCTACTCTAATTTCTATAGTATGGACTATTTCCAAAGTTTTTTTTAACTCTAAATTTCAATAGTCTACAATAGATAAACTGAGCTACTAACCGCCTTCGGTAACAATACAGTCTGAACTTGTTTTGTTCAAATTCCAGAAAACTATTTCAGTTCACAGCAACTTCAGCCTGACTTTAATAGCCTTTAACTGCAGTTCATGTACTAGGAATTCACGAAAAAATGGTGTTTTTCGAAACTTATATTTCCTAATCAGATTATTTTATGGCAGGGGGTCTTTGAGCACCTTCAGTCCCCCTTTTGTGACCTTACAGCTTCAGCTACGATAATTTTGCCTAAACTCCTCTTCCAACTACACCAAGGAATGCTTCGAGTAACTGCGGAACGATTACCAACGCAACGTCAACTTGTTTTCTTTTCTTGGTAATTAATTCGATGCCGATTAATTGAATGAAAATTGTTAAAAACTGTTAAAAATGTGAATGATTTAAATAAAAACTTCTAAGTTTTAGTTTAAATACTTACGGAACGAAGTTATGACGGTTATATATTGAACAGCAGATAATACTGAGAGTATATATATATTTTAACATAAACCAAACCCCTATATCTAGACATCTCACTTATTATACCGTTTTTTGTAAGATGCATATTGAAATATAAACATTTATCGGGATTTCTGATGATTATACCTCGAATTATCAATATAATATCTCTAACTTTTTTTTAATTATGATTTAATTATTACATTGTTTCTAGTCGTTTGTGACTGCAGTGTTGTCGGCCCTATCTCTGGTGAAATAATGTTTATATATGTACTGCTGTATTTTTTATTATATGCACCTCAATACACAACTCTACACAAGATCAGATGATTTAATTATTTTAAGCATGGGTCCTGCTCTAGTGGTATACAAAAGTTGCAATTCTTCAATATTCTCATGAGAATGGAGTCTTTCCTCATGCCCCCTTACAATTTTCTTGATTACTTGGCTGACTGTGTGTATGAAGGTCTCGATGTAGCTAGTCAGTCCTGTAGTATTTGGGTGCGCCCACAATTCTTCTCAGGACTAGATATTACTGGCAGCACTAATATAGGTCTATAGGCTTTAATTTCGTTTGGTAACTTTCCAAGTTTTGGAAATATTATAATTTCCGCCATCTTCCAAACGCCTGAAAATTGATGAGATTTATAATTCCCTTTCTTGGTAGTTTTTGCAGTAATTCTCCTGTTATTAAAACGTAGCCTGGTGATTTCCTGGGATTAATGTCAGTTTTAATAACTTTGGTTAGCTCCTTCGGTGTAACTATTTCAATTATCGAATTTTCAGCTTCCATGTCTGGCTGGTTCTTCGTTGTCAAATACCGAATTAAATTCATCCATATACTATTCATAATGCATTCTGTCGTGTTATAGACCAACCATCCATTTATTTGAAGCAATACCGGCATTAGTGTCAAACAATCTCGAAATATAAAAGACAACACATATTAATTATAATATTACACCAAATACAGTTTTAAAAAATAATGCTTAGCTGGCTTGGTGGCTCAGTGGTAACGACGATGGGACAGTCCTCCTACTGTTGCAATAGCCGCGGGTTCGAATCCTGCTTGGGCATGGTCGTAAATTTATGTTTGTGATTGTTTAAATTGTGTGAATGTTCTAGACAAGACTGTAAAATCCGACAAGAAAAATGATCCCAGTTACGCCAGTAACCAAGCTGGGTAAGACCGGATGTCTTCTGGGATGATTTCCAAAGTTGGTCACTCGCCAGTCGGTAGGCGGCTTAAGGCTGAGTACCATGGTCGGAGCCCACGTTATTAAACTTTAGGCCCAGTCCAGATAAACCCATAGTTGGTTAAAGGAGACTTTAAAAATTAAAAAAAATAAATGTTATTATCAAATAAATTTATATTTATCAAACAACAAAGAATATATTTATCAGTAGCAATTTACCTGTTTTACAATCAATGGGGACATTACAATTAATCGTTGAAACTTTCTAGTCGATTATATCAATAATTTCCCACATTATAGATCGCAATGTTGCCAGAATGTACGAATTTTATTTATATAAAGGAAATATAGTATATGTAGCTATACCAAAAAAATATCCGAGCAAACTAACAAAACAATATTGGATCGTTATCATCGTAGAAATACGTGCCGGTAGCATTGTTTCAATCTAACACCCAAACAATCACACAATAGCGTCATAACTTTACTGATAAAATACTGTATAAATAAAAATGGATTAATGTTTGTTTGTTTTTTTAGGAAAAATGAAGATGATGTTTGATACGTTGGCAGATAAGGCTGATGGGCTATCAGTATTGATGCATGACTTGAAGAAAAGACAAAAACCTGTAGAACTTAAGGGGATATCGATGAGATATACCACCGATATTATAGGTAATTGTGTTATGACATTAACTAATTAGCAAAACGTCTTATCAGTTTATTTACATTATTTGTTAGATCAATTATATATCTCAATCAATATAGTCCGTTGGCAATGTCGCCGCATCAACTTTCAATTTCAGTTAATTTTTACTTTGACAGAAAATCAAATTCGAATCTAAATAAAATAATTAAACAAAATAATGTTATCACATATAATTTATTTAAACATTATAGTAATAAGTCAATTAAAAAGTCCCCGGCCTACTATAGTAAAACATATTTTTTGGCAATTTTTTTAAATTTAACATAATTCCCTACAGGGGTATTGTAGCGACATTTCAACTTTTCGATACCATTTTTGTAGTATGATTTGTCCTTTGCTTCAAAATAGGCCTCAGTTTCGGTGATCACGTCTTCTTTTGAGATCTGAGAACAGAGAGTAGTCGCTGGTGGCCAAATCTGGAGAATACGGTGAATAAGGAAGCAGTTGGAAGCCAAGAAGCAATTCATGGACTTTTAACACGGTGCATTGTCTTGGTGAAATAGCACATTCTTTTTCTTCAAATACGGCCGTTTTTTTGGCGATTTCGTCCTTCAAACGGTCCAATAACGCTATATAATAGTCGCTGTTGATGGTCTTTCCTTTTTCAAGGTAGTCAATGAAAATTATTCCATGCGCATCCCAAAATACGGACGCCATAAACTTGCCAGTCGACTATTGCATTTTCCCACGCTTTGGAGCTGGTTCATCGTGTACAGTCCACTGGGATGACTGTCGATTGAACTTCGGAGTGAAATGATGGTGCCATATTTCATCCATTGTCACATATCGACGCAAAAACTCGGATTTATTAGGCTTGATCATCTTCAAACACTGCTCCGAATCATCAGCTAGTCGTTTTTGGTCAAAAGTGGGCTCGCGCGGCATTCACTTTGCACAGAGCTTTCTCATACCAAAATATTGTTGAATGATATGATGTACACGTTCAGTTGATATCTTTAGAGTGTCTGATATTTCATTCAATTTCAATTTAGGGACATTCAAAATCATTTTGTGGATTTTTTAAATGTTTTCGTCGGTAACAACTTCTATTAGGCATTCACTGCGTTCACCATCTTCGGGGCTCATTTCACCACGTCTAAACTTAGCATACTAATCCTTGATGGTTGATTTTACGGAGACAGTCTCCGGAAACTCGGCATCAAGCCAAGTTTTTGCTTCACCTATATTTTTTCCCTTCAAAAACAATGTTTTATCAACACGCGAAATTCTTTTTTATCCATTTTTTTTCACAATAACAAGAGTTGTTTCACTCAAAATGCTATAATTCACAAACTAATCATCTTTTTGGGATAGGGTTAACTAAAAGACATATGGATTTAATTCTAATAGCGCTATCTACGTCTTAGGTCGGGAACTTTTCAACTGACCTGTTACAGCAAATATATATATTATTTCGTGCATGTTCGAAGTAACTGACTAGAAAGACAATCTCTTTCTGTTTCAATTAATAATAAACGGCCATTTGAAGCTTCTGAAAATAAGCAAAACCCTAAATCGACGTTTGCGGTAACTTATTATTATCACTAATGTTTCAGAGTTTTGCAGACTATTAACAACCAAGTGAATTTTATAGGTTGCTTCGGTTGCGTGTTTGAACATATCAGACCGAATTGTATTTATTTTTAAATAGAATAAAATGAGAAGCAAAATATTGTCAGGTTATGATAAAACTAATATACAAATTGCCATAGGTAACATATTCGACATCGTAATGACATGAGTAATGTTTAATAAACTATATATTTATTAAGGTCAAAAAGATGTTAGCTCTTCAGTGTTGTCAATTTTGTACTTATTATTCTCTTTAAAATTATCTAGTTTTTTTCAATAAATTCAAATAACTGGTAAACAATCTTGAGCCACTGTATTTATTATAAAACTTCTGATGTGCTTTATTATCATTTGGCTTCTAATGTTATCATGGGAGTTCCTATCCCAATTTAAGATAATTTCTTTTAGCCTCTAAAATATCTTCTAAATTATTTATTTTAGATGGTATTTAAAATAAAACCGATATTTTTAACAACTTATGATAATAATATTTTATATACAGCATTATTATTTATCATGTATGTTCCTTCAATTATTCTGGTTTTTCAATTGCACAATTTCTTTCTCTTCTGGGCTCTCACCTTCTTTTTTTATTGGACGAAATAATCTTTCGTATGTTGCTTCTTGCGAACAAGGAAAATCCTAAATGTATTCCGTTCATCTCTCAGTTATTTTTTATCTTCAGTTATTGTGTATCCTTTTTTGTATTTTATGCGTCCTTAATTATATGTCTTTTGTCTTCCGGTAATTTTTAGAAATGTATTTAGAAACTTCATGTTTTCATTACAGCTTGTCTCCATCTTTTCTCCAAATTTTATTCCAAATTTATTTTGTTTGCTTTTTGGCCTCATCTATCATTACTACTACCTTTGCTCTAATTTTTTTTATTATTTTCATAATGCTCGGTTGATTTCTCCAGGATAAATTTCATTTAATTTTCATTTCAATTTCTTGGGACCAAGATACTGTTTGTTTGTGGTTTTTCTTTCTTTTAGATTACTTTATTATTATAAGTGAATTTCAATATTTCTGCACATTTTCGATTTATAATTTAATTTTGTAAATTATAAGATTCTATAGTTTAAAAACCTTTTACCCTTTTTTAATGGGTAAACTAATAGTAAATAGGGATTACTTCCTATTTCTGCCTCATATCTCACTCTTGTGTCCACAATCTCGTCTTCTTCTGCTTCGTCTTTCTATCAATACACACTCTTGTATACGGATATTAAAAAATGGGTCAAAAAGCGGATTTACAATACGGCGAATAGAAATTACCCCTCCGTGACGTTCAATAATTGATCAATTATTTGACATATGAACTCAATAAAATTCAATTGGTTTTCTAATTTCGTACACAATGTTAATGGTTCATATGCTAAAGATTCAAAGGATTTCTTTTTATTTGCCATAATACACATACCAGGCTCTAAAAATTGATAAAACCACATTATTCGATCATGTATCTCATCGACTTGTGAACAAGAAATCAGATATTTTTATATTTTGGAAATATATTCAGTAGTGAAAAACAATAAATAGTCAGTGAGTTGAGTTAGAAGCTCATATACTTCTATCTGTTTGGTATTCAAGTCTTGTAGGAATATTTATGCTGACTTCATGCATCCTTGTACCAACCCATCACATATATACACTGAAACTGGTCACTGAAGAAAGGACAAAATTATTAGGGATTCATATACGCAATAAACAATACATATAAGGCCTAACCTCAATGTTATTAACTGTGCTATTTGCCTTAATAGTACGTTGCAGAGTTTGTCTGGTCAGTCGGTCGGAATATGTGGCCGTCGATACAATTGTTTGCCCGAATACTCACTACTATTTTGTGGAAGGAATTTGCTTAAGAACTGAAAACACTAGTTGAATAAATAATTGTTTATTTCGATATTGATTGATACGTGTGGTCGATGTGGAGAATGGACAGGACATTAGGTTAAGGTAAAGGAAGTACGGTAGCGCTGTGGAAGTGTACAGTTACAAGGGGGTAGAGAAAAGAAAAGAGAGCGAGACATCGTCGCGGTAGTCTTTTATAGCCGGGACCCTCATGGTACCAATCCACCAGCGTTTCCAACCTTTGAACTTATTGTAAGTGAATGCGTGGTGGCCTAAAAGATCGTAGCGATCTTTATAACGTTAATGACACTTGGATATAATTGAAGGATCTTAGAATGGTCAATACTTACGTTCTAATGCTGTAAAAAAAATACCGATTTCAAACTATAACGGTTAATTCTAATCTTGCAAGATTTTGGGCATTGCTAATGCTACGAATAAAATTTGAATCATGTTCACATGTAATTTCTATGTGCAACCTCATAGATGCACAAAGTATATTGGCTTCAACATTTGTAGGCTCTTGCGGTTTTGGTATCGAATGTAACTCCTTGAAAGACGAAACTTCGGAATTCTATGTACAAGGCCAAAAATTATTCAACCAGACCAGCGTCAAACCTACCTTGCTCCAAAAAATTGCTCGATTCATCAACGTATTACCATCTACCGCCCAATTGGCCGTCGGTAACTTAGAAAACTTCTTCAGGTATATCTTAAAATTACCAATTACGTCATAAGACTATGACTAACTCGAACGTTTATTATTAGGGAAGTTGTACGAGATACTTTAAAATACAGGGAAGACAACAAAGTGGTTAGAAAAGACTTTATGCACTTGATGATACAGCTGAAAAATAAGGGAACTATTACCGAGATTTCAAACGCAGACGACGATGTCTATGATAAGACAGTTAATGAAGGTAGGGACTGATATGTTCTACTGTATTCTTTGATAACCTCGAGCGCTGTTATTATTTCTAGATGGAATCGGATTTGAAGAACTCGCTGGTCAGGTTCTGCTGTTCTTCACCGCCGGATTTGAGACTTCTTCTACAACAATGTCGTTCGCCTTATTGCAACTGACACAGCATCCGGATATTCAGGAGAAAATGCGAGAAGAAGCGAGAAGGATATTCAAAAAATTCGGTGGGAAATTTACGTACGAGGGTGTTCAAGAAATGAATTACATCGAATGTGTGGTTAAAGGTAGTTTGCATTTCTTAATTCCACTAAGTATTTTCAGAATTGAGAATTCAAATGTTCCAGAAACCTTGAGGATGTATCCGCCGTTGGCTATACTTCCACGAGTCTGCACAAGGAATTACAGGATACCAAATACGGATGTCATCATCGAAAAAGATACGTCGTTGAGAATCTCTGTTTGGGGTTTACATACCGATCCCGAGTACTTCCCGGAACCGTTGAAGTTCAATCCGGACAGATTTAGTCCCGAGAATAAGCATAAGATCAATCCTCATGCCTATATTCCATTTGGCGATGGACCACGCCAATGTTTAGGTAATTTTACAAATTTGTTTATTGTTATATTAGGTGCTCATGTATTTCTATCAATCTGAATATGTTTTTGGACCAGGTGAAATACAAAAAGAGACATTTCAGTATTTTTTCTCTTCTTTCGTCCTTTGGTTTTATCGAATGCAAAAACCTTTCTATCTTATTGTGCCACTTTAGCTCCTTTCAATTCCTCCTTACTTGCAACGATCGATTTTATTTTTTCATTCTTGGCCTTACTGCGAGCTTCATAGAATTCCACCTCTCTAACCAATCTGCTTGTTTCCATTCTTTTAATATACCCATTAAACTTTAACCTGATATATATATATATATATATATATATATATATATATATATATATAGCTAAAGTTTTCAATTTCATTATTGCCCTTAATCTGTATGTTTCTTCTACTTCTTCTGATGAGAAACTCTTTCTGGATTTTTTCGTATTTAGTTTATAAAAATTCATGTTATTGTGTTAATATTTTACCAGTCATAATGTCAACCATCCACGAAATTTGAAGACCTACTTTTTCTGCTCTTTCAGAATTTATATTTGTTTTTGAGCTGTTTCAGTTTTATGAGTTAGAATCGACTGGTCATCTACAAAAATCAAACAGTCTATCGTAATTTCAGTTCTTCCTAGTTTGATTGGTTGGTGAATTTTAAGATCCGACTCTTGAATTACCTTGTCTAAGATGCAATTGAAAAGTAATGGGGAGAGTCAATACTTTACCTTACTATTCATCACCTCCTCGTGTTTTAGTATTACCTCCTTACAGTTCACCTTGGATTTTGTAACAGTTAGCGTTTGTCTGATAATTGAAATGGTTTTCAAATGCAGACCTTGTTTTTCCATAATTTGGAAAGGAGATTCACGGTCCACAGAGTCATAGGCCTTTTCTTATTATAAAGTTTCTATTATATAATAACAAATTTTAATAGTTAATATGTGTTCTTCATTCAAGTTATTCTTCTTCATATTTAATTCAAGATCTGCCTAGTCTGAAACCTCTTGGCATTAACTAAACTTCTCTTACTCGCTTTCTGAAGACTTTCTACTTTCTTGTTTCCTACAAACACCCGAGTTTGTGAATGGGAAACCTCAGAAGAAGCCTACGATACGGAGAACATATATCTTACACCCAAACATTGGGTAACAAAATAATAATATAGTGATACTCATCTGGTACTCTCATTTACATCACTGACCGGATTATTGCGAACGAATAGTCTGTTCAAAGTTTATTTGTATATGTGTCATCTAAATTTGTGAGGTCGCAATACTGCCGCATCAACTCGGAGTTTTGGTTCAGTTTGGCTTTGACATACAACATTCTAATTTAAATAAAATAATTGAACAAAAATATTATCAATGGTATATAGTTTATTTTAACATTTTAGTATATATGTTATATATTATCGAGGGACTCAAAACTACAATTAAGAACACAGGTAAAATAGTTTGTGGGTAAGAGTTGATTTATTATATTTACATTGAACCATTTTCCACACCACCCATAAGACAGAATCCTAGGCGCGTTTTTTATGTAGTGTTACCCCCTGGAAGCCCAATTAATAATTATATATCAAAGCAATGTATTTTACTTTCATTCAAGAGCATATTTTACGTTTAGTTCTTGTTTCCTTCGATGGCGTTTTTACTTGTTAATTCATCTTGATATGACTGTATATTTTATTTCTTCTGCTACTACTTCTGTACACCATTATTGATAAAATTAATCACTGAATTCTGTCTAAAGAATTTACCTACATATCTACAAAACAGTTAGTATACATTCTCTCCCCATACATTCTAAACTAATGCTTATGTTTAATTCTGAACAATTATAATCAAATCTGTGCACACAAATCTGCCATACCCTCTTTTCCACTCTCGTCACTCTGTCTCAGGAATTTCCAGCATTACCACATATCTTGAAAGTTTTCTTTAGTCATTTCACTTTCCTAGTCAATTCAATTACTAAACTGTTAATGTCCAGTCTGGCTAAAACATGTTCACGATTCCACCATTTATCAATTACTTCCTCTGTATATCTTATCGAGTTCGTCCAAACCGGAAATGATGACAATGGTTCCATCCACATATCCAAACAATTCTTTATGAAATATCCTTCTTGACCGGCATGTCTAATATAACGTGTCTTTGCTACCCCTCTTATCAACTCGATTGGATTGAATATACTCTGATAAGGAGGAAGTCGTAATGCTAATGTGACCATATTGTTCAGCCATCTGATCCACTGTATATATTTTCACGGGTTTATTTATTTAAAAAAAGAGTAAATTTCAAAAAACGCAATGAAACATGGGTTCAAACTTCTTTTATGTACTTTAAGCCATTCCTTAAATGCAGCCTTTGTTGATTCACTTTTTTGGATCTTCTCCACCAGTGTACTAAGATATAGTGAATTGTCCATAACAATAATTGATGGTTCCTCCAAGTTCTTTAAAAGTTGATTTTCAAACCACTGCAAAAACAAGTGATGGTACTTTTCTCCATGGCAGTCACCCTTAGACTTTGAGGAAAACACTATTTCTGCCCCAGGAATAACAATATTTCATGTATATTCCTGTTTCCAGCATGAAGTAGTTCTGCATGACATATAGTTATATCTGCAATGAATTATTAATAAGTTGTATGACTAATAAAACCTAATCGATAGTTATTGCCACGTTTACCTTTGCCTTGCCATTCTGAAATATCCACGTGTCATATATAAAAGTCGATGTAGTAATTCTTCCTTGATTTTATTGTATATTTTTAAAAATTATGTTATTTGAAAAGCAATCTCTGGAAGTTCCGTTAAACCCCTTCGTTGGTTATCTTTACATCACTGAAATCCTATATCACCCTACAGTGTATGAAAGAATGTTCAACATCCCTCAAATAGTTGCATATCATATCATTCAGCTTTTTATGGATACTTCCAACACTAGCAATTTTCTTCGAAATAATTGTATTAAATTATATTTCGATTGAAAAAGCTAATTACTATTTTTATACATTTCGTATATTTGAACTCTGATACAGCTAACATCAAGCTGATCTTGATTCATCACCCGTTTTGCACAAAGTCGTTTTTTTCGGTGAATTTAAGGTTATATTGTTTTTTATTTTTTGTGAGACATTTTAGAGACCACGCCCGTACTAATATTCAGTGCAGCAGGAACACGCTAAAAATAATTTCTATAAAACCGCAGCGATTTGAAATTTACTAAAACAAAGCTTTAAAACAACGTCTGTCGGTTTACAACCCGTAATTATAATATTTTGAATAATTTTGCCTACGTTTTACAACCGGAAAACTTTGATAAGCTACTTCGGTTTCACGTTCAAACCTATCAGCCAGCATTATATCTTTTATACCTAGAAAAAAATGAGAAGAAAAATATTGTCTGATTATATTATACATATTTCATAATACATTAAATATCTTGATGACGCATCTACAAAAAATGTTTGAATATACTATACATTGATACATTTCATTTTAAATCAAAACACCTACTAAAAGAGACTAAATAAAGTCTATAATAACATTAATTAATCTGATATTGACGAACTATATTGTATTTATTCTATTATCTTAAACAATTTCCTTGATTCAACAGGTATGAGATTTGCTCTATTGGAGTCTAAGCTGGGGTTAGCGGTACTTCTAAAAGACTTCAATTTTTCATTACATAAGACGACGGCATATCCACCCAAATACGTGGTCAATAATTACATTCCAACTGTAGAAGGCGGTGTGCTACTAA
Source organism: Rhynchophorus ferrugineus (assembly GCF_030347505.1). Taxonomy (NCBI): domain Eukaryota; kingdom Metazoa; phylum Arthropoda; class Insecta; order Coleoptera; family Curculionidae; genus Rhynchophorus; species Rhynchophorus ferrugineus. The sequence continues at coordinate 23,855,398 of NW_027472590.1, read as the reverse complement.
ACGTCACCAAAGTTGATTAGGATAGTGAGCAGTGGTTACTATGAAATTTTAATTTTTTTTTATAATTCAAATAAAAAATAAAGAAATATTTTAAGATTGCATTATTATTTAGAATAAGGTAGAGATAAAGCATCACAAGTTGTTTTCCTGTTAATTTGAAATTACAAAGTGTATAAGAGGTATGCGGTATGCGAATATCATCATTATCAGTAATCATGTAAATCGTAACTATTTGATTACTCTTGTTTATACCGTCGAATCAGAATAAATCAAACATTGTTTCCCCAATTTTTCTTGAACATAATCGCTACATTAATTACTTAATATATAACATTTATGCTATCATTATCATCAGTTAATTAATTATAATATAAATAACCATTTTTATATCGACGATAAAGATATAATTATTATAGACGAACTTAGATTAAGATCTCAACAATTAAATTCACAAAATTCTGAACAACAACCATTAAAAGTTTTCTTCCAACAATTTTCATAAATTCAATGACTAATACCTCAAAATATTTATACGACTTTTTTTTTATTTAATCTAGCCAAAAGCCACCTAAAATTTTGAATGAAGCTCAAATTAAAAAAAATATTTCGGGTAATCCGCAGATGGTTTCATTCTATTTCTATTAAAAAATATTATATTATAATTTGAAATGATAAATCGTTCTTCTTCAATGTGTCTCATCGAGCTCACACAAACCGAAGCTGTTATTTTCGACAATGTCTCTTTACATAAATCCAGTCAGTTCAGGTTTGAATATCCTACTCGACCAGAATATATATATTGTAATAATTCTTTTCAATATCCCATACCAACTCAATTGGATCTAAAATGCAGTGATAGGGAGGAAGACGTAATACTCTGTGGCAATAATATTCAGTACTATGTATCTTTCCTCAGGCTTATTTCTAAAAAAGTAAATTACATAAAATGCAATTAAATATTTCATTTATATATACCAAGTAACAAGTTGAAATAGTTCATTCTTTAACTTGATTTCCTATGATGGCGTTAAAACAGCGTTTGCCGGTTTATAACTCGTAATTATAATATTTTGAAGAATTTTCAGACCTTTGGCAAACGTACAACTTTCGCAGGCTCATTCCGTTACATTTTCGAACTTCTCTAACAGTATTCTATCTCTTTTTAAATAAAATAAAATGACAAGAATAATAATGTCTGTAAATCGAAAAAATATTACATCGTTAGACAGATATATATTGACACATCATGTCACTGCTATATATATATATATATATATATATATATATATATATATATATATATATATATATATATATGTATATATATTTATATATATATATATATATCTATATATATATATATATCTATATATATATATCTATATATATATATATATATATATATATATATATATATATATATATATATATATATATCCGAGTGTGCACTTCCGAGGTGGACCCCTTGGAACGAAGTCGGGATATGGCGGAAACAAGGGAAATCGAGGGAAGACTTCGAATTTTAAAGGCATGTACAAAGTGTTCACCTATTTTTCTAGGTAAAGTAATCAGATATTTGTTATTGCTGAACTAATGTGACGGAACACCGGAAGTCGTTCAGGCAACTGCTTCTATGATGTAGTGATTAGAATATTCAGCTAATATGTGGAGGTCGTGGGTTCGATTCCCGGCAGGAGCAACAACTTTTTATTGTTCTAGTTTAGTTAGAACATTTCTCAAATTACCTAGACTAGGTATCGGACCTCGGCGCCTGAAGCAGTCCTTCAGCATCATCTCGCGAAATTCCGCGTACTTCTTCACGGAATCCTCCGTTAGTTCCTTGATGAATTCCGGGTCGACTTCATCATCGGTAATCAACATAGAAGGATCCGTTTGCGTGGTACCACGCAAGTCCTTAAACGGCTCTATACCCGATTGCGAGGACATTTCTGACATCGGTTCCGACATAACAGAAATAGGACCGGGATCTTTCGCGTATTCCGTGGAGGAGAAGTCGGTTCGAATGGATTCCGGGATATATGAGGGCTCAGAATACTGAGTCACATGGTAGGTGTTTAGTTGCATCTGAAAAAAGATATATATTAGCTATTTGCCAAGTCTTTATAAAAACGAAGAATATTACTTCTGGTGATGGTGTAGGACGGCTAGGAAAATTTATTTTATCATTCTTTCAATGTCACATTTAAAGCTTCTTTGAGAATAAGATATATTTAGGATTATCCTTATTTCGGTCTTCTAAAACCTGGTTAAAAATATAACTGTTTTTAAAAAAATGATTTTGTTGATATTCACTTGTTCTAATGACTATTATATCACTCCTGTCAGTCTTTGATTCAATGTCCACATTGGGTTGAATGCTGGGTTTTAAATCTTGTAACGTCTTCCGATTCTTCGTACCTACGTTTATTACACCCTTACGTTTCCCGTTGTGTCCGACTTGATAATCGGATTAATTATAAATTAGTTAAGTATTGCCTTTGACTAATATTGCTTTAAAATATGATATTGTTCTGGAATCTAATTATAAATCTGTCAAATTAAGATTATATTGTGAGCACAATCTGTAAAATATAAAATAACAGTATCGATAATTCTCTAATTGATTATTAATTATTAGTTAGTTTTATTTGGATCGATAGTATCTTCTTTCAAGTTTTAGAGCACATTTATATTTTATTAAGATGTGCCTAGTTACTGGCCTACCGACAGTAATTATGTCCCAGACGTACGACTTTTACACTTCCAAAAGTATCTCAACAAATCAAACACAAATCAAGAGCTTGTACGTACTATCACCTGATTATACTCCAGTATTGTTAATACTTACTGAAGTGATCAACTACATAAGGATAGTTATGTTATATAACTGAAATCATATAACAATTAACTGATTGTTGATGTTCTAGGAGATTAATTTTAAAAAAAGATTAGTAGTTAATTTAATTGGACTTCAGTATCTACTTCAATTTTCTCATAGTCATACAAGCGCCTTTTATATAAAGTTTCATTTCCGTTCCCAACTTGTTTTAATGGGCTTCTAACATCAAGACTTGGTTCTTAAATTTTTAATGCATCTTCTTGAGCATTGATTATTAGCTGAGATTTTGATTTGGTCTTACCTTCAATCTGTTGATGATGTATTTTCTTTGGGACTATAGTCTAATATTTCATCTTCTAATTGCTTAAACTACTTCAATCCCTTCAGTTCTTCTCAATGTTGATTTCCCAATGTTTTGTTCGTTGCGGGTGGTGAAATGAAACAACTATATTGGTCAGTGGGCAGATACTCTCAGTTTGATCTAAAATCAAAGAGATTGATCTATCAGACAATCATAAAACCTGTTTGGATCTATGCGGTGCAAATATGGGGCTGCACTAAAAATTCAAATCAACTAGTCATCCAACGCTATCAAAAAAAAATCCTTCGATTAATTACCAATGATGATTACTACGTAACCAACGACGAACTGCACAATGGCCTGGAAATTAAATGGATTTGTCATTTAGGTGGTAAATGGATAGGCCATTTGGAAAGTTATCCAAGATTTCGCCTGAAAACACGAAAGAAGTTTACTAAATCATACTAACGTTGAAGCGATACATCTACTGAACAACACGCAGGATATTAGAAGATTGAAGCAAACCAAACCATACCAACTTATACAATGTGTATACCTTTAATGTAAACTATAGCTTCAGTTATTATAATTTTATAATTGAGGAATCATATTGATATATTTATCTCGCACTCTTCTTGCTTGTGATTTAATCCAAGTACAAATGAAATGTAGTAATAAATTAATTAAGATTGCACTAAGCATATCTAATAAAGATTTTTCTTTTTGTAACATCTTTATATTGTCCTCACGTTTACTATTTGTTTGTTGACAATAATACATTTCAGACTTTTTGGTTTCTAAAAGCATTTCTATGGATATATTAGGATATATGTATATAAACTTTGTGATATTTTCTCATGCCTCTGCTTCAACAGAAAACTGGAATTATTCTTCACGACGATGTTTCCTTCTAATATTATCATATCTTATTTTCAATTTCGTTTATATGCTTCGTTAAGTTGGTGACCTTATCATCAGACATCTGAATAGCTTGCTCCAATTTAGCTGATTATTCTGCTTTATTGTTGTTGAAATTTCATTCTAATTCTTGGTTAGTTTGAGATTTATTTTTCGAGTTTGTTGGCAGTTTTTCATTCTGTCTATTTGATCCTTATTTATGTCCAACAATTCATTTATCTGCTGTTTTAATGAATTAGGGCTAGCTTCCAGTTATTTCTCCGGACTGTAGAACTTGGCTTTTATTTCTTATTTAAACTTCCTATCTTTATCAGCTAGAGCTTATTGAATGGTTTTTATAGATTCTTCCTTGTTAATCAGGTCCTTCTTCAGCTCAGTGTTTTCATAACGCTGTACTTCAAAAATATCATTGATTTCGATTATTTTTTGATTTAGCTCTTTGTTAAGTCTTTAAATATTTTTCACTATTTTCGCAATTTTTCAGCATTTGAGCTTTTTCCATTATTTTCAGCTATATATTTCCTTTATACCTTCCTCCAGCTTATCAATCTTCGCACTGAATTTTTAATTATCATTCTGTAGCTATCCAATTAACAAATTGTCATCATTTATTTTCCGGAAATGATTTATGTTACTGTCCTATTTATTTATTTTATGTTTTTGCTTTATTCTCATTTTGATGAAAATTGTATTGTTTTCATCAAGTTGTTCATCTTCAGCTTATTTACTTCTCTCGTTTTTATTTCTTAATTATCTTTTTTCTCTCATATACTATTTGGTTCTGTTATTTGATCTACTTCAGCAATTTGTACTTTATTTGTTTGTAATTCATACTCTTCTAGTGAGTATGCAAAATCTGCAGTTACAGTTACTCAACTTTCTTCAATTCTACGTTTCTTTATTGATCAGGATCAAAATTATTTAATTCCTGATAAACTGAAAAAAATAATTATTTCGTCCTATAGTACTCGTCGACATATGTGTAGGCCTGATTAGACGCTGGTGGTTGTGTCCAAGCTCTGTGGTGGTGCACGATGGTGAACCTATTGTTAAAATTTTCTATTTTCGATCTTATACGAAATTTTTGTTGAATCTTTATTGTGGGCTTAAAATTGTTGCTGATTTTTAAAATGTTCATTTAACTTGCCACTGTATCATGCCTAATAATTGTTGTAGAGCGGGTGGCATGTTTGCCATTAGTATTGTCTGAGAATTTTTTTCAGGAAATTCAGCTGTGATTTTGTTAATAATCTGTTGAATCATTAACTTCAGTTTGTTGTAGAGAGTTGTCGTTCATTCGTTCTGATATCTCTTTTAATACTGTAACTGCTGCAGGAGGATTTAGTAGCTGATATTGTCCCCAAATATTTGTTTTAATGCTAGTTCTATCGTTTGCCAGGCGATTAGATAGGGTCTGGATAGCAAAAGATTTATTTCTTCGGCTAATATCGCCTTAATCACTGCATTTGCACTGCATTTGCCACAAAAACTGCGATATCTTCGCCATTGGCTTTCCGTCAAAAGTGGGGAGAAATTGGGGTAGAAACTTCTAATTTTCCACTATTGTAAAAAAATAGGTAGGATAATAGATAGAGTCAGAAGATAATAGGAAAACGTGGGGAAAAATTCCCGCTACCATTTTGATTGCTACAACTTTGCTCAAAGAAAAGGTGACAAAGTTTGGTTTTCATAAAAAAAATTTACTTGGTCTTTCCATTTTTTTTTCGTTGCGATTGAAAAATTTTATCGGCTAAATGGTGACTACGATTCGGTTTGCAACTCTCAACACTTTTTAAGGCATTTTTCATGACATTCTGCAACATCTGACACTGAATTTCTTCAATTACGTGACGAATTTTGTCTTTAAGATGTTGAATCCTTTGGGACTTTTTCACATTTACTTTTGATTTTTAGAAACCACATAACAAAAGGCCAGGTACTGCTAGATCCGGAGATCTGGCTGACCAAGCTAAATCGCCGCTTCGTGACATTAGTTTTCGTGGAAAATCGTTATTCAATAATTGAATTGTTGAACAAGCTGTGTGTGCTGTGGCCCAATCTTGCTGAAACTACAGGTTCTCTAGTTTTTGTTCTTCCATTTCATGTACAAGAAAATGTCGAATCATGTCTTGGTACCGTTCGGCAGTAACAGTTGAGGATTCTGTGTGCCCCAAAACCGACTGTTCTGTTTAATGACGTGGCCACTGAGAAAAAAATAGGTTTCATGGCTCATTATCAATTTAGACTAAAAATCTTCAATTTTACCACACAGCAGATCAGCTTTCAAAATTCGCCTAAAATGCCTGCAGAAATGTATAACTGGGAACCACGTCTCCAAATTGATGTTTATGGAGACTTTACATAAAAAACAACACACGAAAGCAACACATCGAACTATTAAAATTATAGATTACAACCAGAATGTCTAGAGTCAAAAAGAAGAAACGTACTCTACAATAAAAGAAGCTAAAGCCGGTGTACCACAAGGAAGTATACTGGGATCAGTGCTTTATCTACTTTACACTTGTGATGTACTACAATTGGAGAATATTACGATGGCTACATTTGCTGATGATACTGCGATTATAACTGTCGGAGGCAATAGTGAAGAAACCTCACGAAAATTACAACAGGCAAGTGATAATATAAATAATTGGACACAAGCTTGGAAAATAAGAATTAATTAAAGTAAATCTGTACATGTATAGTTCACTTATAAACAGACTGTACAAGCATCATTAACATTAAATAACTACTATCAATCCATATAGAAACAACGCTAAATATCTCGGAATGAATATTGATGCAAAACTTTGCTGGAAGCAACATATAAAGGAAAAAAGAAAAGAACAGGAATTGAAATATAGGAAAATGTGCTGGCTAATTGAATGACAATTACAATTATCAGTACATAATAAATTGGTATTATACAAGCAAATACTGAAACCTATATGGACATACGGAGTCCAATTTTCGGGACGTTCTGCAAAGAGTAACATAAACAAAATACAAATTTTTCAGAACAAAGTCCTGAGAGGTATTGTGGGTGCACCCAAATACTATAGGACTGATTACCTACATCGGGACTTTCAGATACCCTCAGTAAGTAAACAAGTCAAGACAATTGCAAGGGGGCATGAGGAAACTCTCATGAGAATGGAGTATTTCCAGAGGACACAGACTCAAAAAATCAAAACATCTGATTTTGTGTAGTGATTTGTACTGAGGTGCATATAATAAAAAATACAGCAGTGACATGTATAAACATTATTTCACCAAAGACTGGGATAGGGCCGATTGGTCCTCCTAACTATATACCTAGATTTAAGTTATCATGAAGACAAATTGTAGGTTAGACAGAAACGACTAGTAACAATGTAATAATTTAACAGTAATAAAAAAATTAGTTTTCTCGTTGTTATTTTGAGTTCTTGATGTTCTGATTGTTAAAAGTTTTTTCTTTATTATATCGCGATAAACTACAGACAGAAGAAGTTACAAGACAGAAGTGTTTACTCTTGGTTTGAGTAAGTGGTAAACAATTCTCAATAAACTTAGTACTAACTAAAAAGTTCTAGAAGTTCTTCTATTTGTAGTAGTATTGTCTCGTCCTTTGGGATGCGGTTTTAGTGTTGAGCTGTTGATACAAGCCTTCCTCTGGGTCCTCTTTTAGTTATGGATTTGTTTAACAATATCACGAACTCAGATGATCATATTGACAGCGCCAGTTAAAAGTTTTCTATGAAACATATTGTTTTTAAAATATGATTTTATTTTTAGATTTGACAATAAACTGTACGCTCATTCTAATCACTTTGTTTTCAACGGGAATTCCTGTGTGTTTACAACTTTGCATATTTTAATATGATTGTTCACATTCCGATAAAGTAGTTTGTAACGTTTTAATATAAGCTGCACCTTTTCTGAGAAAAACAGAAAAAGATTAAATTGCATTTCTTTCTTAATCTTATATACTCACAGATATATAATAACGGATTTCTAGGTGGAGATCTTCTTGTAATAAAATACAAATTCATGCTATTTCCAATACTGGAATTAATTTCTTTCTCCTATATTTTCATTACCTTAAATTTCTATGCTTAGATGTTTAAATGCATTTACCTGTTCTATTTTTATATCTTCAATTTGGGTGTTTATTTATTGTTACTCTCCGATTACCACAACCTTCCTCCTGATTGTATTCGTTATCATTCTGTACCACATCCCATTTTCTTAGGGTCTACTCTACCTTATATTTAGTCTTATTTTATACTATATGTCTTAATGTTATACACAGTGTTCGAAAGTAAACAACAAAATATTACGAAATTTAGAATTCGATTAAAAAATTGGCTTCCGAGATTCCGAATTTTCCAAGCACAGTAACTTTTATTGAGTAAATGAATATTTTCCTACCTTATATTTGGAATATTTAATTGCTGCCATCGCTAAGACTACTGTATTGTGGGTTTATTTAATAAATATTACTGCAGCTATGTGAATGAAAAGCCACCTGTCAGAAAAATTCGACATAACTGTTTTCATAGCCTGATAAATATATTAACAATGTCTGGTGGTGTGCCTATAGATGGTGCTGCAATACAAAATATATTACGGAGAATAGTATTAAGATTTTTAAAATTTTATATTTACGAAAAAAGATTTGCCTTAACATAATAAAAAAAGAAAAATTAAGGTCATATACTGTAATATTTAAACATTATAATATCTAGTTTTAAATTTGATTTTCAAATAATATATATCAAGTAGAATAGATTTGGAATAACAATAATTAATGGAAGTGGAATTATTTTTTAATAGGGTTTTTTCAATGTTTGTTCTTCTACAAAGGGCAAAGGTCACATGTAGATTTTATCTCATTTTTTTGATACGCCATGTTATTAACCACAATTCGACTATGTAAAGATGAAGTTGGAGGTTTCTTGTGACTGATATCGGATCCTCCTGTAATAATAAAACCAATGTATCGTCAGCATATATGTACCAGTGTTTTTTCTGGAGCTTGGTAGGTCAGCTGTATACAATAGACATGACAATGGGCTAAGAACACTGCCCGGCGAATATATCGGGTGTAGGTCAGTGTATTCGTCACACCATTTAACAATAAAATGTATGTTTGTGAGGTATGATTACAGCAGTTGAAAGTGCGTATAGGGCAAAACTAGGAGCTTTTTTAGGATTGATTTATTTAAGTATTGTTTGTTTTACCTCCTTAAGTATGTTATTTTTTTCTATTGCAGATATTTCACACAGTGTACGGATTAAATACTGTTTTTAAGTGTTTAGTGAAAACTTCCGCTTTATCTTTATCTTTTGTGGTCATTTTATCTTGTTTTCTTCTATTCTGATTTCTTGCCAGTTTCATCTCAGTTTTCTCTTTTCAGAAATTTTTGCGTGGCCTTTTGTATAGATTTTGTGATATTTTTTGCTGCTATTTCTGCATCTCTTTCTGTTTTGAGAGCTAAATTTAGGGATGTTAAACTATCTAATTTCTTTCTAAACAATTGCCAGTTAGTTTTGGTGTTGTGCAAAGAAGGTAGTTTTGTTTGTTGAGAATATTTGAGTTTATTGTTATAATATAGCACGTTTTAGTGTTAATATATTTTGCGATACAAAAGTCTATGGTATCAGGAATTTTATTTGTATCTGACAATCAATATATTGGCTCGCCAATAGACATATGCTGTAAATTATGTTTCTTCGTTACTTTGACCCTGCTCTACACTGCTGACATTCCAACAACAAAAGAAACACTTCTTGGAACCTTTGCTGATGACACAGTTATTATGGCAAAAGATATATCTCTGCCTAGGGCAATAGAAAAAGTGCAGTCAACAAAATCTACAAATGGACAAAAGATTGGAAAATTCAACTTAATAGCTTCAAATCTGTCCACGTTAATTTTGCATTAAGGCGAAATAATAAAAACTTAATTATATCACTCAATGGATGCCCGATTCCTCAAGCAGAATCAGCAAAATACCTTGGAATCCATCTTGACGGCAGATTAAATTGGAAGCATCACGTTAGACAAAAAGCAAAATACATTAGAACCAAAATAAAACAACTATACTGGTTAGTCGGAAGATACTCTCAACTTGATCTAAAATCAAAGAGATTGATCTATGATACAATTATAAAGCCAATTTGGACCTATGGGGTGCAAATATGGGGTTGCACTAAAAATTCAAATCAGTTAGTCATACAGCGCTATCAAAACAAGATTCTTCGATTGATTACCAATGCCTATCGCTATGTAACCAATGAAGAACTGCACGATGACCTGGAAATCAAATGGATTTGCGAAGTTGTGCAGGATTTCGCCTTGAAACACGAAAGAAGATTACTAAATCATTCTAACGTGGAAGCAATACAACTGCTGGACAGCGCACAGGATGTCAGAAGATTGAAACAAACAAAACCATACGAACTTGTGTGAACATTTAGTGTGTATTATTAGTGTAAACTATAACTATAAGTTAATAATGAATAAATAATTGTAATTTTATAATTGAGGAATACATACTGATGTATTTTCTCGCACTCGTCTTGCTTACTAATTAATCCAAGCACATAAGAAAAGTAATAATAAATTAATTATAATAATAATAATAATTAAGATTGTACTAAGCGTATCTAATAAAGATGTTATAAAAAAATTACTTTGACCAATTCTCTGCCTTTTGCTGAATTAATCTACTAGAACCCCACATTACATGTTTTGCATTTTAGTCTCCTCCGGCGATGAATCTATTATCCAGGGTGATAAAGAAACCGTGGTATTGTTTTGTTTTGTTGTTGTGTTTAGGTGAACAATATATTGCACTCATTGTTAATGGTTTCTTCAATGGTTACACTAGTGGCCTGAAAATATTCCTCGCTAAATTTCTCTGTTTCACAATGCTTTATGTTTTCACGGATAATTATAGATTTTCCTCCATGTGCTTTATCATCTGGTGTTTTATGTGATACAGCTTCTATATTGGAATCCATACATAATTTCTATCAGTGAAATGTGTTTCGGATAGCATGATGATATCAATATTTTGTTCATTTGAGAATATTTTAAGTACCCTGGCATATTGCTGGAGTCCATTAGCTTTCCAGACTATTGTTTTGTATTTGTTGTTATGGCTATCAGTCATTAGGCTAGCTTGATGACGACGACGGTGAGTAAATTGATCATTCTGCTCCTTTGCTCCATAAGTTTACCCATTATTTCCTCTAACTTACTAATAATACTTACAGGTTCAATGGTGATTAGCGTTGTCTGCGTATTAGGTTGGGTCTGACTGTTTATTACTGCGTCTGCGTATGATATTTGAAGATGTGGTATTGGTGCTTTAGGCGAGTTATATGGTATAGGCTGTGATGGCGGCAGTAAGTTTCTTTTTTCTCTTAGTTCTTGATAAAGTTTTTGTTGCAACTCTTTATGGGCTTGGTGTCCCCTATGATTTGCAGGGTGAACGGTGGCCATCCTGCAAATAATAGGTTCAAGATTAAAAGTCAAAATATTACAAAATTTGGAATTAGATTTTAAAATTGGCATTCAGGAATTTATATTTTTACAGGACAGTAAATTTTATCGAGTAAATGAATATTTTCCAACCATTTTATATTCAGAATATTTAATATATTGATATATTTTATGCACTGCTATATTGTGACTTCGTGTAATAAATATTAGTACAGGTATGAGACTTAAAAGCCACCTGTCAGAGAAACCCTAAAACTGTATTCATAACCTTATAAATATTAACAGAGTCTAGTGCTGTGACTATAGATGGCGTCACTATACAAAATCTACAAGTTATTTCTTTGCGATTGTATTACATACCTTCGGATAAATTTAAAAAAAAACTAAAGGCTATTTCCTAATATCCGACATTTTCTATATAGTAGACATAAATGGAAATTAGTATAAGGCCTATATTATATCCAGTTTTAAACTTAATTTTCAAATAATATAATAATATAGTAATATAAAAATATGATAATGAATAAAAACAAATTTATGGGTTTACTTTTATTAAATATGTTTTTTTTCAATATTTGTTCCTTAATATTAATCAATTTATTTTATATGTTCTTTGTTTACGATTATGTTAGGTATCTTTGGATAGATTAGGTACATATGCATGCAAAATCACCTATAACGAATATGAAGTAATCTGAAATAAAACTAAATCATTATGCTTTCGTTTTTTATAAATCTGTATAAAAATAAATATATAACCATAATATATACATAATAAATAATTATCACTGTTTGCAACTTGTACATGAAAATTCAACTAAAAACTAAAGGTTATATCCGCATAGCCGACATTTTCTGTAGTCGCTCCAAGTCTTCCATTTCTGACTAAATCATGTACTTCAGCATCATATTTTCCTGCTCCAAGAAGCCATCATGATCGCGATCTCCTCCTGTTTGATTCTTTTAGCATTCCTTGACTTCTTAGCCGTAATAATATTCTTCCTCCTTTTCTCGATATATTTGGTATTTTGCGTCTTTTCCGAATTATTATTAATTCATCTCATATTTTTGTTGGTTGGGATTTTCAGAGGTCCCAGCATCCTCTCGTGAAATTCCGCAAAGTCCTTGACCGAATCCTGTATCAGTCCTTTAGTGAGTTTCGGGTAGACTTCATCGTCGGTAATCAAGGTAGCAGATGAGCGAATTTTTTTTCTTTTACCAGAATGACGAACTAGAACCAAATGGTCTTTGACTGATGTCGCTTCAGGTCCGGGGTATGATTGTTTTTAGGACGACAGAGACCCTTGGGTTACGATTGGAACTGCCATTCTAAGAAGATGACTCCAGTTTTTCGACTTTTTATCAGTGCCTAGTGGATTGTTGCTGCGACGCGGGCAGCTTGATGGAGGCATGAGTGTTTGACCCAGAAAATGAATTGTTTATTCGGGATTATGTGATGTGCGTCTGCCAAATCGTTTAAAGTGTTTAATATCGCTTTTTCGGCAAGTTTGGAGGGTGAACTAATTAGGCTGATCGGCCTGTAGTCAGATGTATTGGAGTTGGAATTTTTCTTTAGGAATGGCAGCGCATGTCTCCAGTTCTTTGGGAAATGTTTTAACCTCAGGATTGAGTTGATAATGTTAGCAAGTTCTGATAGCTGCTTGCTAGTGAGGTTTTTTAAATGGTTTGCTGTTATACCATCTGGGCCTGGAGTTTTTTTAGACATACATTTTATGGAGATCTGAAGGTCTCTGGGAGAGACTATGCTCTTCAGAAGATGAACCGGAAGTGTTTCTTCTTTAGAGAGGGGATAGTATTTCATTTGATTCTCGAACGCGTTAGCGAGGAACTCGGCTTTTTCCGGATTTGTAAAGGCGATATCCGTAGAGGAATCAGCCTTTAGAGGGGGGACTGCGTTCAAATTCTTCCCCATTACGCTTTTGGCGGCGCGCCATAGGTCATTTGGGGCAGCGAGATTGTCTAGATTTTGAAGAAATGATTCCTACTTCTTCTCATTCCAGGTTCTAACCTGGTCAGGGAATATTTCCGTAAGATTTTAAATAGCCATATCCCCCTGCATTTGGGGGACTGCGATTGCGCGGACGTTTCTGACCTCGAATCCGATTTAACAGACGTCGGATTGGGACTTTTCGCGTACTCCGGGGCGGAGAAATCAGTTTGAACGGCTTCCGGGATGTATGAAGCTGGAGAGCATTGTCTGTGGTCATATTCGCATTTGCTGGATTTAGAACAGAAGCTCGTATCTGAACTGGAACAGAGGTAGGAACTCTCGGGCAATGGTTTTTTCGATAAATCCTATACCTCCGATTCAGGGAACAGGGGGATGTAGGAGGGACAGTAATAATTCGAGTATGGCGCTGAGTACATCACTGTGACATCGTATGAGTGATGGAATAACTGAGTTGAGTTATTAAGAGGGTTTGAAAGTAAAAGACATAATATTACGAAATTTGGAATTGGTTTCGAAAATTGGCCTTCAGGATTTTCAATTTCCACAGGACAGTAACTTTTATTGAATAAATGAAATTTTTCCTTATATTTATAATATTTAATATATTGATATATTTTATGAACTGCTATATTGTGACTTTATGTAATAGGTATTACTACAGATATGAGACTTAAAAGCCACCTGTCATAAAAACCCTAAAACTGTTTTTAAAAATATATATATATATATATATATATATATATATATATATATATATATATATATATATATATATATATTAACAGAGTCTAGTGGTGTGACTATAGATGGCGTCACTATATAAAATATATTACGAAAAATAAAAAATAAATAATTATAATTGAATATTTAGGAAAAAAACTTTTACCTTTATACAATAGAAAAATGAGGAAGCTTATATATCCTAATATTTGAGCATTATAATAAACAGTTCTAAATTTAATTATCCAATAACATAGATTAGGAATAAAATACCCATTGTAGATTTTGTTATTATAAGGTATAATTAATTTTTGTTCCTTATTATTAATCACAATAAATTATAGATTACTTATTTGGGATTATATTTAACTTCGTAAAAATTAGATATATGTATATATATATATATATATATATATATATATATATATATATATATATATATATATATATATATATATATATATATATATATATATACGACATTTTTATATAGTAGAAAAATCCAATTTTAAACTTTATTTTCAAATAATATAATAATATAAAAATATGATAATGAAGAAAAACAAATTTATGGGTTTATTTCTTTTAAATAGAATTTATTCAATGTTGGTTCTCTAATGTTAAACAATTTAATTTATAAGTTCTTTGTTTATAATTATATTAGGTACCTTTAGATAGATTAGGTATATATGCATGCAAAATCACCAATAATTAATATGAAATAATCTCAAATAAAACTAAATCATTATGCTTTCGTTTTCTTTTATATAACTGTATAAAAAATAAATATATAACAAAAATATACATAATAAATAACTATCACTGTTTGCACCTTGTACATGAAAATTATACTAAAAACTATAAAAACTAAAGGTTATTTCCGCATATCCGACATTTTCTGTAGTCGCTCCAAGTCTTCCTTTTCTGACTGAATTCGGTACTTCAGCATCATATTTTCCTGCTCCAAGAAGGCCATCCTGATGGCGATCTCGTCCTGTTTGATTCTTCTCGCATCCCTCGACCTCTTAGCCGCCTCATTGTTCTTCCTCCTTTTCTCCATATATTCGGTATCTTGCGTCTTGTCCGAATTATTTTGGATTCGTCTCATATTTTTGTTGGTGGTCGTCCCGGACGTGTGTAACTGCTTCAGCATCCTCTCCCGAAATTCCGCATATTTCTTCACAGAATCCTGTATTAGACCTTTGGTGAGTTCCGGGTCAACTTCATCGTCGTTAATCAACGTAGTAGGGTCCAGTTGCGTGATGGCACCCAGGGCTAAGGTGAGAGAGTCTTTCGGTAGGACTTTAAAGGGCCGTGCTCCCCTGGATTTGGGGGACTGCGATTGCGCGGACGTTTCTGATCTCGGTTCCGATTTAACAGACGCGGGACTGGGACTTTTCGCGTATTCCGTGGCGGAGGAATCGGTCTGAACAGCTTCCGGGATGTATGAAGGTGGAGAGCATTGTCTTTGGACGTATTCCGATCTGATGGAGTTGGAAAAGACGCTCGAATCTGGACTGGAACAGTTGTAGGGACTCTCGGGCGATGGTTTCTTCGATAAATCCAGGACCTCCGGTTCAGGAGACAGGGGGATGTACGGGGGACAATAATAATTCGAGTATGGCGCTGAATACATCGCTGCGACATCGTATGAGTGATGGAACGACTGAGTCGCGTGGTAGGAGTGTTGCATCTGAAAGAAAAAACAAATATTAGCTAAAGCCTTTGTAAAAACGAAGAGCCGTTTATTAAACTCGATGTAACATAAGTTAGAATTTTTAAAAAATCACCAACTCACCATTTTTGCGTCGTAGATAAAGAAAACAATTATACAAAACAGTCAAAAAATTCACTGAAACTTTCTTTTCAAACACTTTCTCAGAGACACTGTGCCAAATGTGAAACACAATAAGCTCGATATTTAACCACTTTCAATACTCTCCGAACTGCCGACACTTTTAGAATGCTTCTTCATAGAAATTGCAACCCTTTACGAAGGGGTGAAGTTACCCCACTCCTTCTGACCGTGGGCGGATCTCGACGACATTGCAGATTTTATTGCAAGGATACCGTTATAGAATGACGATACAGTTTTTCGACCTTCCACATGTTGTTTTAAAGGGGTATACTAGATTATATATTTGAAAATCGTTTTTCTCTATCATATATGTAAACTCCATTGCCTTAAAAGTCTGTACTATAGAGGATTTTTTTAAATTTAAATAATTTTCGGAGATATAGCTCTTTTAGTGGCGTGGCATCTAAATAAGAAATGTTTATCGCTTATTTGGAAACTTTATTTAATATCTCAAATTCTATTGAACGAATTTAATTCAAACTTGGTGCGAGTCTTCTCTACGCAATTTTCTATCGTATAAAATAAAATTAGATGACCGTTCTATTTTTCAACCTTCCACATGTTTTTTTAAAAGGGTATTATGGTTTAGATATTTGGAAAGTCGACTGTTTTTTCATATATTTAAAGCTAAATCATTTAATAATGTGTCTTTAAGAGGAGTTTTTTTTTAATTTATATATTTTTCGGAGATATAGCTGTTTTGTGACGCGGTGTCTAAATAAGACAAGTTAATCGCTTATTTGAAAACTACTTTTTTTAATATCTCAAGTTCTATTGAACGGATTTAATTCAAACTTGGTGCGAGTCTTCTCTTTGCAATTTTTTATAGTATCAACTAAAATTGGATGACCGTTCTATTTTTCGAACTTCCCCATGTTTTTTTAAAAGGGTATTCTGGTTTAGATATTTGGAAAGTCGACTGTTTTTTCATATATTTAAAGCTAAACCATTTAATAATGTGTCTTTAAGAGGAGTTTTTTTTTAATTTATATATTTTTCGGAGATATAGTTGTTTTAGTGACGCGGCATCTAAATAAGAAAAGTTAAATACGTATTTCAAAAATACTTTTTTTAATATCTCAAGTTCTATTGAACGGATTTAATTCTAACTTGGTGCGAGTCTTCTCTACGCAATTTTCTGTTGTATAAAATAAAATTAGATGACCGTTCTATTTTTCCACCTTCCACATGTTTTTTTAAAGGGGTATTCTGCTTTAGATATTTGAAAAGCCGACTATTTTTCATATATTTAAAGCTTAACTAATTAAGAATGTGCCTTTAAGAGGATTTTTTTTAAATATATATTTTGTATAATAATATATTGGTGCGAGTCTTCTCTTTGCAATTCTCTATAGAACAAAATAAAATTAGATGACCGTTCTATTTTTTGACCTTTCACATGTTTTTTTTTTAATGGTGTTCTGGTTTAGATATTTGAAAAGTCGACTGTTTTTTCATATATTTAAAGTTAAACCATTTAAGAATGTGTCTTTAAGAGGATTTTTTAAAATGTATATATTTTTCGGAGATATAGCTGTTTTAGTGACGTGAGTTAATTAAGAAATGTTAATCGCTTATTTGGAAATTACTTTTTTTAATATCTCAAGTTCTATTAAACGGATTTAATTCAAACTTGGTGTGAGTCTTCTCTAGGCAATTTTCTATCGTATAAAATAAAATTAGACACGACATCTAAAAGGGAAACTTTGGACACGTTTTTCTCCAAACTACTTTTTTAATATATCAAGTTCTATTGCATCGATTTGCTTGAAATTTGGTGTGAAGTTTCATTACGTAATTTTCTATCGTACAAAGAAATTGTAATAGCACAGACGTAATTTTGTGAAAAAAAAACATTTTGATTTTATACGATAACAGCGTTTCTCCAGGTTAATAAATTCCTCGTTAGACTCATCATTATTTAACGGTATAAGAGGTATGAATTCATCGATTCCACGTTGTTTTTAACTCATTTGTCTGGCCGCAAACGGAGCCCGAACAAAAGCTTGCATCAATAAAAAAAAACGTCGCAAAACGGCTACTCCCCATAAAAAACCAGTCCAAATAAATGCGAAAAAATTCCTTGAAGCCGTAAAAGTAAAAAAAGGAGGCCTTTTATTTTCAGCCGGGGGAATAGAAAGTTCCGATTCGAAGGGCTTAGGGTGCAGACAGTTAAAAAATTGCCAATTGAAATTTTTTACATAAGCATGAAAATTTTGATTTCACAACTGTTCGCCTTGATTTATTTGGAACGGCCAAATATTTTGGCGTTTTCTCCTTTTGTTGTCGGAATCAATCCCCGTAACTTTGTGCCAAAACCCGTCAGAATTCGTATAAATTATTACATTATAAATATTATATACACTTGACTTAAACCAGTATATTAGTTATAAAGTTAATCATTTCTCTTTCATAATACACAAAAGAGTATAACTTATTTATTTTGAATTTATTTTGACAATCTCTTCAATATAATATCAGAAACATATTTAATATATAACATTAATTACAGCAACAAATGTATATATATAATATAAATATATTTATATATAATTTATATATAATATAAATACAATATATATATATATATATATATATATATATATATATATATATATATATCACTACATAGTATAAGTCTACATAGTATACATAGTATAACAAAGTCGCCTTTTCTGTCCCTATATCCCTATGTGCGCTTAAATCTTTAAAACTACGCAACGGATTTTGATGCGGTTTTTTTCAATAGATAGAGTGATTCAAGAGGAAGGTTTATATGTATAATACATGCATAATATACTATGGCAACATTGCTAATTTTAGAGGTTTCTAACGTGATGTCGTAAATTAACCTATTTCTTTAGGCTTATTTAGCAATTAGCACAAACGCTGCCTAACCCTACGAGTTAGATCAAATTAATGTACTACAGTATTGTACACCATAAAAAAGTCTACAAAATAGTCCGCGATGGTATATGTTTATCTTTTAGGGATAACCCACATTAACCATTTTTATTGTTTACTTTTTACGTGAGAAAATGGCTTATTTACGAAGCTATTTTAAGCAATACGGCATTAATCCTTATCGAATTAAGTACCTTAAATACAGTGTGCAATTAATATAGATCAATATGGTTCCTTACAGCATGTAAATTAAACAAATATTTTCGGAGATATTACAAATTTAAAATTTGCGTTTAAAAATGTGTAATGTAATAAAAATTGTATGAATTTAGATATTCCAAAAATAGCAGGAAATCTTCATAGTAAGTATAGGGGAAGAGGAATTGTTTTACTCCAAATTTAATGCGTGCAGGCCAAGGGCAGTAATGAATGAACCAAAAATACTGGATCGATTTTAATCATGTTTTCATTGAGTGACATAGGCATATATGTTTTATGCCCGTACAAAGTCGGAGCGGGCCGCTATATATATATATATATATATATATATATATATATATATATATATATATATATATATATATATATTAGCTTTAGGAATTATCGACTGAAAACAGTCGAAACAGTCGATAGTTAAAAAAGTAGCATGTCGAATGCCCGGTTCGTCCGTTTTGTTCAATTCGTGATGTCAGGCGAACATGTACGAACCTTTTCCTGTACAAATTGTGAGAGAGGAAAGGATGGAGATAATTGCTTGCACCTAAAACCGAAATATGTTCACTAACCATAAATACTAAGTAAAAATTAAACATATATTAATAGTGGAAAAAAAACTAATTCATGACATAATTAAAAATGTTCGCCCAAGAATTACTATTAGAGCTTTTTTAATACAGTAAATGCTTTATGTACTTTTGGACGAAAATAGAAATCGAAGAGAGTAATCGAAATATTACGTATTAATGCCATAAAAACAGTCCAAAATATTTTATTATTCATCATTCACAATTTTAGTCTTTTTACTATATTACATTAACAATCTTGAAAAACTACCAAACTATCAAAAGAATCATAAAACTATCTATATTACATATAAATCTATGTAAGTATAAATTGGGTATATTTTTACACACAACGTTAAAAATCAGTCGAATGACGACTGCAAAAATAACAAAACGAAACAATAAATAGTAACAAAATCAGTCGGGACGAAAATAGCGACTGAAACAGTCAATTTTACACTCAATTAAACAGTTAATATTTATCTTTATATTATTATTAGCGTTGAGAACTCTCGACCGAAAATAGTCTAAAAAATCGATTGTCAAAAAAATTAATGACTGAAAATAATATCTACGCTTCGACTGTTTTTTAGTTCGTGATATCAGACGAAGTTGTAGGAATTTCTACCATTATAAGAGAGAGGAAAGGACGGAGCTAATAATTTGGATCAGTTCATTTTAAATTAACTGAAATAGGTAATTGGCATCGTTAATTAATATTATAATGTAGTGTTACTTTGAATTTATGAAAAAGGAATGAGAGAGTTATCGGAAATAAGTTTCATGGTATCTTATTTTAATATTTGGAAAGTAATGAAGACATTATATGAGCACATTTGTTCCAACCATACAATAAGTGAGACGGAGATGTACGTATTCCTTCTCTTTCTAATTTATTATATTCCTGTATTTTTAATGGCCATGGAAATACATTTTTGAATGTTAAAAAAGAATTTTCCGATCAGAAAATTAATGTATTAGAAATATTTAGTATGAAAATTGAATATGGTTATCACCTCTTTAACGTTATATTTAACAACTGCTATTATAAAAACTTCTTCAAATTATTTGGAATTGATGCAATTTATGAAACTATTCGAATCTAAGTTTAGTTTTCAAGATCTTAGGAAAGAAGTTTTTATAATCGAAATACTTGAACAAATATTCACAGAGTTAATCAAGAAAAATATTACCTATTATTATCATTAAAACAATAAAAAGTATTTTACTATTTATCATTCACAATTTTTTTCTTTTTGCCCTATTACATTAATAATTTTGAAAAATTGCGTTCCAAGATGCGATATTAATATGTAGTGTATTGTTATTTACAAGCAAGCTAAGAAAAAAAAACATAAAACGACATATATTACATATAAATCTATGTAAGCCTAAATTCTGCATATTTTTTCAAGGTTGCATAGCCACAATGTAAAAAATCAGTCGAATGAAACTAGTAGAACCGAAAATACAAACTAAAAGTACACTACTGAAACAGTCTATAGTAAATAGTAATAAAATCAGTCGGACCAAAAATAGCGACTGAAATAGTGGATAGTAAAAAGTAGTTAGTTGCTAAAGAGTCGATAGTTCCCAACCCTAGTTACTATCATAAACATGGAATATTAAATGAAGTAATACTTATTTCTTTATTAATTAAAACAAGAAAGAACATAATTACGCACTTTATTTTTTACAATATAGAAATTATATTAAAGAAATTTATTTATAATCATTAAATGAACTATCGACAGCTCAAATCTATAAAGTAACTAACTAAAATAATTGATAAAGGACAAGTTTACCAAATTATTGTTAATAATTCATCAATCAAATTATATAGTTAGTTTGTGTATTAATATAGTTTTTATTCTTTATATACATTTTTCGCCTAAACTAGATATTGAAAAACAATAAATATAATAAAAAACGATGTTTATTTTATAAAATAATAATTCCTTTAGCTGAATTTTTTAATAAAATCGCACCGATTTTTTACTTGTTTATTCCGCTATTCAATTTTTAAAAGAGTAAAGGTCATTTTTAGGTACACTTTTTTTGATTGGTCAATTTATTTATTTCACTTTATGTAATATCCAAGAACACCACCACTTAACTCACTATTATAGCTCGTCCGTAAATCTATGACATTTGTTGATCTACTGCACCAACTAACTCACCAACAAATGAGAAATTTTGATGCACAAATTAATGTATTTATTATCTGCAATGTTTGGTTATGGCTTTGTTACTGTTGTTGTATTGCTTTGTTTGTTGGATATACTAATAAAACCTAAAATGGATTAGAAGTTAGTTTCAATAAAATTTAAAACAAAAAAAGTATTTATATATCATTTTTCACCGATCTGATGTCTATTCCAGGTTGCTTGATTTGGGTGTATTTCGTTTTATTGAAATTTAGTTGTTTGTAGAGCATAATACATTAATATTTTAGGTCTAAAAACTCTTCATCCTTCTTCTAAAAAAGCACTTCTACAACACACACAACATACACAAACTTGTACAAAACATTATTTGATGATTATTATAAATATAAAGATATTTTGCGGAAATGGTCTCCAATTCATATATAGACTGTGAATGAAAATGCCATAGAAAAATATCACAGAAACTGAATAAAATAGAAGAATCTTTTTTGTTTAAAAGGACTAATTAAATTAATAACCCAAATCCAACCGCTATTACTACAAGATCCCCTCAAATCACAACTACTCTGTAACAAACTAACTCAATCGTGTTTTAAGTAGTATTATATAGTAGTCGTGTTGTAATATACGTAAACAAAAATATTTTCCAGATTACCCTATTATTAATATTATTATATTATTATAACCAAGACAAAACAATTACTGGCCGGTTTGGTTGGACGGTTTTCCTGCTGGGGCATTATCGTAAATTTATGCTTGTGATTGTCCTTAAGCAAGAGACAAAATTCGACAAAAATTAATCCCAGTATCATCAGTAAACAAGCTGGGTAAGACCGGATGTCTTCTGGGATGGTCTCCGATAGGCGAAACCGAACCAAACCCCAGTTGGTAAAAAAGATATTTTAAAAAATAAGCAAAAATAAGCCAAATTAGCTCTAAAGGAAGACACCAATAAAACCACTCAACCGCTTCAGCAAAATATCACAAATAAAATACTCATTGAAGATATACTTTTATGGTTTAGATTACTTTTTAAATAACCCCAAAATAATATTATTTTAAATCAAATATTGCTAATTGTCACAAGGTAACGCCTTTGAGGTGCTTCAACCACAAAATGATAAAGAGAGTCCATATTTTTTTATTGACCGCCATACTATTCAAATAATTTTAAAATCGCTAAACGCGAGTATTCTTAAAAAGTAGACCCGTTTTTAGGTAATATTTAAAAATACCTGGTCGGTACCACCGTTGCAGGTCTAAAAAAGGTTCTCGACGTAAACTGGACTATAATCCTATTGCACAGAATGTTTTATTACTGACGCTCGCTCTTTATATATGTTTTTCGGCTTTCTTGATGATGTTTTAATAGCTATTTTATTGAACCAGGCTTTATGATCAACGAATTGATTATTGTCGAGGTGGTTACGAAAGATTTCGTCATTTTGACTTGAAACCCCCATATAATAGGCAAAAAAACTGATTATCTGAGGGTTTAGGTTATTTAAAATACAAATAACAAGGCACTGTCATAAAGAAATAATCTCCATAATAAACTAATATGCCTTATTTACAAAGTACATAATGAATAATTTCGACAATCGATTTTATTGAGAATTTAATTTTTATTTATTTAGGATTATTGATTTGGAATAATTTTAATTATATCTGATCAGTAATCCAAAACCAAGGTAAGAAAAACAATAATTGACGTGAATAAAACTTATTATATATGTTAACTTAGATATTTAAAATACAATCAATAAATGATAACGTGCCAGAACACTGAGGCTCATTCAAAATAATGTTGTACATATGGTACATATGATGTCTGGAGACGTGAAATTTGGCACGGCTAAAGATTATATCGAGGAAGAATTTCTGTGTCTAAAACTTTTGTCTAATATGCCATGCAAATAATCGATTCACATTCCAATGAAACGAATTGAACACGTACAAATCAACTAACCTGAACTAGCAGCCAGATAGGTAACCACAAAATATATAAACAAACATTTTAGACTCTGGCCGACGCGCTGCCAGCTCTATAGTCTATTCAAAATAGCAGGGAACTCGGGCCAACACAATTTATGACGTTAATGCGTTGCAATATTGCCGAATTTAATTTTAACTTTTAATTTATTTTAGCCTATATATATATATATATATATATATATATATATATATATATATATATATATTATAATATTCTAATGCAAATAAGACAAAGATATAAAAATGTTGTAAAGTGTAATTTATTTTAATATTATAGTTCAATGTTCAGTGCTATTTCGAATAGACTATATATTTTATACGGTATGTTATTCATCGTTTCTGTTGTACGTAAATCAATAACGGACGCGTAATTTTTTAAATCAAAATCTGGCAGCGCCGTACGGCAAAATGTCGGTAGACAATTTTGAATCGGAAAACAGGACTCCAAATTGTACGTTTGAAAGTCATTAAAACAAAAAGTGAATGTATTAAAACATTATTAAGTTTTTTAATTTTAAGCAGTATTGTTGGAACTATTAAAGATTTATGGCCAGTTAGGATAAAAACTATTAAGAAAGATATGATCACGTAAAGATATTCATAGAGAGAAAAATAACCTAATACCAACACACCAGTTTGGGCATATTGACAAGCATTCAACAATTCACCAGGTCCACAGAATAACAGCTATTATTGAACAAGTCTGCGAAAGTAAAAAATTATGCTCAGCTATATTGTAGATGTAGCGCAAGCCTTCGATAAGGTATGGCATGAAGGCCTTGTTCATAAACTACAGAAAATGCTACCAAAATAAAACACCGAACTGTTAAAATCATACATTACAACCAGAAGAAGCTTACTCTACAATAAAAGGAGCTAAAGCTGAAAAATGGGACCAATGCTTTATCTACTCTACACTTGTGTTATATCACAATTGGAGAATATTACGGAGGCTACATTTGCTTATGATACTGCGATTATAGCTGTCGGAGACAATAGTGAAGAAGCCTCACGAAAATTGGAACAGGCAAGTGACAATATAAATAATTGGACACAAGTTTAGAAAATGAAAATTAATGAAAGTAAATCTGTACATGTACAGTTCACCTATAAACACACCGTACAAGCACCAATAACATTAAATAATACTATCATTCCATATAGCAACAACGCTAAATATCTCGGAATGAATCTCGATGCAAAACTTAGCTGGAAAGAACATATAAAGAAGAAAAGAAAAGAATGGAACTAAAATATAGGAAAATGTACTGGCTAATTGGAAGAAAACCACAATTGTCAGTTCATAATAAATTGCTATTATATAAGCAAATACTGAAACCTATATGGACATACGGAGTTCAATTATGGGGATGTTCTGCAAAGAGTAACATAAATTAAATACAAATTTTTCAGAACAAAGTCCTGACAGGTATTGTGGATGCACCCAAATACTATAGGACTGATCTTCATCGAGACTTTCAGATACCCACAGTCAGTCAAGAAATCAAGAGAACTGCAAAGGGGCATGAGGAAAGACTCCATTCTCATGAGAATATTGAAATATTGCAGCTTTTGGATACCACCAGAACAGGACACAAACTCAAAAGAATCAAACCATCTGATTTTGTGTAGTGTTGTGTAGCGAGGTGCATATATTAAAAAAATACAGCAGTGACATGATACCTAGATTTAAGTTATCATGAAGACAAATTGTAGGTTAGACGGAAACGACTAGTAACAATGTATTAATTAAATAATAATAAAAAAGTTTTTGTTTCCTCCGTTCCTCTGTTCTCTTGTCTACTCACATTAACCCACTGTATTTCCTATTATACCATATTCTTTGTTTCTATGCTATTGCATGTGTACATTTTTTAATTATTAGAATTAATGATTGAATGTAATAAATAAATAAATTCTAAACTAATATTCATGTATATTCTTAATAATTACACACATCTATGCATACTTTTACACTCTACAATGCAATTTTCTACAGTTATCCTATATTAGTTATATACTAATCTTTAATTGTTTCCCCTCTTATTACTCCGTGTTGATAATTGTCATTATTACTTTGTTTTAATTTTGTACTAATGGGGAAAAATAGCGTTCAAGCGAAGGAATGACCTCAAAAGTGTTATAAGCCGTATGCTCTGTTTCCTTTGGTAACTTCCCAGGTTTTGGGATCATTATAATTTCCGCCTTCTTTCAAATGTCTGGGACATGGAAGCAAGAACTAAACGTAAAAAGGTAAGTACGCTCTCGCGTACCCAGCCGATCTACCAACAACAAATATAACCGCTGTGGCAACATACGCAGACGCCACTGCCTCCCATGAAGATTCAGCCGTACGCTCTGTTTCCTTTGGTAACTTCCCAGGTTTTGGGATCATCATAATTTCCGCCTTCTTTCAAATGTCTGGGACATGGAAGCAAGAACTAAACGTAAAAAGGTAAGTACGCTCTCGCGTACCCAGCCGATCTACCAACAACAAATATAACTGCTGTGGCAACATACGCATACTCCACTGCCTCTCATGAAGGTCCAGCTATAGCATCAATCAACCTACAAAGACATCTAAATCAAATACAAATGTGTCTGAAATCATAGCATATTAAAGCCACTGAAACAAAATCCTGTCATATAACTTTTACGCTCCGTAGAAGAACATGTGCACCACTCTATATCAATAATTAATTGTTAACTCCCCCAAGCCGTATGCAACGCCTATCGACGCCTAACTTGTGAAAGAAGCACATACTCGCCAAACGGAAACAACTTGGACTTAACCTCTACCAAGTGTATTGGCTTATCGGGTGCAAGTCCAAGTTATATATACGTATATATATATATTTATATATATATACGTATATATATATATATATATATATGTCATGCCATATATATGTAGAATTAAACAACGCTAACCTATTATTATTTAATAATTTTAAAATTAATTATATTTAATAACGTTATTTTTTTATTATTTTATTTACATTAGCATTTTGTTAGGTCAGAATCAAAATAAACGAAAACTTAAATTAGATGCGACAACGTTGTATTATAAATATTGATGATATTTATTGGTTCTTTTATTGGAGTGTGCTTATCTTTAAAGAAAATGCTTAAAGCTCCAGACCTGTACACGCGGTTTTTAATAATGATTAATGATGTCAGTTTATTTTTGCAAATTGTGTCGGAACTAATATTCCCTGAAAATTGGCACATCTTGAAATGACCCACCCCGTTCTTGGAAAATTAATATTTTCACGGTTCCATCGAGTTACGGTCACTTCGTAAAGCATACCTACCGGAAGGGTTAAGCAAGCCAACAATCAGCAAGTATTTACATATTTCTTACGGCTCCGACAATCTTTTTCGCGGAAATAATGACAGCCAATGCGCTATAAATCACGGACCGTGCCTTTCAAGGTCCCAACGAGGGAGTAAAGGGTTGAGTTTCTAGTCCTTACCTACGTTTTATGCAAATGTTTCTAATAGCCCAAAGGAACAGCGGTTCGGCCCCGTATCGGGACCTTTTCGATAGATAAAGTTCCATTCTGGTTTGCTAATACACCTTCAGGTCGACCATTTTATAGCGGCAGTTGAATTTTATGGTCGTCCTCGGACATTGAAATATCAGATTAACTTTCTACGTACGTTTGTCCTCGATTTTATGACGTTATTAACCATTTCAGATCATTGTGAATTGATTGGTTTAACGTCGAAGTATTACAAAAGTCTTGCACAACATTTACTCCATTTACTCGTTTTTATTGAAAATATTAACGGGCTGAGTTTTTATTGCTTTATATGTTTATTATTTAAAATCGAAGTTCTAACATTCTGAACCTGACAATTACTGATTCTTTTTAAATTACAACGTGATGTGTCGTGATATTATTCCTTTGATCCCACATTTCAAATATCACTGAAATACATAGTAGAATACAATATTTAATTATATTTATATTATTTATAAACCCAACTATATCGAAATCGAAGAAAACTTTGACCTAAAACCAGATCAGATACCGGTAATCCTGACACTGAATGAAAATAAGCAAAAAACAATATCCACCGTTACCAGAGAAGACTGGGTAAGATTTGCTGAAGAATTGAACAATGACATTCAACTAAATGTACCTCTTAAGACAGTCCAATAATTACAATTTGAAACAGAAACTCCCTTTGCAGATATCCAGCGAGCTTCTTGGGCTAATATTCCAGAATTTAAAAGTGAAATTAGAGAAATTATTGATCCAAAAGAAATCATGGAAACGATAGCTGGAACACTAAAGCTACGAAACAAATGGCATCAAGATAAAATGACTGAAATTAACAATACTTTAAACAATATAAACTAAACGTTGGAAAAGAAAATACTTATATTTCATAATAAAACATATGGTCACTCTTTGAGAAACACTAATTAAGTATGTAAAGACAATAAACATTGATGGAAAAAGATAAAAGTTAAAAATACTTTTAATTAAAGAAAATAAGACATGAAAAACTAAATAAGGAACTCGCATTTACAATATTATTATAGTCAATATATAGACTATAGTCATGTGTCGTAGCTTTAGTGTTCCAGCTATCATTTCCATGATTTCTTTTGGATCAAATTAGATTTGTTTGTTAGTAATTTAATTTTGTGTATATGTCACAAAATTATATTATTATTTTTGTATTGTTTAGGCTCGGCACCAACTTCAAACTTTTTTTTTGTTAAAAATATTTTGCTTTCCAGTGTTAGATATTTACTCAATAAAATTGCGCAGCTACTTCATTAAGTACTACAATGGATCGTCTAAGTAACAGTACAGCGAACGTACGACGAAAAATAAGAATAAAGAAACAACGATCAAAAATAAGGAACGTTTCAAGCCCAGGGGTCCGCTACCTAGTCTAGGTAATGATTTAACATGTTCCAATCAATCTAGAACAAAAAATGTTTAATTACACCATAGAAACAATTGCCTACAACGTTTCTAGGACGTTTCATATCATAGATTTAGTGGTTAAAAAGCAAACTGACTGTATTTTACACCGAAGGACTTCCGATTTCTCATCACATCAGTTCTTATTGCTGAACATTACGCACAAATATCTGATCTATCATTGTATGTGCCTTTGAATATGAGGTTTTGCCTCCCTTTTTGAACAAAGCGGGAGCATAGGGAGGCGTGAAATTTGGCAGGGTTAAAGCTTATATAAAGGAAGAATTTTTAGACCTAATATTCTTGTATAATATGCCCTACAAATAAATATATTCCAATAAAATGGAAAACGCTTAAATCAAGCCATTAGATTGGTGACGCACAATATGTAAATAAATGCACAAAGACTTCATAAGCTCTTATATTTGTATTAAATAAATGCAAGTTCAAAATGAATGAACTTTCCTTTTCTAATGGCAAATAATAATATTTATGTTCTAAATTGCATTAAATTATATAATGGTATTCATATAAGTTACAGAGACTAAGACCTTAAAATATTTTAAGAATTAGTATGAATATAATGAAATAATAAAGTAAAAGGCATAGTCTATTCAAAGTTATTTTGTACAAACGTCATCTGAATTTGTGACGTCAAAACGTCGCAACGTTACCGCATCAACCCTGAGTTTTAATTCAGTTTGGCTTTGTCATACAACAAAATTCTAATCTAAATAAAATAATTGAACAAAAATGTTATCAAATACAATTTATTATAACATTACATTTTACATTACGTTAGTACATCTAAAAGCTACAGTTAATTATACAGCCACAATAGTTTATCAAGAACTTTGCATACGTCTGACAACCGGATAACTTTGACATGCTTCATGATAGGATCATTCATTTACATTATTCCTCATTATTACTCATTTATTTAGCATTGTGTCTTTTTTAAAATAGAACAAAATGAGAAAGAAAATAGTGTCTGATTCTAAAACGAATTTACAAATTGCCGCAGGCAATACATTAAACATTTTGATGACGTATGTACAAAAAACTTTAAATAAACTATATATACAGTTATATTATTATGATATATTGTTATAACTTGTTTAACCAAACAAAACTTATTTTTGAATTTTTTTTTCGCATTTAAGGCAAATAGTTAAGACTTTGTTAAGACTTCATAAAATAGAACAAAATGAGAAAGACGAACTAAATATCGACCATAAAACACTTTCGAGGCATGATTTTCATGTTTCACATGAACTAAGAGCTTGAATTGATTGATTAAACGAATTTTCTTTTAGGAATCCATGCTAAAACGACATGAAATGAAGCATTTTTTAAATGTACGATTTGAGGCGATAAAAATTAGGTCACTGATGACAATTCCGTTAAAAAAGATCGTAGCCGAAGTCCAGAGAAGCTACGCTAATTATGCATAGGCGCCAAAAAAGGTGATGCTACAGTCTATCCAATAAAACAGTAAAATCATTTCACCAAAATATATGACTGCAAAACCGCATCAACATTATTTGCTATTTTATATTGGTTTTGATATATAATAAAACTGTAACAAAAATAAAATAATCACACAAAAATAATATTATCAATTATAACTTATTTTAATGTTATAGTATATATAATACATATTTTATCGAGGGATTCGAACTACATTTAATTACATAGCCACAATGGTTTGCAGGTTAAAATTGTTTTATTACATTTACTTTAAACTCTATTCGATGCCACCTAGTGAATTTGCAATATCTACAAAACACTTAATATTCATTGTCTCCTCATACCAATGTATATTATGAATTTATTTTAACGTTTTAGTACATCTAATGCATATTTTATCGAGGAGCTCAAATTACACTTAATTACATAGCCACAATGGTTTGTAGGTTAAAATTGTTTTAATACATTTACTTTGAACTCTTTTCGATATCCACCTAGTGCGTTTGCAATATCTACAAAACAGTTAATATTCATTCTTTCTTCATACAATCTAACCAAATGTATATTCTGAATAACTAAACATATATGTATGTCCAAAAATATTTCATACTCAACAATCGATTTTCTACAGTTATTCCACATTAATTTCCACTCCCATCACTTTATCTTGGTAACTGGCAGAATTGTATCATTAGATCACATACCCAAAGTTTCATTCAGTCACTATCACTATCTAACATGATTTCACAACGTGTCAACACTTCCTCTGTGTATCTGGTGGGGTCCACAGACACACTAAGGTATTATTGTATACAATATTTTTCTACATATCGAAATAGTTAATGCTTGTATATTCTTCTCGATCTGTATGTTCATTGTATTAATTCTGAGCCACACCCAATATAAACTTGTTTGGATTAAATATGCAGCGATAAGGGAGGAATACGTAACATCATATGACAATGTTGTAAATCCAACTGATCTAAAATATATACTATTCCAGGCCTATTTCTGAAAAAGTAAATTACATGAAACGCAATGAATCATTTCATTTATATCTACTAAGTAGCAATTTGAAATATTTCACTTTGTAACATTGCATTTTCAGAAGTTAATTTATATTTTGCAAGCTGCTCCTCAATTACGGTCTTTGTCGATCCATTTGTTGGGATCTTTCCTATCAGTATGCTATGTATGATACCCATAGCAATAAATGATGGATTCTCTAAGTTCCTTAACAGCTGTTTTTCAAACCAAAGCATAAACATGTGGTGGTTCATTTTTACATTTAGGAATTCTGCATTCATATTTCTAACATCAAGAACAATATATGTGCAAAATATTATTAAAAAACATTTACCTTTTTCCATCAAATTTTGTTGTCTTTAGATAAACAAATTGAAGTTACAAATATTTGTTAATTTTATTATACACTTTTATAATCAAGGGAAAAGTTTATTGCCCACTGGACAAATAGTTGA
Organism: Rhynchophorus ferrugineus; assembly: GCF_030347505.1. Taxonomy (NCBI): domain Eukaryota; kingdom Metazoa; phylum Arthropoda; class Insecta; order Coleoptera; family Curculionidae; genus Rhynchophorus; species Rhynchophorus ferrugineus. The sequence continues at coordinate 23,823,546 of NW_027472590.1, read as the reverse complement.
AGCCTAGGAATGATAATAAATAATATGCACTAGGAATAATAATAAAAATTGTATTATTTTAAAGGCATAGAGAAAAAACTTAATACCAACAGACCACTTTGAGTTTATTCGTTCATTTAAGCATTCAGCAATTGACCAAGTCCTCAGAATAACAGATGTTATTGAAAAAGCCTACGAAGGTAAAAAAGTATACTCAGCTATACTCTTAGATGTAGCACAAGCAATCGATAAGGTTTGGCCTGAAGGCCTTGTTCATAAACTGCAAAAAATGTTACCAAAACAACGCACCGAACTATTAAAATCGTACATTACAACCAGAATATTTAGAGTCAAACAAGAAGGTGCTTACTCTACAATAAAAGAAGTTAAAGCAGGTGTACCACAAGGAAGTGTACTCTAGCCAATGCTTTATCTACTCTACACTTGTCGTATACCACAAATGGAGAATATTACATTGGCTACATTTGCTGATAATACTGCGATTATAGTTGTCGGAGATAATAGTGAAGGAGCCTCACGAAAATTACAATAGGCAAGTGATAATATAAACAATTAGACAGAAGCTTGGAAAATAAAAATTAATGAAAGTAATCTGTGCATGTGCAGTTCACCTACAATCAGACCGTAGAAGTACCAATAACCTTAAATAATGCTATCAATCGATATAGCAACCATTTCCATATCTCGGAATGAATATTGATGCAAAACTTCGCTGGAAGGAATATATAAAGAAGAAAAGAAAAGAACTGAAAATGAAATATAGGAAAATGTTCTGTCTAATTGGAAGAAATTTACAATTATCGGTACATAATAAATAGCTATTATATAAGCTAATACTGAAACCTATATGGACATACGAAGTTCATTTATTGAAATGTTCTGCAAAGAGTAACATAAACAAAATACACATTTTTTATCGTCTATAAGTCCTGAGAGGTATTATGGGCGCACCCTAATATTATGTTATAGGACTAATTACCTACATCGAGACCTTCAGATACCCACAGTCAGTCAAGAAATCAAGAGAATTACATGAAGGAAGACTCTATTCTCATAAAAATATTGAAGTATTGCAGCTTTTGGATACCACTAGAACAGGACACAGACTCAAAAAAATCAAACCATCTGATTTTGTGAAGTATTGTATAGTGGAGTGCATATAATAAAAAAATACAGCAGTTACATACAGCCGATGGGCCCTCCTAAATATATACCTAGATTTAAGTTATCACAAAGACAAATTGTAGGTTAGTCGGAAATGACTAGTAACAATGCAGTAATTAAATAAGAAAAAAAATGAAAGGAAAAGTCTGAGTTGTTCCATTAAACTTCTTCGTAAGTTATCTTTACATTATTTAAATCCGATATTTCCTAATAGTGAATAGAAGATGACTTAAATCCCGCAATTAGCACCATATCCCTAAGTTTTCTATGAACATTTCTCAGGCTAACAGTTTTAATCTACTATTTGAGAAGGGAGCAGAGCTAATATCCAGTTGATCTTGGTTCACCACTCGCTTCGTTTGTGGAGACTTTCATTTCGATGACCCCAACATTATATTGTTATTTATTTCTTGAGACATGATACATGGTACAACCCCAGAGTTAAACACCATAAGTCCACACTGGCCTCAAGACTTGTTAGTAAAGCAAGAGCTTATTATACTGACAGCGCTGAATATTCATCCTAGAACCAACAAAATGACTCAGCTTGAGTTCTATTTTTTTAATAATAATTTTGATGCGTTATTTTTATATCCCGTATAGTATTCTGTCAATTGTTACTTGTTACTTTTCGGTTGATTGAGTGATGTTTTGAGCGACAGCTAAAATTGCAGTCATCTGCAAATGTAGAAGCAAAATTTTCATTGAGTATAGACAAGACTCAGCAGCCAAAACTATTTTAAACTTGTGCTTTAAACAATCATGACAAACTTTTTCGGAAGATTGAGCGGAATCTAAAAAATTGCAGAAAAATTTATCTAGTGATTTCTCTATTACATTGGTAATTTTGTGAACCTTATTAATGGTGGAATCTTGTTTCTTGAAATTAAATTCATGATCCGGAATAAGATGCTTTTCCTCAATCATTGTTTTTATCCTTTTCAATGAAAGTTTCCAAATAATTTCGACGTTATCAGCAATAGTGATATTGGTCGGTATGATGATGTGTCATGAAGTGGTTTTCCTGATTTAGGAATCATAATTCAGCCACTTTCTCCAGTTATGGTACATATTGTAGTATGAAAAATACTTTGAATAAATACATTTTAACTATTCATTGCAAATATTGTTCTAAAAAAACCGACAGGAATTATCGAAAAATCTGGTATAAAAAGGATATTTTTCTATAACTCTGGATATCCCTCAAAGAGACCTTAATTTATATTCCAAGGCAGACGGTTTCTGCATGGATACATTAAAATATACGAATTTTTCGACGACAAAGCATAGACGAAATATTCACTTTGCAGCATCGAGTCGGATAAAAATCGGTTTAACACGTCAATCCGTGTTTCCGACCTGCGACGACAGCTACGTAAATATCTTTGAGATTAAAAGCCGGGACTTCAACTTAAAGACCGATTTCACGTTTTGCTTCGCATCGTGTAAAGGAATCGATAAAATAAACAAAACCGAACGAAGCACCGTGTCTGTTCGAACCGGTTAATTGAAGTTACAAAATATAGCAAATGTAGAATGGGATCTTAAGTAGACGCATGTGAATCAGAGTTTAATTTTTTTATTTTGCGGCTAGATGGCTAGTATAAAATATTTTCTTAAATTAACTAGATCCCACATTATATACGCTTATTACAATCTTAATTTACAAATTAATTATTTACTAATATTCTGTGGTACTTGCATTAATGCAAAAGCACGACGAGTACGAGATTCAGTATGTATTTCCTAAATTAAAATGAATTTAATATACTTATACTAAACTTAAGATTACACTTATGCACTAAACAAGTTCGTGTGATTTGGTTTGCTTCAAACTTCTGATCTCCTGCGTGTTGTAAAGTAGCAGTATTGCTTCCATGTTGCTGTGATTTAGCAATCTTGTATCATGTTTTATCTTTAGTGGTATTATATTTCCAGGTAATTAGCTAATTCTTCTTGAAGAATCGGGCACCCGTCAAATAATATAATTAGATTTTTCTCATTTAGCATCAACTCAAAATTGACATAGCCAGATTAGTAGCGGTATTTCTTAGTCTTAGAGATATATATTTTCCATTAAACTGTGTCATCGGCAAATGCTCCAAGTACTGTTTCTTGTGTTGTTGGGATATCAGCAGTATAGAGTATTAAATGCAAAATGAGTAATGATTTCCGCAAATTAATTTTAGGAAATAATGCTGCATGAAACAATTTTTCATTTATTCGATTCAAGAAACACAGATTTTTGAAATATTTTGGTAATTATATATTCTATAGTATTTCCTGGAGTGTTTAAATATTTTCTGTGTTTTAAATAGAATACATCAGTTTTCCAAGGTATCCTGCTCTATATTAGAAGAAGTTCAATTACTTTAATAATAAGACTTAATAGATTAGTAGTTTGAATTTTTAACAGGCTTACTATAAATCCAAAAGTGGAGGGCTGGGTATCTGGGTATAATTGATTTTATATACATAACATCTTTTTAACCACAGATCTTTTTACATTACCATTCGGAACTGAAAATATGATTACAAGTTTGACTAGACGAAGATAATAGATAACCAAGTAGAACTTGGGAGGTATTTTAATTTATCATTAATAATGCAATATCTTGATTTGATACCAAAATTATGTATAAGACTTAATACAAAAAACACTTTAGTAATATTTTATGCCAGTGAAAATCTTGTTGTTCTATAAAACAATAAATTGATTGAAGATATAGTATTTAGGAATAATTAAGTGTTGTTTGTTGTGTTGGATTATGGAGCTCAATATAATTGCGACGGGTAAACCATATTTGATTGCCACATCTAAACGTTATTCAGCTAATATGGCTAATCTCGAATTATATACTTATAATAAATATAAATCAAAGAAAATATTAAAAAATAAGCCGTCCTAGAGATTACATACATTATATTTAAGGCTAACAAATGTTTCATATTCGTTGAAAATAGAAACTGTAAGATTTGATAGTGTTTGTATTCCGTCCATTTTATATTTGATAGTATTTGACGAATATTTAAGGTAACAAAGTACCAATTTTAAGAGATCAATCATCGCCTAAAATTATTATTGCATTAATTTGCGTATGAAGTTATTATAGAAATACAAAATTCTTCATTGGTGTTCTATGAAAGGAGACTTATTAAATGCTATAATATATGTAATGCCATTGAATACAGAAAAATTTATATTACTTAATATATATATATATATATATATATATATATATATATATATATATATATATATATATATATTTCTAGCCTATTTACATATTTTCTTCTCCTTTAGACTACGCCTATTACAACAAGTCGAACAACTTCTCAGAACTTCTCAGATAAAAAATAGCATCACTATCTATACTATTTCGTAGATACTTGCTTGCTCCGACAGAACATTTAGAGCCAAGCAAGAGGAAACTTAAACACACTGTGGTCTTCAGCGGCCCATAGACGTTCAATATTATTATGTAATGTGGGTTGTAAACTATTTTGACGGCGGCTATTAGTCGGCCAATATTATTCTATGATATTTTGGTTTGTTTAAAAAAATTTACTGTATGGAGTGATATTGTTGAAACGACCACTACCTGAGATCAACTGATGTGATATTGCGCAATCCTGACAACAGACGTTATCATATTTCCGCGTTTGTGCAATATATATTCATTAATTTGAAAATCACACACTATATTACGCTTTCAATCTCGTCTACACATGGTCAGTTATATTGTATAAACCTAAATACTGCACTATAATTTGAGCGCCTATTGGTCGCTTTCCTTTTTTCCGTCCTTGCTTCCCAGACATTCTTTACCTTCCATGTGAATTCCATAGACTGCAAGTCATTTTTATGTACTATGCCACTGATGCATTATTGAGGTCTCTTTTATCTTTACTTTTAATTTTGTTTATTTTTGCTACACTCCTGACTCTTCTGAGGTACTTGCTTTTGTCCCTTCTTGCTGTTAGAATTGCTTAATATTTCCTTTTTGTGAATGAATTTACTATTTACACCGAACTGTAAATTAATGGTCTTTCCAATTCTGGTGTTCATTTCCTTCTATCTTTTTTCCCTTCTTCTCCTTCTTTCTTCTCTTTGGTTCCATTTCGTTTGATTTCCTTATCCAGATATTTAAACCTACCTCTTCTTCTTCTTCTTCTTTTTGACGAGCGGCAGTTATTCCACCTTTTTGATGATCGTCCTAGTACTCGTCTGCCCTAACTGTTGCCAACTCTCGCTACTCTTTTCGCCACTATTTTAATAAAAGTCAAAAGGTATGTTCAGCTATAATCTTAGATATAGCATGACAGTTTATAAGCTACAGAAACTAATACCAAACCATTAGAATCAGAACAGTTTAAGTCAAACAAGAGAAAGCTTACTTCCAATAAAAGAAGCTGAAGCAGGTGTACTACAAGTAAGTGTATTGGGCCCAATTCCTTACCTACTCTGCACATGTGAATCACCATAGATAGAAAATACCACGATAGCTACATTAGCTGATGGCACTGCGATATGTTTCCTGAGACAATAGCGAAGGAGTCATACGAAAATTACAACAGGCAGGATAATTAGATAAACTAATATTAATACAACACAAGTTTTCCAGAACAATGTCCTGATAAGTATTGTAGATGTATCCAGACACTATAGGAGTGATTACTTATACAGAGGCCTTCATATACCGACTGTCACTCAGGAAATCAAGAAAATTATGAGGATATAATTCAGAAAGGAGTACGTTCTACAGACTCCATTAACTAACACCAGGAATAGGGTATAGACTCAAAATAATCAAACAATTTGATCTTGTAGTGCAGTAAAGAGATTAATTGAAAAACAGCAGTTCTAATGCATAAATATAATTATACCGAAGTCTAAGATAGGATCTACCTAGATATATAAAGACAAATTGCAGGTTAAGACTAGTAGCAACGACTAGTAGCATTGTAATAATAAATAAATTTTAAAAAATATATGTATACTTATTTTACTCATGTGAAGAAACAATCATAATATATGGAAAGACCTAATATTTAATTTATACCGAACACATACTATTTCTATTTTGACAAAACCTTGGTCGGGATGGTTAATTGGTTACCATTTCCCGTCACCATAAATAATACAATCAAATATATTCCTAGCGGTTTATACGTGGTCCGTTCGACCGCATGCCCGCTCCGTTTCCCGTACGCCTCCCCCAACCCTTTTCGCCTAACCAAATGTCCAGATTTGCGGAAGCGGAAGGGTAAAGGGTACACTTAATATCTTCCCACTTTTCTATCTATTCACGATATTCAGCGACGAGGCGAAAGGGGTCAGCGGCCATTTTTATTGCAAGTGTATGAGTCAGAACAAATAATCTATCGGTCGGTCAGAGGAGGGGTTGACACACATTTGCCCATTGTTGATTAAGCGTGAATACACATTGATCGTTCCAATTCAATGTTATTGCATTTCCTATTGTGAAATGTTCGGTTTTGATTCCCATGATATGAACAGTTTAGAAATTGAGGCATATATATTATATATTTCAGCTTTATGTGTACGTCGACTAATATTTGCTGTTCGTCCTCGAAGACGTCCCATTTTATTTTAATAAACGCTCAAAAAAAATGTTATAAGTCACCTTACAATTCACTTTAATAGGAATGTAGACGAAATTTCGCCAATATAACTATACACATTGGGGACAAAAATAATAATTACATTATTTCAAAATATTACCATATGTTGGTAATATTATGGCAAACAACATATCTCTGTCTAGGGCAGTAGAAAAAGTACGTAGTAAGTGGCAGTCAATAAAATTTACAAATGGACTAAAGATTGCAAAATTCAACTTAATGTATGCCCGATTCCCCACGCAGAATCAGCTAAATGCCTCGGCTAAATCCATCTTGACGGTAGATTAAATTGGAAACATGAGACAAAAAGCAATACACATTGGAACCAAAATAAAACAACTATACTGGTTAGTCGGAAGGTGATCTAAAATTAAAGAGATTGATTTAACAACCAATCATTAAACCAATTTGGACCTACGGAGTGGAAATATGGGGTTGCACTACAAATTCAAATCAACTAGTCATCCAACGCGGTCAAAACAAACTGCTTCGATGAATTACCAATACATATCGCTACGTAGCCAACGAAGAACTACACGATGACCTGGAAATTAAATGGATTTGCGAAGTTATCCAAGATTTTGCTTTAAAACACAAAAGAAGATTACTATAGATATTAAAAAAACGTCAATGTTAATATCGAATCAAATACTCATACTCAAGTGAGTTTGAGTTAAGCTATCAGTTTTGTACTTGTAGCTTTATGTTGTCAGGCCACCATCATTTTTAACATTCATCGGTTATTATATTTTTGTAAATATATTTACGTATTTTTGTATTATCTTCTGTTAGTTTCCCATGTTATTTTTTTACCAATTGGGGAATTATTTCCATGAATGTAAACCTCGATGAATGTAGAATAATCGGCGTAGCTTATAAACATCTTCGCGTGTCATCTCTCACTTAGCGACTAGTAATGAACGATCATGCCTAGAACTGCAGCATTCGCAAGGAGCATAATGACGGTTTCGAAGGCAACATATGTTATTCACGGGCAAACAGTTCAGACGACTAGTTTATAAAGTAAGAACTTCTGTAATGTTCTAAAAAGTATCGATGATTTTAATGTGACACTGTAATTGTTCTTATATTTACAAACCGCTAAAAATTTACAAACAAAACACTAAATGAACATCAACGGTACTACTAGCGGATGTCGGTATGTTAGTCTCGGAAGAATTAGATCAACGATGTCGTCGAGATATTCATTCATTGTAATTTGGCCAGTGAAGTGAATGAAAAGACCAACTGAGTACCACGATATAGCCGACAAATCATAACCGAACTTCCGCCACTTTTATCTGTAGGAAGCCAACAGTCCTAAGATTTTTTTGGAGTTCTATGTATATAAGCATGACTGTTTATAAAAAACAACGTAAACGATGATACATTCGGCTCTTCCATATTCATTCAATCATCAACGGTACAAGTTTTACGATCGTTGCGACACTTTTGCCTAGTTTGGGTTCCGTGTGGCTTCGCGTGGTACCGCTCTTGCCAAAACAGTATTGCTGAAGTCAGTATTCACTTATCAGTTTTGTCATGGTGTAGTCACAACAATTTTTAAAACTCATCCGTCTTTATATTTCTGTAAGTAGATTAACGAATTTTTGTACTGTCCTCTGTTAGTTTCCATGTTATTTTATTACCAACTAGGGAATTATTTTGATAAACGTACACCTAAATTAATGTAGAACAGTCAACGTAACTTTTGTTTTTGATTGTGCCTGGAATTGCAGCATCCGCAGGGAGCAAAATGACGGTTTACAACCCAACATATTCGCGTGCAATCAGTTCAAATTACTAGTTTATAAAGTAAGAACTTTCGTAATGTCGTAAAGAGGCGCCGAAATTGATGATTTTAATGAAATGCTGTAATTTGTCTTATATTTACATAACGCTAAAAAATGACTAACAAAACCTATATGAATATCAACGGTACTACTAAGGAATATCGGTATGTTAATCTAGGAAGAACTTAATTAGCAAGGTTCTCCAGATATTCATTCATTGTAATTTGGCCAGTGATGTCAATGAAAAGACCAGCTGAGTACCACGATATGGCCGCACAAATCATAACCGAATTTCCACCGTGTTTAACTGTAGGAAGCATAAGAACGGTCCTAAGCTGTAACAATATAAACGATGATACAATGGACTCTTCCAACGTCAACGCTCATCTACTGTACAAGTTTTATGATCGTTGCGACACGTTTGACCAGTTTGGGTTCCGTATGGCTTCGCGTGGTACCGCTCTTGCCAAAACAGTATTGCTGAAGTCAGTATTCACTTATCAGTTTTGTCGTAGTCTGGCCACAACAATTATTAAAACTCATCGGTCTTTATATTTCTGTCAGTAGATTAACGAATTTTTGTACTGTCCTCTGTTAGTTTCCATGTTATTTTATTACCAATTAGGGAATTATTTTGATAAACGTAAACCTAAATTAATGTAGAACAGTCGACGTAACTTTCATTTATAAACGTCTTCGCGTGTAATATATCGCTTGTAGACGAATAATGAGCGATTATGCCTGGAATTGCAGCATCCGCAGGGAGCAAAATGACGGTTTCCAAGGCAACATATTCGCGTGCAATCAGTTCAAATTACTAGTTTATAAAGTAGGAACTTTCGTAGTGTTGTAAAGAGGAGCCGAAATTGATGATTTTAATGAGATGCTGTAATTTGTCTTATATTTACATAAAGCTAAAAAATTATTAACAAAACACTATATGAATATCAACGGTACTACTAAATAATATCGGTATGTTAATCTAGGAAGAACTTAATCAGCAAGGTTCTCCAGATATTCATTCATTGTAATTTGGCCAGTGATGTCAATGAAAAGACCAGCTGAGTACCACGATATGGCCGCACAAATCATAACCGAACTTCCACCGTGTTTAACTGTAGGAAGCATAACAACGGTTCAAAGCTGTTTATAGAAAACAATATAAACGATGATACAATGGACTCTTCCAACGTCAACGGTCATCAACGGTACAAGTTTTATGATCGTTGCGACACTTTTGCCTAGTTTGGGTTCCGTGTGGCTTCGCGTGGTACCGCTCTTGCCAAAACAGTATTGCTGAAGTCAGTATTCACTCATCAGTTTTGTCGTGGTCTGGCCACAACAATTTTTAAAACTCATCGGTCTTTATATTTCTGTAAGTCGATTAACGAATTTCTGTACTGTCCTCTGTTAGTTTCCATGTTATTTTATTACCAATTAGGGAATTATTTTGATAAATGTAAACCTAAATTAATGTAGAACAGTCAACGTAACTTTCATTTATAAACATCTTCGCGTGTAATATCTCGGTTGCAGACGAATAATGAGCGATTGTGCCTGGAATTGCAGCATCCGCAGGGAGCAAAATGACGGTTTACAACCCAACATATTCGCGTGCAATCAGTTCAAATTACTAGTTTATAAAGTAAGAACTTTCGTAATGTCGTAAAGAGGCGCCGAAATTGATGATTTTAATGAAATGCTGTAATTTGTCTTATATTTACATAACGCTAAAAAATGACTAACAAAACCTATATGAATATCAACGGTACTACTAAGGAATATCGGTATGTTAATCTAGGAAGAACTTAATTAGCAAGGTTCTCCAGATATTCATTCATTGTAATTTGGCCAGTGATGTCAATGAAAAGACCAGCTGAGTACCACGATATGGCCGCACAAATCATAACCGAATTTCCACCGTGTTTAACTGTAGGAAGCATAAGAACGGTCCTAAGCTGTAACAATATAAACGATGATACAATGGACTCTTCCAACGTCAACGCTCATCAACTGTACAAGTTTTATGATCGTTGCGACACGTTTGACTAGTTTGGGTTCCGTATGGCTTCGCGTGGTACCGCTCTTGCCAAAACAGTATTGCTGAAGTCAGTATTCACTTATCAGTTTTGTCGTAGTCTGGCCACAACAATTATTAAAACTCATCGGTCTTTATATTTCTGTAAGTAGATTAACGAATTTTTGTACTGTCCTCTGTTAGTTTCCATGTTATTTTATTACCAATTAGGGAATTATTTTGATAAATGTAAACCTAAATTAATGTAGAACAGTCAACGTAACTTTCATTTATAAACATCTTCGCGTGTAATATCTCGGTTGCAGACGAAAAATGAGCGATTGTGCCTGGAATTGCAGCATCCGCAGGGAGCAAAATGACGGTTTACAACCCAACATATTCGCGTGCAATCAGTTCAAATTACTAGTTTATAAAGTAAGAACTTTCGTAATGTCGTAAAGAGGCGCCGAAATTGATGATTTTAATGAAATGCTGTAATTTGTCTTATATTTACATAACGCTAAAAAATGACTAACAAAACCTATATGAATATCAACGGTACTACTAAGGAATATCGGTATGTTAATCTAGGAAGAACTTAATTAGCAAGGTTCTCCAGATATTCATTCATTGTAATTTGGCCAGTGATGTCAATGAAAAGACCAGCTGAGTACCACGATATGGCCGCACAAATCATAACCGAATTTCCACCGTGTTTAACTGTAGGAAGCATAAGAACGGTCCTAAGCTGTAACAATATAAACGATGATACAATGGACTCTTCCAACGTCAACGCTCATCAACTGTACAAGTTTTATGATCGTTGCGACACGTTTGACTAGTTTGGGTTCCGTATGGCTTCGCGTGGTACCGCTCTTGCCAAAACAGTATTGCTGAAGTCAGTATTCACTTATCAGTTTTGTCGTAGTCTGGCCACAACAATTATTAAAACTCATCGGTCTTTATATTTCTGTAAGTAGATTAACGAATTTTTGTACTGTCCTCTGTTAGTTTCCATGTTATTTTATTACCAATTAGGAAATTATTTTGATAAACGTAAACCTAAATTAATGTAGAATAGTCAACGTAACTTTCATTTATAAACATATTCACGTGTCATCTCGCTTATAGACGAATAATGAGCGATTGTGCCTGGAATTGCAGCATCCGCAGGGAGCAAAATGACGGTTTCCAAGGCAACATATTCGCGTGCAATCAGTTTAAATTACTAGTTTATAAAGTAAGAACTTTCGTAATGTCGTAAAGAGGCGCCGAAATTGATGATTTTAATGAGATGCTGTAATTTGTCTTATATTTACATAACGCTAAAAAATTACTAACAAAACACTATATGAATATCAACGGTACTACTAACGAATATCAGTATGTTAATCTAGGAAGAACTTAACCAGCAAGGTTCTCCAGACATTAATTCATTCATTGTAATTTAGCCAGTGATATCAATGCTAAGTACCACGATATGGCCGCACAAATCATAACCAAATTTCCACCGTGTTTAACTGTAGGAAGCATAACAACGGTCCTAAGCTGTTTATAGAAAACAATATAAACGATGATACAATGGACTCTTCCAACGTCAACGGTCATCAACGGTACAAGTTTTATGATTGTTGCGACACTTTTGCCTAATTTGGGTTCCGTGTGGCTTCGCGTGGTACCGCTCTTGCGAAAACAGTATTGCTGAAGTCAGTATTCACTCATCAGTTTTGTCGTGGTCTGGCCACAACAATTATTAAAACTCATCGGTCTTTATATTTCTGTAAGTATATTAACGAATTTTTGTACTGTCCTCTGTTAGTTTCCATGTTATTTTATTACCAACTAGGGAATTATTTCGATAAATGTAAACCTAAATTAATGTAGAACAGTCAACATAACTTTCATTTATAAACATCCTCGCGTGTCATATCGCTTGGAGACCAGTAATGAGCGATCATGCCTGGAACCGCAGCATCCGCAAGGAGCAAAATGACGGTTTCAAAGGCGACATATTCGCGGGCAAACAGTTCTAACGACTAGTTTATAGAGTAGGAACTTCCGTAGTATCGTAAACAGGCGCCGGACTCGACAATGTCAATGAGGTACTATAATTCTTTTTATATTTACATACCACTAAAACATTACTAAAAAAATACTAAATGAATATCACCGGTACTACTAGGCGGATGCAGGCTGAATTAGACACAAGACTCCGAGTGCTCCGTTACTTGCTAAAAAACAGACATTTTTTATAACAAACACAAATCGGCACGTTTTTATTTTCTTTTCAGCAAGATTGGGAACCGACTAATTGAGGTGTAGTATATTCAGACAGAGAGGTACTGCTAAAAAACGCTCCATTTTTACCTAGAAACATAATAAACCAAGCTCAAACATCAGGCTGGGTTACCGTTAAATCAAGAAACGACATCACAAAGTGCGCCCTTCGCGTTAGGCCTAACGGTACCGTAGGTTTTGCAACTTTTTACCAATTTCGAAATCAAAAAGCCGTTTATGACGCCCATAAAGAAGATCATAGCTTGCCCTCCCTTTATACGCAAACTTATTATAGGACCTTAATTTTTTCGTGAGCCGTTTTATTTACCACCAGTGTCAGTTTTTTTTTCAGAATACTGTCTACCAGCAAATACGCGAAATATTTTAGCGAATATAGGACACGATTATTTTTTCGCTGAGCTATTTATTGTGCCATAAATTATGATAACACAGGGTTATAGGGGCCGAATTTTACTATGATAATTGGTCACTGGTCTGAAAGGTGTGGTGCCTAACTCATAGATGGGGCTGGTATTACTACATTCGCCGTTTTTTGAATTAGTACTAATCTTTAAGGAAAGCTGTTAATATTCTACGTTTTAAAGTTATTATGTTAAGCGTGACACTAGTTATTTTCAAAACAATAGATCAAACAAAATGTTGTGTTTTAATTACACTTGCGCTGTTTCTTGATGGGAATAAATACTGTCCAAGCGAAGCAATGGTTTGAAAAGTGATTTAAAGATTCCGTTCCATCAGAAACAACAATAAAACATTGATTTGCTGATAAGTTCAAGTGAAGTGGTGATTCCAGGAAACATAAAATATCCACAAAATCGTGTTGAATGATCCAAAAGCAAAGTTGCGAGAGTTAGCTCACATCATAAAGATGTCAAAGTGAGGTGTGGTTCTAAATTGCATAAGCACTTGACTATGAGAAAGTTCTGTTCAAAATGAGTGCCGCGTTTGCTGACTGTTGATAAAAAACAAGAACCTGTTGATGATTCTGAACAATGTTTGGTCATGTCTAAACGTAACAAACAGCAATTTTTACATCGATATGTGACAATGGATGAAACATGAATCCGATACTTCACTTTGGAATCAAAACGATCATCATCTGGGTGGACAGCAACTGGTGACAGGTTTATTTATGAGGATAAAAGATAAATAGTTCCGCAAAACTGGTATTGAATGATTGTGCGGCTGTTAGTGGAGATTACGCTAATGAATAAAGGCAATATTGAACAATAACCCGCGTTTTCTTTGCCATGTCCGGGACTTTTCCGTCCATGTGTTATATTAACATAACTGAAACTTGATGACACTGAATTATGAATGTAGGCTTTTTGATATAGATCTTTAGCTTCATATAACCTAAAATCAAGCTGTACCAACCAATAAGTCATAAATTATCAGCCAATCATTAAACCAATTTGGACCTATGGAATGCAAATATGGGGTTGCACTAAAAATTCAAATTAACTAGTCATCCAACACTGTCAAAACAAACTTCTTCGATTAATTACCAATACATATTGCCACGTAGCCAACGGAGAACTGCACGAAGACCTGGAAATTAAATGGATTTGCGAAGTTATCCAAGATTTCGCCTTAAAACACAAAAGAAGATTACTATAGATATTAAAAAAACGTCAATGTTAATATCGAATCAAAAGTATAGATGTACGTTTAATATCTCACTTTCACTCAAGTGAGTGTTGAGTTATGCTATCAGTTTTGTAGTTGTAGCTTTATGTTGTCAGGCAACCATCACTTCTATCATTCATCGGTTGTTATATTTTTGTAAATAGATTTACGTATTTTTTTTTTAATATCTTCTGTTAGCTTCCCATGTTATTTTTTTACCAATTGGATAATTATTTCCATGAATGTAAACCTCGATTAATGTAGAATAATCGGCGTAGCTTATAAACATCTTCGCGTGTCATCTCTCACTTAGCGACTAGTAATGAACGATCATGCCTGGAACTGCAGCATTCGCAAGGGCACAATGACGGTTTCGAAGACAACATATGTTATTCGCATGCAAACAGTTCAAATGACTAGTTTATAAAGTAGGAACTTCTGTAATGTTCTAAAGAGTATCGATGATTTTAATGTGACACTGTAATTCTTCTTACATTTACGCTAAAAATTTACAAACAAAACACTAAATGAACATCAACGGTACTACTACAACGAGGTCGTCGAGATATTCATTCATTGTAATTTGGCCAATGAGGAATGAGGCTCTTGGTGGAGATTACGCTAATGAATAAAGGCAATATTGAACAAAAACCCGCGTTTTCTTTGCCATGTCCGGGACTTTTCCGTCCACGTGTTATATTAACAGAACTGAAACTTGATGACACTGAATTATGAGTGTAGGCTTTTTGATATAGATCTTTAGCTTCATATAACCTAAAATCAAGCTGTACCAACCAATAAGTCATAAATTAAATTTACAGAAACAAACGAGTACATTGATGTAATATATCGCGATTATCATAATAAATGTAACAGTAACTTGACCAGTATTGTAGACTGCTCGACCCTTATGTTTACCAGTTACTTAAAAGTTAGGTAGTTATGTAAAAAAATTTAATAGCCACAATATTGTTTCAGAGTTTTGACGTTATTTTCGAGCATCCTTAAATGTGTAAAATTTTAATAAACAGGAAACCGTTTTATTGAGATTTTATTGAATCATAAAATCGGATATGACAGGATATTCTCATGTCCAATTTACACAGACAGAGCGAAAAAATGTTGACTCTGGGTAGTTTACAGGGCTACTGGCATACACCATTAATATTACACGGCTATAAACAAAGTTGTATTAACAAATTTCGAATCACTGAAACAAAAGTTTAGTCCACCGAGAATTTTTTAAAATTACATCTTGCATTGGATGTGCTTAGTAGAATTTCGACACTCAATAATTTTCTCATTTCTTTTGGTAAAATTAGTTTTTTTAATTCAACATAATTGCCTTCAAGGGTGTTACATTGATTATAGCAACCCTCCAACTTTTCTATACATATATATATATAGTACCATTTGTCATTTACTTCAAAATAGGTCCCAGTTTCGGCGATCACCTCTTCATTCGACGAAAAATTTTCCCAGCGATCATTCTTATGAGATCTGATAAGAGAAAATAGTCGCTGGGTGCCAGATTTGGGGAATACGGTGGATGAGAAAGCAATTTGAAGCCCAATTGATTGATTTTTGCCATCGTCTTCACTGACTTATGATACGGTGCATTGTCTTGGTGAAGCAACACATTCTTTTTCTTCAAATGCTTTCTTCAAAAGGAGCCGACTCTACAGTCCACTCGGATGACCGTCCATTGGACTTCGGAGTGAAACGATGCAGTCGTGTTTCATCCATTATCACAGATCGATTTAAAAACTCGGGTTTATTACGTTTGATCATTTTCAGACACTGCTCCGAATCATCAACTCGTCGTTGTTCTTGCTCAAAAGTGAGCTCGCGCGGCACCCACTTTGCATATAGCATTCTTATACCCAAATATTTATGAATAATATGTTGTACACGCTCAGTTGATATATTTAGAGTGTCTGCTATTTCATTCAATTTCAATTTACGGCCATTCAAAATATTTTTAAACATTTTTGTCGGTAACAACCTCTTTTGGGCGTCCACTGCGTTCACCGTCTTCAGTGCTCATTTCACCACGTCTAAACTTAGCACATCAATCCTTGATGGTTGATTTTCCTGGGACGTGTCCGAAAAATCGACATCAAGACAAGTTTCTGCTTCAACTGTATTTTTTCCTTTCAAAAAGCAATATTTCATCAACACGCGAAATTCCTTTTTTATCCATATTTTTCACAATAACAAAGCTTCACTGAAAATGCTATAATTCAGAAACTAATAATCCGACAGCTGGCAAATTTATACACCCATCTTTTGAAGGTTAGGGCTAACTAAAAAACATATGGATTCTACTAGCCATTTATAAGTCAGACCAGGGACTTTTCAATTGACCTGTTACACAAGCAAGACGGGTGCGGAATAAATACATCATGATATATTCCGTATATTAAAATTACATTAATAGAAATAATTAATTATTAATGATCACCAAAACAAATTTTATCGGTACGGCCACCTATTTTCATGCATTGGGAACTGTACCACTTGCGTTACTAATATGATTCTAAGAGACTATCAAATATGTCGTTCAATACGTGCATTGCACATAGTTCAAGTAGGGCAAATAGATATACAGTATTGTCAAGAGGTTTTACTACTATTACAACGAATGAACTAGTCACAATAGGTAAAAGATAAAAGAAACCAAGGACATAGAAGCATTAGAAACATTAAAACTACTGCAAAAAAATAATTGCAACAAAAATTGGAAAATGGAACTAATGGACTGAAAGAGTTAGAAGCGGAATTATGGCATCAAAAATCAGATATTAAATAAAAAATATTTAATAAAACTATAAAAGTAAACAACATATTCAACACACAACTCACATTTATTATAAGGACAAAAATGAAAATATACAAAAAATCAATAGAAATATATATAATATAGACGATGGCAATATTAAAACAATTGGAAACTACGTTAAAAAGTTACTAAAAGCAAGAGTAATATTTAAACATATTAAGGGCCATACTAGAACCAAAAAATAAATCTAAAATATATTTTTTTATATATTAAAACATTGTTACTAATCGTTACCGACTAACCTACTAATTTGATTTTACATTAGCTTAAAAATTAGGTATTTATCTTGGAGAACTCATCATTCCTTACTATATCTCTTTAGTAATAATATTCATGCGTTAACATTGCTTTTTTCTGTTAATTACACTTCACTACATCCAATGAAACTGAATTCCACAACTTATTTTAAACAAATAATTGAATTTTATTCCAATTTACCAACATAATATTTATATTTCAAACCCAATTATCTTCTTTTATTTGTGATAACATCAGAGTAAAAATAAACAATTATTAAAAAATTATTTAAAAAGGAAAATTAAATAACTTAGAGTAAGAAAATAGAACGATATGGACTTGCATTGAAAAGAGATCATTAAAAATTGTATATATAATTACAGTTTAGATTTTTTCAATTTATTTATTACGTTTTTACTAATCTTTAACCACTAACCTATAATTTGTCTTGAGAGAGGAGTAGGTCTTCAGGCTTTCTGGTATTGTATTTATATTAGTTTTTGCGAAACATCCCCATAATTCTATTCCGTACGTTCATATAAGTTTCAACACCTCTGTGTATAATAGCTATTTATTTTATACTAATAATTGTGATTTTATGCCAATTAGCCAATACATTCTCCTATATTTTAACTATTTTCTTAAGTTCTCTCCTTTTCTTTTTTACATGTTCATACTAGCGAAGTTTTGCATCAAAATTCATTCCAAGATACTTAGTGTTGTTGCTATACGGAATAACAGTATTATTTATTGTTATTAGCGGTGGCCCTGTAATCAAAATTCGCCCGAAATATATTAAATATCATTATAAATTATTAAGAAATATATTATTATCATGATTCTCGCGTAATAGAATAATAGAATTAATTTAAATATTATATGAAATTGAAATTTGTTTTCAGAGTATTTTCACTATAAAATCAGAAATATATTTGATATATAACATGATCTTTTTTACTTTTGTATGTAAATGTAAGTAAGGAATAATAAATCAAGATATACATGTATGTATATTATATGTATATTAAACCAGTTTAGTTTTATTTAGTTTTTATAAGCATTCAACAATTGACCAGGTCTACAGAATAACAGATGTTATTGAAAAAACCAACAAAAGTAAAAAAGTATGCTCAGCCAGGCTCTTAGATGTCGATCAAGCCTTCGATATGGTTTAGCATGAAGTCCTTGTTCATAAACTACAGAAAATGTTAGCAAAATAACACACCAAACAAATAAAATCGTACATTACAGCGAGATTGTTTAGAGTCAAACAAGAAGAAGCTTATTTTATAATAAAAGACGCTACAGCAGGTATACCACAAGGAAGTGTACTGGGACCAACACTTTATTTACTCTACAGTTGTGATATACCACAAATGGAAACTATTACGATGGCTACATTTGCTGATGATACTGCGATTATAGCTGTCGGAGACAAAAGTGTAGCCACATAAAAATTACAACAGGTGAGAGAAAATATATATAATTGGACACAAGCTTGGAAAATAAAAATAACGAAAGTAAATCTGTGCATGTGCAGTTCACTTACAATCCGAGACCGTACAAGCACCAATAACATTAAATAATAATATCATTCCATATAGCAACAACGCTAAATATCTCAGAATGAATCTTGATGCAAAACTTTGGTAGAAGAAAGATATAAAAAAGAAAAGAAAATAACTGGAATTGAATTATAGGAAAATTTATTGGCTAATTTGAAGAATCACAATTATCTGTACATAATAA
Organism: Rhynchophorus ferrugineus; assembly: GCF_030347505.1. Lineage (NCBI taxonomy): Eukaryota > Metazoa > Arthropoda > Insecta > Coleoptera > Curculionidae > Rhynchophorus > Rhynchophorus ferrugineus. The sequence goes on along the minus strand of NW_027472590.1, from coordinate 23,804,171 downwards.
TTTATTATTATATAAGCAAATACTGAAACCTCTATGCACATACGGAGTTCAATTATGGGGATGTTCTGCAAAGAGTAACAAACAAAATACAATTTTGTTCAGAGCAAAGACCTGAGAAGTATTGTGGGCTCAGCCAAATACTACAGGAGTGACTACCTACATCGACACCTAAAGAATTGCAAGGGGGCAGGGGTATTGCAGATTTTGGATACCACCAAAACAGGACACAGACTCAAAATAATCAAACTATCTGATCTTGTATAGTTTTGTGTAGTGAGGTGCATATAATAAAAAATACAGCAGTGACATGTATGAACTTTATTTCACGAGAGACTGATATAAGGCCGTTGGGTCCTCCTAGTTATATACTTAGATTTGAATTATCATAGAGGCAAACTGTAGACTAGTCGGAAATAACTAGTAACAATGTAATAATTAAATAATAATAAATATGTGTATTAAAACAATAACGAACGTAATTGGGTAATTTATTTTTAGATTTATGTATATTAAAGAATGCATTTACAATTATTTAATTAACTGGTAATTTTCAAATCTTTACGTTTGTAAAGTAAATAATCAAACTAATTGACACATGGTTCAAAAAATAAATTGTCATATAGTCACATATCTTATTGTACTAATCCTTAAATACCTTAATATTTATCAATGCCTTAAATTGTTTACAAATGACCTGTTACAAACGTAACGATTTTTATTTATGCTATGTGTTCCATCTATGCAAATTATGTAGTTAGTATCATTTTAAATGCTGCATATTTTTATTACTTCATTGATGTAGGCATATAATCCTTATCTTTCATCCATATTTTTCAATATATGTATTATAATATAAATAAAGGCACAAGCTGATCAAAGGAATAACTTCCTTTTCCAAATTTTCAAATAAAATTTCATTGTTGCTTTGCTTATTTCACTTTGCTCATCTCCCCCTTGTAGATACTTGCCCATATTTATTTTATCTTATATAGCTTTTAATTTGTCTTTGATCTCTTCATCTCTTCTCTCCACTTTGTCTTATGTCACATGTGTCTCAATTAAATTTCTATGAAATTATTTTATAACTGTTAATATTCTGTGCAATATTCAATTTATGATGCACAAATGAACGTATTTATTATTTGCAATATATGGTTAGTGCTTTTTTAAGAAATGCATTTACTAATGAAACCTGACATTAGTCAGAAGTCAATGCCACTAATGTTTACTTAAAGATCTTAGCAACTTTTGAAATTATCTTTAGTGCAGTAGTACATTACGTTTAAGCAAGAACAATTTTTCTGTTACTCCTTGTCGTTACCAGACATCAAATTAATATTTTGATTTCAAATATCGAAATATCTTGTAAGCAAAGGAAACAGACTATTCTTGTTGTTCTCTAATTTTATTAGTCAATGTTGGGATCTCATTTTCATATATGTCGGGTTTTTTCTTTCACAGCCGTGTATACCTTGCGATAAAGCACCAAAAAAATGTGACATATAACTTTACATGACTATACTATTCTCAATCGTTTTTTATCCAACCTTGCTATAACCTCTTAATAATTTCAACAATACGGGAATAGTCGAAAGTAACACAAAACACTGCTTAATTTTATATAACTTGGTTTAATAAAGTTTTAATCACCCACCCTCAGTTTGAATATCGTTTGGAATGTAAAATACAAACATTGACTTAATTTTAAGGAGTACTATGTTTTATTTTATTTTATACAATTTTTAAAAAATCTTTATCCTCAGCGAGGTTTCGCTCCTAGTACCTAGATCTTTTAACCCGCAATCCACCGACTGGGTTTGTTTATATATTTCGGGTCACCGATCTGACGGCTATTGCTGGTTGTTTGATTTGAGCGCTTCTCATTTTATTGGGGCATATATATTTGTTGCACATATTACACAAAAATATTAAGGCTAAATATTCTACTTCGATATAAGCTTTAATGGTGACAAATTTCAGTTCTTCAGGTGAGCCCGTTCTCTTTAAAAAGGGAGTCAAAATTTCCGCTTAGTCGATTAATATATATGTATCTTCCAAATTTAAGTCTAATTATGTATGTAATATTGTTGCCTGTTGTATATTCGTGTGGTTTTTTAACTATTTTTTGCAACAAAGAGAATTGCAGTGACATCAAATGTAGCCATCGGGATATTTTAGTATTGTGGTATGTCACATGTGTGGAGTATGTAAAGAATTGGCCCCAATACACTTCCTTAGGGTACACCTTCCTCAGCTCCTTTTATTTTTTTTATTTATCTTGTTCTTTTATTGAGTAGTCTTCCTTTTGTTTGTTTTCTAGACATTCTTACTATAATGTAAAATTTCACTAGACCAATGTATTGTTTCGGTAACATATTCTATAGCTTGTACAGATGAGATGACGGCAGAACAAAGGAAAAATTGAAGACAAAGTTTAAGGTGGATAATCAAGGATATAACATAGACAAGGATAAAGTTAGAATTCGGAAGATTTTGAAAAGCTTCTAATAAAGAATATTCCTTCAATGATAATAGATAAACAATCTATTATAATCCAATTAAACATATAATTAAGTAATAGAAACTATTATAACAACAAACATGTTAAATTTGACTAACCATAGGCCAATCGATACCAAGTTTGGTAATACCGAATGTATTGTGGGGTTGTTTTTAAGTCCATCACCCGCCATGCTATTCTAGGTATGTTCCAGATGATAGAAAGTAAATTTTAAAATATTTTAAGGTACAAATATTATACAGAAATTGAGTCTTACACGTTTAAACTGATTTCTAAATTATATGATGAAGACAAAAATAATATTGAACATATTCCAAGACAAAAAGTAGATTTAAAACAGTTCTGTTTCACAACCTCATTTTTTATGCCTCAGTTCCTATAAATCAGTATGTAAATCTTAAAAACCTACAGGAACTAAATTCTCTTATGGTCTATAGAACCAGGAAAGATGGTGCCTCCACATAAAGCTTTTACCATCGCCGCACATACAGTTAGAATTGATGAAGGAATTTCTAAAATCAAGCCTCAAAGTAAATATAAAACAAGATGATTTCGTCAAACCAGACAGACGGCTCATGATTGGCCCAAAATTCATCACGACCATGATGAATCCCCAAAGAGTGTGGATTGCTTTTACGAAGATCATAGATACATTTTTGACCCTAAATATAGATCATAAGAGGTTATGATAATAGATGGCGCTACTAGAATTAATTCCATGTGTTTTTAGTTAGCCCTAAGCCTCAGAAGATGTGTATATAAATTTGACAGCTACAACATCATTAGTCTGTGAATTATAGCATATTAAGTGAAGCAACTTTTGATAAAATATTGTTTTTTGAAGGGAAAAATACAGTGAAACAAAAACTTGGCTTGCGGCCGAGTTTCCGAACACTGCTCCAAGAAAATTACGAATCGAGGATTGGTATGCTAAGTTTAGACGTGGTGAAATGAGCACCGAAGACGGTGAACGCAGTGGGCGCCCAAAAGAGGTTGTTACCGACGAAAACATTAAAAAAATCCACAACATTATTTTGAATGACCATAAATTTAAATTCAATGAAATAGCAGATATTCTAAAAATTTCAACTGAACGTGTACATCATATCATTCACGAATAGTTGGCAACAATCGGCTGGCAAGGTTATGGCGTCTGCATTTTGGGATGCGCATGGAATGATTTTCATTGACTACCTAGAAAAAGGAAGGACCATCAACAACAAAATTTACACTCATGGAATTCACAAATAAGAGGACCACCCTGCAGCGTATCTTCATTAATGGCATGGAAGTTCCATATGCCAACACAGCTTTTTTTATAAAATATATTATAAATTAAAAAATATCGATATATCGATACATCTTATCGAAATTTCTTAAAAAGTAGTAAGATTTTAGACCAACTTTTAAAATTAAGTACCAATTTTAAAGGTCTATTAAAAGTTATATTTTATGCTAACTTGCTCGATAGGACGATCCTCCTACTCTTGCGATAGCCGCGAGTTCGAATTCTGCTCGGGCATCGTCGTATCCTTCATTCGACATTTTTTTAATTTTATTTTAAAGTCTCCTTTTACAAACTATGGGTTTATCTGAACTGGGCCTAAAGTTTAACGTGGGCTCCAACCACGGTCCTCAGCATTAAGCCTACCGACTGGCAAGTGACCAACTTTGAAGAACATCCCAGAAGACATCCGGTCTTACCCAGTCTGGTTACTGGCGTGACAAGGATCACTTACCTTGTCGTAACTTGCACTATTGCCTCTTGGACAATCATAAACATAACTCTATGACCATGCCCCAGCAGGATTCGAACCCTCGTCTCTCGCCATAGCCCGCAAACTATTTCGTAAATAAATAAAACTTATAATGATCTCTCCAATAAAAATAAGTTCTTTCTGTGTAATTCCAACTAATTAAATTAAAAAATAAACAACCGTATTGGGTATCGTTACTGCAATTTGAACTAATACATTTCATATTTCTACAAACAAGAATGCGAGAATTTTTTTTTGTAAATTTAACGGTGTTTAAAACGTAAACAATCTAAACCTGGTTAAGTAGGATTTATTTAGAGATGATATTTGTATATTGAAGTGGCAGTTGTTTCTTAGTTTGTGTTTATGTTAGTGCTTTGTGCCATGTACCACTTGAAGAAAATGATAGAGTAAATTTTTTTTTGTAAAAGTTTTGTCAATAGAAAAGAATCATTTTGCCCTGTGGTTTTATAATATATTTTATCTCTACATAATAATAACTTATCTCTACTTAATCAATACTTATATCTACTTAATAAACAACAAGTAATATATTGATCTAAATCTTGATGTTAGATCTGGTATATTATTTCTTAAACTGCCCATTGTCTGCAGTTCAGCAAAGAACTGGTTAATGTGTTGGACTAGTCTGGCTTGACGGTTCTTGCTGTAAACTTCAATGTCTTCCTTCACTGTTCCAGATTCAAATATAGGTGAAACCTTCCTAATATTTTGATGTTACTGTGACTGGTTGTGCCGCATAGCTGTCCAATTGTTTCCCTTTGGTCCATATCCGTTGGATACATGTCAATCAGGATGCATACACATGTATTTAGCGTCATCTGAAGAAATCTCTGTATTATAAAGTGTTGCAGATGGGCAGGTATTTCTTCTGAGCGTGAACCATCCTTGAACTGTCTTATCTGTATGGGCTTCAGGCATGTTTCGATCAGACTCAAATTTAGTTAGAGACATTGGGATGCGGAGTAGTAAGTAATAAAGATTAAAACATTTTGTTGATATCTTAACAGAAAATTAACTCAGACTTAGTTATTGTACGTTGGAGTGGCAGTTATTTCATAGTGTATATTTGTATTTCAGGTATATACAATTTAAAATAAAAGATTTTCGTTTGAAAGAAGCTAAAATGAAATTGTAAGGTGAGAAACAAAGTCACTCCTGCCAAACCACAAGAAACAGTGACCGAAAAGAATATAGCCAAGTGAACGGTAAAATTTCCTATGCCTATTCCAACAAATACTTCAACAGAAAAAAAAATTAAGCAAAAAACAAGAGGCTAGTGGTAATCACTAGCTTTTAAAACTCACACCAAATTTGAGCAGGTAGGAAAAGATTATTAAGAACCATATAAATGCATTCGAATCGGAATTTGGTATTTAACAAAATCATCATTTTTTAATTCATCACTCCATACGTCCAACTAAAATCACGAAAGAACATTTGCCACTATCAAGACTCAGTTCAGCTAAAGATAAGTTAAAAGCAGTAAATTTATCGCCCTCCAAGATTTAAATACGAAATGTGTTACTTAAGAGAGTCGAACGATTGAACTTTGAGACAGAAAAAATCGTTGTAGATATCCAGAAAGGTGATTGGAAAAGGAATTAAATATCCAAAAGAAATCCAATAAATTCTGAGCAAAAAAATGGCAACAAAATGGAACACCTGAATATAAAAACGTTTTAACCAATATGCAAAAACTGAGAAGGGAAATATTAGTAATTAAAAATAAATTCTCAAGTAACTATCTGCAAAATCTAAGGGATAACATGAAAACAGACTATTCGCTCTCTTAGAAGTCACTGAAAATCTAAAACATTAGCAGCAAGATTCAGAAACATTCTCTGACAATTTAGAACAAACTTTCAAACAATGCAAGAACGAAATTAAATATAATTTACCAGACATAGACTGTAAACATTCGACCAGTCAATTAGACACGCCGAAAGAAGTTTCCAAAGTTATCAAAGTTGACGTTAATCCAAATAAACCATCAGGACAATTTAAAAAAAAAGACAAAAGAAATTTAATAACAGGACAATTTCTGCAAAATCTATCAAGAAATGGGATTTCTAAAACTCATTAATTTGGCAGCATTACTATTAAACATGTCCCAGACGTTTGGAAGATGGCTGAAATTATCATGACCGCAAAACCTGAAAAGGAACCAAACTAATCAAACTCCTATAGACATATATAACTGCTACCGATAATAACTAAATAATAATAACATTTGGGTTAATTGACCAACATTCATGATTGATTATGTGCATGTAATAATAGATGTTATTGAAAATAAAAATACATGTATATTCTTAGATGTAGCACAAGCTATCGATACGATATAGAAAATGTTACCTGTTAAAAAGTCACTCCACTTAAACCACAAGAAACAGTGACAGAAATGAAGCAAGCGAAAAGTATATAACGAAGTCAATGGTGAAACGGCCTATGCCCAAATAATAGATTAAAATAACCAAGGACAAGCAAAGAAAGAAAATGCTGATGGTAACTATTTACTTATAAAACTTATAGCAAAGTTAGGCAATCTTTTTCTGAATGAATACAAAAATTAAGAAACAGCACGACGATGGCCAAGAACCTGAAATAGCAAACAAAGACACTTGAATCGCAATTTTGAATGCTAATGGGATCCAGCAAGTCCATCAGACTGATTTAAAAGTATTTCTAGTAATTATGTACAAAGTATATTATACGAAGTACAATATACAAAGCAATGCCTTATTAAATTTAAGGGATATAATTTTATTACACAATACATTCAGCTAACATTGTAGTTCAGTTCGCAAAACACCGAACTATTAAAATCTTACATAACCATCTTACATGAACATAGCCAGAATGTTTAATTTCAAAACGAAGAGAAAGAAGTGTATCTTTTTTCATTACCTGTAACAAGATAAATAATTGGAACCAAACCAAGAAAATTAAAAGTAAACCAAGCAAGTCTATACGTGTGTAGTTTACCTCTAATTAGACAGCAGAAACACAAAGAACAATAAAGACTACTATTACTCCATATAGCATCTATGCTAAGTATGTCGGCATATACTTCTTGGAGCAAAACCTCACTGGAAAGAGCTTCTAAAGGAAAAAATATATTGGTTAATTGGAAGAATACAATTATCAATATATAACAATTTTTACTTTACGTTTTCATGTTGTCAATTTACAAAAATGTAAACTTCATTATTCAATGTGTAATGAATAAATATTATAATAAAATTAATAATGATTACAAAAAATTTAAAAAATACATTAATATAATATGAACTCAATATATGCAATTACTATAAACAAACTGCAATCAAATGATGTATAATTTATGTTTATTTTTAAAATATTTACAACTTGGAAGAAAATTTTTTTCGTTTCGTTTTTCACTTAAAAGATACTTCTTTTCTTTTCTTTGTCATTTTTGATCCGTTAAATAAAATAAACCGTTTAGTTTCACCTTGTAAATTTATAAATATACTAGCGGAACCGACAAACGTTGTCTTGTTCAAACGTCATTTTTCGTACCGAGTGATGTGTCGTCAGGTTTTTCAACGATTTTAAATTTTATTAAGACACACATGCAATATCGTTTGACCTGGCAACAACGAAATTTTAATTTAGTCCCAGTTTGGATTGCATCTAAATATGATGAACACATCTGATCGATCGTATGCACTCCCAAAAGCCATGGATTATATATATACATATATATATATATATATATATATATATATATATATATATATATATATATATATATATATATATATATATATATAGTACAGCAAAAAGAAAGTAGCCTCGCTTGATTAAACTTGATGTATTGTAATCGCTTACTTTCAATCAATAACAATGTGTTTATTTATTACATTTTAATACGTTATCTGAAGACATCGGTGTAAGTAATCAGTCCTGCAATTTCTGGGCCTAAAAAACTTTCCAAGAGTTTGTGCTGAAAAACTTGTAATGTATAGTATATGTAATTTATAGTCTATTCACAAAAATTCTGTACATACGTTATCTAAATTTGGGACGTCAAACCATCGCAATGTTGCCGTATCAACTTTAAGTTTTAGTTCAGTTTGACTTTGGCGCACAACAAAATTTCAATCTAAATAAAATAATTAAACAAAAATACTGTTATTAAATGTAATTTATTTTAACATTATAGTAAATCTAATGCATATCAAGCATGTACAATTAAGTACACAGTTATAATAATTTGTTCTAGGCGCGTTTTTTATATAGTTGAATCCCATGGAGGCATAATCCACCAAAATAACAATTGTTTATCCAAGTAATATACCTTAATTTCGTTATTACAGAGCATATTTACCTTTTGTGCTTAGTTCTTGTATCCTTTGGTACAGTGTTTCCTTGTAAAGACATTTTGATATCACTATATTTTTCCTTAGTTTGTTCTGTTAAAAGTGCTTACCTGTCTAATGAATTTTACTGGAAAGAGGGGGTCTTCATTATCTCGTTCCTGTTCAAAGTAACTGATTAGAGATGCAATCTGTTTTGTCTGTCTTCGGAATTTTTAATCATAGTAATAATAAGCACCAATTTGACATTTATTAAAACAAGCAAATCATTAACAAAATGCTTGCCGATGTAGGATAAATTTATTAACAAATATCTCAGGATTTGGCACATGCGCACTATCCCTCATAGGAAGATAAGGAAAAGACGAAATTATATTGTTTTCCTTTTCTAATGGCGGTACATTCTTATCGAGTCGATCGGTGTAGTCGATCAAAATTACAAAAAACTCTAGAATATTTAGATTATGTGATACATTAATAATTCTATAGTAATAATGAATAAACTGTTGTGTTATTCTTGAAGGTTTAATATATTTTGGTTTTAAAATAGGGAAGAATAAGGGTAAGTGCAGAATATAAGATAAAATATCATTTTCAACGACATCGAATAGGTATCAACATATAACCAAATTTAATCATAACAAGAATAGAAAAGAAAATGATTCTTGTTTTGTTGGAAGTAGTCAAGTCATTAATGAGGTTTGGCTATCAAGAATAGTAGCAAAAATTGTAGTAAATGGTAATAATTAAACATTTATTTTAAACATAATATATTTTAGTAATGATTTTATTGGTAAGATGTAACTAGAATTTATTGAGAGGATAAGTCGAATGTGAAATTCAGATAATCAGAGAAGAAAAAATTGTACAGCATTTTGCTAAGATGTAAGAACAGTGTACAGTGATATTATGAAATAATTAAATTTGCTAACAAAAGTAGACCTAGATCAAATAAACAAAATATAAAGCTATCAACGACACCCTAATAATCTAATAACAATGAAAATACAATGAATTATTATATAAGAGTATAGATAAATAAATTATTGTTTTATAAAAATCATGATGTATTGACCGAGATTTCTTTCAACTTAAAAGTACGATCATCTATTCGTTTTAGGCTAGTAAATGTACAATATGTTAATCTAAAGCTCGATGCAGTCAATTCATTAATGGGGCCTGTGGATCAAGAATAGTAGCAAAAATTGCAGTAGCGGTAATTGTTGATCATATTTAGAGATTTATAAATTGTCACTGCTTTCATATATAGTGGTGGCTTTTTCGTTTGGTTCTAACTATATTGGCTGGGTTTGATCTAAACTATTTTGGTCTTTTTTATGGTAATATTTATTTATATGGTTCGTTGAGATCGTGTTAATTGTTCAAATATGTAAATTAATTTAAATATAATGTCTTTATAGATATATAAAAGCATATAGAAATTATTTTTATTATTTCATTTTATTCAATAATTTTTTAAATATTACAAATGTGTTATTTCAAAAAATATTCAATGTTTATTTCCCTCCTTATATATAGTTTCAACATTTCATCAATTATTTACCAATTGAATATTTATTTATAAAAAATTATTTATATATAAAAAAATGAGTAAGTAAATGAAGATGTGCATACCCATGCGCCAAACTTGAATTATTCTTTATTTCAAAAATAAACGGAGCCCAGTAAGCGTATGCGCCAGATCAGGAGATATGTGTCGTGTAATGTATCCTTGCCAATGTATAACCTCTTATCACTATTCATTTGAAAAATTTTGCATACGTTTGACGATAGGACGACTTTTGTAGGCTGATTCGGTTACATGTTCGAACGTATCAGACATTGTATCTCTATTTAAATGGATTAAACTGAGAAGGAAAATGTTGTCTGATTCTAAAACGAATTCACAAATTCTGGCAGGCAATTCATTAAATATATTGATGACGTGTGTACGAAACTTCTTTGAATAGACTACATATTACTTATTACCCCATAACTGAATTCCATGTATGTGTTTAGATTTCAATACTTACTTATATAATAACAATTTATTATGTTCTGATAATTTTAACTAACATATTTTCCTATATTTCAATTCCAGTTATTTTCTTGTCTTCTTTTTATGTTCCTTCCAGCGAAGTTTCGCATCAACATTCATTCCGAGATACTTGTGTCGCCATATGAAATAATATAATTATTAATTATTATTGGTGCTTGTGCGGTCTGATTATACGTAAACAGATTTATTTTCGTTAGTTTATATTGTCACTTGCCTGCTGGATTTTTTGTGTGGCTTCTTCGCTATGGTCTCTGACAGTAAGAATAGCAGTAACATCAGTAAACGTAGCCATAGTAATATTTTACATTTGTGGTATATCACATATATACAGAAGATAAATGATTTGCCCTAATACAATTCCTTGTGAACATACCAACAATGACCTAATGAAATAGCTCGCAACATCGGAGAATGTTATTTTGTTCAGTGGCAGGGATGATCAACAGACATGTGTAGTTATTATTTTCTGCATCTGAGCAATAAAAATATAAATGAGATACAAATAAATTACTTCAACAAAATTTTCTTATATGTTTTATCTATCACTGGATTTTTGTTTAACATTTTTCCAAAATATCGATACATATTGGAAAACATCGAAAGAGCAATGATATATGTCTATCTCGAATTTGTAATAGGTATCCAGTAATAACAATTGGAACTTCATTAAGATTTAGTATATGTAACTTCATAAGTGTTCTCTCTATGGTTCTTAATCTGGTTTAATGGCAATAACGTGGTTGTAGTTTTGTAATCTATTGGAAACGAAATTAAATAATTGGACCAACTTGGTATGATATTGCAGAACGAAATTTTTTCAACTGCTCGATGTGGTTGTATAGACAGCGTGTGGCAATTTTTGCGCTTCATCCATAATTGATTTTTAAAAACTATATGGGCATTGAAAACAAAGAACCAATTTCATGGTACACTGGGCTCTGAATCTTAATGTTGTTTGAAAAGTCCGATCATCCTCATTCTGAGAGATTTTTGTTGCTCCAATTTTAATGCCATTTTAAAATTTTCAATAGTTATGGTGGCATATTTAATAATGGAAGTGAAACTTTTCCTAACAAGCAACAAAGGCCATTCATATTTTACTCACATGCATGACAATGTGCATAAGACGTATAGTCTGTTTCAGCATTATATTGTCTCAATCAGTTAGATCGAACACCTTCATTATGTTGCTCTATTTATAATTGTTATAAATGTTCTTCTGTAGTTCTATTTCACAGAGAGCAGAAATTATTTTTGCGTTATGTGTACGTCCACAAACATTCCGTGCTTTTGGTACTTGAAGAAATGAAATTTTGTTTTAATAAATAAACACCAAATAAATATGAATAACTTAACTAAAATGTAGATGAAGTTTCAGTTTATATCTAAATACATTGGGCAAAAAAGAGACAATGACAATATTTCAAAATGTGGTAATATTGATTATTATTTTTATTATTCAATACTTTACTGTAAATTAAAATTACATGTTTTAGAAAATGTCTGCAACCATATCACGTATCGGGTGTAACTATTAATATAAACTAGCCTTGGAGTCAAATGCACGGTTCGACTGTTTTTTTTTTCAATTTGTGATAGACGAATATATACGAATCCTTTCCTGTATAAATTATGAGAGAAGAAATGACGGAGATAATTGCTTGGAGAAGTTAATTTTATATGTATTATTTTATATTATATATCCAACTTCTATTTTCCAACGGTAGTACAAGCGAGACGGAGATGTACATATTCTTTCACGTTTTAACTTAATAAAATAAAAGGAAAAAATAATTACGGAATACTATCAATATGTAATTAATAATTTCATTTTAAAGGAAGTAGAATTACTTTTTTATTTGAATGTTTTGTGTATCTGTAAAAAGAAATGGACATAGTCGTCTTGGTGGCGCAGTGGTAAAGGCGATAGGACGGTCCTCCTACTCTTGCGATAACCGCAAGTTCGAATCCTGCTGGGGCGTGGTCGTAAGTTTATGTTTGTGATTGCTTAAAATTTGTTATTGTCTTAGGCAAGAGTGTACAATCCGACAAGGAAAATGATCCCAGTCACGCCAGTATCCAGACTGGGTAAGACCGGATGTCCTCTGTGATGATTTCTAAAATTGGTCACTCGCCAGCCGGTAGGCTTAATGCTGAGGACCGTGGTTCGAAGCCCACGCTAAACTGTAGATCTAGTTCAGATAAACCCCTAGTTGGTAAAAGAAGACTTTAAAATATATTTTAAAAAAATAAATGGAATTTTTCTATGGAATGGAATAATACCCCACAAATGTTTTATCGTATTTAAACATGTTAATTAAACAAAACCTAAAAACTAAAGATGTAAAATAACCATAAATACTAAATAAAAATTTAATATATACCTAACCATAGAGAATAAATCATAGCATAATTAAAAACGATCACAGAATAAATACTAGAGCTTTTTTAAATAAAGTAAATGCTTTATTTATTATTGAAGGGAAATATTTTTTAACAAACATCGAGAGAGTAATCGAAATATTACCTATTAATGTTGTTAAAAGAATCAAAAGTATTTTACTATTTATCATTCACAATTTTAATCTTTTCACCCTATTCCATTAACAATCTTGAAAAACATCGTTCCAAAATGCTGCTATATTAATATGCAATATATTGTTATTTACAAGCAAACCACGAAAAAAATCATAAAACTAACAGTCGAATGAAACTAGTAGAAAGTATGCAACTGAAACAGTCGATAGTAAATAGTAACAAAATCAGTCGGACCGAAAATAGCCACTGAAAACAATCGACTGAAACAGTTACTAGTAAAAAGTGGCAAAATCAGTCGAACCAAAAATAGCGACTAAAACAATCGATAATAAAAAGTAGTAAATTACTAAACAGTCGATAATCAATTACAGTCGAAAGTTCGCAATGCTACTAGAAACCATTCGCGGATCGACATATACAAACACAAGTGTTCACCAAAAACTTACAGACTTATAAATATAAAAATATTAATCATTATTCAATTTTCAATTCTAGTAAGAGCCATCTTACAGTGGTGAGTGAAAAAGATTATATTTTTATGACACCATAATATGAGATGAATTCAAAATCGTCAAGTACCATAACCAAATTATCATACCACAGAAAAAATGTGCGAATCTCGTTCACCTTTTGTTTCGAGAAAAAAAGGAAGTTCTGGTGCTGATCTAACGGGACATCATTCATCTGTCGATACGGTAAACTCCCGCAGCATCAGGTACAAAAGGCTAACGGCACTTACATTAGATTTTCACCGACATTCAACCGCAAATTTTGCTAAAATTTCACCATACAAGTACCCCGAAGTAGTGGGCGTTCCCACTAGCTTATCCCTCACTACCATTGGTCAAGCCAATACGAAATTCGCTTTACAACAGTTGTAAACAGAAAAGTTCTTGATAGATTCTTCGATTTGTGTCAGTTGACGTTTGTCGTACAGTGAGCACTTATCGAACCTGAGGTTGCTGCGTGTTCGTACGAAAATAATCGGTATTTAGTTCGTGATTAACCTTTATTTCCTTTGGATTTAATATAATAAAATAACAAGGTGCGTTATATGCATGTATATATTTACGTACATATTTCATTTAAATATTTTAAAGAAATATATTAATTAAAGAAATTGTTTTCCAGATGGAAGTACTTGATTTAAGCAGACCGAAACCGATCATGCAAAGTACACATTCCACCCCAAGTTACAGTCCCATGTACTCTGTCGTTACACCACATCATGTCCAATGGCCACCATACAGCCACCATCATCACCATCACCCGGTCCAATATATTTCGCCTCATCCCGTTCAAGTGCAGCCAGCTACCACACCAGAAACGGATCCATGCAGCAGTCCAATCGATATTATGCAATGTGATCTGCCACAAACATCGCCGCTATCATCGACCGGAAGTTCGAGTGATTTTGATAAAAACTCGAAATCAACATCAGCAACAAAGAGGCCTTTTAAACTTATCTCGTCGATCTCCAAGGCTGCGCCATTGTTATCCTCGATAGACACGGATATGGGAAACGCGATTGAATACGAACAGTTTCGCAAAAAAGTCTTGTCTCAGTTCGACAGACCATACGATAAAGAGTGTAACAAGAACATGAGACGAACGATCGCCACTAACGCGGAAAAAAGCAAAGATCCAGAGTATATCGAGAAGAGAAAAAAGAACAATGAGGCTGCCAAACGATCCAGGGAAGCGCGAAAAGCTAGAGAAGACGAACTGGCCATCAGGGTCGCTTATTTGGAGCAGGAAAACATGAAGTTAAAGTTCCAGCTCGCTCTCATCGAACGCCAAAAGAAAATGTATATGAAACAAACCGAGTGTATATGAACTCTATTTTTATTTGTGTGGATTTACTGATTCCTGTCTGAATACAAAAATCTAGTCAATATGACAGGATAACTTGTATATAGTGAATATATGTGTACAGTTAGTGTTACTAGTAAGTGGAATGATGTATAAAATAAGTGAGATATCTAGTCTAAACGCGCAAACCTATAGTGCAAATAGAAATAATACAAATTAATTCTATTGTTTAAGAAAATGACATAAGTTCTA
This sequence comes from Rhynchophorus ferrugineus, assembly GCF_030347505.1. Lineage (NCBI taxonomy): Eukaryota > Metazoa > Arthropoda > Insecta > Coleoptera > Curculionidae > Rhynchophorus > Rhynchophorus ferrugineus. The sequence continues at coordinate 23,788,868 of NW_027472590.1, read as the reverse complement.
TGACACTAAACCTATACGATTGTACATAAAATTAATAATTAATTATTCCTAAGCAATACAGATTCCTATATATTTATAAATAGTTATTTTAGTTATAGTTAATGTATAAAACGTTACAAATACGTTACCTTAAATGGTGCCATTATTAATACTTGTTAGGCACAATGGCCAACTTTTTTTTATATACACCTATAGAATAAAATAAAGTATTCTACCTTATTCTTGATATAATTTTTATTATAATAGATAAATAATTGTAAATCAGCGAAATAGGTATTTAGATTAATTGCTCTGTTAATGTGATATTAAAAAATAGTTTAAAAAAGTATTCGTGAATGTTATTATAGAAAATAAACCCCTTTATTTTATTATTGCGGTCTTTAAAGGCGTTGGAAAAGCAATAATCAAAAGAATCCGATGATAATCAGTTGAATTTTCACCCAGTTTATTTAATATAATAAACCCACATTACCATGGTATATACCAACTGAAGTTCATTAAAACGAATTTTCATTGAGGTCTTTTCATCTCAAAAATACATCATATAATTAGTATTTTCTGGTTTTGATCAACTTTGATAAACAGTTCCGTACACTTTTCATTTATTTTTAATATTAAGTAACATATATGGCTGTATACCTATAAGAGAAAAAATGTATCGTCGAAATGTATGTACGTGGATAACTTCAGAACTAATGCACCAAATTGGATAATTCTTTTTTTGTTATCTTAATAATCAGGACAAAGGTCGTATGTTGGAGAGAGTGACACACAAGAGTGTTGGCAAAACATGGACAGATTAATATTATTAATATAACTAATATTCTTTGCATGCGTATGACATGATAAAAACTACAATTAATGCCCAATCATAATAAAAACCAATATTGTATATAAGGAACCATGAAACCAAAAGAAATATATAGGGAGCCAATGGTTTAAAATATTCAAAATAAGCCAATGACAATGTAGCTATTATCTATTATATAAGTACAATTTTACAGAGTAAATTGTTAATAATATCAATTCTCTTACATAAGAATGATTGTCAGCATGTGAACCAGAAATCTAATACTAGTAGAGAAAATATAAAATAGAGTTTAGAAGAATACGTTTGCATTATTCTTCCATTAATTTGTTGAGATAATATAATTAGATTAACATAATTTATATAATTTAATATTACTAATTTGCAGATTGCTACCAAACAAAGGGATATTTATATTAAATGTTATGAATATAAAACTTGTTTGAAGATCACGGTAAAGGTAAAATTTACACCTTTCTAGTTTGAGAGCTATTTAAGATCAGCAAATAATAGAAAAAATACTAATGACAATAATATTTTATTTATTAATAAACCCTCTGTCAGAAAAGCTAAATTTACCCATGATATAACATTTTCTTGACCAACTAGTCAATAAGAAATTAAGCATATTAACTTCGAAATGAAAAGGTAAGACAATTAAATGTTAATAATACTTCATTTATAATTACTCCTGAATCACTGCAAATTTTATCGGTCAAAGCGACAGTGGGAAGGAACTTCTTAATTCATATTCGTTGCTATTCCAGAAAAAAATACGGAAGTATTCATACAAAAATATAAGTTATATATAGTACTCCAATTTAATTTAATTTCATTATTAATCTTCTCAATTTATGAATTTAATATAAACAAAAATCAAAAAGTTGTCAATGAAATCAGTATAATGCATAGGGTAATATACAGAGTGTTAATACAAATAATTCCAGAATTGTTTTGCGTGGTCTCAGCAGGAAGGCACTGAGAACGTCATTTCGCTGAATTTCATTGGCTAGCATTACAGGCACCTGTAAAGAAGATATTTTAATAGGAAAACATTTCATTGTTCGAGGACTTCATACCCATCGCGTAACCAACCTCTGACGTCACAGTTTACTGACCAATTAAATTTGAAATAAAACCCAAATGTCATTTTTCAAAATAATTTATTGAAATAAAATTCTATATAAATACAAATATTATAAAATATCATAAAGCTGAAATATATCATAAAGATAATATATAAGTATATAATGAATATATATAATGAATATATATAATGATTTTAAATAAAAAATTACGAAATATAAATATATAAATCAAAAATAATTAAAAGTGAACACAAGAAAGGCTGCAATCTAATTGAATATATCAGATATCTCCTGACAAATATAATCAAAATTGTCTATAACGCTTTTTCACTTTTTCATATTTCTTTACTGCTATCAATTTAAATAAGATGTATTAAAGTTTCTATGTTTTTATTCCCCCATTCTGAAAGCACAGCAGCACAGCTCAAAGTCTGTGTCTGTTTATATTTTACTTGCTTGTTCAACGCAAAAATGATGAGAGACAAGTTATAATTATTTTTACAATATTATTGTGAAAATTGTGGAACGGATTATTAAAATCGTTAAATTGTATTATGTACGTAATAATGGAGAAAATATACAAAAAAGTAAAAAAAAGAATAACGACAAAAAAGTAAAATGTATAATATATATCAAAATTACTAATATGTTCTTATTATGGTAAAATCGAGGAGTTTAAATCGAGACAGCTTGATCTACTAACAATATAACAAAACAACCTCTTGTCTATAAAATCAAGTTCATCTTATCGATCTACAAATTGTATAATTTTATTTTGTATTGGTGTATTTTTTTAACATCTTTGTTGAAAAGGTTATCTCGGTTAAGGAAACTTAAGCCAAAATATTAATTATAAGAATCTTAACCAATATACATTTGCTTCAAATAAATGAACCCCTTTAAAATAATTATGTTTTTAATTTATGGCACTTTACAAGTTAATTTTTAAAAGGTAACAAACATTTTTCATGTAGTATAATCACATTTACGTTCAATGTAATTTTACCACCGCCCAATTTGTATACATTTTCTTGTTTTTACATTTTATTTTAAAGAGTTGGTAATATTTTCATGATTTCTTCTGTTGTATTCCTATGAATAACAATGAATATATATGAATATAAATGCTCTATATAAATAATTGTACACGTACCACGTAAAAGCAATGCTGAGTCACACACACACGTCCTTAATATATCTAACTTTAGTTGTCCCTTCCAACGAAAACGAGGTCTGTTTTTTTTTTTATTTCCGGATACACAACACTTTTGAGAATGAAGATACATTATAATCAAATAACAGTGATTATAATTAAAAATACTGATCATACTCAATGTCAAAACACACAAAATAACGTCCTAAATAAACCACAGAAAGAAACAATCGGGTTATAGAAGTTGACCAGTCAAAGGCTTTTGTAAGAAAATTCAAATGAACCAATAAAAAAAGGTGGTCGATTTCGCCTATTTATTTAAAACCTCTATATATAAATATATATATAAAAAATCATAAGGAGAAATTTGAAAGAATTTCAGTCAGTGTGACAGTTATATTGATCACAATCGAGGCTGTATATGATTACAATTCTTATTGGTGCCGGCTTGGTTGGCGCAGTGGTAAAGATGACTGGACGGTACTCCTAGCATATTCCAGCATATATTGATTTGAATATCTGCGGAAAGGAAGAAATTGGACTTAAAACACTATTGAACAAACAATAGTTGTCTATAGACAAACAAATATTAATTAACTACAAGAATTTAAGAAGTGTCAATCAAATTCCATCATGGCTAAACTAGAGAAAGCTATTAATATTAAATATGTGGTATTTTACCTCACCAGGGCAATGGTAATTGATAAATGTTTGGTTAAACAATGTGATTTTATCAAGTTCTTATAGCCCTGGCGTCATGACAAAAACAAGTCCTAGAGATTTTGGTGGTGTATGATGATATCAAGTATTGTAAATGAAGCCAAATAAAGCAAAGGCCTTGTTTAATAATACATGCTGAGAAGGTAATTAGGAGAATTTAATATATTAAATCATGTCTAAATACAAATTAGATACTAGAGGTATTGCAATCGCATGAGTTCTTAAAATTTTTTGTCTTAAAGTTGTTATTAAAATAAAATAAAAATTGTGCTTTTTATTTACCCTAATATTACAAAGTATTTTGTTATATTGCTGATAAAATATTAATAAAATCAAACAGCTATAATCACAAAATTGTATAAAATTTTGTGTTTTAGTTACTGTCACAGCAGTCATGTAAAACTAACCTTTTGGTAGCACTATCATACACGTTTTCAGTAGGTTTGTTATCGATACCATTTTGATATATCTTAACAATTATTAAACATTCCATCTTGATCTTGATTAACTAGTGACTCTTTAGACACTATGAGATATTCATTCACAGTCATCCGGACAGTGATGTGAAGGAGAATATTAGCTGAATAATACGATATTGCATCTAACTCATACAGAACCTCCCCCTTGCTTGACTATGGGAAGCGGAAGCTCGGATTGTAGCCTCTAGTGTTGATTTTTTTCGTTCGCAGTTTGGCATTTATTTCCATTATAAAAGGTTTAGCAATCGCACATCTTCGATGAATGTTAGTTTTGTTTGAAACAGTGTTACTCGAGTGAATTTTGACATCTATCATTTTTGGCGCGGTAGTTTTATCGCGCATTCTCGACGATTACCGCACTCGTGGCATTGCAGGCATTATTGCGATAAAATTGAAACATCAGTTAATTTATTTACGCGATCGTGTGCCAGAGTCCTGGTAGTTGAATCTTGGCTTGACTTACACAGTAGAAAAATAGGGTTTAAGTATATTTATCATCAATAAACAGCTATAATCACAAAATTGTATAAAATTTTGTGTTTTAGTTACTGTCACATCAGTCATGTAAAACTAACCTTTTGGTAGCACTATCATACACGTTTTCAGTAGGTTTGTTATCGATACCATTTTGATATATCTTAACAATTATTAAACACTCCATCTTGATCTTGATTAACTAGTGACTCTTTAGACACTATGAACCCACTAAAATATGGATTATTTGCCTTGATAAATCGCTGTTAAACATTTGCATTTATTTTATAAATACAGTCGGTAATTCAAAACCATTTTTATATATAGGAGATATAAGTTTAAAAATTCTAATAAAATCGAAGCACGTTAGGAAAAAGGAAGCGTCGTGATGTTTTCGATGTATTTGTATGTTTTACTAGAAATCTACAATCCGATTAACCATACTTTTACAATAAATGTCAATATTTTTATGACTATGTTTTCAAGCTCACTATTTTTAATTTAAATATCCGATATTTTAAGGTAAGGGAACAGATCTGCCTTAACCTGTTACCGGATTTACTTAAATCAAATACGCCCGAGAGACAAAAATTAGTTAACGCAACAAAGAAGAACGAAATTTACCTGAAACTAATGTCATTTAACGACACGTAATGGTCCTGACGAAGTCCGAAATACCGCTAAAAAGCCAAAACCAACAAATGCGTTTACGTGCTGTCAGTTCCAATCAATTCAAAGTTCCCCCAAAACAAATAAGGACCCGAACAGTTTGGGCACCAGCATTTCTGTAAGCAAGGAGAGATTAAATGTTCGCAAGGGATTATGTATTGGACAAGTTCAAGTGGCGCTGAGGCTTTCACGAAAATTTGCCTTTAAAATTTACTTAAATATCCCGAGGACCACCAAGACCTAAGCCTGTGTCAACGTATTGTTAAGGGATTTCGTTTTTCAATTTTTCCACTTGCGTTGAAATAATTCATGTATACATTTACGTAAGATGTTCGTCATCATCGCAGGTAGCGTTGGAAAACGTTGAATATTTTGTAATTGATTGCTTTTTAGGGTCGAATGAAACATTCGAAGTTTCACTAATTTTTAGTTTTTGCTGCTGTCGCTTGGCCTAGTAAATACTGTGCAGAACTTATGGTCATATATAATGTATAGTTATAGTTCACCACATTTATTTATTAATAAGATGTTGAGCCATCATTTGTTTTCTGCAACAACTATGATCCTTTCTGAAATAGATTGTCTGAATAGGTTCCAATGGAATATTGTCCCATTCTTGTACCGAAATATTTTTCCCCAATTGCCTCAATGATGTTGAAGATGGAATTTACTCTTCACTGTCTGTCCTAAAACGCCTCATAATGATTAAAATATGCTAAAGAGTGAACATTTTTACGCATTATAGTCTTAGAATCTAGCAATTTTTGGCAGCAATAGTAAGAATTTAATCATTGAGGATGCCGAGATATTCATTCACAGTCATCCGGACAGTGATGTGAATGAGAATATTAGCTGAATAATACGATATTGTATCTAACTCATACAGAACCTCCCCCTTGCTTGGCTACGGGAAGCGGAAGCCCGGATTGTAGCCTCTAGTGTTGTTTTTTCTTTCGCAGTTTGGCATTTATTTCCATTATAAAAGGTTTAGCAATCGCACATCTTCGACGAATGTTAGTTTTGTTTGAAACAGTGTTACTCAAGCGAATTTTGATATCTATCATTTTTGGCGCGGTAGTTTTATCGCGCATTCTCGATAATTACCGCACTCGTGGCATTGCAGGCATTATTGCGATAAAATTGAAACATCAGTTGATTTATTTACGCGATCGTGTGCCAGAGTCCTTGTAGTTGAATCTTGGCTTGACTTACGCAGTAGAAAAATAGGGTTTAAGTATATTTATCATCAATAATTTTCTGAACACTAGTACTATTAATATTGCAAGCTTGCAGGAAACTAATAATACTTTCCGAAACGGCCTTTACGTTCACTCGTTATACCGATACAAATAGGAGGAATTCTTAACAAATTATTGTTTTCCTCTCATCTTTATCATAACAGGTTATTTGAAAAGTCCCCGGCCTGACACATAGATGCGCTACTAGAAGTAAATCTAAATATGTTTTTTAGCCCTAACTCTCAAAAGATGAATGTATAAATTTGACAGCTGTGGGATCATTAGTTTGTGAATTATAACAACCTTTGTTATTGTGAAAAATATGGATAAAATGGGAATTTCGCGTGTTGATAAAATATTGTTTTTTGTAAGGAAAAAATACAGTTGAAGCTGAAACTTGTCTTGATACCGAGTTTCCAGACACTGCCCCAGGAAAATTAACCATCAAGGATTTCATTGCTAAGTTTAGACGTGGTGAAATGAGCACCGAAGACGGTAAAACTTTGACTTTTGACCAAAAACAACGACGAGTTGATGATTCGAAGCAGTGTTTGAAGATGATTAAGCATAATAAACCGGAGTTTTTGCATCGATATGTGACAATGTATGAAACATGGCTTTATCATTTCACTCCAGGGTCCAATCGACAGTCATCCGAGTGGATTACACACCACGGACCGCTTCAAACCGTGGGAAAACGCAATAGTGGGCTGAAATGTTATGGCGTCTGTAATGTTTGGGATGCATATGGAAAAATTTTCATTAACTACCTTAAAAAAGAAAGAACCATCAACAGCGGCTATTACATAGCGTTATTGGACCGTTTGAAGGACGAAATCGCCGAAAACGGCCGCATTTGAAGAAAAAGAAAGTGCTGCTTCACCAAGACAATGCACCGTGTCACGAATCAATGGAAACGATGGCAAAAATCCATGAATTAGGCTTCGAATCACTACTGACCCCCAGCGACTATTTCTCTGTTCTCAAATGTCAAAAGAATGCTCGCTGGGAAGAAATTTTCGTCGAATGAACAGGTGATCGCCGAAACTGAGGTTTATTTTGAAGCAAAGGACAAATCGTACTAGAAAAATGATATCGAAAAGTTGGAGGGTCGCTATAATCAGTGTATCACCCTTGAAGAGAATTATGTCGAATAAAAAAAATAATTTTGCCAAAAAAATGTGTTTTATTATGGTAGGCCGGGAACTTTTCAATCGACCTGTTAACATATCTAACCAATTACGATATAAGGAATTCTCCATCAGCAGTCTCATCAGCCAAAACCGAAAAACCCGAAGCACGTTTCACCTATTGCTTGGTAGATACAGATACACTTCCCTTAAGGTAATAAAAATTAATAAATTTGTGATGGCAAATAGTAAAATAATTTAGACTCTTTTTATGTTACCTTCACGTATATAACGCTCTTTTTCATTAGCTTTTTCGATATTCACCCAAGCCTTTTGAATATTAAAGCTTATTTCGTTAAGTATTTTAATACTGTTAAAAAGAGTGAGGTATTAGAAATAATTAATATAGATTGATAGTTTTGTTATAGATTAGCTAGAAGTTAAATTATATATACATTATTATTGTTTTTTTTGTGTTTATGTATATATTATTATATTTATTATATTATATGATTAAAAAAGCAATTCAAACATTATTATAAAAATGGTAAAAATGTAGTTGGGATCATCTAAATTTTATAAATACGTTCCAATTTAAAATATTTACAATACAAAGACACAAACAATATATATCCTTTTCTCTCTCAAAATTAGCACGTTGAGAATCAGAATACATCATATATAGAAAAACTATCAAATATTGGAGTTACTATTTATTTTATACTTTTTTGACTATCGAGTGCATCGCTTTATCAACTGTTCGGACCGTTTCCATTCATTTTTTCAACACCAATGACTAGAGGAATTACCTCTAAGTCAATATGATACCTAAAATATAATAAAACTGGTAAACGCACTAATAACATTCAGACTTAAGTATATCCTGCTTTGCATTAATTAACTATAAATACAAAACTATTAATTAAAATATTATATTATAAATTTTAAACTGAAATAAGCTAACAATTAGACTTAATTTCTAGTTATATATGAATGTTGACTTATTTTTCAGATTATATATTACTTTTCTATTTCTATATATTCATTTACAAAACTGGGAATTGAGTTCAAAGCTGTACCGTAGATTGTTTGTTATAGCAAGTGTCACCTATTATATTATCATTTCAGCTTCACATAATTATACTAAAGTCGTAAAATACTTTCAAATTTATCTTCACACATTAAAATAAACATCAAAACACAGGCAACAGGCGAATTTTATCGATCTCCATCGATAAAACTTGCTATACAACCTGGGGCAAAAGTCCCGCTACCATTTTTTTTTGTTTTTCATAAAAAGTTTATTTGGTCTTCTTTTTTCTTTTCTTTATAATTGAAAAACTGTATGGGCTAAATGATGACCGCAAATCGCTAAGAAACTTTCAGCTCTTTTTAAGGCATTTTTCATGACATCCTACAACATCTGAAGCTGAATTTATTCAGTTTCGTGACGAGTATTGCCTTAAGGATGCTGAATCGATTGGGGATTATTTATATAAACTTGTAAACAGTAACTGCAACACCTTGGTAATTTTCAAAAAATTGGGACCAATGATGTTTCCAGCATGAATGACATACCATACAGTTGTTTTAGTGGATGCAATGATGTTTCATGAATTAATTGAGGATCTTGTGTTCCCCAAAACCGACTCTTCTGTTTATTAAAGTGGCCACTGAGAAGAAAATGCGCTTCATCGCTCATTATCAACTTAAAGGAAAAATCTTTCATTTCACCAGACAGCTTTACGATTGCATTACTGTACTCAACTCCTTATTCAGGATATCTCGATAGCAATTTTTTCAATAACTGAATTCTGTACGGAAACATTTTCAAATCAATTTTCAAAATTCGCCTCAAACTGCGTGCAGAAATGTGTAACTGGGAACCACGTCTCCGAATTGATGGTTCTGGAGACTCTGCAACACTATCACGCAAAAGAGCCACATTTTCAACGGTACGAGACGTCCATTGTCTTGCAGAACGAGGCCTGTCTGCTGTCGTACCGTACTGTCGAAAATTCGTATGTAAACGATAAATTGTGGTTTTGTGAGGCACTGGACTATTAGGATACCTTTGACGTAATTTCCGCTGATAATGGAACGATTATTTTCAATAAATATTCAGACTATTTCTACTCGTTCTTGTGGCGTATATTTACCCATAATAAAATTTGGAGATCTACGCAATACAATGGTTAAAGTGAAACTGAGCTAGACGTCACATAACCAAGACGGCGCGCAATCAAAATGGTAGCGGGACTTTTGCCCTGTTATGACCATCTTAGTATCAAATCTTAAGAGACTTTCAAAATTAAGTATATAATGCAATATATACTAAATCAATATATGATAAATAGGCTGTATTTACCAGTAATTACGCTGGTTTTTCAAAACGGGAAACAACAATATATTTAGTCATTGAATAAAATAAAACCATCTCAGAAACTCAAAAAATCGTTCTTGGTGTATAACTTATATTTCAGCAAATTTATTTCATACACATTATGAAAAATTGTAATCATATCGTAATCGCTGCGTTTACCCAAAACGGTAAACACTGTCCCATAGCTCAACACGTGCTAGTACAATTAGTAGTTGGACAATATCATTTTTCTAATAAGTGTTATCAGAAACATATCACTGCAGACTAATGTTGAGTACGTGACGCCCCACAGTACTGTGATAATTAAAATCTCATTACCGCATATAATTATATAAATTTACACAATCGTTGCGCTAAAAATCACTCAGTAATTATTGTCATATAGCGATAAATGATAATATAGTCTAACAATGTTACGCAAATGAAGCCTGTTTAACTTAAATAACGTTTAACGATAGATAATCTAAAAAGGAAACATGTGGCCTGAGTTATATATCGATTATCATCAAGCTGAAATAGTATATTAAACAAAAAGTTAATAAATAACAATAAATTACTACCAAAATAACTTTAAAATGAGTATAATAGAAGAATGTGCTTCCAGCCATAATATATATTTTTATTTCCTACTATTTTGATTCATTACTTTAATAAAAAATGTAATAATTTAGTTGATTCAAGGTATACAAGTTGTTGGGAATAGCTACAATGTGCATACGCTACCTGAAAAAATGCCAAAAATTATCTGTACGCTGTATACTCAAGCACTGTTCAAATTTATTTCTGCCGGCTTGGTGGCACAGAGGTGAAGGTAACAGGACGGTCCTCCTACTGTTGCGATAGCCGCGGGTTCTGGATAAGACCGGATGTCTTCTGGGATGATTCCCAAGTTGGTCACTCGCCAGTCCGTAGGCTTAATGCCGAAGATCGTGGTTCGGAGCCCACGTTAAATTGTAGGTCCAGTCTAGATAAACCCGTAGTTAGTAAAAGGAGACTTTAAAATATATAAAAAATTATTCCTGAAGTTTTATTGTCTACGGTTTAAATTCTTATTCTAGGGAACGCCTGAATAAATGAAAACTGGTAAAGTCTGTTTTGAAAGTGTTTTGTGTGCGTCCCTTTCGAAATTCAAAATATTCACTGTAAATTTAACTAAATATAATCATCCATTATCTTGCGAAATTATATTTTGCGGCCTCTTAGTAACCAAGGAAGCAAGCTAACAACGTAAATTAAAATAATCGAAACTGAGAATAAGTCCCCGGCCTGGCACATAGATGGCGGTACTAAAATTAAATTCATATGTTTTTAGTTAACCCTCAAAAATGCGTGTATAAATTTGACAGCTGTCAGATCATTTGTTTGCGAATTATACCATTTTGTGTAAAGCAAACTTTGCAAAAGGCAAAAAATGGATAAAAAGATAAGGCATAAATGGATTTCGCGTGTTGATAAAATATTGCTTTTTGAAGAAAAATCAACCATGAGGGATTGGTATGCTAAGTTTAGACGTGGTGAAATGAGCACCGAAGACGGTGAACGCAGTGGACGCCTTTAAGAGGTTGTTACCAACGAAAACATTTAAAAAATCCACAAAATGATTTTGAATGACCGTAAATTGAGATTGCATGAAATAGCGGACACTCTAACGATATCAACTGAGCGTGTACATCATATCATTCATGAATATCTGGGTATGAGAAAGCTCTGTGCAAAGTGGCTCCATCATTTCACTCTGCAAAGCATGGAAAAACGCAACAGTCGGCTGGCAAGGTTATGGCACCTGTATTTTTGGATGCGCATGGAATAATTTTCATTGACTAACTTGAAAAAGGAGGGGCTATCAACAGCGACTATTACATAGCATTCTTGGAGCGTTTGAAGAACGAAATCGCCGAAAAACTGCCGCATTTGGGGAAAAAGAAAGTTTTGCTTCACCAAGACAATGCACCGTGTCCCAAGTTAGTGAAAACGATGGCAAAAATCCATGAATTGGGCTTCGAATTGCTTCCTCATCCACCGTATTCTCCAGATCCAAAACACTAATCGAATATTGCAGGTAATAAATGCGTTAATTTGTGCATCAGTTACAAAATAGTTTCGTAGAATTTTAATTGGGTCACATGGGACATAAGACAAAGTAAAAATTAATAGATAAATGAAAGCCATAGAAGACAAACTAAAGATGAGCTATCTACAAGGGCGATATCGAAGAGTGAGATAAATAAACAACAACAATGTAATTTTATTTAAAAATTTAGTTACAGAAATTATTATTATATTCGTTCTGGTGGGAATTGTTTTTGTAATACATATTTTAGATGAGAAATAGAGATAAAACATAATGACTATATGAATACATAAATTAAGGTAATAAAAATATGTAGGATTTATGGATGACTACCTTGAAAAAGGAAGGACCATAAACAGCGACTATTACATAGAGTTCTTGGAGCATTTGTAGGACGAAATCAGCGAAATACGGCCGCATCTGAAGAAGAGGAAGTGCTGCTTCACCAAGACAGTGCACCGTGTCACAAATCAGTGAAAACGATGGCAAAAATCCACGAATTGGGCTTCAAATTGCTTGCTCGTCCACCATATTTTCCAGATCTAGCCCTTAGCGACTATTTCCTATTCTCATACCTCAAAAGTATGCTCGCTGGGAAAAAATTTTCGTTCGAAATTATGTTGAATAAGTAAAATTAATTTTGACAAAAAAATGTGTTTTACTATGATAGGTCGGGGACTTTTCTTAAGTTTTGGAAAATTAATAGTTAATTTAATGATTATAAATACACCCATTTAATATATATTTCCAAATTGTAAAAAATAAATTAACTAATTGTTTTCGTTATCATTTAATACATCCTAAAGTCAAATAACAATTTCAAAATTATTTTATTCATATATTTTTTGAATTATGTAATTTGTTATGATGTCCTGCAAGTAAATGATATAATATTGAAAATATTGTAAAAATCTATAACACGAACTACCCAGTATCTATGCCGAAAGCATTCAAAACGTTAAGAAATTTCAAAATTCAACAGAAATATAATAAACTGATTCGAAATATGATTTTCGTTTTACAAAAGTTCCAATTATCCTTTAACAATACTTCACGGTGCTTATTTGCAAACATAATTTTCCACTACCTAGTATCGCGACAACCCTAATTTACAACATAATTCGAAAATTCTAAAAGTGAAAATCTAACGAAGGTAACTAACAATCGTTCATAAAACCCTTTGGCGATATAAAACTCGATCCCTAGCGCTTGCAAAGACTAATCCCTTCAAACACCAATAAAGTGGCAATAACCAAATATTACCATTATTACACCCGGCAATTATTTCCGTAAAACCTACCAGAAATAAATGAAATCTGGCTCGGTACGTTTATTGTGTCATATAAATAGTTCTGAAAAGTGCGTTATCAATCGAGACACTGATTATTCTTCGCTACTTTTTTCTACCTGCGCAAGAATTGCGCAATGGTATTTAGTTCAATAGTAAACAAATCGAATTCGAAATAGTAGTAATAAAATAACAAAAACCAATAAAATCTGCAATAAACACAACAAAATCGAACGGTTCAAGTTCAACAAAAATTTAACGAAGCTTCAGGTGTCCAAATGAAAGACGAGAGAATATAAAATGTATTTGTTTAAAGGGTTATTTTCATTTTGATGTTATAAATATCTAATAATTATATTTTTGCCGGTTTGGTAAAGCAGTGGTTAAGGCGGCAAGACGGTCCTTCTGCTCTCGTAGGTTCGAATCCTGTCGGGGCATGGACGTACTTTATGTTTGCGATTGTATTTATAAATCTTTTTGTAGACAAAAGTGGAAATGCGACAAGGAATAAGCATACCATAGCATAATCACGCCGCCAGTAAGCAGCCTAGGTAAGACCGGATATCTTCTGGGATGTTAAACTCAAAATAAATCCTGCTTGGTAAAAAAGAGACTTTAAAACATAATCAAAAAAAAATTATTTACATATTTCCATCGATAATTATTGTCGGTCAATCCTAAGAAAAGCAAAAAGCCTAATCTTACCAATAAATATACTGACTGGGACAAATTCAGTTTTACACTGCAGGAATTCAGTTTAACGAATTCAGTTTTACGAAATTAGTTTAAAAGTAAGATTTAAAAGTCTTGAGCAACAAACATATAATAAAAAATATAATTGAAAAAATTCGGTCAGTTGCAAAATATGCTACCCCAATAGCAAGAAAGAAATCAGAATATGAAGTAATTTACCCCCTCGTAATTACAGAAATGATAAAAGAAAGGCGAAAAGCTAGAAGAGTATGGCACAGAAACAGATATACTGCAGACAAAACTACTTTTAATAGAATTAGTAATCAGACGAATCAAAAGATCTAAGAATATAAACAGAATTGCTTTCAAAAGTATGTAAGTGAATTAAGCCAAAGATTATTCGCTATGGAAAGCAACTCGAAGATTTAAAATACCAATTATTGGAGTACCGCCAATTAAAAATGATCGAAATGAATGGGTTCGACGCAACGATGAAAAAGCTGAATTGTTTGTACAATACTTAGCTAACATATTTCAACATAATGATATACAATCTACCATGGATACATCTCCTGTTTATCAACCCGATGTAGATTTATATCTACTTTCTCCATTGGAAGTTGCCACTGAAATTGATAACCTCAATCCTAAAATGGCACCTGGTATAGATGACAATTCCCCTAGATTATTGAAAGAACTGCCACGAAAAGCAATCATCATGTTGACATATATATATAATCCCTGTTTAAGACTGAAGTATATTCCGGAATGCTTTAAGGTGGCATAAATAATTATGCTCAAAAAACCTGACAGACCTGCATAACAAGTCGAATCTTATAGGCCTATGTCGCTGCTACCTGCAATATTAAAGCTATTTGAGAAACTAATATTTAAACGTGCTAAAAATTTTATAATAATACCAGATTTTCAGTTTGGTTTTCGAAATCATCGTTCAACAATCGATCGAATCGATCAAGTGCACAGATTAACTGCGGTTATTGAAAAAATGTTTGAGGAAAAGAAATGCTGCCCTGCAATATTCCTGGATGTCTCACAAGCTTTTGATCGGGTTTGGAATTTGGGACTAGTCTGTAAGATGAGCAAATTGTTACCGCGTAACTATTGTCAACTGCTGGAGTCATATCTTTTTGGAAGAAAATTTAGAGCATCGCACGAAATGGCGTTCTCGACATTTGAAAGTATTTCGGCTGGAGTTCCACAAGGTAGACGCTACCTAGGACCTCTCCTATATCTGTTCTACACTGCCGACATTCCAACAACAAAATAAATACTACTTGAACCCTTTGCTGACGACACAATTATCAACCAAACCATACGAACTTATATAAAATGTATACCTTTAGTGTAAACTATAGCTATATGTTATTATAATTTTATAATTGAGGAACATATATTGATGTATTTTCTTGCACTCGTCTTGCTTGTGAATTAATCCAAGTACAAATAAAATATAGTAATAAATTAATTTATAATTAAGATTTTACTAAGCGTATCTAATAAACATGTTTTTAAAAAATTCTGTTACTACCTGTATACATATTTCTTGATCAAACTAGATTGAATGACTATTCTCCCTAATGCATTTGCTAAATCTGCAAAAGAGTTAGTATTATTTCTCTCCTCACACTCTTTATTTAAATGTTCATGTAGGTTCTATATGAGTGATATAACAATTAATCACATATCGATTTCCTACAGTTATTGTAGATTAAACATATGCCCACCTTTAGTTGTTTCCACTCTCTTCACCCTGTCTTGGAAATTGTCATTATTGAGTCATTATCTCATATTCAAAAAGTTTCATTCAAGTGAATAACTAAGCTGTTTATTTCCAATATATCCAATGTTTATTCGCAATTCCATTATTTGTCTATTTCTTCTTAAATGTGTATGATCGATCGACCATTCTAAAATAATCATGTCTCAGCAAAATAAAAAAATTGAAAGAATTATTCTTGCTTGATTTATTATGCTTGTATTAAATTATGTTTATAATGAAAAAATATTCGGTTGTTATACGTTTCATATATTTGATCCTTGATAGAGCTAACATCAAGTTGATCTTGAATCGTCACCTACTTCGTACGAGGACAGTTACTTTTTGGTGAGTCTAAGATTATATTTTTAATTTTTTGTGATTTCTTCAGATATTATAACCGTGCCCATATTAATATTCAGTGCAGCTGCAACACGCTAATCATATTTTGAATAAAAATCGCAGCAACTTAATATTTAACAGTAAAAATGCTTACCCCGCTAACGAATTTTACTGGCAAGAAGGGGCCTCCATTATTTCGTTCCTGTTCGAAGTGACTTATAATAATCGGTTTTATCTGGCTTCGACATTTTCTAGCAGAGTAATAATAAGCAGCGATTTGAAATTAATCGAAAGAAAAGCGTTAAAAGAACGTTTGTCGGTTTATTATAACTAATATTTGCAGAGCTTTGACAATGGGATGACTTTTGTAGGCTGATTCGGTTACATGTTCGTAATTATCAGACAGCATTGTATCCCTTTTTAACTAGAATAAAATGAGAAGGAAAATATTGTAATTTTTTTTAATTTAATTAATATATTGTGACCACCAAAACCTAATACCGTGTAAACAATTTTTAACGTTTAGTATATCAAAATGAAAATGAGTTTGTACCAAAAGTGGATATTTTAAAAATTATATTATATTAAGATATCAAATAGTTTCTTTACTTTATTGATTAATTGTGTTCTGGAATTTGAATTTGTTACCATTTGCGTGACAAACTGTTATTAAGCACTAAAAATAAAAGAAATTGATAGCTAACCGTTTAGGATTAATAAAAATGGAGTGGCATACGAAATAACAATGTGTATATTTATTTATTGATCATCCAACGTTTCTCATTTATAAGAGTGTCGTAAGAGACTTCTTTAATAACCCTTTTTCACTTTACCACCAAAACCTAATGCCGTATAAACAATTTTCGATGTTCAGTATCATGAAGTGAAAATGAGGT
This sequence comes from Rhynchophorus ferrugineus, assembly GCF_030347505.1. Classification (NCBI taxonomy): domain Eukaryota; kingdom Metazoa; phylum Arthropoda; class Insecta; order Coleoptera; family Curculionidae; genus Rhynchophorus; species Rhynchophorus ferrugineus. Next base: position 23,771,659 of record NW_027472590.1, on the reverse strand, counting down.
TTGTACAAAAAAGGGACAATTTTTAACAAAATATTATATTAAAATGTCAAAACATCCCATTACTTCATTAATTATTTCTGTTATTAACCAATGTGTTATTAACCAATCAAAATAAAACAAATTGATATAAAATAAAACAACTGACTGTTTAGCAGTAATAAAAATGGGGTAGCATACAAAATAACAATGTGTATTTTGAATTATTGATCATCCCTATCAATCCTAAACGTATCGTAAGTTATATTTTTTAATAACCCTTTTTCAGTGGGTCACCAAAACTTAATGCTGTTTAAAGCATTTTTTTTTTGTTCAGTATTCTAAAGTGGAAAAATTTTGTTCCAAGGGTTACTTATCATATACTATATTAAAATGTCAAATAGTTGCATCGTTTTATGGACTAGTGGTGACCCAAAAATTGAATATAATTTTATTTACCAAGCAGCGTCAATAGTCCACAAAGAAAAGACATTCACAGTTGACTCTTTATGATTAATACAAGTTGAGCTGTATACAAGATAGCTATGTGTTTTTTATTCACATGTCATTCAATGCTATTCCATCTTAAGCGACTCGCAATTCATTTTTATTAACCTATTTTTTATTGGGTCACCAAAACATAAAGCACTGTAAACATTCTCTTACTGTCAGTATCCTAAAGTAGAAGTAAGTTAAGTTCCGAGAAGAGACATTTAAAAAATATACTATATTAACATGTGAAATAGTTCCATCGCTTTATTAACAAGTGATTTTTTTTTATTATTTAATTAATATATTGATATTAGTCGTTTCCGTCTAACCTAGAATTTGTTTTTATGATAACTTAAATCTAGGTATATAACTAGGAGGACCCATCGGCCCTATCTCAGTCTCTGGTGAAATAATGTTTATACATGTTACTGCTGAATTATTTAATGTATGCACCTCACCCTATCAGTCCTATAGTATTTGGGTGCACCCACAATACCTCTCAGGAATTTGTTCTGAAAAATTTGTATTTGATTTATGTTACTCTTTGCAAAACATCCACATAATTGAATTCCGTATGTCCATATAGGTTTTAGTATTTGCTTATATAATTACAATTTATTATGTACTGATAATTGTGATTTTCTTCCTATTAACCAGTACATTTTCCTATATTTCAATTCCAGTCCTTTTCTTTTCTTCTTTATATATTCCTTTCAGCTAAGTTTTGTATCGAGATTCATTGTGAGACATTTAGCGTTGTTGCTATATGGAATTATAGTATTATTTAATGTTATGGGAGCTTGTACGGCCTGTTTATAGGTGAACTGCATATGAACAGATTTACTTTCATTAATTCTTATTTTCCAAGCTTGTGTCCAATTATTTATATTGTCACTGGCCTGTCGTAATTTTAGTGAGGCTTCTTCACTATTATCTCCGACAGCTATAATCGCAGTATCATCAACAAATGTAGCCATCGTAATATTTTCCGTTTGTGGTATATCACAAGTGTAGAGTAGATAAAGCATTGGTCCCAGTACACTTCCTTGTAGTACACCTGCTTTAGATTCTCTTATTGTAGAGTAAGCTTCTTCTTGTTTGACTCTAAACATTCTGGTTGTAATGTATGACTTTAATAGTTTATGAATAAGGCCTTCATGCCAAACCTTATCGAAAGCTTGTGCTACATCTAAAAATATAGCTGAGCATACTTTTTTACCTTCGTAAGTTTTTTCAATAACATCTGTTATTTTATGGACCTGGTCAATTGTTGAGTGCTTATTAATAATCCCAAACTGGTGTGTTGGTATTAAATTTTTTCTCTCTATGATCGGTTTTATTCTTTTCAACGGAATTTTTTCAAAAACCTTAGATATTACTGGTAGCAATGATATGCTATCAGTCTATATGCTTTTATTTCGTTTGCTGACTTCCCAGGTTTTGGGATCATTATAATTTCCGCCATCTTCCAAATGTCTGGGACATGTTTTAATCTAAATGCTGTATTGATCCAGTTGGTGAGTTTTATAATTCCCATTCTTGGTAGTTTTTGCAGTAATTCTCCTGGTATTAAATCGTAGCCTGGTGGTTTCGTGGAGTTAATGTCAGTTTTAATAACTTTGGTTAACTCTTTCGGCGTGACTAATTCAGTCATCGGATTTTCAGCTTCTATGTCCGGCAAATTATGTTATTATGTATGTGTTATATTCAGCAAATGCTTCCGCTTTTGTAAAATAATTGTAAATGTAATATATTGATAACATGAGTTCACTGTTATTTTGAATAAACTATATGATGTAATTAACAAAGATCAATTTTTCAAAAATTACATAAATTATTTTAAATTTAGAATTTGTATTATTTTTAACATTATAACATTGACCGTAAAAACTAATTTATATTGAATCGTATAAGTTCAGACATTTAGAAACGGACTTATTGTGAAATAGCTTTCAATAGAATTATGCAATTTTACTGGGCATTCCCTTTAGCCGGTGGGTCACTAGTCTCTTTCATTTCAACCTTGACAAATTCGCGACCGTAAAACGTCGATTGTCGAATGCAAATACCCTTACAATATTTCCATGTTAATCCCCAACCCCTTTACGTAGCTGTCGGCACACAAATATTACTCAGGTATGTTAAGGGCGAATAGTGCTGGCTCACTTTTCTAATTAAATAGTCGGAGGTTTACGCTTTGCCGAGCGGTCTTCTCAGAAGATGCTGTTGTTGCGCGTTATAAACAGTCATAAATTCATACAGAAGTCATAAAAAGACTACCGATGGGTTACAAGTCAACAAAACGGAAGGGTTACTTGGTGGGATGTAATAAACTTTCATTGTATTATTAATATGAAAAGATTTCGTGTACAATTGTCGAAATGCTCATTCGAAAATAGACTTTTCACTTTCATTGGTCGCCTACAGTGAATTTGATTATTTATATAGTATTATTAACTTTGTATATTGCATTCTACACTATATATAGTCTATTCAAAATAATAATGAATTCACGTCATCAATATTTGACTATCCAATTCAGACAGTATTGTAGACAGTTAGACGATATTTTCCTGGTCATTTTATTAAATTTAAAAAGAGATAGAATGATGTCTGATAAATTCGAACATCTAACCGAATCAGTTTACAAAAGTTATCCCATTGTCAAGAGCCTGCTAAAATTTTCAAAATAAAAATTATAATAACAACAGGTTATAAACCGGCAAACGTTTTGCTGGTTTCCATTAATTTTAAATCGCTGCTTATTAATACTTTGATTTAAAATGCCGACGCCACACAGAACAAATTACGTCTCTAATAAGTTACTTCGAACAGGTACGAGATAAAGGCCTCCCCTTGCCAGTAAAATGTGTCAGAGAGGTAAGCATTTTTACTGTTAAGTTGCTGCGGCTTTTATTGAATATATTTTTAGCGTGTTGCAGCTGCAGTGAATATTGGTATGTACACAGTCATTAATATGTCTCACAGAAATTAAAAACAATATAATCTTGTATTCACCAAAAACAAACCGTCGTCATACGAGGGGGAGAGATGACGAATCAAAGTCAGCTTCACATTCGCTGTATCAGAGATCAAATATATGAAATCTATAAAGATAGTGAGTAATTTTTTCAATATAAATATAAGGAAACTATTATTGTGGAAGGTATCAATAAACATCTTTGAGAAATGCAGCTCTTTGAGGGATGCACAGCAGCCCTTCATATTCTGTTGGGTAACACAGAATTTGTATCTTGTAAAGATACCCCAAGAAGAAGTCGCTTTCAAATTAATACAATTTTTAAAAATACGTAATAAAATCCAAGAAGACTCAAGGAATATAAGGTGACAATAGCGTTAAGTAGCAAAAGTTGATGGATCAAGTTAAACGTCACAATAACAATGGATTAGGTTTTATTAGTTATAACATTTATTAATAATTAATTTCAAATATATTGTTATATTGTTCTTCAGGTTGTAAACAGGAATGGTTTTATTCCTGGCGCAAAGTTTGTGTTTTCCTGTAAGTTCAAGGGGCTCTCATGGATAAATGTAACATAATATGTTTTTGCTGTAGTTTTAACATCAGCTCCAAAGGAAGTTAAAGGAACAATTATTATTATCAACAAGGTATGGACACCTTAGATATATATAGTATAGACATAGTATATACATAGACATATGTGGCGACCGCCACGACTCTTTAGGCCACCACCAATTCACCATCAACAACTACAAAGGTTGGCAACGCCGGTGGATTGGTACCATGCAGTTCTGGAGTATAAAAGGCCATCACGACGACGTCTCGTTTTCTTTTCTTATCACCGTCCCCTTGTAACAGTACCACTTCCACAGCGCTACCGTACTTCCTCTACTTAACCTAATATCATGTCAATTCTCCCATCGACCACATGTATTAATCGTGAGTTAAAATAAACAACTTTGATTCAGTCAGTGTTTTTAGTTCCCGTGCAAATTCCTTCCAAAAATAGTAGTGAGTGTTCTGACAAATAATCGTAGCGGCAGCCACACATTTCGACCGACCGACCGACCCGACGAACATTTCCTACACATAGTATGTACATATATATAGTATAGACAACAAGGACACCTTAGTATGCCAGTGGTGACCTCAACAAGTGCACCGAAAAAGAGTGAAATTAAGGAATGGATTGCAGTACATAAAATGAGTTTTGAAGAAACTATGCTAAAGAGTGAATTATTAAATTGATGAAAGACATATTGTAGATCAGGTTCCTGAACAATATGGCCACAGAATTCCCGATCACACATTGAAGTAGATTTTGACAAATAATGGAATTTGTTAACAAGTATTAGATCAATTGGAAGTTAATAGTTTATTTATTCACATGAATAATGGGTCAGAAAATGACAGTGACTGAATGAAACTTTTATATAGACACAGGGTGATGAAAGTGGAGACAACTGAAGGTGTCAGGGCAACTCTAAACCAAAACAAACTATTCGTCACATGCACAAGTCGTTATTGGAAATATGGAAATAATGCAAATATTGTAGAACACACTATTAGCTGAAGCCACATTTCAATCGAACTTGCTTTACGTAAATGTAAATCTAGCTCCAAATGAAGTCATTTAAAGCAGCAAAAATAGCTCAGACTGAGAATGGCCATAATTTTTAATCAAGATTCAAGATTGATAACGAAGTGTGCCACCAAATTGGCCATTTCTTTTAAATGGCTGATGATGTTACAACATTGTAAATCTATTTTTGGAATGACGAGGAGCAACACATCAATACTCGATACAATCGCATCGAGCAGATCGCATGGAACAGAGAGAGATTTTGTCAACTTTGAGGATATCTTTACAACATCATAACCAATTGGTTGTTGTGCAACACCGTTCCCAATAGATTACAAAAGTACAACTATGGTATTGCCATTAAACTAGACAGACAAACGATGAATTAAGATACAATGTACGAACTATTACTGAAGTTGCAATTGTTATGAGGCACGACCCATTTAAACGTCGAACTATACATATACAACGCAGAGATAACACGGGTGTAGACAATCATCATTCTTGGACAACAGATGCTTTGCAATATGTATTGATATTTTGGAAACGGGATGATGGACATTCAAACATTAAACAAAGAAATCCAGTCACGGATACAACATATATATTTTGAACAAGTAGTTTCATTGCAACTTAATTATCTTTTTGTTGTTGAAGCGCAGAAATTAACAAGAACGACTACATACATTGGGCTAACGCTATCATCTGTAATTTAGATCGAATATCTGACATTATTTCACACTATTGCAAATGATATAATCCATCCATGACATCAAATGATTCAATGACATCGAAGTCAAACGGACCTATCAAGTTATCCAAAATTTCGCCTTAAAATGTGAAGGAAGTTTGCTTCTAAAGCATTAATATTAATTTTAACTTAAGTAAGTCTAATTTAATTTTAATTTAGGAAATAAACTCTAATGTATTAATCTCATGCTCGTCTTTCTTGTGAATAGATTAAAATACTAATGAAAAATAATCAGGAAAGACTTATATACCAAATGTACCGAAAAGTCATTACTGGTTTTTTCGGAATAACTACATAATTTTCAAAAAAATTAAAAAATATATTTATTCAAAATATGATGATATCATGAAGAAATGATTTCATCCATTTGAACGTTACTACTAAAACGAGTGAATGTCGTTAAACTGGCGCAATAACATTTAAAATTTAAGCATAGTTTACCATGAATATAGAGGGGATAGACAAATGAATATGTACAACATGCAATATAGTACATTTTGTAGCATGTTGGCAACATTGCTTCCGCGTAAATAATTCGCTACATATGTATGGTTCAATTTCACATGCCAAATATGATTGGTTATATTTAAATCCGGTGAAATTTCTGATCTGTCAGACTTCAAAGGACGACAAATTGTTGGTGCTCAGTTAGCGGGAGTGTTTACAATGAAAACTGTTGGATTGTATAGCCTTTCACAAGCGAAAGTAGCCAAAATAATAAGAACATAATTAAAACATGGGAAAACATCAAAAAAAGGATAATGGACAAAACCCAAAGTTAACTGACGAATTTTAAAAATGATTGTAACTTCAGTAATCTCCAGTGATGGCTTGAGTAAGCTACAAAATATTCTTGAATGTGTGCAAATGAAATGGTGCAACGATCATTGAACCAGTAGTGTTGTTGATTGGAAGAATGTTGTATATCCTGATAAATCATCGTTTATATTGTTTCCTACAAACAATGGGCTTTTCGTATAGAGAACCGAAAAAGGAATCTACAATCCGGACATCCTGCTTTCTAGAGTGAAGAATGGTGAAGGCAGAAATATAGTGGTACTCAGCTGGTCCTCTCATATATATCATCGGCTGGATTATCACGAATGAATATGCCGACATTCTCAATTATAATGCCAAACACTGTCATATTCCAAAGGTACAATGCGTCTATGCACACAGCCCAAAAGGTTCAGTTCTGGTTTAAGGAACATCGAAATACCATCAAACATCCTCCTTGGTCAGCACAATCGCCTTACCTCAACATAATTGAACTATTATGAGGAGTTTTTGAGCAGAGAGTGAGGAGTATATTACCACCTCCAGCATTATTGAAGCAATTGGCGGATGTGTTGGCCGAAGAATGTGATAAATTTCGTTAGAAATAATTTAAACACTCTATGAAACTATTCCATGGTGGCTTGACGCCTTATTAATAAATAAATATTGCATCAAATATTTATATTATTTTTTTCATCCCCTGTAGTACCCAATGTCAAACATCTGTCAAATCGGTCCATCCAATAAAACAGCCAATGCACGTCATCAAAAAGTATCACGTAAGTTCAGATGCATTAACTTAGAATTTTGGTCAAAGGCATTTGCCGGTTTCTAACCCCTAATTACTACCACTAATGTTCGAAAAATATTGTAAATATTTGACAAGAGGATCAATCAGTATCAGCACAAATCGAATTTTATAGACTGATTCGATTTCGGACAGGTTACCCCGCATCGGACAGCATTCTGTATCTTTTATACTAGAATAAAATAAGATCGAGAAAACGAATTTTTAGATTTTTCCAAATTGCATTTTGCAGTATACTTGACAGGATCTATGAGGTGTATTGGCAGTTTTATTGGATGAACCATAATGAAATTTTAAATATTACAATGAGGACAATTAGTAATTTGTTCTATTCATTTTTCTGTCGATAATATTACTTTTTATACTAAAAAATATTTCTATACTGATGTCTAGCGATTGTTAAAGCTGTGTCCTACACGTTTATTGCCGTAATATAAAGGCTGCCGTCTTAAATTTAATATTTCCAAGGATCGTAGTAAAACAAAAACCTCTAGAATTTAATATTGGAAATTCCCGATCAGGACATGAACATAATATATCGAGCAAAAGCATCGCCTAATAAAACTAGCAATGATGGTGCATAGAACACAGCATAACTACGTTTTTTTAATCAATTCGTTTAGGCAGATTTTATTAACATTTTCGTAATAACAATATTGGTCAGAAAATTTGCAGAAAATGCAAACAAATAAAATTTATGGTTTAGATGCTATTTTTTTTCTGTTTAATTATTTATTTATTTATTTATTGAATTGTTACTAGTCGTTGCCGATTAATCTAACCTATGGTGACCATCCTAGGAGGACCCGTCGGCCCTATCTTAGTCTCCAATTATCTTTATGCATTAACACTCCTATTTTGCTATTAGATGCACCTCACTGCACTACACATCCACTTCGACCGACGGTTCGGTTGGCATTCCCAAATCCAGAAAGCAATTCAAAAAGGTCCGGGGATAGCAAACCTGTTATCTTCTCTGATCTACCCTTCTAGTAGACTTCCCATCTCCATCAAACGCTTATTTTACAAGATGTTAATTCGGTCCGTACTCCTCTACGGATCTAATGTCTACTTCAAATTTGTTACACCCAACCAGGTCAAATGTCTTCAAATTTTCCAAAATAAACTCCTCAGCAGAATCTTAAACGCTTCATAATTTGTCAGAAATAATCAAATTCATAGGGAAACTGACACTCCAGACATCAAGCTCTTCATATCTCAATCATTCCACAAACGACAACAACTCAGCCCAAGTTCTTCTGAAAACGCGCTTGTTCTCGAGCTGGTCGACATGTTGGCACCGGGTCACCGCTAGCCTCCCCTCTTTTTCCAGGCTGAAACAACGTCATCCGTCGCTGCAGTCATAACTTTGTGAGGAGCTCCTGATGTGTGTCAACTCAAGTTCGCGAATCAATAGAATCGCCAGGTCCTCGCCACGGCTGCCCGATCAGCGGGTGCCATATCCCCAAATTTAGAGTAGCAGTAGCAGTAGCGATCCACAGGGGTCGACGGTGTGTCAAGAACGTATCAAACACGTATCATCAACGTGTAGCTATCAGTGTGTATATCAATATAGCTATCGTGATGTTTACCATTTGTGGTTTATCACATATGTACAGTAAGTAAATAATTGGCCCCAATACACCTTCTTGTAATACTCCTAATTAGCCTCTATTATTATAGTGTAGGCTTACTCTTGTTTAAAACTAAACATTCTAGCTGCAATGTAACATTTTCTGTAGTTGATGAACTAAGCCTTTAAGCCTTTAAGGTTATAGCTGAACATATCTTTTTACGTTCATAGGAACTAATTAAATTAATTTAATTTAATCATTTTAATAATTTAGTTAATCGAATGTATTACCATTATTCTGTTGTTGTTACATTAATACATAAAGAAGACGTGTGCAGGAGAATTACATAATTATTATGTTTTGATTCTCTTCAATCTTCTGATTTCCTGCATGTTATTCAGTAGCTGTATTACTTTTACATTGCTGTGATTTAGTTAGTAATTTTATAACTATTGCTCAGAAAACTATGTTTAACCGATATTAATTTTTCTTATACTAGGAAAATTTGATTCGACTTTTTTAATAGAATCCATGTGACTCAATATCCGAAACAAATATCAGTAAGATAATGTTCTACGATGTATTTTAAAAACAAATTAAGATAAAAATGTGTATCGATTAAGATAACAGCGATAATCTACATCGTTTAAGATTGTCACTTCGATAATTCATTTATAATTACATCCATTATCACCTGTCCGATTTCGCTTTTGTTAACATCCGGTCATTTATGGTCTCTAACAGTTGAGTATCTAATGATTAAATACTACTAAAATAAATAATTTTTAAAAAGGAAGAAAGTACTGAAATACATTATGTCCTTAGATCTACTTTTATAATTTTCTCATTTTAAAAATGATTTGTTGATAAAGAATGGTACGATATATATTAATTAAAATATTTTCCATCATTTCTAACCGACTTCGAAAAAGGAGGAGGTTCTACGTTCGGCTGTATATTTTTCTAAAATGTATGTTCGCCGATTTCTCCGTCAATTGTTGTACCATGGTAGTCCCATTGGATCCATATCGTGAGCTGGGGGGAAGGGGGGAAAGCTAGATACCGGACTCCAGGGCCTGAAGCGCTCTTTATTTTCTTTCTTATTCGGAGTGCAACTTTACTTGGCCTACCCATTGTAATATTACATAAAATAACTGCGTGGTTTATTTAGTAAATATCTAACACTAAAAAGAGAAAAACAAAATAGTTTTAAGAAAAAAATTGAACCGACTTCAAAAACTAATTAAGGAACTCACTAAAAATTTAGAACAAAACAAACTTAGATTTTCAAAACAAAAAAAAATAAAGTAAAATATGTACATAATAATCATTGTAATAATTAAATAAGCCCGCTTGGTGGCGCAGTGGTAAAGGCGATGGGACGGTCCTCTTACTGTTGCGATAGCCGCGGGTTCGAATCCAGCTGGGGCATGGTCGTAAATTTATGTTTGTGATTGTTTAAAATTTGCGAATGTTCTAGGCAAGAATGTAAAATCCAACAAAGAAAATGATCCCAGTCACGCCAGTAACCAGGCTGGGTAAGACCTGATGTCTTCTGGGATGATTTCTAAAGTTGGTCACTCGCCAGTCGGTAGGCTTAATGTTGAGGACTGTGGTTCGGAGCCCACGGTAAACTTTAGGCCCAGTCCAGATAAACCCATAGTTGGTGAAACCCATAGATTTGTGACATATACAAAAAATTAAATTACCAACAAAAAAATGTAAATTAATATAACTGTTTGGGTTCGGCACCGACTTCAGAGTGATCAGCTGGTAATAATTAAAATACTATTTTAAATAGATAAATAGGTTGTTTGTTTGAATATTTTATAATTTTTAGTGAGTTCCTTCTTTATTTTTTGAAGTCGGTTCAATTTTTTTGTTAAAAATATTTTATAGAACTCGTTCCCATCTTTCTGGTAATATGTTGATATTATGTGGATAGAACTACATGAATAAAATAATATAAGCACATCACAAATACACAATATTTATTTATTAATAAAGTGTTGAGTCGCTATTTGTTATCATAGACAACTTTCGCGAAGCGAAAATAAGATAATAGGGTAATATATAGAGTGTTAACTTAATACATACAATTTCAGAAATGTTTTGCGTGGTTTTAGCAGGAAGGCGCTGAGAACATCATTTTGCTGCATATTATTAGTTAGTTTAATATACCATTACAGGCACCTGTAAAGAAAATATTTTATTGGGAAGCAATTTCGTTGGTTGAAGATTTCATACACATCACGTGACTTATTTCTAGCATCACATTCCACTGACTAATTAACTTTGAAATAAAATCCACGTTTAATTTCTCAAAACAATTTAATAAAATAAGATACTATATACATACAAATATTACAAAATATTAAAATGCTAAAATACGAGTATAAAATGAAATATAAATTTATAAATAAAATATAATTAAATGGCAATATAAAAAAAGGCTGCAATCTAACACGACATATCTCCTGGCAAATACAATAAATATTGTCTATAACGATTTTTCCTGTGCTCTTATTATTGCTAAAATCAAGGAGTTAAAGAGACAACTTAAGGATCTATTAACAATATAATAAAACAATCATGAGATACTATCGTGTTTACAAAATCAGGCTTATCTTGTTTGATTACAAACTGTATTATTTTATTTTATATTAATGTATATTTTGAACATCCTTATGGAAAAATCAAACAAAATAATCCCACCTACCTCGGTTAAGGAGCCTTAAGCCAAAATATTAATTATAAGTATTTTAACCAATATACATTTGTTTCAAGTAAATAAACCCCTTCAAAATAATTAAGTTTTTAATTGATGGCACTTTACAGCTTTTTCAAGGGCAACAAAACTTTTCATGTAGCATAATCACATTTACCTTCAATGTATTCAACGTCACCACATTTGGACACATTTTGGGTTTCGAGTGTGGAAAATATTTTTGTGATTTCTTCCGCTATATTGCTGTAGAAACAATATACATATGTATGAATAAAAATGCTCTATATAAATAATTGTATACATCACATCCTTAATCCAGCTAACTTGTGCTGTTTCTTCCAAGGAAAACGACGTCTGGTTTTTTATTTCCTCACATACACTGGATACTCAGAGCCAGCATTAGTTGGACCACGCAAAACATTTCCTTGGTTTCGCCTATTTAAGTAAAACCTTTATAGTCTATTCAAAATTATTTTGTACATACGTGTAAATTTGTGACGTCAAAACGTTTTAGTTCCGTTTGTCTTTGACATACAACAAAATTCTAGTTTTAATATAATAAAGAAAACAACATGAACAAAATAATGAAACAAAATATATATTCTAACATTATAGTACATCTAATGCATATACTATCGAAGGACTTAAAACTAGAATTAAGAAGACAGGTATAGTAGTTTGTTCGCGAGAGTTCTAGGCGCGTATTTTCATGTAGTCTTATCCCCCTGGAGGCTCAATCCACCTAATTAACAATTATATATCAAAGTAATAAATTTTACTTGCATTAGAGATAAAATTTAACTTTTTACGTTTGATTCTTGTTTCCTTCGATGGTGTGTTTACTTGTTAAATCATTAGTTCTGCTACTACCGGTGTACACCATTCTTGATGAAATTAATCACTGAATTATGTCTAAATCATTTACCATGTCTACAAAACAGTTAGTATTCATCCTCTCCTTCTACATTCTAACCTAATACTCATATTAAATTCTGAACAATTACAATCATATCTATGCATACAATTCTTTCACACCTTACAATACTATTTTCTACAGTTATACTCTATTAATTATGTGCATTCCTTTAGTTTATTTCCATTCTCATCACTCAGTCTCAGGAATTTCCAGCATTGCACAGAATTATCACATATCCTAAAAGTTTCCTTTAGTCACTTTCACTTTCCTAGTCACTCTCCAACTCGTTATGATCCACAATGCTTCCTTTCACATATTCAAACAGTTCTTGATGGAATATCCCTCTTAGCCAGCTTGTCTATTATAATAATGCTTTGGCACCCCCATATCAACTTGATTGGATTGAATATACAGTGGTAGGAAAGAAGTAATACTAGGTGGTCATATTGTTTAGCCATCTGATCTACTCCATATCTTTTTTCGGGCTTATTTCTAAAAAAAATAAATTGCAAAAAACGCATTTCATTTATATTTACGTAGAAACAATTTGAAATATTTAAGTTTCTAGCATAGTTTCTTAAAAACTTAATTTATGTTTTGAAAGCCATTCCTTCATTACAGCCTTAGTTGATGCTATTGTTGGGATTTTTCCCACCAGTCTGCTGTGATATGGTGCATTCTCTATAATTATAACTCATGGTTCCTCTAGGTTCTTTAACAATTGATTTTCAAACCATAACAAAAACATGTTCACAAAGTCACATAATTTACCTCCCTTGATTTTATTGTACACCTTTAGAAATTAAATTATTTTTGAGACAATATCTGGAAGTTCCATTAGACCTCTTCGAGGGTTATATTTACATCATTTAAATCCTACGCTCCGAGAAGATATGAAGGGATGTCTTACATCCCTCAAAAACCTGCATGTCCCTAACTCTTTTATGCATAATTTTCAGACTGACTATTTTCTCTGAAATAATTTGAATACTCACTATTCCTATACATTTCGTATATTTGTTCTGGAATAGAGCCAATATCAAAATGGTCAAGATTCGTTACCCACTTCATATGGAGACCGGTTTTCTTGGTTGAATCTAATGTAATATTCTTCATTTTGTTGTTTATAATTAATACTTTGAATAATATTGCGTACGTTTGATAACCGGACGAGTTTGACAGGCTATTTTGGGTTCACGTTCGAACTTATCAGACAGCATTATGTATCTTTTTAACTAGAATAAAATAAGAAGGAGAATATAGTCTGCTTCTGAAACGAATTTACAAATTGCAACAGGCAATATATTAAACATTTTGATAGCGTATGCATAAAAAAAACTTTGAATATATATATATATATATATATATATATATATATATATATTCTGAGATTAATCGATTTGACAGGAAAGACTATTAAAAATCCTAGCTTTACTGACGGCCCTGTACATTTACTACCAATAGAAATGTCAAATTGGTGGATGCCGACAGCACAAGTAATAGTAAAAATGGTGCAACAACATTTGCAAGTCATACGTTCATTAATAACTGACCGAATGACCGACAGAATTCGTTTGAACGTTTACAAATTACTGTGAACTGTCCGGCACCTCCAACGCACGAACGAATTATCTAACCCGACATTTCCGTATGGCCAACAAAACCGCACAATTTCGGATGAGAAATCCCGTAAAAATGACACAAAACCCCATTCGGACGCAGCGGCAGCTGTTTCTTAACCAACTAGCGCACACATATAGGTCAAAAACGTTAGCCATATTTGCAATGGGGATTAAATCTGGTCAAATATATGTACAGTTATCGGTGTGTCGCAGGCATCCATCATAACGGCCACAATGGTCGTAAGTGAAGGCTAGTTTTGTGGCATTTCATGTCAGATGCCTTTCATAATGCGTATATTTGTAAAGGCTGACCCATATTGACAGGTGACAAGTAGGTAAAAGGGTTTTAGTTGTGGCGGTATTGTGCGCTCGAGATTAGGAAACGGAAAGAGCAAAAATTCGGGTGGTCACTCTCTCAGGGATTGCATTTTGATAAGTCAATCGATCATCGGACAATTGCTTGATTTGGCGTAACTCTTCATCACGAATTGAATGCAGACGCCTTTGTCCGAGTCGAGTTTCAACAGCCACTACCACTCAAACTTCTTCAAAATACATAACGGTATATTTATAAACATATTTGAATTTAAAGCCTTTTAATGTATTATCTAACAAGCGTTCAATGATTTCTACCTTTTTGGATATATAAGATATTCGTACAATGTAACGAATTCCTTTTCTTTTATTATTTTTTAATGCACTATTGATCGTCCTGTGGTTGAATTTCGACCACAATTTATAAGCTTAATCATGTTTCTCTTATAATATTCTAAAGATAATAACTTAAAATAGATACATTAATATTAATAAAACTTGATTTAACAATATTTCCAATATAAGATCAGAAATATTATCTCTACTATAACATCTCTACTAGTGAACCAACATATTGGCCTTCAGACAGTAATAAAAAAACCTGATACTAAAGATCTCTTTATTACAAGAAATATTGATACAAAAAAGCGTCGTATAGAATAATGTTTCGATCTGTCTTCTGATTCTTCACCAATAATAGTAATAGTTTCTTCAAAAATTACCATCAAAAATAAACCCCCTTCTCTGTGCAAAAATAGAACTAACTGGCCACTATTTAGAACAAACTTAGACCAAAACATCATTTTTAAACCTTTCCAGTCTGAGCTATATAAAGAAGATGAAAATAAAATTATTAGCTTTTTAAATTCGCTATTTCAAATGGACTTACCGCATGAAAAATTAAGGGACAAAAAATTAAAGAAATAATAATGAAAGAGATTAATATTAAAAAGCTCCTAGTTATGATTTAATTACCGGTAAATGTTTACGATAACTCATCAGAAAACCATATAAAACTACTAACATCTATATTTAATGCTATGTTATGAATTCATTGTTTTCCTAGCATCTGAAAATAGCAGAGATGTCACCTTCTACCGGCGTATAAGTTTATTACCCATACTCTCGAAAGTGTCTGAGAAACTAAACATCAAGAAGTTAAACTATATACTAGGGAAAGAAAAATTATTCCAGAACATCAGTTTGGATTTTGCAATAAGCATGGAACTATAGTAAACAAAATAAATATGGACCTAAATGCCAAAAGATATTTTCCGGCAGCTTTCCTAGACATATCTCAGGCTTTTGACAAAGTATGGCATATGGCATGCACGTTAAATTAAAGAAACTTCTGCTTCATCCGGACTGTCAGTTACTCAAATCGTATCTCACTGATAGACATTTTACTGTAAAATAAGGTGATGAATATACCGAATTACATCCAATATATTCAGGAGTTCCGCAATGTAGCTCACTTGGTTCAAAACTACTTCTTTTATATACAGCCAATATAAACATCACAAAAATAACTACATTGGCAACATACGCAGAACCTTAGCATCTCACGAAGATCCAGTCACAGCATCAATGAACCTACAAACCCACCTGGAGCAAATATAACTGTGGTTGAAGAGATCGCGCATTAAAGCCAACGAAACAATATCCACCCATATAGCTTTTACCCTGCGTGGAAGAACATGTCCACCAGTGAATATCAATCATTGTAAACTCCCCAAGCAGAGGATGTTAAATATCTTGGTATGAATTTAGATCGACGCTTAACCTGGAAGAATTACATACTCTCTAAACGGAAACAACTTGGACTTAAATTATATGAAATGTATTGACTTATCAGACGCAAATCCATGTTATCATTAGATAACAAGGTATTGTCGTATGAGTTTATACTCAAGTCTATTTAGTCATATGGAATCCAACTATGGGGTACCACTAGTAAATCTAATATATCCATCATTCAACGGTTCCAAAATAAAGTGTTGCGTGCCATTGTTGATGCTCCGTACCATGTTACAAATGAAGTGACAGAACGCGAAGTTCCTCTAGAACCTGTAACTAGTGTAATTCAATGTGTTTGTGTGAAGTACTTCGAAAGAGTATCAGTGCACCCTAATGTACTCCGTAATCAACTAAATATGCGACGTGATAGTGAAGTGTGTAGACTAAAACGTTTAACACCATCTGATCTGATTATTGGACATATACAGGCCTTTGAATAAGCTTTATGATAATACTAATTAATTAAGATAGTATTTTATACAGGAGATCACTAAATATAATATAAACATAAGAAATACTTATTGCCTATTAGGCAGATTGTGGAACCGCTAAGAGTAATAAAAAAACTATTCTCCTCGCAATCGTCCTGTATATTGTCACAATATAAACCTTAACAGGACTTTCAGAAATATCGCAAATCCAAAGTTAGCCCAATCGGTCTAGTAGTTCTCGAGTTTTAGCCAGACTAACGAACAGCAATTAATTTTTATCTATATAGAAGATTATATAACTATAACTTGTTCCAGTTTGGTTAATATTACATTAGACATCATTACTTCATTATCGCAGATTTCGAGCAGACGGCTATTTCCTAAAGATGTTTCCCACCTGACGTTTATCCACATCATGTACTATCTTTCAAAAACTAATTACTGTTATCGCACGATCTATATCTGGTGGATTTTCCTCCGTGGCCTTTGTCAAATTTATTTAAGATTTTAGGTAGGTCCGACATAGAACGGAGATTAAGCTGTTTGCGAACCATAATGAAATTTTACGTCAGATTTAACTAAAATAACTTTGTCCTTTTTAAGTCCTTTGAAGACGTCGTTTGCTGATTAGGGTGTCACTGGATTTCCGGTGGTCTGCTCGAGGGACGCTCACCTTTCTTTGAGTGAATACTGAATAGTGTTGATTTTTGTTATTCATCGCCAATAATTGTTGGACGATTTCGTCTTTGCACGTCTTATTTGGACATCGTTTGTGAGCTTTGTGCGGTAGTTCGTGTATGAAAACAAGTTGTCGTGTGACGTGCATTGTATAATTATTACTAGCGTTAGGAACTATCGACTGAAAATAGTCAAATGCACGTTTCGACTGTTTTTATATTCGTGATAACAAACGAAGATGTATGAAGTTCTCGTTTTAATATTGGGAGAGGAAAGGACGATGATAACTATCTGATTCTCTGTTCTATATAGATCAGTTCATTTCAAATAATTTTAAATTCGCAAGGGGCAGTGGGAGAAAAGGAATAGAATAGTGATCCCAAATATGTTTCATCGTATTTTAATATTTGGAAAGTAACAATGACGTAACATAAAGAATTGTTTCTATTTCACTGCCATAAGTGGGATCAAAAGATATAGTCTATCCAAAGTTATTTTGTACACACGTCATATAAATTGACGTATTGTGACGTTAAAACGTCGCAATGTTGCCGTGTCAACTCTGAGTTTTAATTCAGTTTGGCTTCGACATACAGCAAAATTATAATCTAAATAAAATAATTAAACAAAACTACTATTATCAAATATAATTTATTTTGACATTATAGTAAATCTAATACATATATTACCGAAGGACTTAAAACTACAATTAAGTACACAGTTATAATAGTTTGTAGGTTAGGGTTGCGTTTGATGATATTTACAATTGAACTCTTTTCCATACCACCTATGAATTAGAGTTCTAGGCGCGTTTGTAACTGTATTCCCTGGAGGCCATCTAATTAACAATCCATCTATTTAACAATTGTATATCCAAGTAATATATTTTACTTTCATTGGAGAGCATAACCATCTATTACGCTTTGTTCTTGTATACTTCTGTGCAGTGCTTCCTTATAACGATATTTTGATAAAAATATTTCTCCATAGTTTGTTCTGTTAATACCTATATACGTCTTTCTTGATAAAACTAGATTTAATTACTACATTCCCCTTAATGTATTTGCCATATCTGCAAAGCAGTTACTATTCTTTTTCTCCGGACAGTTTTTAACCAAATGCTCATGTATATTCTGAACAATTACACACATATCTGTACACATAAATCTTTTACACTCTACAATAACATTTCCTATCATTATTATCATAGTTATCATATATTAATTATATACTCACCTATACTTGCTTCCACTCTCACCACCCTGTCTTAGAAATTAACAACATTGAATCATATCATATTCAGAAACTTTCATTCAAGTGAATAACTGAGCTGTTAATTTCCAATCCGTCTAACATTTGTTCACAATTCCATCATTTGTCAATTTCTTCAATGTGTCTGATAGAGATCATCCAAACTGAAGGTGTTATTAACCATTCCTGTTTCCAGCATAAAGTTCAATATATTTGCAATGAATTATTAATAAATGTTATGACTAATAAAACCTAATCAATTGTAATTCCAACGTTAAGCTATTTCCATAAAAAAATTTTTGTCATAATACTATTTTTATTAACATTTTGCCATGAGTGACCATTCGGTATATTGGCCTCATTCTGAAATATCCATGTTGCTTCTACATACATAAATTGAAATAATAAGTATTCTTTCATTTTATTATATGCTATTAAAATTGTATTCTTTTAAAAGCAATATCCGGTATAAGTTCCATTAGACCTCTTCGATACTTTTCAGACTAACAGTTTCCTTTGAAATAATTGTATTAAATGATCTTTGTATTGAAAAACTACTCACTGTTTAAACACAATTCATATATTTAATCTCTGATGGAGCTAACGTCAAGCTGATCTTGATTATAGTTTTCATTCTTTGAAATATTTCAGTGACCATGGCTATACTTTTTTTACAAAATTCAGTGCAGCTGCAACACGCTAAAAAATATGTTCAATAAAAATCGCAACATATTAATATTTTGCAGTAAAACTGCTTACCTGTGTAACGAATTTTATTGGCAAGACCTGAGTGGACCACCAAGAGTGGACCTCCATTATCTGATTCTTGTTCAAAGTAACTGATTAGAGACTCAATCTGTTGTTGTCTGTCTGATTTCAGAATTTTCAATCAGAGTAATAATAATAATAAGTAATAAATAATAAGTAATAATAAATTTATGAAAACAAGTAAAGCGTTAAAATAAGGTTTGTTAGTTTATAAGCTCTTATCACTACTGTTTTGAAAAATTTTGCATACGTTTGACAACCGGACGACTTTGGCAGGCTAGTTGGGTTGGACGTTCGTATTTATCAGACTGTATGGGGTCTCTTTTTAACTGGAATAAAATTAAAAGGAAAGTATTGTCTTACAAATTACGACAGGCAACACATTAAACATGTACATATTTCTTGATAACGTATTTACAAAATAACTTTGGATAGACTATATGTATTTCTTCTGGAACTTTCTTTAGGAGAGAAAAGAAAAGAGATAATTGCTGGATTCTATAACTTTCAAAAGAACAGCTTTATTTCAAATGATGTAAAATTATTTTTATATTTTATATATTTGACTTGATTGTAAATAGGAATGGAGTAATGACTAAATATTTGTATCGTATTTTCCCTATCAATCATTCTCAACTACATAACCATCGCATCTTTTTTAAATGCAATAATAATTGTATTTGTCGCTAATTAGGAATATTTTAAGATCATTACTCCTTAGAGAAGTTTTAACATTCAAAAGGTTAAACAAACATTCAGAGACTTTGAAAATAGAAAAAGTGAATCATAAGAGACCTAGGAGTTGCCAAGATAAGACAAATGCAGTCAAAATTATTTTACTACTTATCATTCAAAATGATGTTCTTTTTGTCCTATTACATTAGTAAATAATCTTGAAAAATATCGTTCTACAAGCTACTATATTAATATAAAATATATTGGTATATTACATATCAATGTATGTAAGTATATTCTGTACATTAGTTTCAAGATCGTGAACGGCAAAATACGAGTATACAGTAAAAATCATTGTGGTCCAGAGATTACTTTCAACACTATTCGTATATCGGTCGACGCAATATAATCCCGGGAGGCTAAAAGTCCATGTTGCGAAATTTACCGTTAGGCTATTTGCTATATGCATGTAACTAATTTTAGAAAAATCATTTATTTAAGAAGACATTCTGAAATTAACTTTTATATTTTGTTATGGAACAAAAAATAATAATAGAGTAGGTACGATTTGTACTATTTAGTAAAATATATAGATCCTGCCTCTAGATTTGGCAACACTGCAGAGTACTGCAAGATTAGCATTTTTCAAAAGAAATGGCGATAAACCGTATTGCCCTGATCTAATATTGGCCATTTTTTGTTTAACTATTAAAGGGTGTAATATGGCTTCTTAAAAAGTTATTTTTTGAAGTTGCTTTTTACTTAAAAAGAACGTCTTTTTATTGAACACTTCAGCGTTTTAACAGAATTTACAAATATGGAGAGTCAAAGGTAAGTTTAGTTTCAGTTGTTACAAATAGAATAAGTTAATGACTTAAATTTTGCAGTGAAACTAAATTAATCTAAACTAAATTAAAATGTCAAGTTTAGACATAAAGCCGATGAATAAAGAAGAAATATTTTGGCTTAAAGAAGTTTTTTAGAGAACAAGAAATTTCAAGGAATCAAGAAGCTTAATATACAATTGTATAAGGTGTAATTGTTAAGATGGTAATCTTACAAATTAAGTTTAGGTAGACTACTATAAGACAAGAAGAGTTATGGTAGGTACTTATTATGGTACGTAAGAGTTACAAGGTAATAGGGAATTATATATTTGAATAATTTCAATTAATCGTGCAGTTTATAGGCACTGCAGAAGTGCAGGAAAAGATTGCATACCGTTAATCCTGAAAAGGTAGCTATTTGAGAAGGTATTGTACTTGCTGCAGCTAGCTATATGCTTTGTTGATAACGAAGAGTAATCTGCCAAAATATCAAAGAAGTGAAAAGTAGACCTATTTAGAAATAAATTAAAATACTTGGAAGGTATATATATATATATATATATATATATATATATATATATATATATATGTGCTAAAAAATACAAAATATTAACATCATTGAGCTTTTAGGTACATAAGTCTTGATTTAATTAAATATGATGGTGGTTTTTTAGTAGGTAAGCCCTTTTTCCATAAAATATATTAACCTTGCCTTTGTTTGGAAAAATGTTCTAGTGTAACTTTTATTGTATTGTAATTAATTCATAAATAATGTGAGATGTATAAAATGTATCTACAATGAAGTTGTTTCGTAAATTAATGTAATCTTCTTACTGTTTTAAGGGTCATTTTTGCTGTATGGATATATAGGTTAATATAAAACTTATGAACATTACCATTTAATGTAAACAATAATACAGAGGATATTTTACGTCTTGAAGACTAATACTATGCCGATATAAGAAGTTTGATTATAATTAAGCCACCCACGACGTCCCAAGCAACACTGAAAGTATTCAAATATTTCTAAGAGTGGGGATATACTGCGCCGGCAGTATATTCTATCCACCTGACCACGATTATTTTTAATGGGTCCTCAACACACGACAAAAGTCTAGTTCTGGAAAATCCTCGCATACGCACAAGGGTTTGCGTAAAATTATACTTATATTTCAAAATCTAAAATCAAAGTTAACCTAATATCATAGAACATAATATTTCTGTTGAGACTCAAGTCAAAATGTTTTTATATATTTTTCGTCCTCTATAACATAAAAATATAACATGAAGAACTTTTTTTCATATTTCATTTTCATTTCATAAAAATAATTCTACATTTTAAAATAATTTTTAAAAATAAAAAAGAGACAATAAAACTAATTACATGTTTATCAATATCTAAACACTACAATAACAAATCAAAATTATAGTTCTTATACATTATTCCTGTACTTGAAGCGTATAATATATATTCTCGAATTCGAAAATTAACATTAAATCTCTATATATTATATCTAAGTTAGTTAAAATGTAATTTTCAGAAAAAGAGATCAATATATAAAATGCAA